>NW_027315857.1:16244826-16846076 GCF_026437365.1 Eucyclogobius newberryi | reverse complement strand
AACTACTACTTCTACTGCTATTGATTCTAATACTATTACTACTACACCAACTACTACCTACTACGACTACCACAACCAAATATCACTACATACTACCACCGCCACCACAACTACTTTTAATGCAGTGGATTTATTTTTTTACAGACACCAACAACACCCGCACAAACACCGCCGACACCCGCACAGACACTGCCGACACCCGCAGACACCACCAACACCCTCACAGGCAACCGCACATACACCAACACTAACTCCATACTTACATTTGTTACTCTTGTTAACTGCAACTCTTTATCTACAGTTTTACTTGTTTCACTAGCACTGCAATTAATACTCTTATTATTACTACACTGTATTTAATATGTGCTTTTCCAACTTTGAGGCACTCAAAGAGCTTTACTAGCCAGTGTGGTTGAAGTGTTTTGCCTAAGGACACCACAACATGTCCTCTAGCGCCCCACTGTGGCACCTGATGTTCCAGCGAGCAGGACCTGGTTAGAGTACTAGAGTGCTTCTCTGCTTAGCTTCTGAGAGCTGACGAGATCAGACATTGGCACACAGGTGGCCACAAACTCATACTTCTACTGCTGGTGACTACTACAACTCTTGTACTCGCTGCTTCTCTAAATGCACAGCAATAAAAAGTAAATGTGTTTTTCCACTAGCCCTTCTCTAACCCTTTGGCACAGAATGCCTCCATCCCTCTTTTTATTCCTGGCCCTGAAGCGCTCTGCTGCTTGGCGACAGTCACAAGATGGACCTTTCCACCAGCCTTTGCCCAAATGCAATCTGTGGCGGTGTCAGCTGGTCAGCCGGGCTCCTCTCCGGCATTTCATGGCATAATTGAATTCCCCAAAAGGCTACAGGTACATTCAGTGAGCATTGCATGGCCGAGAAAAAAATGACACGGTTTAGGTTAAAAAATAAAACAAAGTAACATCGGGTGTCTGGAAGAAAATGTCAGCTGATGCATAAAAAAGCTTTGATATGTAAGGGGTGATATGAAGCGATGCCCTGTTAATATTGTCGTTAGATATTTCTTGCAATAATGGCTTTGTAAAAGGAAATGCATGTTTATTTAATTAATAGTTATCAGTTGTTTGAGTAATGGTATGATTTCTGATAAATTTGTGGTTTTGTATTGTTGAACGATATAAGCAATAACTAGTAACAGCCAGTGTAAAGCAGGTACACGTTGGTATAAGTGATCAGGAAGCGACACACTACAACGGGAAAGAGTGAAAAAGGTTTTTTACTAATAAATAACACGATGACAAATGGCACAATTATGAAACATTTAAATAATGAATGGTAAAATGGCCAGAAATGCATTATTTTCCAGTAGGACTCTCTGCTTTCAGTCATTTAGTCAATTAACTGGTCGATGTGCCATTAATCAAACTAAATTAGCATTAGTCGACTATTAATTATATTTTGATTTGATTTTGATTTGCAGTTTTTCAGTAGAAAAGAGAATATATGTAAGTTAGCTTAACCTTTGAAGGACATTTTTAGTTTAATCTGCCTTTTTACAAAATACAAATATACTGTTTCCTTGTACAAATACATCAGTGTTTAACTGTTCAACTGTCAGACTCCAGATTGGTTGACTTGATAAATGGTTCACATGTCTGTAATTACTGGGCCCATCCACATGACACTGAACACAAAATAGTTGTGTTTAGTGTCATGTGGATGGGCCCTTCTTCTTTTCTGTCGGCATACATAAAAAATACACAAAAGTGAAATCAGTTTTTTTCACAATAGCTTCAGAAAATTGTGCCATTATTCAACTCCAAAGACGTGATTGATGTTAGTTGAAAGACCTTAAAAGGTTTTAAAATGGCAAATATGTGGCATCAATCCCAAACAAATAACTTGTTAGGAAAACTTTTTTAAAAAACTCTCCTATAGAGTTTTATGCTCTCCATCTGAAATTATGGCGTCATCAAATTCTAGAACATTTAACAAACCTAAATACATATTTAAATTAGGGACGCAGAGGCTTTCTGCTGCTATATTCTAACATGACAGACTGTAAAATATAAACCAGTCTTTATTCTGAGTCAAACGATCCAGAAATGACAGTTGCAGATTTTAAAAGCTTTTGAAAAGTTTTATCATCCATCAATAAATATATCAGAAATTATTTGAGTATTCCTTCGAAAACAACCAGTTTAGACACGTTTACTCTATTTACATTATTCGGCCCGCCCGCTTTTACTTCTTTTTGCCACAGATTAGTACTTCCATTGCAATGACACTTCCGGGCGGAACTCCATTCACTTAAATGAAGAACGAGGTAAAAGTCTGGCTGCTAAAATATGCTAAAAAATAGATTAATTTGTGTAAAATGTCAACGGTTCATGTGACCAACAAGTCACTGTTACAGGAGGAGAGACTGTCACTGTTACAGGAGGAGAGACTGTCACTGTTACAGGAGGAGAGACTGTCACTGTTACAGGAGGAGAGACTGTCACTATTACAGGAGGAGGGACTGTTACAGGAGGAGAGATTGTCACTGTTACAGGAGGAGAGACTGTCACTGTTACAGGAGGAGAGACTGTCACTGTTACAGGAGGAGAGACTGTCACGGTTACAGGAGGAGAGACTGTTACAGGAGGCGAGACTGTCAGTTACAGGAGGAGAGACTGTCACTGTTACAGGAGGAGAGACTGTCACTGTTACAGGAGGAGAGACTGTCACTGTTACAGGAGGAGAGACTGTCACTGTTACAGGAGGAGAGACTGTCACGGTTACAGGAGGAGAGACTGTCACTGTTACAGGAGGAGAGACTGTTACAGGAGGCGAGACTGTCAGTTACAGGAGGAGAGACTGTCACAGTTACAGGAGGAGAGACTGTCACAGTTACAGGAGAAGAGACTGTCACTGTTACAGGAGGAGAGACTGTCACGGTTACAGGAGGAGACTGTCACTGTTACAGGAGGAGAGACTGTCACTGTTACAGGAGGAGAGACTGTCACTGTTACAGGAGGAGAGACTGTCACTGTTACAGGAGGAGAGACTGTTACAGGAGGCGAGACTGTCAGTTACAGGAGGAGAGACTGTCACAGTTACAGGAGGAGAGACTGTCAGAGTTACAGGAGGAGAGACTGTCACTGTTACAGGAGGAGAGACTGTCACGGTTACAGGAGGAGAGACTGTCACGGTTACAGGAGGAGAGACTGTCACTGTTACAGGAGGAGAGACTGTTACAGGAGGCGAGACTGTCAGTTACAGGAGGAGAGACTGTCACAGTTACAGGAGGAGAGACTGTCACTGTTACAGGAGGAGAGACTGTTACAGGAGGCGAGACTGTCAGTTACAGGATGAGAGACTGTCACAGTTACAGGAGGAGAGACTGTCACAGTTACAGGAGGAGAGACTGTCACTGTTACAGGAGGAGAGACTGTTACAGGAGGAGAGACTGTCACTGTTACAGGAGGAGAGAATGTCACTGTTACAGGAGGAGAGACTGTCACTGTTACAGGAGGGGAGACTGTCACTGTTACAGGAGGAGAGACTGTTACAGGAGGAGAGACTATCACTGTTACAGGAGGAGAGACTGTCACTGTTACAGGAGGAGAGACTGTCACTGTTACAGGAGGAGAGACTGTCACTGTTACAGGAGGAGAGACTGTCACGGTTACAGGAGGAGAGACTGTCACTGTTACAGGAGGAGAGACTGTCACTGTTACAGGAGGAGAGACTGTCACGGTTACAGGAGGAGAGACTGTCACTGTTACAGGAGGAGAGACTGTTACAGGAGGCGAGACTGTCAGTTACAGGAGGAGAGACTGTCACAGTTACAGGAGGAGAGACTGTCACTGTTACAGGAGGAGAGACTGTCACGGTTACAGGAGGAGAGACTGTCACAGTTATAGGAGGAGAGACTGTCACTGTTACAGGAGGAGAGACTGTTACAGGAGGCGAGACTGTCAGTTACAGGAGGAGAGACTGTCACAGTTACAGGAGGAGAGACTGTCACTGTTACAGGAGGAGAGACTGTTACAGGAGGCAAGACTGTCAGTTACAGGAGGAGAGACTGTCACAGTTACAGGAGGAGAGACTGTCACAGTTACAGGAGGAGAGACTGTCACTGTTACAGGAGGAGAGACTGTTACAGGAGGAGAGACTGTCACTGTTACAGGAGGAGAGACTGTTACAGGAGGAGAGACTGTTACAGGAGGAGAGACTGTCACTGTTACAGGAGGGGAGACTGTCACTGTTACAGGAGGAGAGACTGTCACTGTTACAGGAGGAGAGACTGTCACAGTTACAGGAGGAGAGACTGTCACTGTTACAGGAGGAGAGACTGTTACAGTTCCTGGAGGAGAGACTGTCACTGTTACAGGAGGAGAGACTGTTACAGGAGGAGAGACTGTCACTGTTACAGGAGGAGAGACTGTTACAGGAGGAGAGACTGTCACTGTTACAGGAGGGGAGACTGTCACTGTTACAGGAGGAGAGACTGTCACCGTTACAGGAGGAGAGACTGTCACAGTTACAGGAGGAGAGACTGTCACTGTTACAGGAGGAGGGACTGTCACTGTTACAGGAGGAGAGACTGTCACGGTTACAGGAGGAGAGACTGTTACAGGAGGAGAGACTGTCACTGTTACAGGAGGAGAGACTGTCACTGTTACAGGAGGAGAGACTGTCACGGTTACAGGAGGAGGTGGAGAAACATGATGATGACTCACAGACCGGAGAGGTTCAGAGCGACACTCTAGACTGATAAATAATCTCAATAAAGCAGGACATTTGCAGGATGGAAAAGTGTAAAGGCTGATTTTACTCTAATAAAAATAATAATATTGTAGCCTATAGCCTGCCTATATAAGCAAAGAGCTAAATAAATAATACCTCTATCAATATGTAGGGTATTTAAAAAAAGATAATAATTTGTTCATGTCTTTGATAAAAATATATATGAAATTAAATATTAAGTGTTTCAAATAATAATTCAAAAAAAAAAAAGTATTAAAAATATTGGCCAAAAATCGGTTATTGGCCCCAGCTTTTCCCATTACATCAGCATCGGCTTAAACGTTTGTGGTTGTGAGAAAAGGGAGGACATGTTGGATTCGACACTGCAGCCAGCTGTACGTGGAGCCCGGCATATGTGTTGCCGCCTTAACCACTCCACCACTGGGCAGCTCACACCACTAATCGCAATATAATAGTGTATTCAATTGATTGAAATAACTATTGGACACAATGTCACAGATAAAGTAAAATGCCTAGAATGAAACTAGCTCACTGTTTTTGTTCAGTTAATTTGAATACTACAAGTTCATGGAAGAAATACTAAACGTTAGGACTAAAGTCTCGTCTGACTTTAATAATGTCATGCGCCAGCTCTGTAATAAATGGACTCAGGTAATAAGTGGCATATATTAGCATATTCTAATCTGCCCCCAATGGGTTTCAGTTCTGATCTGGATTCTGCTGCGGAGGCCTGGAGGTCATCACACCGCTCTACTGATGAAACTCTGCTGATCGTTACAATCATGTCCGTCTCATTCCCAATGGAAAATGTCATATTTGAATATATTAAGAGACTACCTGAAATCCTCAAGTCAAATCCAGTCATAATTTCAATACGAAGGGCCATTATGTACTGCAATTTTTTGTGTTGCAAGATAAATGTAGCGGCCCACATTCATTGCTCATTTCAGCAAAAGCATTTCAGGCAGTGGTTAGGGCAATCATGGCAAGCAGTGATTGACCAATACAATCTAAACATACCGTGTCTCACAACTATATTTAAATTGGTCCGAAATATATAAAAATAAGCTGTTTTCCCCTTATTTCTGTTGCTGAAGCTTGGCTGAAGTCACACCGTCTTTTAGTGGCCCCTACAGGCCGCTGAGCAGTACTGCGTGAAGCTTGGTTCTTCTCCTGCAACTGCTCAGTCTGTTCAGAGGCCCGTTCATGCTCCGCTCTCTAACATGAGCTTTTAGAACCAGAGCAGACAGCACCAGGACCACACAGCCTCAAACCCATGGATCTGAGCTCAAACCATGCTGAATAAACCTGTGTGGGAATCAAGGATGTTTGCATACAGAGAGCGCTAATCATTACATAGAACGTGTGATGAATTGATCAGCGTATGTAGTCCACTCAGCATCATCCACTGGTATGGGGGTTTAGCTCAGTAGAATAGGCCATTCACGTGGGAGACTGGGGTTCGAAAGTACTTTTATAATATGTTATTTTTTTCATTTTTGCGTGCAATTGTTTTCCACTAAATATTGATGACCAACCCAAGTCTGCATGTTCATCCATAAAAGTCACTGCAAGCTACTGATTTCAGGCAAACAAATGATTCACCGCGTAGAGTTTAAAAGCGCTTTTCACCACTAGCATGCAAAGAGTGCACTTTCTGCTTCGTGGATAATAAAATGCTCTATAATTAGATGCAACGAGTGCACAATGGACTAATTTCCACACAAACAGATGCTTTCACGATATATCTGGGCTGTGGCAAAATAGATTTTACTTTAATACATGGAAAAAAAGATTGTGCATCTCGAGAAAGAGGAGACACTTGAGTCCTGGTATGAATTGATAAAGAACTAAAGATAGACTCGGATAGACTCAGTTTAATGGCAAAAAAAACAGTGCAGCTGATGCACAAAAAGCCTATTCTTTCATTCAGTCCTGCCTGGTCAGGTTGGTGCCCCTCAGAACCACTGAACCACACTGTAAACAAAGGCCAGAATTCATATAAATTACACAATAGTTTACTAAATAATAATACCTGATAACACCTTATTTTGTTAAATGATTCTTTAAACTCTCATAAAAATGTGTCAATTTTGAGTAAATTGTCTGTAATGTTGCTTGTTGATGACATCAGAGTTTTAGATCTCAGCACTACTTCTCTTCGCAAACTGCAACTCGACAGATGTAAAACTGATAAATATGTACCACGGGGACTATCCCAGCAAACAAAATAATAATCAGAAAAAAACATGAGCTGTCAGAGGCACTTAAAGTCCTGTATTCTAAACCATTCCCAGAGTTGGCTGCAATGCATTTTCAGTGGGAGAGGTGCGACTCACAACCTCTCGACAGCACGTGAGTGACACCAGAGCCTCGTTAGAGAATATCACCATGTCTAGAAGTGTTTAGTGTAGTTAATGGATGTAGCAACTGGGGCAAAATTAAATGCTAATGACGATGTAATAAACAATTCTCCCATCTGACGATAACCAGGCCAAAACATAGCGGGCCACAACAGTCTGACAATTACATGTTTATTTAATGCCATCAAGCGCCACAAAACTTAGAAAAAACCTAGAAAAATAGAGCTAGAAGTCAGATATTGATTCTTGTCTTTAAAACGAAACGTATAAACAACATTTTTCAGCCCTGTCTACAGGCAAAAGACGAATTTGCAGATGACAAGTTTTAGGGTTTTTTGATTGTGACTGTTTGGATAATACCTTTGGAAAATATAAATTATAGTTTCACACCAATCAATTAACAGTTTGTGAATAGCATTTGTCAAATCAGAATTAGTGCAGAGATGTATGACATACTGATGACATCACAAAAGGGAGACTGAGAATCACGTTTGGAAGAAATTACACACAATAAACACATTCATTCATCAAAATAAAGGTGTTAGCAAATAATAATTTCTCTGACATTATAAAACTTTTGGCCCAGTGTACTACATGGTTGCTATGTAACAGCTAAGAAATCAATTGTGATGTCACGAGTTGCTATCAGGAAGTAAAATTATGAACATAAAACAAGGGATACAATTTGTAAATGTTGGCAAAATTATATTATACTAACTGTGCCTCAGTAAAAATGAGTGGTCCAATGGGAAAATGTTTGTATCAGTAGCAGGCTGCGTGCAAAACCACTTTAAAAACACTATGCTACAGTATTTAATTTGGTATTTGATTTTTCATTAGAACATAGATTAACAAAAACAGAGCAACAACACAACAACAACAGATACAAAAATAAGAGAAAAAAAGAGGAATTGGAGCATATTCAATTCCTTTTTATTTCTTTAGATCTGTTTTATTATGTTTAGATTGAATGAGATTGATAATAATTGCTGACAAAATTTAAACATTTTTCGAAAATTCAAAGCCTCAAGCGATATCGCCCATAATTTTCAGTGAGCTGTAATTACAAACATGAATGACATAAAGACGAGTAAACAAAACGCTAGGATGCACACGACTTCATACAGCACCTCGACCCACCTTGCATTTCCACCTATAGAACCATCTCCACTATAATCCTCTTAGCCTCACCATCCCAGTTTATCTGCCACTGTAGTTTGAATGGAGTCGACACAGGGAATAAGACATCAGGATTACAGACTGGTGGCGCAGAGATGAAAAAAGAAAAAGAAAACCCTGATGGATGAGAACTGGGATAACGCAAGAGTGGTGTAAACAAAACTAAATCATACAACGTGAGGGGGATTACCCAGACGACGGCATCCCTGACCAGGCATAAATTAGCCGCGGATGAAATGAAATACGAGAAAAAAAATAAACACGGCGCGGTCTCGAAGATCCTTGGGGAAACACTCGACTGCTATTTTCCTAATTCGAGAGTGGGCGAAGTCGAAGGATGCGCATTTTAATTTCCGTACACAGGAGACAAGTGTGCTTCAAGAATGCATCAAAATATTGCGTAATGCTCAACAGCGCTATACATATAACATGGTAGTCAATAAGTCACATCGCACATATAAAAACGGATCATAAACTCATAATAATAATAATAAAAAACATTGATATGTGTATGTATATATAACGTTATGACTGAATAGGTGAAAGCTGTGCAAGGTCCACTGCTAATAGCGCTCTAGCTAGCAATTATGAAAACCAGTTGGACTGCATTTAGCATGAAACCACGAGAGATTTGACTAGATTAAAAAAAAACAGTAGGATCCTGGTGGAGCACATTTATGGGCAAAAGAGTGCTTTCATCAAATACACTGAATTTCCACATTTCCTTGTAATTTTCATGAAACGACTGCTCAATTTCTTTTCTAAGCTCTTGGCATGTTTTGGAACCTATGCTAACGATTATTCGATTGCTATATTAGTTGAAAATTAGATCAAAAATCAATTAGTTGTGATTCATCATTGAACTTGTTGCAGCCCTGATTCAAAGTTTACTGAATAAATACATGGTAGATAAATGGTAGATATGTCAACATAAGGATATATTGATAGAGTAAAAGACCTTAATCGCTGCTTGCAGATTTAACTGTTGTTTCATTATTTTATTTTATTAGCTATGCATTATATTAAATCTAAAGAAAAGGGTGAATTATTTAATTGGCAAAGTAGTATTTTATATATTATTGTGATTGTGTCAAGACCTTCATCGCTGCTTGCAGTTTTAAATGTCGTTTTCTTGTGCAATAGCCACTAATTATTTTCATGAAACATTACAGTGCTACATCAAACGTAAACAATTAATTATTTGGGTAAAACTCTGTGCATCCTTCTCTTATATCAATACATCGTAACTAAACATTTTAATTTGAGATTTATACTTTAAGAATCGATTTTGGACCATCTTTTGATTGCTTAGTTCCTCTGCCAACTACCAGTAAACACCACCATGGACCCAATGGTAGAAAACCGTTAAACGCCATCTTGACTTTGCTTTATATATTTTTTTTATAGCTTGGAAAATGCCTGAGAGGTTTTTGGACAGCAGCAGGATGCTCGGGATGTTGGCGGCACTGGCCCAGCCTTCTAACAGATGTTGTGGTGAGATTAAGGCTCTCGAAAGACCCCGGGAGGAAGCCAAACGTCCAGCCATGCCGTTAATTTCACCCCAGTCGGCGGTCTCCTATCTGAGCCTTGGTTTTTTCGCTCCGTGGGATGGAGTGGTAGGAGTGGGCGTCTCCAGATGTTTGGCTTCAGGCTCCTCTGTTTTGGTCTGATGGAGGGAAATGGATTGGACAATTGCGCGGCCCGGAGCTCTCTTGTTGTCAACACGCTGAGAGGAGAGTTAGTTTTGCCAGATTTCGTTGCCGCTATGTGGAAGACGATGGCGCTTTGCTGTACGTTTACATGCAGGGAAGAAAAAAAAAAAATGACTAGCCTGTCCTAACATTATCAATTACACAAAATGATGACGGAATAAAACAAATCGATCACGTTTAATTTGACACATATTGACGCAAGTAGTGTTGGATGATCTTTTTCACTGTATCTTACATTGTCTTCTCACTGTATACCGGTAACTTAGCAGCCGGATGAACGCAGAACCCGCCTTGCTATTTTTTCATGTTGTGCGCCATCAGTTGTGGAGTAATTGGAGGATATCTCACCACCGCCGACTACAAAATGTTCCATGTGCGAGAGCCTATATACATTTGCATCCCAATAATATAAAGATCGTTTATAAGCGGCATAGCATGAGCAAACAGTCCCCAAAAAGGGACTCAGAAGGCTCCAATTTATTTACGTTTTTTTTTTTTTTTCGAGCAGTTGCCATAGAAAACAGATTTACTGAGACAGGTGCTAAACTGTGAGTACTACTTCAAATGTGCATGTGCTTTTTTGTGGGCATGTTATTTACCATCAGAAACGGCACATTTTATTAGTGGAACTTACTGCGTCAGCAAAATGTGTTGCTCCTTTGGGAGAACAGACACTTATATATTATTATATCAGGGCTATTTAACTTTTCCCGATGGGCCAGATTTTTTGGAGGGCCAAGACCTCTGGGCCGAACAAATCATCCCCAACATAACTGATTGGTTCAATTTTTGTGAGAAATAACATACAAAATGGTTGATGAACATTGTTTTGCAAAATTTCCCATCCAGGACTGAACCAGAATTAAACCAGGCCTAGACTAGAACCAACCAGATCTGAACCAGGACTAACCAAGAATCAAAATATGTAAAGCAGAATTAAATAAGGACTAAACCAAGACCAAACCAGGTCTAAACTAGTGCTAACCCAGATCTTTTTTTTTTTTTTATTCAGAAGATGTGTCGTGGGTTTGGAGTTGGGCCCTGTGTTGAATAGCCCTGCAATAGGATTACTGGGGATGAAGATGTTCACTAGCCTCATAGTTAGGCCACAACATTAAATCTATATATTAAAAAAAGTGAATAATATGGATAATTTTAATTATATATTATACTGTAGTACATCAGTGGTTTTAGTGAGATTTAAATCTTAGGTTATAAGGAAAGACGGTCTATGATTAGTCATCTTCACACATTTAAACCTACATTGTTCTGATTGTGAACATTATAGGCAGAAGATGCCTCACATATCCAGAGTTCAGCTGATGCGCACGGACAGAGGGACGTATAGGAAAACAAGCTCAGCCTAAAATAAAACTGGTGCCGAGGATCGCATTACAGCCTTCTAAAAAGCTGAGTCTGAAATGGGAGACACCTAGTTTTGCAACCGCTCCCCTCCATCAAAACAAAAGATCATTATTTTATACTTGTAAATGAGACATGCAAAATCATTTGATATCCTTTAACACCATATCGATGTTCTATGCAAAAGTTCCATACCTGCTTTTTGGAAGTGCTACATTTTTCCGTAGTCTTGCCCCTTCTAAACCGCAAAACATTATAATTAGCATTTTCTATGCTTCAAGTTTTGCACTTTGGGGCAAAATTGTTTGGTTTTGCATTTTCATTCGTGTTAAATTAGCACTGCAGCCTGAGAGAGACGCAACTGCACATGCTTTTTGCAACACGTTTTGCCCCTGTGCGAAAGCTTTGTAAATCTGGCCCTTAGAGTACTCCGATCATACTCGGAGCGCTTCTCAGCACAGTAGGAGAGGTATTGACAGCATGGGGTAAAACACAGCCAGGAAAATATACACAATTATTTTAGGTCTGATGCAAACGACGACTCATATTATGGCTCGCAACCTCGAACTCTGTGTTTCCCTGTTTGGGTCCAGTAGGTTAAGACTAAGAGCTCTTGTTGGAGTCATGTATATGTGCTGTGGAGAGCAATGACTAGCATCCAACACATTTGATATGTGTTGGATGCTAACCTTTTTTCAGTTTTGTTAGTAGTTTTGGCCAGAGTGCGACTTACTTATATTTCTACTTATTTACTTATACTCCGGAGCGACATATGTGATATTGTTTGTTATTTTCACACTTGCAACCGCATTTCATACTCCAGTGTGACTTATATATGTTTTCTTCTCTATTGTGTATTTTTTGGCTGGTGTGACTTATACATTAGTTATCGTTTATCTATATTCGTAGTGTGGTTATATATGTTATCAGCTTGTTTTAGTATTGTATTAAATTACTAAAGAGCCCCCGTTCTCTTTAAAATCACGGCAAATCAAAAGCGCATAATCGAGACAAAAAATGATTATTGTTTTTAATTAAATGTCAATCTTTTGCAATAAATACAAAAACTGGGTTAGCCTACTGAAATATCTAATATATTTATGAACAGCACCATGTAGAGGCTCACTTTAGTCAGTAATACAATTCCATGCAATCATTATTACTTTGAATGAAATAAATTAAATTGTCCTAAAATGTTTTCTTTTTTGGAATCTTTTTTATTTTTCACCTTAACCTTACTTGATACTGTACCAAGCCCTAGTTACTGTTTATGTCTCATTTGTTTTTATTTAGGCTGTATATTCCTTTCCCCAAATGTCTGACAAACAAAGTTCATTTTTTTTTTTTTTATTTGTGTAGCACAGCCTTTTAAAAGACAATACAGATTCAAATCTAGGTTAATACCACAAAAAACAACATTTGATATTTGTTTTACTCTACATTTTGCCCTGATGCAAGTATGTGACCTGAGCATTATAATTTCCAATGTATTTTTACATGCCAAATAAATCCATAATCTGATTGAGAAGTAATTCTACAGTAACCTCGGGAACACTAATCCTGTCTAGCTTTACAACATGCATAGATGTGTATTATGGAGTTCTGAACAGTGGGATTACGTAAGAGCAAAGAAGATTTCTGTGAGACTATGGGAAATGTTGATTAGCTGTGATCAGATTGATAAAGATCAGGTCGGGACGCTCACCCAAACAATCGGGGTCATAACGAACCCTGTGTGATTACATCGTGACTTATCCAGTCAAAGTCAAAGGTGAGTTCAAAGTCACTGAGAAGGTTTTCACTACATACAGTATTGTTAATCATAATGTGTTGAAATGAAACTCTGCAGGAAAATGTAATTATATTGTTTAAGATAAAATAAATACAATTAAGCTCATAGTACTTTAGAGAAGGCTAAATACACATTTGTCCAGGGTTCTATCTCTGTTCTGGATAGTTTGGATTTATTGAGGTTTAAAGTTCTGACCACTCACAGACCACAATAGAATGGTTAAATGTTGATGATCATAAAAAAAATAACATAAAAATCACCAAACCCTTCAAAATCTTCATATAGTGTACACGACAATATACACAGGAACATTATGAACTTGACAAAGAGCCAGATAGAACTCGAAGTTTAAGGGGACAATTTGGCCGTTGAATGCAACAACACATCAGCCATTGGTAATTTCATTTAAAAGTCCCTTTAAAACGATCCACAAACATTTAAACTTCTCATTATTAGTTTGAGATTGGCTCTACAAACCTGCAATATTGATCTAAAGACTTTAAATCCTTTCAGCTGACAACAATGACACCTTTGAAGTTGTTTAATGCAACCACTTTTTTAAGCGATTGTGAAAAAATTATGTAATTTGTGTTGATTTACACTGACAGGGAAGACGTTGAACACTGTCAGTGTTACATGTTACTAGGTAGAAGTATTACAGAGATCTGAACCATAAACCAGGTAAACAAATCGGACATCTGACAGTTAAACAGCAAATTCCACCATAGAATTCTGTCTCTGGCTCAGCATTAGAATGTTGTGATGTCACATGAACCTAACCTATAATAAATATCACAAACCTCAGAAAAACATTCCATCCCACGTTACTTGCCTTAAACGAACGATAAGAATTGCTTCTATCATGGCAACCCTGAGTCGCTTACTATTCACACCATTGATTCTCCCTTGGTAACCATTCGATGCTTATTGAGGCCATCTGCGTTGTGGGTCAGACCTGTTTTCTTCTGTTGTATTCCATTGCATTCCCTTATCTCCGTGCTGGGCTACACTCATACAACCTGTGATTACATAATGAACCTATACATCAAGGCGGCGGTGCACCCTGAGAGAGGACGCGTGCGCCTTTTCACTACACATACGGAGAAAACAGGTCAGTGTCGCAAACAACACCATCAATCGAGTCCAACGCGCTGCTCGAGCGGGGTCCGCCGGCCACGTTTCCAGGGGCGCCGGTCTCCCATGGGTGCTCGGCGAGTCTTTATGCGTCATCAATCTCACCCAACCTCACGACACGCGGTCAGCGACACTAATTGGAGCAGATACGGTCACCGGTAATAGCTAAAAATAAGCTGTCTATGGGTCACTTGTACCCTCTAGGATTTAATTGTGACGACCGAGCGAGTTGTAATTATTAGCGGAAATATATCGAGCCGCCTTTTTTCTTTCAATTTATTGTCCACAAAACTGAATTGCTTTAAAGATGTCACAATATCAGATTTTAGTATTACTAGGTTAGTTTCATAAGCCTTAGCCCCTAATGTTATTATCCTATTGTAATTACCCATTGTTTTATTATCCTAGTGTCATTATCATTCTGTTATTACCCTAGTGTTATTATCCCAGTGTTATTATCCTAGTGTTATTATCGTAGTGTTATTATACCAGTGTTATTATTATTCTGTTATTACCATAGTGTTATTGTCCTAGTGTTATTGTCCTAGTGTTATTGTCCTAGTGTTATTGTCCTAGTGTTATTACCCTAGTGTTATTACCCTAGTGTTATTAACCTAGTGTTATTAACCTAGTGTTAACGTAGTGTTATTTTTCTAGTTGTATTATCCTAGTGTTATTACCCAAGTGTTATTATCCTAGTGTTATTATCATTACGTTATTATCCTAGTGTTATTATACCAGTGTTATTACCCTAGTGTTATTATCCCAGTGTTATTACCCTAGTTTTATTATCCTAGTGTTATTATACCAGTGTTATTACCCTAGTGTTATTATCCTAGTGTTATAATCCCAGTGTTAATATCCCAGTGTTATTATCCCAGTGTTATTATCCCAGTGTTATTATACCAGTGTTATTATCATTCTGTTATTACCATAGTGTTATTACCATAGTGTCATTATCCTAGTGCTATTATCCTAGTGTTATTATCCTAATGCACAATTACTGTGAGAATAATTGTATGTTTTTTTTTCAAAATGATTGACACCATGACACTTTATTATGTGACCAGCTTTATGAAATCAAAGTTTCTGAATTATGAAGTAAAATTAAGTGATATGTTTTATTGAATTAATTCATCAGGAAGTCCCATTGAGATTTGCTCCTCATTTTAAAGTGAGTTTTGAGTGCAATAGTACAATGGTCTGGAAATATAGTATATGTTTGAATTTACTTCAGGGAACCTCATTGTTTAGTTGAAGTAGATTTATGAAAGTGTTCTATAAATTAATAGCATTGAATCTAACACCAGTTTCCCCTTGTTCAGTGTGGATTTATGGTACTGCTAAAGCTGTCTCTCTTGAGACCTAGAGTGGTAATGGAGAGAATTAGACTCAATCAGAGAAGAAATATAATGTGGACTTTATATAATATAGCTTTGTAAATCAAAATGTGGGTGTGCAAGTCTGTAAGTTTAATAAAGTTAAGTTATTCAAGTTAAAACAAAACAAACACAAAGTGTAGATTGAATTGAAATGACTTTTTTTACACTATTATTATCTAATACTTCTTATGTTCTATAATGTAACCTGAATAATCCGGATGATCTTGACATTCCTTATCTCAACCATGCTAACTCCTAACAATGATACAAACTAGATCTAGATCCAATGTGCAACTTGTCGTCTAAAAACGAAATACATAGCACGATGAGAGTTAACTGTTTCTTGAAGATATGTTTAAAAATTGGCCCTATGCAGTAAACTCTGGTATTTGCATTCTACATCTATGATTTTGCATAATATGCCTCCTATAGCTTCATTACCAGACAACTTATAAAACATGAAAGAGCTAAGCTATGATGTCTGAAGTATTTTAAAAAGGCTGAATAATGCATAAAATATGGTCTTTAAATCAACCTAATAAATAATGCATTGACCCTGGGCATGAGGTAAAGCAGGTGCCCTCTAAACCAGACTGGACGCTCCATTACCATGCATGTCCTTCCCCGCCATTATCTCCTAACTATTACTTAAATGAGCTGCCGAGTGCGTCCCGACTTCACCTAAATAAATCCTGTTCCAAATTAATCAACACATTTAAGCAATCTAAAAAGCTGTTCAAGGCTTGCATATCAATCCTTTGGCAACCTTAATTACAGAATGTCTGTCTTTGTAAAAATAACATAACTCAAAATGGCTTCAGTTTTAGTCCAACCTGCCGTTCCTCTTTAGAAGCGTTGAATGTGTGAGTGCACCCTGGAAGACTTGGTTTGGTTGTATTCAGTCCCGGTGTAGTGCTGGTCTGGTCCAAGTTTTTCTCCACATTTATTTCAAGTTTAGTCCAAATGTTGATGTGGTTAGGAGAATACATGAAAACCTGGAGTAGACTAGGCCTAAACCAAGACTAGAGAACCAAAACCATGCTTCATCGCATGTGTGTGGATGCTGCCACCACAATGTCGGTGTCATGGGTTCGAGAAGAGCCCTTGGCATCTGTCCAAACCAGACTTGAAGAGACTTATCCATGCGTTTGTCTCCAGTAGATTGGACTACTGTAACGGCCTGCTCACTGGTCTCTCCAAACGAGCTGTAAAACAGCTGCAGTACATCCAGAACGCTGCTGCTCGGGTCCTGACTAGAACCAGGAAGTATGAGCACATTAGTCCTGTTCTTAGGGACCGGCCTCCTGCTGGTGCCAGAGTCAGGATTAAACATGGACCGGCCTCCTGCTGGTGCCAGAGTCAGGACTAAACATGGACCGGCCTCCTGCTGGTGCCACAGTCAGGATTAAACATGGACCGGCCTCCTGCTGGTGCCAGAGTCAGGACTAAACATGGACCGGCCTCCTGCTGGTGCCACAGTCAGGATTAAACATGGACCGGCCTCCTGCTGGTGCCACAGTCAGGATTAAACATGGACCGGCCTCCTGCTGGTGCCAGAGTCAGGACTAAACATGGACCGGCCTCCTGCTGGTGCCAGAGTCAGGATTAAACATGGACCGGCCTCCTGCTGGTGCCAGAGTCAGGATTAACCATGGGAAATCTGCATTTCAGTTTTAGCCACCTAAAATCTGGAACAGATGTGAGACAGGCCTCTACTCTGACATTATTTGCACTCTTCTCTTTTATGTACACATTTTCCTGTTGCGCAAAGCACTTTGAACTACCTGTGTACGAACCGTGCTCTTTAAACAAACTTGCTTTGCCTACAAAAGTACAAAAATGCCAAAGAAACGACAAGAGAACCTCCATTTCTTTCTGCACAATCAAGATCAGTGGACACATTCAGTGTTTGTCGGCTTTTCTTGTCTTCGAAGCCTCCCTGACCCTTGCCTTGTCCACATTAGTCCACCGGGGGCAGCGTGTCAGACCGCGTTACCTCTACGCCTCTGCTCTCTCGCTGCTGTGTGTCTCCAAGGGTCTGTGCAGTGTGCAGACGGGGTCAAGGGCGCGTGGACTCCCGGGGAAACAACATGTAGGGCGCTGGACTGGAGACAGGAGGATGCAGCTAACCCGGCTAAATGACAATCATCGAGCATGCATAAAGGGCACTGGAGAAGTGATAGGGGTACAGGGCCGGTTCAAGCTATTGGCAGACAAAGAATGTGCAGGGGGGGCCACATCCACAAAAGGGGGTAGATTTCAACTGTCAATGTAAAAAATAGCCTACCTAAATTCAATATTTTCTGGAATTTGGTGTACAATTAAAACAAATTACAATCACAAATTTTCAAACTTTTTTTCAGGGGTACCGTGTAAGTTTTCAGGTGGAGTGTCCAAAACCTTATTCTTTTATTATTGTTCTCCATGGGATGTTATTGTTCTGACTGGAATGTTCCACAAAATGGCATAAAGGCTAAATTACTCTTCCCCCGTCATGTTTCCGTTCGTCTGCCGTAATAATGGAACGTGCAAAAGTAAATGTGCAAGTTTACACCACCTAAAAAAACGATTTTGCCCCAATACATACTGTAGACACTGTTAAAGCATTTCTTAAGGTTGAAAATGTCTTATCCAATTATAGAGTGCTTTATTATTTGCTAAGAAGGGAGTGCGCAGTTAGCATGCTAATGTTTGTTAGCTTTACCGAGGCGGCAACACTCCCCTCTGGCCTCTGAGAGAAGTGAAAAGCACTTATAAACCAATTACTGTGTCAACTGCTGTACATGAGTTTAAAATGAACTACCATTACTATTTTTCACGTTTAATAAGACAGTCAAAGTCAGTTACAGCACTATTATTTACCGAACGTGGAAAAAAGCAGCGCTCCCCACTTAGCAGTAAAAAAAAATGCCTGTTATTGTGCAAAGTGTATACCATATTGTGGAACATTTTAAGGTAAAGCAAGAACATTTTCACGAGACAAGCAGAAGACAGACCCTCCACCAGAAAACAGTGCAGCTTTGACACTAAAATCACTCTGAAAGGATCAATATGTATGTGCTTTGGATAAACGTTCAATAAGGCGCTGGTACAGCTGGCAGCCCGGTGTAAACGCTCTCTCTTCTTTCTCACACTTATTGTGCTTTATCTCCTATATTTTGTAAATATAGTTAGTATATTTTTTCTATTTTACTGTACGATAGGGACACGCGCTGGAATAGTTTTTTAATTCAACTGTTTTTGACTTTTTTCGGCTGGATTTGAGAGTTTTTCGTTGCGTTCGTTGTGTTGTTGTGACGTGAGCTAGCTCCGAGCGAGCCCACCAGCCCCTCCCCCCGCGCCCTCCGGCCGCGCTAAAGTACGGCGTGTCGTCGGTACACGTTTATATACACGTTTATATGAAAGAGGAACTTCACGAACGATCGGGACACGCACTGGAATCGCTTTAAATTAACTTGTTTTGACTTTGTTCGGCTGGATTGAGTGTTTTCGTCGTGTCGTTGCGATGTGTTTTGGCTCTGAGTCCCCCGGCTCCGGCCCCGCCCCCCGTACCGCCCCCCGGCCCCGCCCCCCGTACCGCGTTTCCACAAAGGAGGAACTCATGAAACTGCGGAGAACAGTCGTCTTACCCGGAGATCGTCACGTTATCCCGTCGCAATACTGACCTAACCTAATACTGATGTGCAATTCTGTCGTATGTGCAATTACTGTGAAATTCATGTGCAATTCATGTGCTGTTGTGACACATATTCATGTGCAATTACTGTCGTGATCACATGCAATGGTATTTATGTATTTATTTATTTATTTATTTGTCTATGGGAGTTTTTATTTATTTATAGGAGATCTTCTACTGAAAGTGTTTTTTCAGACTTCCTATAAGTGATCTGTTCTTCTGTATCTACCTCTGTATCTACCTGCGTTGCACCAATGAAATTTTCCCATGTGGGACAATAAAGGATAAAAAAAATAAAAAAATAAAAATAAAAAAAAAATAAGACGCTCTTTTATAAATGGAATACAGCGTGGACAGTCATATTCTGCTCTTCTAATCAATCCAATTAGTGTAGAATTTCACTAAAAATAGAGTGCCACAACTCAATAATGTAACAATACTGAGTAAGTCCCGTCAATTATGTATTCTTCAGCTTGACCTCGCAACACAAAAGCGTCAATCATACTCATACCACATACTTTTCAAATATTCAACTGAGAAGCGTTTGAAAGTTTATTATCGTAGTCCCAAACTTCAAAGTTATGTCCCTATCTCATGCGAACAATCAATAGGCAATCCATCAAATCCATCAAAGTGTCCATAACACTGCAACTAGTACTCGTTTAAAGCTACTTCAAGCTACTTTATTAGCCAAAGCACGATTTCAAGTCCATCATTTGACAAGGGCATTTTCAATAACTGTTATTCACCAACACGACGTCGCTGGAGCACAGAAAAAAGCCGGCAGAAAGACACGCCAACGCCGATCCGTCCATTAAGCTTGCTGCATAGTGTCTAAGTGCGTTGCCCAAAGTCTAATGATGCCCTCGGGGATCCCACCAGCAACCTTCGCTCAGTTGCGCCGCAACAAGAGCAAACAATGTCTATATCTTGTCAAATTCTGGCTTGACATTTACAATAAAGCGTCGGTACATTCGTGTCTGTTTTCATATCATCAACAGCAGAACATAAAGTGTCAAAAACAAAAAAAAAAAAACATAAAAGACAGATAAAAGGATAAATCAAGGTTGTTTTTTTTTTGACCAATGTGAATTTTTTAAGCCCCTGGAAGTCACTGAAAACCGCAGTCCAAACTGACAATGCCCCTCCGCAGAAAAGGAGGTCACACACCATTAAGAAGCAGCCAGCTTTAGCATCCGTGACGGCATTAAGGAGAGCCATCAGAGGAGCAGCAATAAACATCAGTCTTACCTTCGACAGCATACTCATCCACTGCAGGGAGGCGTCCAGGAAACAGGGCAGAAGAGAGAAGAGAGATTTATTAGTTACATTTCATACAGTGGGGGGAGGTAATGGACGTACTTCAATGTGGCCACTCAATGATGTAGCTTAAAAGTATACTTTGGTATTGCAGTGAAACAGTAAGGGGGACATATTGTGCAAAATCTGCTTTTAACCCTGTCATAACAGTCTTTTCCTCATTATTAGTTGTATTTTGAGTGATTCCTGCATGTATGATTCATCCTGTATTGTTCTGTAACTGAGGCTTGAGTGTGCAGAAAATGCCTGTTTTCACCTACCCCCCATCTCCGCCTACGTCCCTGCACTTAGATGCGATTATTTAAAGCGTAAACACTCCGAGTGATACATGTTGAGTTTTATACTGTCACGTAGACACTTTTCAAACATAAAAAACATGTAAATGACAATGTGCTGCTTGTTACGGGGGAAGTGTCACTATGAAGAGGCGGGGCTTGTCAGTTCTGCAGTTTTGAACAGGAAGTCAATGGACCTGTTTCTGTTCATAAGCAATTTTAGATCAATATTGTGTCAAAAAAACAAACAAAAAAGGATTTGTTGTAGCTGAATAGAAAGTACCTAAAGCTAATCATAATATGTCTTTTGGTCTGTATGTATATTTTAGTTTTATGCTTCTGGTCTTCTTGTACTTTGCATTGCAACACAGGAATTTCCCCATTTGCTTTGAATAAAGGTTATAACAATAATAATAATAATAATAATAATAATAATAATAATAATAATAATAACTTTTATTTATATAGCGCTTTTCAGTGACCCAAAGACGCTGAACATAATAAAAAAAGGGGGGGGTATTTACAGACAGGGGGGACAACACGTAGAGAGCGGAGAACGGGAGTGATGTGATCACGGGACCGGGTGTGGGTGAGGAGGCGGGCAGCGGAGTTTTGGACCATTTGGAGTCTATGGAGGGAATGGGAGGAGATGCCAGTGAGGAGGGAGTTGCAGTAGTCAAGGCGGGAGGAGATGAAGGCATGGATGAGGGATTCAGCAGCGGGGAGGGTGAGGCAGTGTCGGATTTTGGCGATGCGGCGGAGGTGGAAGTATGAGGTCTTGACAATGTGGCTGACATGGGGAGTGAAGGAGAGGGTGGGGTCCATGATGACACCGAGATTGCGTACCAGGGTAGAGGGGGTGATGGTCGAGGTGTCGATGCTGAGTGAAAAGGGACCAGTTTTATTGAGAGTGGATTTGGTGCCAATGAGGAGGAGCTCTGTTTTGTCACTGTTCAGTTTGAGGAAGTTGAGAGTGAGCCATGATTTTATTGTAGAGATGCAGGTTTCAATGTGGCTGAGGGGAGGGTTTTGGGTGGATTTGGTGGTGAGGTATATCTGGGTGTCGTCAGCGTAGCAGTGAAAGTCCAGGTTGAGTTGGCGGAGGATGTGACCAAGGGGGAAGATGTAGCAGATGAAGAGGAGGGGGCCGAGGACTGAGCCCTGGGGGACCCCTGCGTTACTGGGGAGAGGGTGGATGAGTGACCGGAGAGGGAAATGAACTCTTGCCTGTTGGTGAGGTAGGATGTGAGCCAGTCAAGTGCAGAGCCCTCAACACCCAGTTGGCGCAGCCTTTGTAGGAGGATGGAATGGTTTATAGTGTCAAAGGCTGCGCTGAGGTCTAGTAGTAACAGGATGTTGAGGGCCCCGGAGTCTGCAGAGGTGAGGAGATCGTTGAGTACTTTGACCAGGGCTGTTTCAGTGCTGTGAAGTGGGCGGAAGCCAGATTGGAGGGGTTCATAGAGGTTGTTTGACTGGAGGTGGGTGTGAAGTTGGGCGGCGACGATGCTTTCCAGCGTTTTTGAGAGGAACGGCAGGTTGGAGATGGGGCGGTAGTTGGAGAGGTTGGCGGAGTCTAGGGTGGGTTTTTTGAGGATGGGGGTGATGGAGGCCAGTTTGTAGATGGAAGGAACATGGCCGAGGGATAAAGACTGGTTGAAGAGGGTGGTGAGATGGGGGATGAGAGCAGGGAGGCAGGCCTTGGTTAGAGTCGTTGGGAGGGGGTCGAGAGAGCAGGTGGTGGTTTTGGAAGCGGTGATGAGGTCTATGATATGAGAGGAGTTAACAGAGGAGAAGGTGGTGAGGGCAGGGAAGGGTGGGTGGTCAGGGAGAGGAGGGGGGGCAGGGGTGGGGGTGGTGATGGAGTTAATGGAGACGGCAGTCATGGAGCTGTTGATTTTGGAAATTTTGTCATTGAAGGCAAGGAGGAAAGAGTTGCAGAGGTCAGGGGAGGAGGGTGGAGTGATGTCCGGTGGCTGGAGCAGCTTGTTGACGGTGGAGAACAGGGTGCGAGGGCTCCGGTGGGAGCTGTTGATGAGGGTGGAGAGGTGGGCAGATTTGGCGGCTTGGAGAGCGTCACGGTAGGAGGAGATGTGTAATTTGAAAGCTTCGGCGTGGACGGTGAGGCGGGTTCTTTTGAGGAGTCGTTCGAGTTGGCGGCCAGTCTGCTTCATGGTGCGGAGTTCAGGGGTGTACCAGGGGGCGGGGTTGATGTATGAGACGGAGGAGGTTTTCCAGGGGGCTAGGGAGTCAAGGGAGTCGGAGAGGGTGGTGTTGAGCATGACAGCATAGTCGTCGGGGGAAGAGGGGGGGGAGTCAGGGGGGAAAGCAGAGGATATGAGCTGGGAGAGCGTGAGGGGGTTGACTGACTTGATATTGCGGTAGGTGATGGTGCGTTGGGGCGAGGGTAGGGGGGGCGGAGAAAAGGATGCAGAGATGATCAGAGAGTGGGAAGGGGAGGGGGTGGGGCTTAGATATGGGTAGGAGAGAGGAACAGACTAAGTCCAGAGTGTGGCCTTTGGTGCAAACTGTTCACCGCCTTCTTTTTCTTTCTCTCACTCCTGAGGACCTGTGGACCCAGATGTCCCTCTCCTGGTGAAGTGGTCCCTGCCCCATGTGGACGGTCCCTCATCTGCCTGAAGAGTGGCTCCAGTTCGCCTCAGTCGGTCCCTCATCTGCCTGAAGAGTGGGTCCAGTTCGCCTCCGACGGTCCCTCATCTGCCTGAAGAGTGGGTCCTGCTCGACTCCGACGGTCCCTCATCTGCCTGAAGAGTGGGTCCAGTTCGCCTCAGACGGTCCCTCTTCTGCCTGAAGAGTGGGTCCAGCTCCAGTCTCCTCGTGTCCGTCTGTCCGTCTGTGAGAGTCGGATCTCTCCTTCACTGGAACTCCTCCAGGTTTCTACGCTTTTTTCCCAAAGAGGTTTTTTTTTGTAGTTTTTCCTGGCCGAGAAGGAGAGTCTAAGGACAGAGGACCCTGGGACATCGTCCCTCGCCACCACAGACATTGTCTGACTTCATCGCCACCACAGACATTGTTGATTCATTTCTCCCTGTGGCCCTCAGAGGCAACTGTTGTTGTGATTTTGGGCCTTACAAAAATAAATTGATTTGATTTGATTTGATTTGGTGTGGGTGGGGAAGTCAATATCTTATTTGAGCTTAAATAAACATACACATTGACACTTAATGCTCTGTAAAAAAATGTATGGTGTCTTTTATTATGATCGTTTTATTGTCTCCTATGTTCTTTCTGGTATTGTTCAATTTTTTTATATTTTATAACACAAAAAAACAAAGTAAAGAAACCATCAATTGAACAGAGGCATTGAGGAACATACCATAAACTCATACCAACAAACTTAATTCTCTCTACATTTTCCATTCCATCCATCCTCCATGCACAGCAATCACCTCACCAGCCAAGACTAAAAGCTTTTTCAAATCTAAAAATAGCACCAAAAAGTAAAATAAAACATACCTTAGAATTAAAGGTTGCACATACAATAATGTGCTTGATCACCTTTAAAGAGGTTACAATCTGGTTTTACCTGGTTAGTTTCAATGACATAAATGAAATAATGGGCAGCACAAACACACGACAAAACAGACCATAGACATTCACAACACCAATAGTACATACGACATACAACAGCAGTTACCACACACACTTGACTAAATCCAATACAGTATGATTCTCCTGTCCAAATGTATCCATGTTTCAAGTCAGAAGCACCAAAAAATTGCGCTTAGTCCTCATGCTAAAAACACCCTTAAATATATTGGCTGAACTATTGCACAAGTATCCGGTTTCTTACGATTTAAAAGAGAGATTTAGCCTGTTTGGCCAAAGAATGTGAACACTAGGATGCAGCTTTAGCCACAAACCGTACACTTTTCTCATACCACTGCTCTCGCCAAGAAAACGAAGCGGCCAAAGTGGGTTCCTACTGTGCAAACGGCTCTGTGATGATCTTGCATCTGCTTAGCGGTACATTGCGCGAGACTCAGGGAGCCCCCGATGGCGGCGCAGCTCGTTACATGAAGCCTCGTGTGTACTAAAACGAGAGCGCACTCTAGGAAGAAGTGGCTTTGATCTACTGTAATGAATATGTGGAGAGTAGACGAGTCCGTAATCAAGTACAGTATAATCATAAAATTCAGTATACGGTAAATGGTAGTAGGGATGCCAAGATGATATGGTTAATCGAAAGAATAATACATGTTACAAGCAAAAAAAGGTCATGTATATTGAATTTACTACTGAAGTAAAGTGTTGTGTGTGTATATATATATATATATATATATATATATATATATATATATATATATATATATATATAAAAATGGCTGTTTTATGTCAAATTATCTTTACTTTGTCGTTCAGGAAGATGATTAATTTCCTAAAGCTGGTCACAAACAGCATTTTTTTTTTTTTTTTTTTTTTTATTTTTGCAAATTGAGGATTTTATTGTTGTTTTTAGTGTCTGCAATTGCAAAAAATAGGAAAAAATGGGATAATTGCAACACTATTATGTAATTTTCCATCATGTAGTAGTTGGGACTGAACTTAATTAAAGTTATTAAACACTGCACAAGAAAACGGGAAACCACATCATGTTTCGAACCACCAATATGTCCTATTCCAACGGGGCAAACAACACACAGTACAGTGGTTGCTTTTAACATTAAGTTTTGATGAATTGTGTAAAAAACCAGTGGGAGTAGGAAATGTAAAGCGGTAAAAGCTTTCTTGAGTAAACATTGCGACGCTTAAAACAACACGGGGGCATCGGCAGTGCATTCGTCTACAACAGAAATGGTTTGCAGTTATTTCTTTCAAAAGGCTCGTAAATGGCTTCATTCTCGAAAGCTTCAGTCTAACAGAATATTGCGGTAAGAATATATAATTACTACATTTTTGAAAAGCAGTAGCGAAGCATGAACAGAGACTTAACTGATCATGAACACAATTTAGGCCAGTCATACACACCATAACTTCATTATTTAAGGCGTAGTTATCATTACGTGTTGCAATGAATGTCTTTGTGGTTATCTATGGAACAATGTTAAAATGGTAAAATGTGGCATGAACTTGTCTAATGCGTTTATGATCGACTACATTGTCCTGAGGGTGTCGCTTTTGACACACTCAACACTAAATATGTGTCAATAATCATAGAATAACAACTGCTGTGTTAGATTTTTAAGACAAATAATATAAAAAATGTATAACCAACATCGTTCATACTGAACCAGAAATAAACTAGAACTAGACTAGTACAATTGGGGTCTTAATCAGGTCTATCCCAGCATGAAACTAGGTGTAAACTAGGATGAAAACTGAACTAGTACAGGACAAAAGAAAACATATTTTAAAATGTAGACAATGGATCAGATCACCCTGAAAGCTGTGTAGTAATGAAATAGTTTTATAATGGTTATTTAAATGTATGGGGTATTTAAATGTGCCATGTTACATTGACTAAAACTAGATTTAAAATATATATGTATATATATATATATAATGTAAATAAAACAAAATATTATTTTATTTTATAATAATAATATGTATATTACAATATTGCTATATTTTATCATAATTTTGCAAGGATAAAAGTAGTATTTCCTGCATTAATCTATAAAGGGAAATATCCAGATACATATAATGGTTTGTACAGAATAATATGTTCCCAATATCCACATGACATTTTTTTGCATGATATAAGAGACTATTTATGCCCCAAAAAAACTAAAAATGAAATAATTAAAAAATAGCCAACTGTCCAAAACAACCTCTTCTTTGCACTTTTTTGCGTCTTTTGCCGTCTCTGCCATTCACATTTCAGCCCATTATCCTGGAGCTACTTTGCATCAGACTATAGCAGTAGCCTTGAGCGCTAAGCCGTAGGGATCCGGGCTCTTTTTCTTTGCACTATTTGAAGATTACTTTTCAGAAGCGACTGAATGTATGCTAAATGGGATTCCCTGCCGGAGAACGCCTCCTTTGGGATGAAGAGGTTTAATACAGGGCGGTGAACGGCAAAGGTTATAGCCAAAGCAATGCCACGAGGAGACGGTATAACTTGGTCGGTCATGGGTGGAAACCTTTGTTAGATGTTTTATGTCGGATGGTGCACAATGTAACTGTTCCGACTGCTGCTTTTTTTATTGCTAGAACACCTTGAAAAACATGCATCCTTTCTTGTTTCCAGCTCCAGCCACGTTTACGGTGTTGTTGTGTCATTGGGCAAGTGTACAAATGCAGCACAAGTGAGGGTTTGATTCTAGTGTGGCTACAGAAGTGTTCATCATCAGAATCAGAATTAGAAATGGGTTATTGCCATTGTCACACAAGAACTTGCTTTGGTGATTCAGTGCAACATACAACGATGAACAATTATAAAAACAAGAGATTTAGGATCAAAAAGGGCATGCATTGAAGTTAAGTTGACTATAAGGCCAGGTATACAATAAATAATGAAAGTTGATGTAATCCAAGTCATCCAGGACTGGGCTATGGTTGAAAAGACTTCCAAGGTAGAAATCTAAATACCGAAAGACATTTTCAGCTTGACGGAAATGGTTTTGAGCAGCAGCATTTACACTCCGCTGAGTTCAAATTTGACCTATCTTTGGGGAGGAGTTACAACTGAAACCAACTGCCAATTTCCATTATTCTGCCAGTAAGTGTAAAACTTTGGCAGACTTGTACAAAAAAAAGGACAGAGCGATGTCGAAAAAAGTTTCAAAGGCGTTCATTGGGACAGTGTTTGCTGCGATGGATCACTCCTGGACGAATGAGGCTTCACACAGACCTTTTATTCCAAGAATGAATGGCGTGAGTATCAGTTATAACTCCTCCCATTGGGGCAGGGCTAATTTGAGTTCAGGAGAGTATAAAAGGCCTTTCAAAACAGTGTCCACCATCTCTGAAACCTGTACGTTGTAAGTTATATTTCTTATAATTGTAGTAAATTTAAAGCATATGTCATTAACAAAGGTAAACGTTCTTTCTGCACAAGGAGAATGGCCACACCAACTGCTCTTAAAGGTTCTTTAGACAACAAATGCAAATAAAAAACAGGACAAAAAGCGCGAAACAACAGAAGAAGAAGAGTCATAAAACACAAATCTTTCCCATTCGTCCCAACGTATGTTAATTATGTCCAATATAGTCTCCATTCTTTACATACATTTGTTCATAATTGTTTGAATCCAGTCCTTGATTGATCAAGGACTGGATCATCCAATATTTGGGGATAGCCCTTTCCCCCAGTCACCAGAAGAGTTCAAAAGTATCCATCTATCATTTTAATTTCATGAGTTTTATGTCCCAAATATATGCAACTGCTCGCCTGACCAGCCAGTCCTTCCAGTGATCATACATCAGACCATAAAACCTGAGACGATCCAACCACAGCTGCTCAAATGTAGAAGACATCTCCTTTCATAGAGCTGTATAGCTTAATTCACATCTAATACAGTACGTCCGGTTTTAGTTTTACTTGTTGAAATACGCTGTGTTTCTCAATCCTCTGTTATTTCCTCATGTTTGCTCAGCCACAAACGGACCATGCGTCACTCTGATTGGTTCAACCCCCTGTCCATCACGCCCGTTTGACATCGTTAAAACTTGGAAACGATTTCAGAGCCAAACGTCCAAATTGTCAAAGCCTCTGGTTTTGACCGCTCTGGTTATGAACACTCCACTGCTTTATCTGGAAGGTTCCCCATTATCGCACCAAGCGGATCTATCTTACATTTATTCAATTACAGGTGTTTCAATGCCCTGCTGGTCTCCATGGAGATAAGTAAGCGCCTTAAGATCTCAAGCAGGTGTCAGAGTCTCCACCAGGAAAGCTGTATAGATACATACACCTTTAATAGTGCTAAGAAGGATAGTTTGTGTGGTTGCAGTTTTGAGCTACTGTATGTGTGCAGAGGTAGATATATATATATATATATATATATATAT
This sequence comes from Eucyclogobius newberryi, assembly GCF_026437365.1. Lineage (NCBI taxonomy): Eukaryota > Metazoa > Chordata > Actinopteri > Gobiiformes > Gobiidae > Eucyclogobius > Eucyclogobius newberryi. The sequence goes on along the minus strand of NW_027315857.1, from coordinate 16,817,179 downwards.
ATATATATATATATATATATATATATATATATATATATATATATATATATATATATATATATATATATATATTATAGTATAGACTCCATACTATAGAGGCAATATGCAAAAGAAAGTCACGGAGGATTAGAAAACGCGGCGCTGGTTAAACCCGAGGCTCTAAAGGGAATTGGGGAGACTTTAAGCTCTTTCCATAAGCGAACAAACATTTTTTTAAACTGCAAACCCTCTGTGTAAATGTATATGTTGTAGAATGTGAAGTTTAAATTAAAAAGAAGCCATTTTAGCTGTTATTTTTTGTGTAAGCCTTTCATTCGCGGCATCTAAATGACGTACATTCCTCATTTTTGCACTCGCAGTTTTACTAAATTATAGACTGTGCCTTTTCGACGGTTTAGAGTAAATAAGTTGTCAGATAAGAACCTCAGTTTTATTCCAAAGCCTCTCAAGCGTAACGTTTTTGTGCGGCTGACATCTTTGAAAAAAAACATCTCTAATTGTGGGAATAATCTTCTCATTATAGATAAAAGGTTCTGAAGCGCACACGGGGAGTTCAAGATTCGAGACATCACACGGCACTTTGCTAAGACTTTCAGACGCTAAATCAAATCCAAGCACGTCGAAAAACGCCCCCCAAAAAGAACAAATGCAGTAGATGTGAGTGAAATGTATAGAGGCATGTAACGTATTTTGACAGGTAAACAAGTCGACAAACTTTTCATGTTGAATCTCTTTTCTGTGTACTTGCTTTATACAATCCTTTCAAAAGTATGTTTAAAAAAAGCAAAAACAATCTCAAATCTCTTCTTAATTCCAAGTGGAGTCAAAAAGAAGTGGAAATAATGCCATTTTAAATAATAAAATATGATGAATTGAGCGATATCAGAGCCATGTTTAAACACATTTACTATTGAATTTAGCATTAACTGTTAATAGCAGATCGTGACATTTAGCACTGATTTGTTTGGTTTTACTGGACAAATACTTACAAAAAGGTTGACCTCGCACTAGTTTTGCATCTCAACTGCAAATATATTACACACTTTACCACAAATCATACTTTTGTGAAACGCTCTTACAAAAAATACTTCATTTGAATGAGTTTGTATCCTCTTTAAACAAAAGAAATACAACAATAAAGTGTTTAATAATTCAAATCAAATCAAATAGGATAATGTGTGGGATAATTCTGTACCATTTAACAGAAACACTTAAAGATCCCATGTCATGCAATTGTTCCTGTTTCGTAGTCTACCTAAGGTATTTGATCATAAGATAAGATATTCCTTTATTGTCCCACATGGGGAAATTTCATTGGTGCAACGCAGGTAGATACAGAGATAGATACAGAAGAACAGATCACTTATAGGAAGTCTGAAAAACACTTTCAGTAGAAGATCTCCTATAAATAAATAAAAACTCCCATAGACAAATAAATAAATAAATACATAAATACCATTGCATGTGATCACGACAGTAATTGCACATGAATATGTGTCACGACAGCACATAGATTGCATGAATTTCACATGAATTGCACATGAATTCCAACAGCAATTGCACATATGACAGAGTTGCACATCGGTATTAGGTTAGGTCAGTGTTGCGAGTGTTCAGTACTAACAGTTTTTGTTATAAAGTCTGACAGCAGCAGGAAGGAAAGACCTACGGAACCTTTCCTTCACACATCGAGGGTGGATCAGTCTCTCACTGAAGCTGCTCTCCAGAGCGGAGAGAGTGTCCTGCAGGGGGCGACACTCATGGTCCAGCATAGATGTGAATCTAGCCAGGACCCTCCTGTCCCCCACCTCCTGCACCGAGTCCAGAGCACAGCCCAGGACGGAGCTGGACTTCTTGATGACTCTGTCCAGCCTCTTCCTCTCCCTCTCTGTGATGCTGCTGCTCCAGCAGGCCACACCGTACAGGAGGGCTGATGCCACCACAGAGTCATAGAAGGTCTTCAGGAGTGGCCCTGTCACTCCAAAAGACCTGAGTCTCCTCAGGAGTGGCCCTGTCACTCCAAAAGACCTGAGTCTCCTCAGGAGGTAGAGCCGACTCTGGCTCTTCCTGTACAGTGCGTCTGTGTTATGAGTCCAGTCCAGTTTGTGGTTCAGATGAACACCCAGGTACTTGTATGAGTCCACTCTCTCAATGTCCCGTCCCTGGATGTTCACTGGTGAGGGGGCAGTGGGGTGGCGTCTGCGGAAATCCACCACCATCTCCTTGGTCTTCCCCGCATTGATGAGGAGGTGGTTCCGCTGACACCAGTCCACAAAGTCCTGCGCCAGTCCTCTGTACTCCGCGTCATCGTCGTCCGTGATGAGTCCGATGATGGCAGAGTCGTCAGAGAACTTCTGCAGGACACAGCTGTCCGTGTCATGTCTGAAGTCTGCAGTGTAAAGGGTGAAGAGAAAGGGCGCGAGGACAGTGCCCTGGGGCGCCCCCACACTGCAGGTCCGAGTGTCAGACACACAGTTCCGGGCTCTCACAAACTGGGGTCGGTCTGTGAGGTAGTCCAGGATCCACTCTGCCAGGTCATACTCCACACCAGCCGTCTCCAGCTTGTCCCTCAGGAGCAGCGGCTGGATGGTGTTGAAGGCACTGGAGAGATCGAAGAACAGGATCCTCACAGAGCTGCCAGGCTTTTCCAGGTGAGAGAGAGAGCGGTGCAGCAGGGAGATGACGGCGTCCTCCACTCCGATGCCAGACCGATATGCAAACTGCAGCGGGTCCATGGCTGAGCTCACGGTGGAGCGGAGGTGGTCCAGGACTAGCCGTTCCAGTGTCTTCATCAGGTGGGACGTGAGAGCCACTGGCCTGAAGCTGTTGAGGTCTTTGGGGCGCGGTGTCTTAGGCACAGGTACCAGACAGGAGGTCTTCCAGACCTGTGGTACCACCCTCAGCTTCAGGCTCATGTTGAAGACATGCTCCATAACTCCACACAGTTCATCTGCGCAGGACTTAAGGAGCCTGGGGCTGATGCCATCAGGTCCTGCTGCCTTCCTCACTTTAATCCTCTTCAGCTCACTCCTCACCTGTGCTGCTGTGACAGTCAGTGGTTGGCAGGGGGACCGTGTGCTGGGGGGATGGGTGAGTCCAGGCGAAGTGGGGAGCTGATGGTCCGGGGCAGATAAGCGAAGAGGAACAGATGCAGGGCATTGTCCAGCTGTGGAAGAGGGAGCATGCAGCTGTGCAGGGGGAGGGGCGGGTGACCGATCAAACCTCAAGAAGTGAGCATTTAAATCATTCACCCACTGTAGATCCCCCTCTGTCTGGGCAGGGGGGATTTTGAAGCCCGAGATGGTTTTCAGGCTCCTCCACACTCCCTGAATGTTCTTTTGCTGCAGCTGCTCCTCCATCCTCCTCTTGTAGCCGGCCTCAGCCTGCCTGATCTTCCTCCTCAGCTCCTTCTGCACAGTCCTCAGCTCCTCCTTATTCCCTGACCTGAAGGCTCTCTTCTTCTCCTTCAGCAGAGCCTTCAGTTCACGGTTAATCCATGGCTTGTTGTTTGGAAAACACCGCACCGTCCGGGAGGGAACAATGTTCTCAAAACAGAAGTTGATGTAGTCCGTGATGCACTCTGTGATGGTGTTGATGTCCTCCCCATGTGGGTCATAAAGCTCAGTCCAGACAGTGGTGCTGAAGCAGTCCCTCAGAGCCTCCTCGCTCTCAGCAGACCACATCCTCACCTCACGGGACACCACAGGCTGCCTGCGCACGATGGGTTCATACACAGGCCTCAGATGTACAAGGTTGTGGTCCGAGCTGCCCGGGGGAGGGAGGGGGGAAGAGGAATAAGCCTCCTTGGTGTTGGCAAAAAACAAGTCCAATGTTCTATTCTCTCTGGTGGGGCAGGTAACATACTGGGTGTATGTTGGTAGAACAGAAGAGGGAGAAGCGTGGTTAAAGTCACCAGAGATGAGGAAGAGGGCCTGTGGATGCTGTGTTTGCAGCCTACAAGTGCAGGAGAGCAGTGCTTCACAAGCATTTTCAGCATTGGCAGACGGGGTCACATAGACTGCGATTAAAATCACATGTGAGAACTCCCGGGGCAGATAGTATGGCCTCATGCCAATAGCCAATAGTTCAATATCCTTGTTACATAGCTGCTCCCTCACTGTGCAGTGTTCGGGTTTGGACCAGCTCGTGTTCACATATACCGCCAGACCTCCACCTCTTTTCTTCCCGGATTCTCTAGTTCTGTCCGCCCGCAGCAGATGAAAATTGTCCAAACCTACAATAGAGTCTGGCATTTCTGCTGTTAACCAGGTCTCTGTGAAAATCAAGACGCTGCTGTCCCTATAAATCCTCTGGGACCGCATGAGGCTCGCTATTTCCGTCATTTTATTTTGAAGGGACCTCACGTTACCCATGACTACGGCGGGAACCGACTTCCTGTTTTCTCCTCTCTTCTCTCGGAGTTTACGTCCAGCCCGTCTGCTTCGTTGCGTTTTCCTTAGGATATCCGCCGGGATAACGTGACGATCTCCGGGTAAGACGACAGTTCTCCGCAGTTTCATGAGTTCCTCCTTTGTGTAAACGCGGTACGGCGCCGGGCGGGGGGCGGGGCCGGAGCCGGGGGACTCAGAGCCAAGACACATCGCAACGACACGACGAAAACACTCAATCCAGCCGAATAAAGTCAAAACAAGTTAATTTAAAGCGATTCCAGTGCGTGTCCCGATCGTTCGTGAAGTTCCTCTTTCATATAAACGTGTATATAAACGTGTACCGACGACACGCCGTACTTTAGCGCGGCCGGAGGGCGCGGGGGGGGGGGGCTGGTGGGCTCGCTCGGAGCTAGCTCACGTCACAACAACACAACGAACGCAACGAAAAACGCTCAAATCCAGCCGAAAAAAGTCAAAAACAGTTGAATTAAAAAACTATTCCAGCGCGTGTCCCTATCGTACAGTAAAATAGTTAAAATATACTAATTATATTTACAAAATATAGGAGATAAAGCACAATAAGTGTGAGAAAGAAGAAAGAGCGTTTACACCGGGCTGCCAGCTGTACCAGCGCCTTATGACGTATGATAATACGTGTTGTGCAATACCCATAATAGTTATGAACTATCACCCATATCTTGGACCCCTCTCACAAACCCAGAAATGCAGACGGCTTGGTTTGAGATTCGCCCCCGCCCAAGAGAGCGATCTGCCTCCCCCGCCTCGTGCGTGTTACAGGTACAGAGTGCTTCCTGGAGGAGGGACTGTAACATCGAAGTGTGTCGCAGGATGACACGTTGCTCTGAGAAGGCCCCGTCCGTCTGCAGATCCGAGGAGAAGGATATAGACTGTACTCTGGCTAAAGACTGCAGGAATCAATCAAAACACCACTTTGGGCACATATATGAGGTACCAATAGCACTGTAAGAAGGTTAAAAACTCTGAAATGTCGATTTTGCATGATATGGGACCTTTAAAATCAATATATCTGTAAAAATGAAACGGCCAGGTTAAGTCATGTGTAAAAGTACAGTTTCTTTACATTAATGTGAGAGATTTCAGCGCAACGTTCACAAATCAGTCTGTTCTGTAGATGTTGTGATGTGGACTATATGTGCAGGTTTAAAATAAATATTCTTACTACCTGATTGGAATATACACTGAGGCGTACTTGCTTTATGCCATAATATATGTTTAAACTTCAAAACGAAGCACTTGTTTAATATCTATTGATGTAGGTACAAATTAAAGGGCTCGTATAGTGCAAAATCAACTTTAAAGCACTTTTAACCCTTAACAGTGTTTCCTCATCGTTAGCTTACTCACATTTGTATTTGGATTGATTCCTGTGTGTTTAAGTAATATTGTATTGTCTTGCAACTGAGGCTCGGAAAATTCCTGTTTTCACCTACCCCCTATACCCGCCCACATCCCTGTATGGAGCTGTAATTATTCAAAACAACTAAAAATAATTTACTTATATTATAGTTTAGTGGTAAGTATCTGGGAATTAAAAAAACACACAATATATCTATTTTAAGAGACAGAAAATGACTTGAAAGTAACATCAGTAAAATCATGTCTGTCCCACACAAAGAATCCTTTTGAATCCGACAAGCAGATCAGAGTATTTATCTGCCACTTTTATCCCAAATTACACTTTCATGCATACTTTTGAGTCTGGCCTCTGGCTAAATGCACTTTGCCAAATTCAGAACTCTGCGCCACGGCTTTCAACGAGAACAAAAAATAAATAAAATTAAAGCCTTTCATTCCAATTCTTGCATTTTTAAACTGGCTTCCTGTTCATTTTACAATTGAATATATCATCTCAGACCAGACTTATTATCTGACTTTTGACACTGAGAGCTGTGGTCTATTTGTTTCTATTCATTTTAATGTATTAGTTGTATTGATTTATTGCAATTCCATGTTTACTGGTCTCGTATTACATTTGACTAATTTTATTTTTTTCATTTTGTTATTTTTCAAACCACTCTGTCCCTGTGCTGCACTTTGTAAACTGTTTGTAAAATGTGCTAGACAAATAAAATGGATTGGATGAAGCAGTTATTATAAAATACTACCTTTAAATCAAGACTTTCTCCTTTACACAATCTCCTTTGCTCTGAACAAAATCCACTCTGCTAAGTCAGCACCTCGGGCCAAATGAAAAAAAAAAGTAGATGACATCCAAATTGTACAAAAACTGATTTCCTTTCTGTAATAAATGTCTTGCTGAAACACAAAAAGAGCTCATTTATTGCCGGTTTTATCTCCTTGTTCGTGCAAACGCAGTGGGGACGATAAATACTGCCTGTGAGCCACAACTGCACATTCTGTCAATTCATTTAAATGCATTTGCTCATGGTTTTATTCAATCTGTGCTCAGCCGTGAGACGCATTTAGCTGAATTTATCACATCCAGCGTAATGAACTTGGTACGGAATAACATTTGTGCCGTGGAAAAAAGGAAAGTAAAGTAACTTAATCGATAAGTCACTGATTAAGAAATAAATAAACACAATTTTAGAAGCAGAAATAAAGTAATTTCATGTCATTTATTTTTCTCACTGCTTTTATTACCAATGTTACTAATGCTGGCCACATACTAGAATAATAATGATCTATTAGACAATGTGCATCAATTAGTTTCATTAAAGGTGCTTTATCTAAACTGGTAAAAGGCCTGTCACATGCTTGTCTCCATGGAGATTTAACTCTTTTGTCTAGTATTTTATTTAGAAAGAATGCATGTTATGTGTATTTTAAGTATTTCCGTCACAAATAAAACATCATAATGCAAACACAGATGCATTTAATACCATAGTGTGGAACATTTCAGGTAAAGAAGATGGATTAAATTGTGTTTTCACGACACTAAATTTTAAACTTTTGATACTTAGAAGAAAGCTCAGTTTAGATGCAACAATAATGATGAAAAAACAACAACACCATTAAAGGGAACACAATTAGTGGCTAACGTGCCATTTTAGCGCTGTCCAAATATCCTGTAGGGAAATAACTAGTGAACTCAAAATTTCTCACAATGCACCTTGAAAAGTAGCATCCATCGCTGCTAACTAGACCGGTCAATACAGACCACTATGCACCACCTCTGGCCGATACAAAAGCACATAATGCATTGCGAGAATGGTAAAAACAACAGTGGCAGGTCTTTAACGGGACACAACACGACTGAATGGAGCAGAAGAGCTGTTCTGGTCTTTTGAGCCAATGGTCGTCAATTTGAATCCTGCTCTGGTAGAGTGGTCAGATCCACTGGGCCGCAGGTTGGCGGTGCGGTCGCAGCTGCCTCAGATGAATACTGTTGTTGTGTCCTTGGGCAAGACACTTAGCCCGGGTCGCCCCCAGTGTGTAAACATCTGGTATGTGATCGTGTGTGTGAATGGGGGACTGTAAAGCTCTTTGAGTGCCTTGACGGAAGTAAAGCGCCATATAAATGTGACCTTTTAAAAAATAAATAAACCAGTACTAGCGTCAGCCGCTTACCTTAGCTTGAGTCAATCACAGCCAAAAAGTTGAATGATCTAGTCTGTTTATTGTTTAATGTGAGATCTATGACTTAAATGGTGATTATTACGCCATAAATATGTGTGTGTCGGACGGATTTGACCAATATTTACGACAGAAATCAGTTTTGCAGACATTTTTGCCAGAGTCACATGACCCGCACCAAGGAGCAAGTAGAGACTTGAGTGTCCAAATCGCTTCGTGATTGACTGCACTATAGTCTGCTAAATAGTGCAGGACTGTGTAGTGTGAGGGATCGTGTGTGGACATTTGGACACAGCCAGAGTTTAGATTCTAGTCCAAACTCAGGTACTCATGTATCTTTCCTTTGCGTTTGTCCCAAATCAATAAAGTGGCCGAATATGCGCATTAATGAGTCAGTTAAGTTAACATAACTCTGGTTCTATGAGTGTATGGGGTGCAGACATGCAGGGAAGGACTCGGGTTTGGACAGTACACAGATTTTTTCCTGCTAATGTGACACTGTTTCGATAACAGTTTCAGTATCGATTACACCCTAATCTCCATGGAGACAAGCGCGTGATGGATCTCCCCCGGAGCAAAGTGCCACAGTGCAACCTTTAGCACTGAAGTGTTGGTAAAATGTGATCGTAACACTGAAATGTGAAACGGTGACATGTGGTCTTGTGGTTCGCCTTGAAGCTGCGGGTTTCAATGGGAGGTCGTGTCGAGATAATAACAGGAGAATAGATGGACCCGCACGATGCCAACAAAGAGAGGACCAGTGTTGACGTACTCCAGAGCGAGCACAAGGACACACGAAAGCAAGAGGAAGCAGAACAGCTGAGAGAAACGTCGTTCTTTAATGCGTCTAAAAGTCTACTCATGGGTTTCAGCTTCCAGGACTTTTGCCCGTTCAAAAAATGTCATATTTTTGGAGGGAATTGGCGTCAGTGCTAGATTTTTTGTCACTCAGAAACACACGGATACTATGAAACGACAAATGGAATACTCATGTTGCATTCCTTTTGTCCTCGGAGGTCAGAATTTGGACCTTGGAGAGACGTTTTCAGTGAGTTTTTATGTTCCAGTTGTAAAATTGGAAAAACTGTGTGCAGTGGATTACGGTTTTTGCAAATTAATGACGTAAAACAAGTAATCAAAATAGGAACATTTTCAAATCAGCCAAGATATAGATCAAATTGAGTTACTTTATTAACCCGAAAACTTCTGTTACATTTGTAGTTTCTTAAGCAACGTCTGAGTGACTTTTTGCCTTTGTCGATGTTAGCTTGGTGTTGACGTTAGCAACATTAGCATTAACAGAGCATTCAAAACTGCAGAGGCTCAACGGCAGCACAAGAGCAGGGTCACAGAGACAGTAGGAGAAACTTAAAGTACAATAGTACAAGAAATATCACGATTATACCTGTTGTATGTTAAACTTTATCATAACACAGGAGGCAGCCATGTTGGATTGGCTAACTCGGATAAACCTGGGTTTCCGTAATGTTGCCCAAGTTTCCAAGAAGTTATTACCAAGATGTGAGTGTCATGGTACACTTTGTACATGTTTTGAATTAAGTTCTATGTTGTATTCTTTTGTATCAGTTCAAAGTGCCCTAATGTAGCATATGTCGGGATTGTGGTACTTTAAGTGTTCAGTCAACACAGTCATGACTAAGATCCATTCTGTTTGGTTGTTTTGGCCCACATGAAACTATACGTTTGTATTTCAGTTTCTATTTTTGTGTAACATGTAAAACATTTTACCCAAGTAAGTTGGTTTGTGTCATTTGGCCTCAAAATGTTACACGTATTTTCAAGAAAAAACTTTAGCATTTAAGCTAGCAGACTTTTTACATGTTAACTAGCTGCCCAATGTTTTGTAATTTACTTTATGCACATGTGGTAAACATGGCTTATATATTGCATTTGTTGTTGAGCTGTAAGCACAAAGGTGAATTCATGCAATCAATATGTATTTTTGTCAGTGTTTTTACAGCTTTACAATGTATGATAAATGGTGATTAAAGTCAAATCAAAGCAAACCATTTGTCTGTTAATTGTCTGTCTAGCTGGATAGCAGACACATCCAGTGTGGACAGAACAGAAGAAGAGCTTCCGGCGTGAGCTCGGAAAATCCAACCTCCCAAGACGACTAGAATCACAATTTATTGAAGATGGATTGTCGAGAGTTTGTGAACTCACCAGAATCACGAGAATTCATCTGGCTGGCAAGGTTAACAATGACGCTTCAGTTGAATCAGCACGATTATTCATCAAGATCACACAATTTATACTTCATATCTAAATGTTCTATAGATATGTGAGACATTTTGTCACTCTGAAAGTCATTTGTCACTCTGTCATTTTACTTAAGCAGAGTTTGCACTTAATCAATTTCACTTTTAATTTTGTATTTTTCTTGCTTCTGTATCTGTACTTTTACTAACCACATTGAGTAAGACAGATGGCAAGATTGCACTCCATATTCATTAAGAAAAATAGAGTTTGCCAATGTGATCAGAAACACTTATCTTTCGAGTTTGTGAATGATTCGAAAGTAAAAAGGAAATCAGCCGCAGTCCTGCACTTCTGGAGCACGGTTTGGAAACACAACATTAACTCAAGCGAACAGTGCGCTGGCAGAATACATTTGCTGGCAGCTTTGAGGATGGAGCTGCTTTGCTGGTTCCTGTCAAAATCACTGAAGTGCAGGCTGTTTCAGAGTCACAGGCTTTTGTGAAAAGAAACTGGATAAGGACTAAAACACAGCGGTACAGGGATGACGTTTAGAGACACTGACACAAAAGGCTTAAACCTGGCAAAAGGCATGTATTTGGATGGTGAAAGGAAAAGAGGTTCAAGGTTACTGCGTTGCCTGGAATGTTTTACAGTATGATTATGTATTATCTATATCATTTATTCATTATAGTCACAAAGTATTCAGTAGAAGTCTATTTTTATCCCATATATTTGTATTTATTCATGCCTCATTTTTTAATTTATATTTTGATATTATTGTTGTTGCTTCATGTTCCTAGTTTGTATTATTATTATTTTTTTGCTGTCAATGGCAATAAACTTTATTATTTTTTTCTGATTTTGATCTAAAAATGTATTGATGCCTATGTACTGCGTTTAAACTTAATGTCAAAGTTGCGTTTTGTTAAATAATCTGAGCCATTTTATTAAAAAAGAAAGAAAAAAAGCTTATTAGTGGCTAAAAACGATTAATACAACATTTTTTTTATTTTTTTTAAGATTTAAAAGGTCGTGAAATGAGAGAATTGAAGCAAAAATAATTTAAAAACATACAAAATAAAACATTGCGACAAGGAAACAAAGTGAGCAAAGCATTTATTTGTTTTGCAGCTTGTAGTGTTTTTTTGTTGTTAGTTCGTTTTGAGCGGCATTCATAGTTTAAAAGAGATTGCCTCTCCACAGATCTGACCTGTAACTTGGACATAAATCATTGCCATACCTTGGATAAGCAGATGGCAGACTCTGTACTAGAAAAGTTATACAAATACTTAATTATTATTTTTTTATTTAAGTCTTACAATTTGTTAATTGCAAACCACAACATAGTGTCAAAAAAAAATGAGCTTTTCCATTAACCTGGAGGTTATTTCCATTTACAGTGTTACTTTTCAAAAATACCAAAGCGACCCACTGTTTATGACTCAGACTCCGACTTCTAAATAGAAATGCAGCACGCTGTGGGTGAAAATATGCGAAAGCACACATTTTACAAGAGCGGAACCCTCAAAAAACACCTTTGTGTACATTAAAGATGAGTAATATGGTCGTAAATGTTGACTTTGTCCAGCAATCCCTTTACAAATGTATTTTTAGCATATTGTAGAAAAGAAACCTGAACACAGAGTATGAATCAATGGTGTACATAAAAGTAAAAATAAAAATACTTCTGAATGTCAAAAACTTTACCAAAACATAGAGGTATATTTGGAAAAAACTGTTAAAAAATGTATCAAAAGAGCAGTGGAACAACTTTTTAAGCTGCCGGTCACTACTGGTAAATACATTTAACACGCCACTGTGTCAGTATAATTTTGAATGAACAATAAATGTATTATAAATATATTAAGCATGTGAAAGTCTAATGATGACAATCCCGAGTTACTACTTTACTATTTTATGTTGGTAGAAGAAGACAACGAACCATTAACCATTCATAAAGTACCAAACTCCCTCATTTCTTAATATAGCATGAGGCCATACTATCTGCCCCGGGAGTTCTCACATGTGATTTTAATCGCAGTCTATGTGACCCCGTCTGCCAATGCTGAAAATGCTTGTGAAGCACTGCTCTCCTGCACTTGTAGGCTGCAAACACAGCATCCACAGGCTCTCTTCCTCATCTCTGGTGACTTTAACCACGCTTCTCCCTCTTCTGTCCTACCAACATACACCCAGTATGTTACCTGCCCCACCAGAGAGAATAGAACATTGGACTTGTTTTTTGCCAACACCAAGGAGGCTTATTCCTCTTCCCCCCTCCCTCCCCCGGGCAGCTCGGACCACAACCTTGTACATCTGAGGCCTGTGTATGAACCCATCGTGCGCAGGCAGCCTGTGGTGTCCCGTGAGGTGAGGATGTGGTCTGCTGAGAGCGAGGAGGCTCTGAGGGACTGCTTCAGCACCACTGTCTGGACTGAGCTTTATGACCCACATGGGGAGGACATCAACACCATCACAGAGTGCATCACGGACTACATCAACTTCTGTTTTGAGAACATTGTTCCCTCCCGGACGGTGCGGTGTTTTCCAAACAACAAGCCATGGATTAACCGTGAACTGAAGGCTCTGCTGAAGGAGAAGAAGAGAGCCTTCAGGTCAGGGAATAAGGAGGAGCTGAGGACTGTGCAGAAGGAGCTGAGGAGGAAGATCAGGCAGGCTGAGGCCGGCTACAAGAGGAGGATGGAGGAGCAGCTGCAGCAAAAGAACATTCAGGGAGTGTGGAGGAGCCTGAAGACCATCTCGGGCTTCAAAATCCCCCCTGCCCAGACAGAGGGGGATCTACAGTGGGTGAATGATTTAAATGCTCACTTCTTGAGGTTTGATCGGTCACCCGCCCCTCCCCCTGCACAGCTGCATGCTCCCTCTTCCACAGCTGGACAATGCCCTGCATCTGTTCCTCTTCGCTTATCTGCCCCGGACCATCAGCTCCCCACTTCGCCTGGACTCACCCATCCCCCCAGCACACGGTCCCCCTGCCAACCACTGACTGTCACAGCAGCACAGGTGAGGAGTGAGCTGAAGAGGATTAAAGTGAGGAAGGCAGCAGGACCTGATGGCATCAGCCCCAGGCTCCTTAAGTCCTGCGCAGATGAACTGTGTGGAGTTATGGAGCATGTCTTCAACATGAGCCTGAAGCTGAGGGTGGTACCACAGGTCTGGAAGACCTCCTGTCTGGTACCTGTGCCTAAGACACCGCGCCCCAAAGACCTCAACAGCTTCAGGCCAGTGGCTCTCACGTCCCACCTGATGAAGACACTGGAGCGGCTAGTCCTGGACCACCTCCGCTCCACCGTGAGCTCAGCCATGGACCCGCTGCAGTTTGCATATCGGTCTGGCATCGGAGTGGAGGACGCCGTCATCTCCCTGCTGCACCGCTCTCTCTCTCACCTGGAAAAGCCTGGCAGCTCTGTGAGGATCCTGTTCTTCGATCTCTCCAGTGCCTTCAACACCATCCAGCCGCTGCTCCTGAGGGACAAGCTGGAGACGGCTGGTGTGGAGTATGACCTGGCAGAGTGGATCCTGGACTACCTCACAGACCGACCCCAGTTTGTGAGAGCCCGGAACTGTGTGTCTGACACTCGGACCTGCAGTGTGGGGGCGCCCCAGGGCACTGTCCTCGCGCCCTTTCTCTTCACCCTTTACACTGCAGACTTCAGACATGACACGGACAGCTGTGTCCTGCAGAAGTTCTCTGACGACTCTGCCATCATCGGACTCATCACGGACGACGATGACGCGGAATACAGAGGACTGGCGCAGGACTTTGTGGACTGGTGTCAGCGGAACCACCTCCTCATCAATGCGGGGAAGACCAAGGAGATGGTGGTGGATTTCCGCAGACGCCACCCCACTGCCCCCTCACCAGTGAACATCCAGGGACGGGACATTGAGAGAGTGGACTCATACAAGTACCTGGGTGTTCATCTGAACCACAAACTGGACTGGACTCATAACACAGACGCACTGTACAGGAAGAGCCAGAGTCGGCTCTACCTCCTGAGGAGACTCAGGTCTTTTGGAGTGACAGGGCCACTCCTGAAGACCTTCTACGACTCTGTGGTGGCATCAGCCCTCCTGTACGGTGTGGCCTGCTGGAGCAGCAGCATCACAGAGAGGGAGAGGAAGAGGCTGGACAGAGTCATCAAGAAGTCCAGCTCCGTCCTGGGCTGTGCTCTGGACTCGGTGCAGGAGGTGGGGGACAGGAGGGTCCTGGCTAGATTCACATCTATGCTGGACCATGAGTGTCGCCCCCTGCAGGACACTCTCTCCGCTCTGGAGAGCAGCTTCAGTGAGAGACTGATCCACCCTCGATGTGCGAAGGAAAGGTTCCGTAGGTCTTTCCTTCCTGCTGCTGTCAGACTTTATAACAAAAACTGTTAGTACTGAACACTCGCAACACTGACCTAACCTAATACTGATGTGAAACTCTGTCATATGTGCAATTGCGGTTGGAATTCATGTGCAATTCATGTGAAATTCATGTGCAATCTATGTGCTGTCGTGACACATATTCATGTGCAATTACTGTCGTGATCACATGCAATGGTATTTATGTATTTATTTATTTATTTGTCTATGGGAGTTTTTATTTATTTATAGGAGATCTTCTACTGAAAGTGTTTTTCAGACTTCCTATAAGTGATCTGTTCTTCTGTATCTATCTCTGTATCTACCTGCGTTGCACCAATGAAATTTCCCCATGTGGGACAATAAAGGAATATCTTATCTTATCTTTTGCGATCAGTTATCAGTCTTTTGGTTGTACTGTTACACATAACTCCTCCAGAGCCGTTAATAACTACATCTTATAATTCATATTTCACTACATTTAGCATTGATCATAAAGTCCATTCAGGTCTGATATGATTTACTTTAATTAAACAGGGCTGTAATGGCTGCTTAGTTAAATCTCATTGAGTCAATGAGGAGTAATGAGGAAATGTAGCATACAAAATGTTCTATATGTGACCAGTGGTGTGTAATGAGAGTCAGTGCACGCGCCATTCACTACTTTTGTACCGTGGCTTTTGTAAATGTTTGTATTAGAAATGAGCAATAGGTTTCAGTTTCAACTTTTCTGGTGGAAGGTCTGGAATGTCCCTCAATATGACATTAACCTTATATAGCTCTATAAGAAGGTGACACCAGACACTTTATACTGGGGCACTCAGACCCATACGTTCTCTTTAATTGAATAAACTAAAACCTATAAACTCTCTGCTTTTGCGACCGCATGTGTTTATCTGCGCAAAGAGGACATTTTACCCATAGGTGCACTTTTATTCGCAGCGAGGAAAAGCATCTGGTGTTTAGTGCGTACAGTTTGAAACGCATCGTAACAACAAGAATGACGCTCCGGCGTGAGCAAACGCTGATCTTAGACTGCGCGGGCTTCAAACTCAAAAGGTCCTCACCGCCTTCACGCCGCTTTGGTCCAAAACGCTAAAGTTTGTGATTTCAAACGCGTCCTAAAAAGCAAACCTGAGCATCGTTACTACAGCGCACAGCAGGGAGAGGCTGGGACGGGCCCGTGAGAGCGCTATAGCTCCGGTGGAGCCTCAACAGCACAGGGATCGTTTAGAGTCCATAAAGATGTTCTACAAAGCCCGGTCATTTTTTATTTTTGACAATCCACCACATATTAACCTTTGTTTGCTGCTTAAACATTTATGAATGAAGAATATGTGCATGAATCCAACATTGCGAGGATATTGCGGCGATGTGCGGCACGTTTCTCAATATTTCACATAAGCTTAAAGGAACATAACATTTGAGGAGAGGGGTCTTAAAAACGGTTTGAGGCTTTAGTGTTGCCTGGTCCCTGCAGACTCAGGGACAGTGTGAGGCTGCAGTGGTATAAATGTGCAGGAGGCTTTATGACCTGCACTGAGCCACAGCTTTTTGTATAAGGCCCCGCCCACAAGTTCACGTAACCAGGAAGTCTCTGCAACCCCCCTTCTCCTGCAGAACAGGGTGGTACACAGCTACAATGACAACAATTTATTTCCTTTTTTTTTCCCATTTCCTCCACAGGCCATAACCCAGTGTTGCCAGGTCTGCAGTTTTCCCACAGAATTGGCGGATTTTTAAGAGCTGCCGCGGGTCGAAAGTATTGTTTTCTATGTAAATTGGATTCATTTTAAAATAAACTTAATGAAATCCCTGCTTATAAGTGACAAATCCTCATATTTCCAAAGCCGTCCGTGCTCTGTAGAGGATTTGAGTGTGAGGAAGAGGAGGGGCTGGTCTCTGTTTTTCAGAAATACAGCGGGAAATACAGCGCCAGTCGGACGTTCCACAGCGTGACCTTAAGTAAAGTACTTTTAGTTAATTTAACATACAAACTACACTGACATTTGACAACGTTTCTCACACAATCTCAAATGTGGATGGCTATGCTGCTAGCGTGGCTACATAGCATTCAGTCTTTTATGTTTGGACAGGATTAGTTCGACAGAGCAAGCATACAAGGTAATATAAGTTGACCTATAAACTCCTGCATGCATAACTCTTCCAATAACACGATGCGTAGATGACAACATAATCCTGTATATTCATAAAAGAAAATGGGCAGATTATCGAACAAAGAATTACGCTTTCTCTTAGAACTAATCATGTTTGAATCTACTTGTCAACCTTTGAATTCATGTTCCAGGTACACAGATGTACCTGTCGTGGTTTTTTTGTGTATTTTGACAATAATCTTGCTTTAGTAAATTCAAAACGATTGACAATTTATCTGAGCTCTTTGACTAAATGCCACTAAATGTATGTGTTTACTGTCAGTTGTGCCTATCATAAGAGCAACAGAAAGACCAAAACGTTTGATTAATTACTGATGTAATGTAAGCTACAGCTAAATTAAAAATTGTAGGATTGCTTCTGAGTGATTTTTATTATTGGTAAAATGAAAATCCTGACTTCTCCAGATGAAAGCCAATCAATGCAAACAAGTCTGAACTAGAACCAAATGAACATGTTTTTTTTTTATTCTTTATTTTTTTGGTATGCTGTTTTTTTAATGAAAATTCATGGTTTATATTTTGGTTTATCTGTACATATGTTAAATTTTAGACCAGTTTAAACATGTTAAAAACTCACTGGTTTTGGTATCAAAGCAATATTGCAATATTTTGGGTATCGTCAATCACTTTACTACTAAACTATGCCTAAATTAACTTAAAAATATTAACTGTGAGAAACACTGCTTTCTGCTGATCACATTATATTAAAAAAATGGTCAAAAAGCTTTCTGTTCACCATCTGTTTTGTCCTTGATCCCACAGTTTTTTTTATTGCTCCAGTTCCACGGTAAAACCAGATTTTTTTACTTTTATTTCATACTTGGCCTAAAAGGTTTACCACTAATACTTGTTCTTGACAAAATGATTTGACAAGCCATTTTGCAAGATGAAAAAACCCTACCTTTGACTCATCCCGGGTTAATAGTGCACTTTTTATAAGGCTTGTTTCCATGGCACCAAATAAATACAACTTCAGGAATTGCAATTTTCTTCTGCCAACTGAGATTGACATTTTCAATTTGAAAACTTGATCTATTAACTCCAGCATGTTTTCTTGCCTTTCAATTTCTTTTATTGTCACTTTCTTTTCCTTCCTTTTCTCCTTTCCTTTTCATTTCCATGTTCTTTGAGCTCTTTCCCTTTTTTTCAATGCACAGATTCCACATTTCTCATGTTACAGCCTTATTTCAAACTTAACCAAATTCATTATTTGCCTCAAAATTCAACAAACATTACCCCATAATGACAATGTGAAAGAATTCCGTTAGAATTCTTTGCAAATATATTTAAAAAAAAAAAAAAAAAAAAAACTTAAAATATTCACCTTCAGCCTTCGCTCAATACTTTGTTGAAACACCTTTGGCACTAATTACAACCCCAGCTCATTTTGACTATAATGTACTGTATACTTGGTGAGAAATGTTTGAAAATACTTTGGGGAATGATTTGACAGTATTTTTCCAGCTGAGGAAAAAAAAAGGAAAGACAATTTTAAAAAATACCTTTAACTCCAGTCTAATAGTGCACCTTTTCTATTGCTTTTTCCATGGCACCAAACAGACACCAACTGCCAACTGAGAAAGATCGAAATGTTCTATTTTGTTTTCCCCTTTTTTTTTACTCCTTTCATTTTCTTTCCTTTCCCTTCTCTTTCTACATACTCACTCGCTTACATCATTTCAAGCCCGACTTCCCTCAGAAAATTGCAATTCGAACAATTAACAAATGCATTTTTCTTTTCTTTATCTTCTCTTCTTAAACTTGCCATTTTTTTTCCCTACATTTTCTCTACCACCACATTTTCCATCAAACTTTTAATTTTCTCTCTCTTGGCCTCAAAAACCCCACCCCATGGCAAAGACGCATCCCACAGTCATTCCTCCTCTACGCTCGGGTACACCTCTACCACCAGGGTTCCCGGTGGCTAAAAATACGCCCGGCGACGATGGCGTGGGGCGGGTTTTGCTGACATGCGCGGCGCTGAGGGGGTTCGGCGGCCTCAGCCTTGCCGCTCGCTGTTATCTGGCGGCTTCCCCAGCTCCGCCACTGAGAGCAAAGACACATCAACCCACATTAAGTGACATGTTTGCTGCTCCATTTCTCGCGCACGGCTTGGGGAATCACCGTCGCCGCATTACGCATTCACGGGCACGTCACATCCACAGCGAGCGGCTTTGGTTTGATTCGAAAAGGGGAAAGGAAACAGTTTACGCTGCCGATATAACGTGGCGTGTTGTGTAATATGTTATATATTGCTTTTGGGATGGATATGAAGCGACAGCGCGGACGGTCGCTGGCCAAGAAGTGTAAATAATAAAACAATTTGCATTATGTAGCGCACGGAATGGAGTTTCCAAGACTTGCAGCAATATTAAAAAGATGTCAATAAGATGGATACAAAATGTGATGAAAAGATAATTTCTGGGTTATGTTAAGGGCAGATTTAAATCCTTTGTACTTGAAGTGTGCCCCAAATTAAATGATAAGGGATTAATATGGACCTTTTTGAACAGCACTGAAGCAGCAGTTTTGCACTCTTAATGTTTAAATATGAGAGAAAAATAACAGGTTGCCACCACATTGTGCTCAACCAAGGCCGTGTTTGATTAATTAACCTTAATCGCTCATGCTTGAATAAAATCCTAGCAGCATTCTCATCTGCGACAGTTTCTTTGAGACGGTAAATGTGGCATCGACGGCGCCTGGTTTCCGCGCAGCGTCTTGACATATCGAGTGGCATTTGACACGGAGCAGTTTGGACGTTCATGCTCACGTTCAACGCAAGAGTTGGAAAACTGAAATGTCGGTGAAAATTGCGCGAGTGTGTGTCAGCCAATTCTGAGCGTCCCCCGGATGTGTGTGCTGTAGCCGAAGACCAAAACAGTGATGGCTGTCTGTGATCTGGAGCTCTTCTTTTCAGTAAATTCAACGCTCTGAATTGTGTGGAGCCTCAAGAGACAAGGCATTCGCATTATTGGTACCTCGCTTTAATTGATCTAGCAAAAAACAACAAAGAAACTAAAACCAGACCCTAAAACCAGTCTGATCTTTTCCATTCTGCGCAGCCAAATAACCGCGTTTTAAAGCACTTTTCACAACTTTCAGTGGCCACAAACTAACAAACATTAGCATGCTAACAGCACACTTACTGCTCTATATTGGGATGCAGACAACACACAGCAGTCTGATTATGATGCCAAGAGTTGCTTTTACAACACAGCTTTACTGAGACTAAACTTTTAAGTTATTATGATACTGCATTGCTCTTCAAGAGAAATAACGATGCGTTATTCGTGTCCAGGGCACTAAAAACATGTGTATCAAGCGTCCATCTAGAGGCAATATTTTGACTGAACGTTCCCATAATTGGCTGATTTCTCATTTGGTGAATAATGACGCATTGGCACTGACAAACAGTGAGGAAAGTATTAGAACACCCTGCAATTTTGCAAGTTCTCCCACTTGGAGGGGTCTGAAATTTTAACCATAGGTGCATTTCCATTGTGAGAGACAGAATCAAGTTAAAAAAAGATTTTATAAATAATGTATTTGTATGTTATTGCTGCAAATAAGTATTATAATAACACCGGCCAATCAGCAAGAAATCTGGATCTCAAAGATGTGTTACTCTGCCTATATAAGTACACCTCTCCTCCACTTCTTACTCTAAATTAGTAGCACCCGTTTGAGTTTGTTAAATACATTAAGACATCTGTGCATGGCACAATCAGACTCTAACTACTGCCATGGGCAAGGCCAAAGAGCTGTCAAAAGGAGACACCACAAGGCTGGAAAGGGCAACGGGGCAATTGGCTAGCAGCTTGGTTAGAAAGATCAGCTGAGCAATTGTTAGACAATGGAAGAGGCTAAAGATAACTGTCAATCTCCCTCGGACTGGGGCTCCATGCAAGAACTCACATTGATCGATGATGATAATAAAAATGAGGAATCCGTCCAGAACTACACAAGAAGAGCTGGTCATGACCTGAAGAGAGCTGGGACCACAGTTTCAAAGGTTACTATTGGTAAAACACTATTCCGTCATGTTTTAAAAGGTTCCTGTGCTTGAGTCAGCACGTGTCCAGGCCCGTCTGAAGTTTGCCAATGACCATCTGGAGGATCCAGAGGAGTCATGGGAGAAAGTCATGTGGTCAGATGAGACCAAAATGGAACATTTTGGTATGAACTCCACTCGCTGTGTTTGGAGGAAGAAGAAGGATGAGTACAATCCCAAGAACACCCTCCCTACTGTGAAGCATGGGGACGGAAGCATCCTGCTTTGAGGGTGCTTTTTTTTTAATTAAGAAAAGAATGAATGGGGCCATGTATTACAAGATTTTGGGTAACAACCTCCTTCCCTCGGTCAGAGCATTGAAGATGGTTCGTGCCAACATGGCAAAGACCTGAAGCACACTGAAGAACCAAGGAGTGGCTCCATAAGAAGCACATCAAGGTTATGGAGTGGCCAAGCCAGTCTCCAGACCTAAATCCAAAAGAAAATCTTTGGCCGGAGCTGAAAATTTGTGTTGCTCAGCGACAGCCCCGAAACCTGACAGAAGACCGAACCGAGAGAAGATCTGTGTGGAGGAGTGGGCCAAAATCCCTGCTGCAGTGTGTGAAAACCTGGCCAAGAACTGCAGGAACTGTTGTTTTTTAGATTCTGTCTCTCACAAGGAAAATGTCAGACCCCTCCATCATTTCTAAGTGAGAGAACATGCAAAATTGCAGAGGGTTCAAATACTTCTCCTCACTGTAGTTAAGAAGTATAAAATGAATGTGAGTATAAAGTAGATCTTGCAAATATAAATTGAAAGACATCTCCTTCTGTAGAGTATGTACAGCACATTGCTTCGTTTGAGTCTTTTTATGCAACTTGAATCAAATGTTTTAATTATGAACGCCTAATTACGCTACGCATTTTCAGTATCTACATACCGATCCACATCGACAACACCTCCCTGTCAGTCGGCATTAGAAATCTCCCTTTGAAAGCCTAATCACACAGAATATGTACATGTCATATTCTGCATAAAAGGTTAACGTAGTGGGAGAGGTGCATGATGGGAAGGTGGAGAGACGGCGGGGAGGGTTTTTTCTGACAGTTCATCAATGGCCGCCGCACATTTGTATCGACGTGCAGAAGTCGCTGGGGAGAGCAAATCTTATCTTTGCAAAGCGGGAAGACAGCGGAGATGGGCGCACAGGGGGATAATGGGTAAAATGGAGAAGTGGGGAGGAGATAGGGAATAGGAAAGAGGACATAGGAGATGAAGGAAGCTTGGTCTTATCAGCGTTCTGGAAATAACAAGGGCGAGGATGGAGACGGGGCTAAAAGGTGGGCATCTTGGGTTGAAACCGCCAAACAATCCAATGCCTTTAGCAGCAATGTCAACAGAGAGACTTGTGCTATATCTTAGTTATAGTTTGTAGTAAGAATGAATCGTTTTTGAAAACAGTTTGAAATAAAATACAGTATGTCCCTTTGTGAAATGCGCAACGACAACGAAATTTTCTGGGGTTTGCCACCTGCTTATTTTCAAAAATATGTGATAACTTTGCTTTGTTTGGAATGTTCCTCATTATGGCAAGGTTGCAATATTTATTGAAATTTACGTCTCCAATAATGGCAAAATAAGCTCATCATCTTTCCGTGTAACATTCTTAGTAGAGAAATAACATCTCTATGGTGTTGGAAGAATAAGAAAAGGAAAACCTATTACAAGATATTTTTTCTTTATGTAATTAAACAGAATGAAGGTTTTGTGACATCCAGGAATATAGCTATACTAAATGTTGAAGCAATCTAATTATATAAAGTAAGTTAAGCTGTGTTTGATTCAACATTTAGTATAATTTATCATGTAATGTTATCATATATAAATAAGGCTTTTAATGTGTAAAAATGAGCAAAATTGCACATATTTTTGACATCTAAATCTGCATTTAAAGAGGATTTGGATATCTCATTGGTATTTGGATAACATTCAAATCACCACCACCTTTTTGGGATTGAAACTTAGAAATCAACAAATCAACAGTGGTCTTTATGTCACTGAGAGCAAGAACTGCATTGGAGAAAACGGTCTTTGAAGTTACAATGTCCCATATAAATCTATGGATGCGCAGGGATTCAATTAAATAATAAAGCATTTTTTGTTGCAAAATTTGCACAAAATTCCCTTAATACCGCATTGCAAGAAATAAAACTAACACCATCTGGAGATTTTGCAGGATTTTTACTTCTGACCACACTTTACCACATATATACCATAACTAGGGCATTACTTAGCCAGATTTAAACTACAAACCCAACGGATAACGTGCAAAAACTCTCTAGCTAGTCTGGGAATCAAAGCAAGGACCTTCTCGGAAACTCACTAAACACCATTCCATCTACATTATGAATCAATTAAACCATGTATTTCTAAACTTACAAAAAGGACAATACAAGTTGATGGTTGGTAGGGTCGTTGTGGCAGACGAAAACGACAAGACATCGCCAAACAAACCCCGACAGCGTCTTCGACATTGGCGGCTCGGCGATACAAAGCAAATATTTAGGAAACAATAAGAAAGCAGAGTCTAGTGTCTTGAAGGAGGACAAATCTCTTAATCCATCTGAAACTGTTTATTTTCATGCTCGATCTCTTGGGTAAATCGCCTGCGAATCTCCCCTCTTCCTCTCCCTCGCTGCATGTTAGAACGGTCACGCCAATACGAACCCATTTAGCGGTAATGAATGGGGAGGCGGCGCGGACTAAAAGGCCTGGTTTACTGACAATTGTTGATGATCCCCGATTGAGTTAGGGTTGAGCTTGTGCGCCGCGGCGACGAAAAATGGCCGAAGCGACTGCCAACTTCTTCTGCCGGGGGGATACGTCTTAGGGAGTAGAACAAAGACAGAAACCAGAACTGAGACACAAGGAAGTTAATCTGCAAGTGGACCCTCTACGCCGAGTCGCTCCAGCCCACCAATGTGCAGTAATGTCAAGGGCTCTTCATTCAGTATTGTTAAGCGGGCAAACATTTTTTTTATAGCTTTACGGTATGTTGTTTGTCTGGAATATTCCACAGTCTGGCATTCAAGTGGATGTACCCAGTTTTTGACCATTTAGTTTAGCAAAATGTGTCTTGTCAAAGTGTTATTTTTAGATGTACAGTACATTTCAAGCACCTCTAAGTCTTATACGTCCTGACAACATCACTGGCTTTACAAATGTGTGGCTTATTTCCTCAAATTTCCAATGAAGGACGATTCATCTGAGCACTGCAGGGCTAACTGTCCAGCAATGTTGATTCATTTCAGGTTATCCTCAGTGGTTCCCAACCTGGGGGCGGAGACCTCTATGTGGGCCCCAGAGATTGCAGGGGCGTACCTAGAGCTTCGCCAGGTTATAAAAAATAATAACTTTTTGCAAATGAATTGTAAAAATCCCAAGCATGGTTGGAAAATGGGTGTAGAAATAAAACACCACAATTGCAGTTTAGTTGCCTGAAATAAATGCTTGTAAGTAAGTACTTTTTATCATGTGATGTATTTGTAGAGTTGTAAACCGGGGGCAAAGCAAGTCTCCAGAGCAACAAAGAAAAGAGGTTTGGAAACAATGCATAATCCATCTTTGAGCTACATTTCCAACACTTTATCAATGGGACTGTCAGCTTTACTGCTAACAGTCCCATAGCTGTTAGCAGTAAAGCTGACTTGGGTATATCTGGGTATATCTGGGCACATTGCTGTCAGGTCCTTTGATTCAAGGGTAATTGAAGAACGTGTCAAATGTAAAGTTAGATACAAGTGCATCTGAAAGGTTTTATAATTGTTTTGATATTTTGATTATTTAGTTTGATGGGATAGAACTGGGGTGAATACAGAAAGTACTGTATTTTCCGGACTATAAGTCGCACCGGAGTATAAGTTGCGCCAGCCAAAAAATGCATAATAGAGAAGAAAAACACATATATAAGTTGCACTGGTGTATGAAATGAGGTTGCAAGTGTGAAAATAACAAATAATATCACATACAGTATAAGTCGGAGTATAAGTATATAAGTATAAATATAAGTATAAGTCGCAGCCTGGCCAAAACTATGCAAAAAAGGTACAACTTATAGTCCAGAAAATTCGGTGCATAGTATTACATCAGTCAAGTTTCAGTTTGTAAAGAAAAATATAAAATTTTAAGAGATCTAAAACATAATAGCATCAAAAAAGTGACATGGCATTGAAATGAAAGACTATTTAAACAATCAAGTAAAAAAATAAAGGTGTTTTTGGGTATCATTATTTGTACTAGCTATTGTTTAATTAGATGATCTTTGGCCCTTGTTTATGAAATGGTTGCCAGAATTACCTGTACCTATGTCTCATCTCCTGCTCATGTCCAACCAGGAAGTACAATTATAAATGTAACAGAAAAATGTCCAGTAAATGTGTATTCCAACCTGTCAAATGGACTGGATTCTTTTAACTGTTAGTGACGGCAGGACTCATAACTTCCCAAACTGTGTGCTGCTTTCGACACAAAAACACCATCTGCGTTTTTCTGATCCGAGCCTGAAGAGCACCTAAAACCCCTCTAATCCTTGTGGCACCTTTTCACGCTAATGCCCCATTTTCGTGGTTAGGTTAATACACGTATAGGCGTGAACTGCTGACTCTCTAATCTGCAGGTATAAGCACTTGTAATACTGATATCCTCCGCTTCTCAATCACTGCCAGCCTATTACTATGCCGCATTGAGATGTAGCAAAAACCACTCACTGACTTCCCTCTCCCCGGCCGCCTCCCTCCCGCCGAGAGCCGATTACAAGTGGGAGGTAAACAGAAGCTATTTGTCTGGAACTGCATGTCACGGCCTGAAGGGACTGAGCTAAACAATGCCAATGGACGTCCAACACAAGAAAAGTATGTAGTACCTGAACGTAAGGACGCTCTAATAATTGTACTGAATAACCCACATCTCAAGAGTATTTTATAATGATTAGGTTTGTTTTTATCTTCCTGGGAAAGCACAAATTATTTTTGAATTATTTTGTCTACAAATTGTGCTCTACAAATAGGCTTACCTTATACAAACTAAAATAAATATAGGGAGAATATGAAAAGTTTAATCATATTGTTTTAAAGAAATATTGGATGAAAAAAAAGACAATATATTTATGCCTACAAAGTTAACATAAATATCAAATTTTGTTTGTATTTGCAACTAAATCTATGATTTGAGATATTTTGAGGCGATATTAAAGCAGAACTACCTAACTTTGGCGAAAGAGCTCCCCCTGCAGCTTGTGACAACACATGGTCAGAAAATAGACGTGAAAACTTTGTGTTTATTTATATTCACATTTGTTATATTCTTTTTTTTTTAAATCATACTAAGACCGGCGGGTCACATGCAAAAACATTTCACGTTGCCAATTATTTAAAAAAGAGCCAGGGTTTCTCAGGAGAGTTGTCTTTAGGTCAATGTCTGCAAAAATGGCAGAGTTGGTTTTCCGAGACAGCAGGGGGCGACGACGGACACTTCAAAAATAAAAATACATATCCAACCATCACAGGGACTCACAAAGACGTTCAGTAAGGTGAAAATGATACTTAGTTCTGCTTTAAAAGTGTATTCACTGTTGTAGACTTGGTTTGGTCCTTTTCTAGTCCTTAATTAATCCTGATTCAGACCACGTTCAGTTTTGAGTTTAGTCCTGATTTTAGTTTCTATTGTGAGTTTGTAATTGTGCACATGTGAGGTCCAAAATAATTGAAATAAATAAAAGGTGCAGTGAGTCATTTTTATGGTTTGGGAATCAGCCTCTTGCTCGTCTCCATAGAACTGTTGATGTCCAAAATATGGCATTGAACATGTCCACAGAGGCAGAAGACGGCAAACAAAAAAAGAATACGTGATAAATTCTGGATGGATAAAGCAATAACATATCCATGGAGACAAGCAAGCGAAGAAAAGCTACATAGTAAACTTTTAAAATGGTTAAAATGGTAAATAACCTCTAAATTTCAAGACTGAGCCTGGTTTTGCCTGTAGACAATCAGGCTCGACGGAATAGTTACAAGTGCATTTGTTGGTTTTACAAAAATGAGAAAGAGGCTTATAAACACATACGGGTCGAGATCCTTGTTGTTCCTGCGCTTTGTTATTGATTAGTTTGTGGGCGCCTTTTGAAAAATGAGGCGTTATGCGCAGTACAATGAACACCTATTATTTTACAGCCGCCTTGTCGTCTGACGCGAGCAAACAAACAAAAGACTGGGGGAAACAAAGACGGAATCCTTAACTTTCACGGTTCAATGGCGCCAGAAGATTCGAGTCGTGCCAGAGAAAAAACAGTTTGTTTTTATGTACGAAAATAAGCAAGCGCAGGTGTGAAAAGCAGAGAGGGATAGATTTGCAATAAAATCAGCAAGAAAACTTCTGAATGACTCAGTTTGTCATATTTTCTGTTTCTGTAGAATAAAAAAAAAAAAAAAAACACATGAAACCTTGCTAGAAAATGGACTGCAACTGTGTCTGCATTGACAGATGTTGGTTGTGTATTTACTCAAGTGCGATTTCAAATTCCATTCCATTCCTGGAGCTTAGCAACTTTGACGCTAGCTATCCTTATTTTTGACCATTGTGTGAATTGCTGCTTACCTTAGTACACAAGAAAAGACCTTGCCTCCTTCTGGCATTTTGTTACACATTCTGTTACACATTTTTTATCCTTTTCTATCCTCACACAGACATAAAACAGACTTCATAAAAATAACGCACTACATTTGTATTGCTCGTCACAGGTTTAAAGCGTCTGTACCCATTATTTTGTCCATGTAGTAGAGTCAAATGTGTCTGTCCCAGTGCGGATTTACTGTACAAGCATCTTTTAGAATGGTAATTAGATTTGAGGATAAAATAAGACTACTGGGCGCAGTTATACAAAAAGCAGGATGTTAGCATGGTATTTTTGTGACCGCAAAACTCCGCTCTGGCCTCTGGATGTTGTGAAAAGTGTGAAAAATCTCCATTTCCTGTTACACTGTCCTGACCTATGAGCCAAACAAATATTACAAAAACTAAACAAAAAGGAAAGTGAGGAGTTTGCTTGGACCGCTGCAAACTGTTTAAAATGACCAACTGTTACAAATTAAAACTTGGCAGCCATTATTTTTATCAAATCTTTTCCATAATGCATAGGTTAGGGTTAGTTTTATTTAGAGTTTAGTAATTTTTACATGTTCGACTGCAAAGGATAGAACCTGAATACTATTCCTTAGAAATATCCATGTGTGTATTATTTTCCACAGCAAAAAATGTTATTATTCAACAATGATCATGCCGCCCGTTAATGCAGCAGCATATGTGCAGCCGGCCAGAGCGTCGTCGAGTTCGAATCCCGGCTCGGACAGTTTGCTGCATGTCCTCCCTTCTCGCTTCCCCATTTCTCGCTAGATAGTTCAATTTTTTTTTTCTTTAATTACTTTCAATTAGTGATGGGCTATATACATTTTTAATGGATCCGATATGAAGTAATGCAAATACCATATCGTAATATCAGTCCGATACCGATACCCATGAGTTTGTACTAAAATGCATTGAAACTTCACCTTGATTATTTTCTTTCATCTTAAGCGTAAAATAATATGACGAGAAAATACTTAATATGAACTAATATGATGAGTCAATATTAAATACAAACAATGTATCACAAAAATGTATTAAAAGCAGCATTTTTTGGGGAAATGTTATGTATTGATATTTTTTCACAAGTATTGCCACTTCAGTATTGATATAGCGACATTTGGTATTGCTCCGCCCACCACTACTTTCAATACTTAAGTCATTTCAACAGAAAATAGTAACTTAATAATTTGACTGAACTGTACTTTTTCTTATATTAGAGTCATATTTGACATGGTGCATCAGTACTTTTACTCGATAAACTGCAGTATTTTGACCTCCTCAGAATGGAAGTCGCTGTGAGAACGGCCAAGTTCCGAACCATTGGCCAACACAGATACAGACCAGTTAAAATACCCTCCCCTGGTGTTAGTCGGGCCCCCAGCACCACGTGCCTGACACTGGCTACGTGCTGGAACTGTGCACCAATCGTTTTGACACGGCCGCGTCACAGCCTTCACTTCTGCTGCCCGGCACTCTCTGGATCTGGGCTTTTTTAACTGTATTGGCCACACTTTTTAGCCCCCGTCTGACAAAAGCTTTTAGAGATGTCAGGAGGTATTGATAGCTGCGAGTGGAGGCTGCTGCAGTTGTGGCACGGGAACGGACAAGACTTACTGTTGCACTGTGATGATTGGGGGAAAAGTCTTGAAACCACCAGACGACTAAATTGAACATTTTTGCTAGAGGAGTAGAGCCGTTTTGTTTTTCCAGGTTGTTAGTACTAGCTGATAGCAACAGAACTGGTCAGAGAATCAAACACTATGAGCCCGGAGAAGTGGAAAAGAACTCCTGTGTTACCACTGGAAAACCGGCTTGAAAGTGAGAAGATGAGAAATATGATGGCTTACTCATGAAGGTAAACTTTATTATGGAAGGATTTTTGTTCACGTTTAACCCATCATAAAATGCTGCTGGTGCAACTCTTCTTCAATCAAGTAACTATTTGTGTAGACAAATCTGTAGAAAATGACAGGAAGTGACAGCACACCAGTGATACTCATTCCATCAAAAGTGTATGCATAATTTAACAAAATAAAAAGGTGCTTTCATATATTTTCATTCGACCAACAAAAAAAAACGTTTTGCCTCTGTGGTTGCAGGATCATTTCCAGTGTGATGTCATCAATTACAAACAGGAAGTCAAATTATAAACCTAAAACATGTCCTATTCTGGGATGAAATATGTATATTTTTTGGCTAAATGTAAAACATATTTATCTTAACTGCATTTTAGTTTCTATGAGTAGTTCAACCTGTCAGAGGCACGTTAGACTCGGGAGTAGTAGAGTATCGGTATTGAAAAAATGTCCCCAGAAGTACTTGGTATCTGTCTCCATGGCGATGCATTGCCAATAATCACATTGATATTGACGTATCTTATTGTAATGGATGTAAACGTTTAATGCTATACTGCGAAACATTCAAAGCAATAATATTTCCAGAAAAATGTCACCTTTAAACACATCAGTGTATCAATTTGTCCATAGCATTTCAAAATGTCTCCACTAAGGCTGTAGAAAGCTGTATTATTTTCGACTTTTCTTCCCCTTTACAGTGACAATGACATCTCACTCCAGTCAGAACTTGTTTACTTGGCAATTTTGTCTTCCTGTTTTCCTGGAAAGTCCGTAATTGAATGAGTCAATTATCACAGAGCGGTTTGTGTCAGATAAGTAGGACATTATAATTTGTACTGCTGAGTATGCTCCGGCTATGCTCAGAGCTAAAATAAGAACTGGAAATTTCACAGAGAGGAATTGCACCAACATTTGGAGTCAACTCAAGACAACAGGAACTAAAGAGAAACTGAACCCGCGACCTCCTTGTTCAAAGGCAGGAGCACGAACTTGGCTTCTCTAGAGTTTGGTTAACATTGTAAATTAAAGGATCGTATGACAGGTGTTTACAATGTTCAAATGTTGGTGTATTTATACCTGCTGTACATAGATATTATAGTTTTACACCAATCGAGTAGGTATTTGTGGAGAAAAGTTGAAAAATCTGTAGAAAATTACAGGAAGTGACATCACACTAGGGATACTCATTCCAGTCAAAAAACGTATGCAGGATTTACTCAGCGAAACATTTTTTTTGACTCTCTGAACAGTAATTCAACTAAATAAAGTCGCTCATATACTTTTATTTATCTTTTTTTTTTTTTTAATGACATTTGATGAGTTTTTGCCCAGTGTTTGCAGGGTAATTTCCTAGTGATGTCATCAATTACAAACAGGAAGTGAAAATATAATTCTAAAAAATGTGCTATTCTGGGGAAAAAAAAATGTTTTAATCATTTTTGCTGAATTTAAAATATGATTTATCTTAACTGTATTTTAGTTCCATGAGTCGTCCGACCTGTAGGGGGCACAAGATGACATGCAGCATCCACTTTGTTAACACGCTCCCATTGTAATCACAACTGCATTGTGATTTTGTTTCATTCACATTCCGTTCTTAGTCCTGCTGCATTCTCCTACGCTGCTTTTCCATCAACTCAAGACAAATAATTCCACTCTATCCTATTATTTTACAGCCGCCTCGTCGTCTGACGCGAGCAAACAAACAAACGACTGCGGGAAACAAAGACGGAATCCTTAACTTTCACGGTTCAGTGGTGCCAGAAGATTTGAGGCGGATCCAGTTTGTTTTTTAACGTACGGAAATAAGCAAGCACAGGTGTGAAAAGCAGAAAGAGATTGATTTTCAATAAAATCAGCAAGAAAACTTCTGAATGACTCAGTTTGTCATATTTTCTGATTCTGTACAATACAAAAACACACGTGACCTTCCTAGAAAATGGACTGCAAAGGTTTCGGATCTTGTTATTGTACGAGCATAGAATGATAATTAGATTCGAGGATTATAAAATGCTCAAAGAAGCAGGAAGTGCGCTGTTAGCATGCCTCAATTCTAGGTCTGAGAATTTTCTGAATGTCTTTTCCTCTCATCCACATTCATATCTGTTTTTTCTCAAGACAAATAATTCCATCTATAACTCGATAAGTCCTTCCGATTTCCTACAGAGGGTGCTGTTTAAGATAAGATAAGATAAGATAATCCTTTATTGTCCACACATGGGGAAATTTCATTGTTGCAACACAGGTAGATACAGAGGAAAAGAACAGATCACTTATAGGAAGTTTGAAAAACACTCTCAATAGAAGATCTCTTATAAACAAAAACTCCTATAGACAAAACCTCCCATTTCCCAACAAGGGATGGAGGAGAAAATGATAAAGATAAAAATAAATAAATAAATAAATACCATTGCATGTGATCACGACAGTAATTGCACATGAAAAGTTTAGGAGTCACGCTTTTTTCAGATGTGTATGAAGGGGTGAAAAAGTAGCGCGAGAGTCAGAAAAACAACTGAATGAAAGCAGATAGAAGAGCTTAACTTCAATGCACCGTCGACACATGAATAAACCGCCGTTAAATAAACCGTCATGCTGTAAATCCACTAACGTTAGCCGCTAACTTTAGCTTGAGCTGTTGGTAGATCGATAGTTTCCATAGTTTCCATTGATGTTTTACATGAGAGCCACCTCGACTTAAACATGTATGATTAAAATGCGTCCATAAAAATTTGCGTCTGATGGAAATTACTTGGACATTTTTTCACCACTTGGCCAGAATTATGTGACCTGCGGCGAGGAAAGTAGTGATCAGTGTGTCTGAATCGCTCTGTGAATGAGTGCACCATAGAGAAGGGGTTTCAAACTTTTTTCCAACTTTTTGTCGCACATTGATGACCCAAACATCCTTCTCCAATCTCATACATTTAATATTGCTGTTTAATAAATATGTGAAAACGGTAATGATTATAACGTATCTTATAGAAGCAGGTAACGTACTTAGCTTTGGGGGACCCAAATTAGTTTCGACCCCTATGTTGGAATTGACTGCAATAGAGTCTGATAAACAGTGCAGTACCATGAAGTGAACAAGGGGTCAGGGTGGACAGAGAAGAAAGTGCACATTTATGTTTAGCTTCAAAAGTTGATTCTGAAAACTTTCAAAGTGCATCGCCACCACAACTTTACATACCAAACTTGACCAACAAAGTAATTAAAAAGGTGAGACAACACATTTTTATCCACTATTGTAGATCCAAAACTTGCTTGACGTCCAGATTTTCCCTTC
Source organism: Eucyclogobius newberryi (assembly GCF_026437365.1). Lineage (NCBI taxonomy): Eukaryota > Metazoa > Chordata > Actinopteri > Gobiiformes > Gobiidae > Eucyclogobius > Eucyclogobius newberryi. The sequence continues at coordinate 16,784,623 of NW_027315857.1, read as the reverse complement.
TTTCTTTTTACTAATCAACTTTTTTGTTTAAATATGCAGCTCTGTTGATTTAGAGTTTTACAAGGCACGTCTATGCCCTTTTTCCTTCTCCATGTCTATTAACACTCATCTATCATGCTCTGTTTACAGCCATTAACCTCCGAAGGTAGGACAGATAAAGTCACAGCTCTTATGATCGATCACGTGACCTCCCCTTCAGGTTCCCTCTATGTTTTTTACTTCTTTGAACAGAAAATCCATACTTTATGAATACAAGCATGTGTAGTGACGGCCAGTCGATTCTATGCTTGGCTTCAGATGTGTTTTACAGCTGTGGGCCGAATCCTACTAACCACGTGTGGGCCGGAACAAGACTCCAAAGGGATGGAGCGGTTTGAGAGAGAGATTCAGTAAAAGAAAAGGTGAATGTTCCCCCTGTAGAGATCAAGAAGTCTGCTACAACTCCTGACAGCAAGGAAACAACATTGTACGATATTTTAGAACGCTAGGAGATACAGCAAAATGAAGTAGTCCTTTCTGTCAGGTATCCTTTGAAAGATGAGGAGAGTGTATATGTTCCAATCCACAACAAGTAACCACAGTGTTAGCGTTCTTCAAAAAGAATTGGTGAGATTCCTTGGACGAATAGGGCTATGATGCCTCTAGGACTTTATTTTCAACCAGTGAGCCAGAGAACACAAGTGAGCCTTGAAGTATTGCCAAGTGTTCCTTGAAATAGCCATTTTTATTCTATGTTTTTTATACACCTTTATTCAACCAGGAGGTCCGATTGAGTTTCAGAATCTCTTTTATAGCCAACACAATCAACAGTACAGAAAACCATGAGCAATTGTCAACCACCACAATTTTTCCAATGTTCGTGAACTTATCATGTGACACTATAGCTTCCAATTTAAGGTATTTTGCGAAATTATTCCAAGACTATGGTGCAGAGTGGGAAAAAGCTGATTTTCCTTGCGCTGTGAGGCATCAAGATACGTTGGAAAGTAGTAACAACTGGAGCTGACAGCGAGGAGAACACTGGTACTCTCTACAGCAGAAGATTCTTCCAGCTTGGTCATTTTGTCCAAGATCTCACCATGAAACCTGCAAGCTTAATGCCATACCATGGAACATTCCGGACAAAGCAATAGCATTTCCTTTCTCCACCTTCACGCCGATTTACACCAAATACATGCTACAGCTTCCTTATCCAGGAAGCTTGCTGGATTGTGGACAAATTAAAAACAGAAACTTAAGAGAAAAAGACTCCCACCTACTAATAAAGAGAACCTGCGACTGCCTTTGAAGAACAGATTTACTTTGGCTGTGATTCCTACCACCAGCTGTTAGCTACCACATGCATACTTTTAAAATGCTCTCCTTTGTGATTATTAGTGTGAAGTCTGCAAATATAGCATTTTCAAACCATCAAAAGGTAACATGATGATCAATATATGCTATGTGTTAAGAAGTATTACCCCATAGAAGTGAAATACCCCCTCTTTAACCTCTTTTCACACCAGATTTTGCTTGTTTGTCATGCGACTCAGAAGAAGACAATGGCAATACGTCAACGAAAGGCGCTGAATCTTGGGCTGATATGGAAATGCTTTAACCTCTGCACACATGTCAACCAGTGTACAAAGCAGTAGTGCATTTCTGGAGTGCTTTTGGAGAATTTGAGGAAGCACACATTTCCCAAACAACTCCTAGCTGGAACCCTAGCCATGCTCAATGAACCCGTTTTCCCTATGCACCTTCAAAAGATCATGAAAGAGCGTGAATGAATCGCTTCATCTCCTCGACTCGCTTCCATTTTTGCAGTACCATGACATTGATCTGGGAAGTCTCGACATTAGCCTCCAGAACATCTAGTATCCTGTGAAAGAAAGGTCAGGTTGGCGAGCAGAGAGTTATGGCCAAAGTACAGGGATGGTTTGAACGGCTCCTGCAGCTTGTAGGGGGAAAGAAGAAGTGCGAGGGCATCTACTTTGACCTAGACAGGGAGTAAACAAACAAACAAGCTGGCAGGCTATCAGCGCACACCACCGGCAAACAGCACGACAACAAATCTGCCTCATATCTGTGGAGCGGAGCCAGGATTCACACAGGTTACAGAGAGGAGCTGCCAGCGCTGTGGTGACAAAGACCTGGGAGTGCGGACACAGGCAACAAGACTGAGCTATATGTATTCTATTATTAGATGCATTTTCTTCCTGTTTCTTTTTAAGGTTAGGTTAAAGCCGAATGATCATTGTATCACCTCTCACTACAGCAACCATTACTTACAGAAATGACTTTGAAGAGAAGAGTATAATAATGTTTAAGTTAAGGCTGCAACAAGTCCATTGATTCATCATAACTAATTGATTATTGCATTTTATGAATTCAATTATTTTCCAAATCTTTGAAAACACTTATCTGTAAAAAGGCAACACAGGGATTGATTCAAAGACTAATCGCTAGGTTAATAGATTATATTTTTTGTTAAGTACAGCTCTACTTTAGGTTTATGAACTTTTCTAAAGCCCAAAATTCCACAGTTCTACTCTATTTGAAAAAAGAAAAAGTCATGGATTTACATAATTTAAAAAAATCAACTAATTAATCATGTGGCTACTGATAAAGTATTTTTTTTTTTTATTTCAGTTTTTTTGGAAATATATAATGTTAAGTGCTGTTGGCCTTGCGACAAGTTGGCCACTGTCCAGGGTGTACCCCGCCTAAGGCCCGAAGTCACTGGGATAGGCTCCAGTCACCCGCGACCCCGAAAGGGAACAAGCGGTAGCAAATGGATGGATGGATGGATGGATAATGTTAAGTGGATTTCAAACCCAACTTTATGTTTGTTATGTTGACAACCTTTTGGGCCGCAAACCCCATTTTGGGAACCAGTGTACTTTTTTAAGCTATCCTGTATTTTGGTCATATTTTGAATAGAGGACAATCTGATGTACAAGATTTAATTTGTCTTTGTATCTTTTCTCTTTTCGTTGGATTACTTTTAATAATACAATAACTAACAATAATAATGTATTTTTCTTTATTTATGTGCATTTTCCTTGAATCAATTCATTAAGTACTATTTTGTCTTTCTAAGGATACAACACAATCTAATGAAATGTAAAAAGTCTCTTTAAGTAGTCCAGAAATGCTGAGAATCCCATTTGCTCTGTTATTAGCGACATAGTTGCCCCACGGCATGGCCAAGCCGGGCAAACCTGGCACGATCCCGGAGCATCTGCCATAACATGACTCCTCTAACATCGAATCTCCCCAAAACCTCATGTGCAAACACCACGCACGGACCTGGAATCTCCTCCATCTTCCCAAAGGTCACCTGCCAATAAACAAGCGCCGCGCGGCATTCTGGGACATGTATGCGCCAGCCGTTATTGCTAGACTCTGTTCCACTCCGGCACTGTTCGTAGTAATCCATTAGCTCTGTTTTTCTAATTACACGAGACATCTTCCGTCGCACTAAAAAGTTAATGAGGTTTTATGAAAATGGCTTGACGTGACCTTTTTACATATTCGTTTCTCGTTTTTTTCCCCTAAACCCTGCCTCAATCACCACCTGTTCTTGTCAAGAGTACAGTACAAGGATCCAAAATTTTTCAACGTTATATCAAGCATTTTCTTTCCCCTCACTCTGCTTTCCATACATCATTTGGCCTTGTCGCCCATAAATCAGCGGGATGCCCTTTTCCAGCAGATTATAAACACCCTCATAGATCTTGAGAAATGCCAACGCACTTTGAAGCAGGAGTGAGTCCACGCCGGTTCAAATGCCTACAGTCAGGGAGTGATGGATGCCAAAAGCTAATGCGTACATTATGGCGAGCCGCGCTAAGGTAAATGATCCAAATCCTGTAACAGTTAGACAGCTGCACTTTCTGTTTACGCGGACGCGGTTACGGGGTTAGCGTGATCCACCTCGCACTAAACTGGGACATTTTTTGAATGTCACTTCACTTACCATGTATAGAGGTAATGGCCCTCGACGTAGATTAAAGGTGCAGTAAGTAACTTTTTCCCGGTAGATGTCTGCTACCCGCTCGTCTGTCGTTTATGTACATTGACTGTAATTGTCCTTCTCATTGTTGGAATTATATAATTATTGCAATGTATTAGCAGAGTTACCGAGATATTACACTTACTTATTGTTCTTGTGCATTTAGTCCATATGGTTTGATGTAAATATCCGAAGAACGCAAACGGAAGCTAATTATGCTAGGCTATGTGGCGCTATTTTACGCTATTATATGCTATGTTGTGTTTTGTGGCGCTATGCTATACCAGGGGTGTCCAAACTTGTGGGCCACATTTAGAGGGCCACATTTGGAAACATATGCAGAGTTGAGGGCTCCAGATGACATGACAATGATTCAAAATGATTGGACTATGCTATGTGCTATGCTATGATATGTTTTAATGAGAAATGGAGTTGGGCTTGAATTAAATGTTCTTCTTCCCACTTTTTTTTGGGCAAAAAAAAAATAATAATCATGCACATCACATGTCTGTTTCTGTTTTTCTGTTATTATGGTCCAACTGCATTGATTTTCAATAACAATGCAATATGTACTGTATTTTCAATGGTAAAAATGATGTAACACATGATTACGTTATTGGCCATAATTGATGATCAGAATAGTGTGTAACATAGTCTATATGGTTCTCATGTGTTTCTAATCATGACTTAACTTTGTGGTAAATATTTATCACAGATTTACTTATTGTCGGTTTCTAGAATGTGATAATGTCCTACTCCTACGGGGCGGGGCATTTGTGTATTTATACCTGTTGTACATCATAAATTATAGTTTTACACCAATCAACTAGGCATTTGAGGAGAAACCGAGGAAAAAAACATGAAGTGACATCATATTAGGGATCATTCAGTTTTTATGTATAATTTACACCAAAAAAACTTTTTTGAATTTATAAACATTGATTCAATATAATAAAAGGTACTCTCATATTTTTTTATTCAAATGAATGCAGTTTTTGCATCAAAAACATAACAAACATGAAGTGAAATAATAGACCTAAAAAATTATGTGATAAAAACAATAATTTTTTGCTAAATTCAAAATATATTTATTTTAACTGCATTCTCGTTTTTGTATTTTTTTTCAATTATTTTTTTACATTTTTGCCACAGTCTAAAAAAATGGTCTTAAATATTTACCGAACAAAGTATTTATATGAAAAGATGTAAAGCTGACATATCCACTTTGTACTGTTACATTTATGAGCCGACACAAACTTGGTTGAACTTATAGGCTGATGAGCAAAACAAACATAGTCAAAATGTGTTGCTAAATACTCCAACGCACAATGAAGACGGATATTTTATTCCCAAAGTGCCTCGAGAAGCGAGAGTTTTACCTTCCATATTTCACGTTTGCTGCTCTGCCAATAAATCGCTAATAATGACTTTGCACAGCATCCTTGTGAGAAAATATGACTAATCAAGCCAAATTAAAGACGCATAAACATTGATCTTCAGTACAGTAAAACATTAACATAAACTATCTGAGGTGAACACGAGTTGGTGATAAAATACAGTCGGATAAAAAAAATACAGAGCCTTTTCTCGGTCTAACAAACAAGTCGTGTTGAACAAAGCTTGCATTTCGACACAATCTTTCAAACGTTGTGGCCGTCTGCGTTACCAAACCAACACTTTTAACACGTTATGTCAGCTGTCACCTGCATACATTTATCCAGAGTGTTGTCATGTCAAAGCGAGGCTAACAACAAGTCCTCGGAGAGTTGTTTTGATGACTCCATTCTTGCTTTGTCTGCCACTGTCTGCAGCTATTCAGTCTTATTCCCGTGGGGTCCAGTTAAGTTACTTTGAAGGTTTTATCACGTAAAAGTTGCATAGCGTAACTACTCCAGTGCTTGTTCCCACTGAGGTGTTGTTGCTTTGGCCGGAATGTTCCACAGCAAAGCATTATGGTCGTGAATGCGTCTACAGCTTCTCCATGAAGACAAGCGATGTATTTTTCAGCAACAAAACATCTCAACTTGAATAAATGAAAGTTAAATGAATGATATGACAACAGTTAAAAGAGTTGCATCACTACATTATATTAGACAACTAAAACCAATGCTAATCTTGACTAGGATCTTGAGAATTAACCAAGATTATGGCAAAACAGTTGAATAAAGCGCCATTGAATTTACAATTTTTTTAGCATGAAGACTTTCTTTGACTGGACTGTGGAGATTACAACCACTTTATAAACAGTGTTCCCTCATCCAAAACATACCTGGAGTTCTATTTAGCTTCATTCATGCCTCATTCATCCTGTTTACAAGGTCCTCTCACTCTGATCATCAGAAAACACCTTTTGTGTCACTGTTTGTGACACAAAAGGTAAAGATTCAAAGGCCTTTATAAATCGTCGCCCTTGAGAGCAAACTCACATTAACAAGAGTGCCCTGTTAACACGTTTAAACATTTTACACAATTACAAATCATACAAACATCACAGAATATACAGATAAAATGTCAATAGAACACATTAATTCAAATAATCAATAAAATACATCTATAGAGCACTGGCACTGAGGATAGTCTTTTAAAAGTGCTTTGAATGTATTAAAATCATTCGAATTAAATGTCTGCCTTCAATTTGCATTCATTACAACTGCATGTTAGCTTTTTGTGGTTTGCTCTCTTAGTAATTCCCTCTGCGGCCAATAGACCAGTTACAAACACCAAATTCAGATGAAGAAACGCCTGATAGATTTAAAGTCATGCATGCTTCTCAATACATACACTCTTAAGTTCTAAGACATGAGATGCCAAAGCAAAGATACTCAAGAGCTTGTTTAATGCTCAATAACTACACAAATAATGCAGACTATGTGTCCTTCATCACATATTATATTTTGCCTTTCCTTTGCTGAATTCACTGTTATTAAATGAAATTACCTTCAACGTTGTGCATGAAATCAATGTAAATAGTGTCCAGCATAACAGCACAGGTGGATGATTTACCTGCTCGCGCCCCGAGGAAGGCCACGCAGGGCTGAAACGCGTCGGTGCTTGTTCATATTAAGCCAATAACCATGCCGCAATAAAGGCGTTTTAACGATGTTTTCATAAATTAAACCTAGTACCTTGGTTTTTCTTGTCTTTGGGAATGATCAACATATATCTTTATACGTATTTGGCTACAATTTCACCGTTTTTGTCGTGCAATGACTCACTCCCTCTCTCCAATTGAGCACCTGTTTGAACATTGAACATTCTTCATCATATCCCAGTGACTTTGGGCCATTCTATTTATTCTTATATGGAAGAGAGCAGTTAACATGGTCATTACGTCACGGTTGTGAATAGAACATTTTCCTTGTATGACTCATGTATTTTCTCCTTTTCTAAACTAATGCTCCGTAACAGCTGACATACATAGATACTTAATACAACGCCAGTGAGCCATGGACAAATTAGCAACGAAATGCATGATTTTATTAGCATATACAGTCGGAACATCCAGTCCATTTACCCTAAAGACATTTCGTCTGCCTCGGCTAAACGTTGCTGGATTTTGAATACGACTATGATTGCCAAACAGTAATTCCAGCGCATTATTGTGTTTGTAGAAATTATTTGTTTGGCCCGGGGCAGTTTTTTGTATGCCCAGCATGCCTATCGACTTGTGCAGGGGATTTGAAACATCCATTTGGGCGAGAGATTTACGCATTATTGTCCCGAAACCACCCTATGACCCCTCGTAACCCAGTCAGACTGCAACATTCATCATTCCCTTATGTGGGCAACGGGAACATGGTCTTCGCTCAGTTCCTCGACTAGACAGAATGCAGTGGAGCAGAGAGGAAAGGAAATAAGAAGAGGCGAATTCAAGGAGTAGAGTTCGGGGGGGGGTTGTCCCGAGCTATTGTTGTAGTGGCGTTCGCCCAAGTCTACGCAGGAAAAGCTGTGGGCGTTATGCAAAGGGACAGTGTGCAGTGAATTAGTCACCGCTGGGGCTGAAAGATGCGTGGCAGCAGGGACGCTAACCTTAACCCAGAGAAAATCACAGCCAGAGAAACAGAGAAAGGACAGCAAACTAGCTAAACTCCAAAAATAATTATAAAACGTACAAAACATTTATATTTAGAGCTGCCACAACACCACGCGGATACTCATTCAACAACTTTAATCTTTATACGCTTTTAGTTTTGTGAATTCCTGATGAGGATTTTTTTATATATTTTTTTTTTGATAAAGTGCCTACGACAATTTACGAAACATATTAAACAGGGTTATTTTTAAGATTTTACGTATACAAAACATTATTTTCCCCCCAGTTTGTCTATTTTGGTGATGTTTGTAATTGATGACATCACACTAGGACATTACCCAGCAAACAGTGGGAAAAAACGCATTTAATGGCACGTTTTTTTTTCATTTGACAAGTAAAAATAAATGATGGTGACTTTATTATGTTGAATTTATGTTTGGAGAAAAAGTGTTTATTCAAAAAAGTGGTTTATTTTGTGTAAATTCTGCATCAACTTTGACTGGGATGAGTGTCCCTGGTGTGATGTCACTTCCTGTCATTTTCTACAGATTTCTTTTAAAGTTTTCTCCACAAAAACCAACTCGATTGGCGTAAAACCATCTTTCATATGTACAACAGATATACGTAAACACATCAAATAAAGTTAAAATTAGAAAATCCTAAAAACCTCAGGCACTTTAATCGTTCTACATGTTGCTGGTTGTACATAGTAAATGCCGAAAACGTTCAGACCCAACACTTTAGTGCCATTTCCATTTTATTTGAGGCGACCACTTTCTTTCACAGCTTGTCACCTTTCACTGACACCAGCTGAGTCACACAACCTTAAGAGCTTCCAGTCCTGCTAAAACCCACACAGCCTCGCACAGGTGCTATAGACCGAGCCACAAAACCGTATATAAACTTTTACGGTTTGGATTTTGATTGGAACAAAACGTTGTCAGTGGGGAAGATGTTTTCTACAGAACATTTCAGAGCGGCGAAAGAAAGGCGAACTTCGAGGAACAAAGTGGTGAGAAAATGCAGCCGAAGCAAGCAAATTTCTCCTTTCCCGCTTGTAAAAAGTGTGTGTCCGCTCTCGTCTGCCAGGGTCGGCGGTGTGACGGTGGCCGTGGCAGCGAGAGCCCCCGGGGGAATATCTTTCACCAGCTGCTAAAACATTTTTTTTCAACTTGCAACATGCTATCCTCCGATTGCTGAACCATAGTCGGGATCATACACCTGAGAATGTGTGCCAGGCTGGTTCATGCCGACAGTTGGGAATATTAGAACTCTGGATTACATGTACAAAAAATAGATTTAACGCTTGTAAATGGCTTGTAAATTCAGGCGTTACACTGGCTGTAGCTGATTTTTTGTTTTTTTTCCAGGTAATAAAGTAAAATGTCTTTTTTGAGCCAGCAGATATATTATAAAAGCAGCTCTTAGATTGAAAATGACATTGCCTGGTGCCGTCAGTGTCTAACTAAAGAGCCTTTAAAGCGCCTCTGACAGTTTGGACGACACATTGAACTAAAAGGCAGTTAAGATAAATATATATTGCTAAAAAAATATAAAAATCACAGAATCGCAGTTTTTTTAAGTTAATCATTTAATTTCCTGTTACCCATCAAACACTGGGCAAAAACTCATCTAATGTCACAATTTGTATTTATTTATTTTCTTGTTTGATTCATACTCGATTGGCGTAACACTATAATTCATATGTACAACAGCTATAAATACAGCAATCGTAAAAACACCTGCCCTCCCTTTAATTTTGATAGAATCTTAAAGTTGGCTAGCTTTACCACGACTGCTCTAGAGTCAGGTTGTGAAAAGTGCATATAAACTCATTGCGGTGAACTATTAGGATGCTCAGAAGGCATTAGGTAATTGATAAATACATTTGGACCACTGTAAAAGATTTTAACAATAGACAGTGGCATTTAGGAACAGCTTTATTTGTAAAATGTGCTTTAGAAATGAAGGGGATTGGTCAGCCTCTCCTTGAACCAACACCTTAACGTGGTGGAGGGGTTTGAGTGCCCGAATGATCCCGGGAGCTATGTTGTCGGGGGCTTCATGCCCCTGGTAGGGTCTCCCAAGGCAAACAGGTCCAAGGTGACGGGTCAGACAAAGATCGGTTCAGAAGCCCTTTATGATGACAACACGAACAAGGCAGTTTACGTCGCCCGGATCGGCGTCACCGGGGCCCCATCCTGGAGCCAGGCCTGGGATGGGTGCTCCAGGGCGAGCGCCTGGTGGCCGGGTCTTACCCCACGGGGCCCGGCCGGGCACAGCCCGAAAGAGCGACGTGGGGCCGCCCTCCCGTGGGCCCACCACCCGCAGGAGGATCCATAAGGGGCCGGTACAGAGAGATCTGGGCGGCAGTCGACGGCAGGGGCCTCGGCGACCAGATCTCCAGACACAGAGACTAACTCTGGGGACATGGAATGTCACCTCGCTGGGGGGGAAAGAGCCTGAGCTTGTGCGGGAGGTTGAGCGATACCGACTAGATATAGTCGGCCTCACCTCCACGCACAGTTTGGGCTCTGGAACCCATCTCCTCGAGAGGGGCTCTGGTGTTGCCCGCGGGGAGAGGCGGCGGGCTGGTGTGGGCTTGCTGATAGCCCCTCAGCTCAGCCGCCACGTGTTGGAGTTTACCCCGGTGAACGAGAGGGTCGCGTCCCTCCGCCTTCGGGTGGGGGACAGGTCTCTCACTGTTGTGGCGGCCTACGGCCGAACAGCAGTGCAGAGTACCCGGCCTTCTTGGAGTCCTTGGGAGGGGTACTGGACAGTGCACCGACCGGGGACTCCGTTGTTCTACTGGGGGACTTCAATGCCCACGTGGGCAATGACAGTGGGGTCCCGGTCTGAAAAGGTTGGGAACCCCTGCCCTGGGTGATGGGTGAACAGTGCAATTTCAATGGTAGAAAATCTTAAACATTGCAAATATTTAAGCAAAAATGTTCTTTGCACACCACAAATCACCTGTCTTTTTTATGTATAAAACAGACTAACCTTCTAGCTTTGACCTCTACAGCATGTTCTCAAATGCATGTGGTTCTTTTATTAGTATAGCAGTGCAAATGCAAAGACTCTTGGATGTGTCACAGTTGTAGCTGACACTTTATAATAACTGCACACATTCCTGCCTTAGGAAATTATGGACAAAGTTATAGTCATACTCTAGTTACTAAGCCTGAATCATACTTAATCATACTTAATAAACTATATATTCATTATAGTCTTTTTTCTTGCTTTGTTAAGGCAAATGAAGGTGTAGTTATTATAAATTACAATTACAACATGGATCATAACTATAATTGCAACAGCCAAAATTGTTAAAGGCTCTGTGCCCGTTTTGAAATGTGAAAAACAAAACTAGATCATGGTCCTGATTTTTTGCATGTATTCATTAAAGTAAAACCAGTTTTGCCCCAGTACATATATGTATGTTTTATATTGTAAAAACTATCTTATTCTGTAAAGCGTTTTATTCTCTAAGAAGCAGGAAGTGCGCCGTTACCATGCTAATGTTTGTTAGCTTTACTTTGACAGCAAAACTCACATTGGGCTCATAGACTGGTGAAAAGTGTATATAAACTCATCGAAGTGAATATTTTTGATGCTGGGAATGTATTTGGTAAGTGAGCACCATGTGGACTGCTGTAAAGAGTTTTAAATGAACTAGTTCTGTTTTCACATTTCAAAACAGTGAAGATGTGGTATAGCACCTTTAAACCTAAATGAACATAGAACCCACAAAATGTATAATCAACCTTATATGGTAAATAATACAATATTATTTATATTCTAATGGTTATTTGTTTCATTATCTTTTTTGTGTGAGCTCTGTTGAAAATAACTGAAAACATGTGCTGGTTAAATCATTTTCAAGTGGATGTATTACGCTTGTGTGGCTTTAATTGGCTTTTAATCACGGAAAAAAATAAAAGCCTTTATCAGCGTGATTGATATCCTTATAGAGCAATGCATTTTGACCGCAGAATAAATTCGGTGATGTTTTATAGACTTATAAAACTGCAGGATAAATTTGGATTTTTTAAATTGTGACACAACGATGCTGGGAAAATTGAAACAGAGCAATTTGTGAAGACAGAAAAGACAAGCTTGTAAACAGGATTAATGAAACGAGCATGAATGAAGCAAAATACAACCTCAAGTATGTATTGAATGAGCAAACAACAACATAACAGAATTTTTGTGACTGATACATGTATTCTTAATTATTCAAACGTGCAGCATCAAGTCGACTAATGGGGAAAGTCAGAATTGCTCATGCTGTAAATGTTCCGCATCACGGACACATCACACCTGAAGCCCCAAACCCCGTGCCAGCACCACATCATGTCCATCACACTGAGTGACAGTCTGCCGTCTGTCTCAGTCCAGACCTGGTATTTCCAGCTCAGTGCTTTTCCACCAGACTACACTCAAATAGTCAGGGAAAACACAATAGCAACAATTTTTAAGTTACTTCAACATGTCAGAACTAGATTTACTGGATTCACAGGCTCTGGTAACGGCTCCATATCATCTGAAACTATCCTGGTTGGGTTTGTAAATTGATGTAATTAATCATTGGCGGTTGTTGGCCCAGAACAAGAGTTTTTATGAAGACAAAGCTGTTCTGTAGTTAGGTAAGAGATAAATAACAGTTACACAACATATTTTGATCTGTTTTGCTGTACTTTGTTTGTTTCTAATAAAGTAAATGCTATTTCTAGTCTCTGATGGGATGTTGGTGGTTATCGAGTGTCAGAAGATACTTAAAAACACAAATATCGAAATCGGGTTTGAAAAAGCTGGATGAGTCGGAGCTTTGTTGAAGTCTTTTCTTCATTTGGACAAAAGGAGCACTGTATTATTTAGTCTAGCAACACATTTGTATCTATAGTCTCTATTTCAATGGGCTCCGTGCACAACAGCTTGCTCAGCGTTAATGTCACTACTTCCTGTCCATTTGTACTTGTTTGTTGCTTTTGCAGAGTCACGCTAAAATCTATAAATACTTAAAGATAGCGCAGTGAACAATGAGCTGCAGATGGATGTCACCAACATGTCAAAAACTTTACAAGAGCTGAATACTTTCCCGGTAGAAACTTCTGTGTTAATAAAGGGAGCGGTGGGTCAATGCTAATGCTAATGCTAATTTTCAGGCATAATCAAAATACAAATACGCAAATTAAAAGAACAAACTACAGCACTCTATGAATAACTCATAGTCTTTACTTTAAATTGAATAACAGTTGTTGTTTTTTTTACATTTTAAGACAGGTTAGCATTAGCTCTGAGAGAAAAGTAGCTAGCCAACATAAAATGTGCTGAAAAAAATAGATGGGTAAATTGTAATCTCCCATCCACTTCTCTGATTGGACAGTCTTACCATATGGATTCAACCAACTGCAATAAAATGTGAAATTTCAGAAGAAGCGGATTACAAAAATTAAAATCTATTGTGATCAAAACAAAAACCATGATCTGGCTCTGAGAAATTGTGACATATTATTTTGGCATATCATCCACCCCAACTTAAAAACAATCAAAGATAAATAACAGTTAAATACTGAACCTGTAATGCCAAGTTCATTTGCAGCAGTTCTTACAATACTATTTAAGTTAACAGGTCAGTGGTTCCAATCATCCACAAACTTACACTGTATTATTGCCATCACTGAACCTGTCACAGAGTTACTCGTATCCAACAGCATAAAAGCTCCTGCATCGATGTTATGACATATTCCTCTGCACAATCCAGGTCTGAACCTATCCAGACGCAGCTGTACCGGATCATGTCCATCCCAGCGTGCTCTTCATCACCTGCACCACCTCCCTCCAAGTCCGTCCAAGTCCTTCCAAGTCTGTCCAAGAACGTCCAAGTCTGTCCAGGTCCAGTCTGCGTTATTTCCAACCCAGCGGTCTCCTGGCTGCTCGCTGGCCCGCCGCCGTCCCTGCTGCCAGCCTGCCACATGCACCACGTGACTCACACACTTTCTCATTATACCTACGACACAAACCAGGCCAAATCACAGCAGCTCCGGTTCACGAGGAGACTGGTGTGTTGTCATTAAGATGTGTCGCAGAAGAGGTGGAGGGTTGAAGCAGTGGTGTTCTTACACAGAGGCTAAATTGGCAAAAGTTACATTTTAGGGAACATGTTGTTAGCAAAGCTTGCAAAATGAATAGGTAACGGTCCATGGCTTAAAAAATAAGTGCTAAAAAGTGCTTTTTTTTTTAAATCCTTCTGCAAAATTTTAATGTGACACTTTTTCTTTGTTCAGTATTTTCCAGACTATAAGTCGCACCGGAGTATAAAGCAAAAAAAATGCATAATAGAGAGTATGAAATAAGGTTGCAAGTGTGAAAATAACAAATAATATCACATATTTGTCACTCCAGAGTATAGGTATAAGTATGTAAGTATAAATATAAGTACAAGTCGCACCCCGGCCAAAACTATGAAAAAAGGTGCGACTTATATTCCAGAAAATACGGTATGTTTAAAATCTCATACATTTGATGTTTTTGTATTCAAATTGCAATTGTTTAAGGCAGATTGGCAGGTTCAAACTTAAAAATACACTATCCTATTTCATTTTTCCTCTGTAAGTGGTTATAATATGCCTCCGTACATTCCCAAAATATAAAATCCAAAAAAAAACTAAATGTAAACAGAGTGGGTATGGTATAAATATACGACATTGAAACAATTCTTCACTTTGCTAGCTTTAGCGTAATCACCATGAAGACATTTATAAGGCAATGGCTAGACATGACTTGTAAGCACCTCATATAAACTGAAGAACATTTACCAGCTTATCACGCCCCAACACTTCCCATCACACTTCTCACACGCAGTAACACGTTCAAAACACAACACAGAGCTCTCTTTTCTAACTTTCGGGTCTCACTCACAACATCCATTCGTGCCCCAATCTGCTCCGACTTCTCCAAACTACACTGGAAGTGATTTAGCAGGAATCGCGTCATGGTTGTGCCTCAAAGAACTCCGGAGACAGCGGGATACAGATGGTGTTTGTCCATTCTTGTTGTAACCATGCGCCGCCATCAACACTTTGTGGGTACAGATGAGAAAGGAAAACATAAAACATTTGGCGGGGTAAAAATAGTCCCAACTTCCAATTTAAATCCGTATTTTGTTTGATTGTGTTCTGCAGAATTGGGATATTTGTTAATCAGGGACGGCATTTAGCAAAGAGTTATGGGGGTCAAACGCTACCTTGTCCAGCTGTCTGAGCTCGAAAAGGTATTAATGACAAGATTGACCACGGTTTCAAATGAATGAGACAAACTGATTAATAAAATGTACTTAAAAAGAAGTCAACTGTTTGAGACCTTTTAGATTTAAAACATGTGATAGGTCATTTATATGGATGTAACGATATGCAAATCTCACGGTACAATACTATCACAATATTCATTTCACGGTACAATATTTATTGAAATATTGTTGAGAGTAAAACAGAATAGTAGTTATGATACCTTTTTCCTTATAACATGCCTTGACAAGCTTTTGGTTTGAATAAACTGTGTCTCATTCCAAAGATTTAAGATCTAAAAGTGCAATATATTGTGATATCGTGCAAAAATACTGTAAGACTTTTGGCGATTTTGAATAGCTTTAAATACTGGACATGTTGTTGTTGCTGGGTGACCAAAGAGTGTGTCTGCTAAATAAAGATAATGCACTTTAGTCTGCTATAAACATATTGGAACTACAATCACTGTCCAAACAGAAGCTTTAATGTGGCTCTTGAGACAATGGTCAATAAACTCCTGATTTAGAACAAACTTATCCATAATTTAACCTAATATTACACCATTTAAGTCTGATTCAGTCTGGGTTTAAATCTAGTAGAAAGCCAGAAATGATCTAACCTAGTACTTGGTGAGGAAACTTTAAAAAACACTGATCTATAGTATATTATTCACTTCTGTCTATAATACTACATATCATTATATTTTCTTACTGTTGGGGACTGTGGAAGGACAGGGTAACTTTCAATACTGCATGTGAGTGTCTCCAGCAAATACCTTTCAAATATTCCATGTGTAAATTGTAAGTAAAATGAGTACATTTACATTAACCAGTAATAACGGAATAATTGCATTGGATTTTGGTGTGTGTTTTTATGCCTGAGAGAAATCTGAAAATCAAAACTTCTGCCCATCAATCAGTGGATTTTTAGAATAACCGTTGCTTTTAGAAGACAAAGTACAATGAATTTTAAAATAACTATTTTTATTTGCATAATTTTCCATGTCAAAACCTGTGCAGATGTGAACAATCAGAAAGAAATCAGATTCATCACATCAGATGGAGCTGTTTACATGACATGGCAGAAATCAGATAATGATTCGACTTTTGGTGTGTGCATTAATATAGCCTGCATAATAATCATCATTTGCTTCTGTGGCCACAGCCGAATCATCAGCCTCCTCAGCCAATCAGTCTTCTCCTCTCACAATCAATAGGTCCCAAACAATTCCCACATTCAGTTCGATAAACGTTTGAGAATGATGCTCACCACAGCCACATTAATCAGTCCTGTTTAAGGTTAAAAAAAGAAAAAAACTTTCATACCAACTACACCTTATTCTGCCTTAACAAAGCATGAACAAATACTTATTCATAATGAACACAAGCATGATTTAGGCTGACTTAAAGGCGCAATGGACGATTTTTCTGGCGATTTGAGAACGCAGGCGGAAGTGCGCATGCGCACTCCCCCGTGTGGACTGATACAACACACACGTGCGTTTGTTTATTAGTGCGACGGAGCGCATCGCATCTCTCGTCTCCCGTAGATTTCTGTCCACTTCTGCGTCAGCTCGAACTGTCTTTCTCCGTCTTCATTTTGCCCCGTACACTGAGGGAACTATATTATGATAGATCCATGTGCTTAGGCACGCGGAAACGTGGGGACGAACCGCACGCGGCTGCAGGTGAGCGGTAGGTGCGTTTTATGATTGATACGTGGCAGGACAAATGATTTATCCACGCCACGAGGAAATATGATAAAAAAAATCGTCCATTCCACCTTTAATTGAGGTTACAGTGTTAGGTATAAGAATCAGGGTCAGAATATTCGGTAAGAAGTAATTAAACCTGAATCATTCTGAATACATTATTTGTTTACTATGAATAAAGTCTTTGTTCATGCTTTACTAAGGCAGTAATAAGTAGTTATTAATTATAAAAACATTTTAGAATAAAGCATGGATACAAAGCATTTATTAATATTTCTTCATCATTAACTGACCAGATTTATTAATGGACAAAAATAAACAAATCATTAACATTAACTAGCCCTAACACTCACCCTAACCGTCATGTTAACCCTAGCCCTCGTAAAAGATGATTACATGATTAGTTTGTCAGTATTGCTTGTTCCCATTAGGGGTCGCGGGTGACTGGAGCCTATCCCAGTGACTTTGGGCCTTAGGCGGGGCACACCCTGGACATGGACCAGCTCGTCGCAGGATTATCACAGAGACATAGACAAACAGACAAACATTCACACTCACAATCATTCACTAGGGCCAATTTACTGTTGCCTAACACGAACGACGAGAACGTGGAGAGAAACCACGGTAACACGGGGAGGACCAACACCCGTGACTCCAACCAGCAACATGCATAAATGCTTTGTATCTTTTTGGTTCATTTGAAAAACTATCAATAAACAACAATAGACAAGACAAAAAAAAAACGATCACTGAGTATCCAAATTCTGATTTACAACAGGTCATTTACAACAATGTCCATCTCTCTACGCACATGTAACTGAATGGAGCAACAGACCACATCAACCATGTGATCTCCAAGACGCACTGTATATTCACAGGGCTTTGGGCAATACCAACATAACATACCAGAGCTTAAGAGTATCAACTTCAATCAATCCGAGACATTGAATGAGAGCTGTAGCAGCAACCGCGGCTAAAGGTCCACCAGGGAAGTGAATCCATCCCGTTGTCTGTACAAGCTGGCGTCTCCCCGTTGCTCTGCATTCAAGAGGAAATAAAGAGGCGGCGAGTTATAGGTATTCAATCGCGCTCCAAAGTAACGTCCGTAACTGCTGATTGCTTCCAGGCGGAGTGTGACTGTCTAAGATTCTCTGCAGAAAGAAGAAGGGAAAAGGCAGGAAATGGACCCCGAATCTTTTCATTCACGGTAAAAAAGGAGAGCTCAAGGAAGGAGAGGAGAATTGCGGGAGTGCGTAATAGACCTGACGACGTGGCAAAGTGCTGAAAAGGTCATTGAATCTCGACGAGTTAAACCAGGGAGAGCGCGGCGGTGACAAAAGGAGCAATGGCGTTTTTCGGCTTGATCAGACATGAGCGGAGCAGGGCCGGTCTCTACGGGATTGTCCTTAATCTCGTCACCAACATGAGCCTAATGCATTCTTGAAGCACTTTTACGGGGAGGTCCTCAGCATAATGGGATTTTGAGAGGTCATCACTTAAAGCTTCCTACATGTTTGATTTAGTACAGTCATTATTTTCGAGTGATTGCAGGTTAAAACCGATTTCATTTACACACGAGCTTCTCAATGACTATTTTGGATCGATTTAAAACACTGCATAATGAAACAATTCAAGGACCACCTATGTTTCCATCCTAGCCTAGGAGAAGTTTTGGCGTGAACATTAAGCTTTCCAACAATATAAAACATGTAGCTTATGAAAACTCTTTCTCCATTGGAACAAAACCCCAAATCGTCCTCGATCGTGGTCAGTGGCGACAGCAAAACTAAGTCACGTTAGCAGTAGATACAAAAATGTTTTTTTCTTCAAATAATAATAAGCGCATTAACCTTGCCAAATATTAGAAAAAAAGAGCCATGGTTTCTCAGGATAGCTCGGGTCAAAGTCGACAATGTTGCAAGGCTGGTTTTCCATCCAAAGTCGACAGGGGGCGATGGCGGACGCTTCAAAAGCCCCGAAAAAACATATTCGACCTCAATCTGTTGAATCTTCTTACAATCCAGTTGCAAAAATCATGTAAGGCTATAGTTACTTACTTACTTATATAAACACAGGATTAATTGGAAGATTATAGAGTTAAGAGTGTTGTTGTAGAGTTACACTACAATCCCCTTTGTTATTGTGGTCTCTTTTCATCTCCTGTCCACACTCAATCCAGTAGGTGGCGGCGGACGCACCTCTTCAGTTGGCTGCCAATTAAAAGTAAACCACATATCTGACCATCACAGTCACTTACCCGGTCAAATACTACTTAGTTCTCCTTTTCAGCCACCTGATTGTCTCCACGGAGATGTGATTGCTTTGTCTAGAGTGTTCCATGGTATGATATTAAACCTCACCCCGAGCTCAGGCTTCACGCGGTGCAGCTCTGGTACGGTGGCCACAGGCATTCTGTATAATTATATGTAACAAGAGCTCAGACCACATGCCAAGCGCTGGGATGGTGCCGGCAGGTGTCGCGCCGCTCGGGATACTTTGACCAGACATTGCAACCATCCACGAGCTTCTTTCCCATATAAATGTTTAGTTACTGCTCGGGCACATGGTCCCACGAGAGCTCCACACGCTCCACACTGCACACTTTGGAGCAATAAAAACAGAATATTAATACGTAATTGTATAATATATGTTTAAGGCCATACTGTGGAACATTCCAGACAAAGTAATGATTTTGCAATTGAGACTAGAAGGAAGTGGACGCACAACCAGAAAAAATATCACTTCATAACTCTACGTAAAGTCTTCTGAGAATATTAGTAGTAACGAATATGTTATGGTACAATGGTTGTTTTTATGATTGTGAATGGTTTAAAACGACAGCTAAATCCGTCTTGTCTATGACTTGTATTGTTTATTATCACCACAACTGAATAAAGTGTTTTATTCTAATGTATTTCCAGCTACAAATACTGCACCCTCCTTATAACCCAAGACTTAACACAGTAATTCACTCGCCCAGTCGATAATCAATCTTCCAGAGCATACAATAAGAGAAAACACTTTTCAATTTGCACTGACAACGCCACAACAAACAGAGACATAATTCTAGCTGCTTTGTTGTACATACGCTCAACAGGTCTTGTGTGTATCCAGTGTTTCCCGCATTACGTGACTTTGTATGACTTTGTTTCTAAAAGACTGAAGCAGAATTAAACCAAACAACAGTCTTTGAGCCGTTAAAAAATGAAGAAAAAGCTTACTGCTGCGTAGAGACAACAGCTGGCACAGAAAAACGGGTCCGGGAGCTTATTGTCTAAACTTGGCGTGAACCAGCACCATAACAAGATTAACCCCTTTTCTACACCAGCCCAGCATTAACAGTAAAATGCTGTAATTCCACACATCCAAGGTCTTTATTTGATTCTATAGCCAAGTTTTCCTCTGGCAGCGACCCTATCATCGAGGCAGATGAACAATGGCTTTTACATTACAGTAAAGTGACTATGACAGGATTTTATGTTTTTCTAATTTTGTCTTTATTTGGTGTATTTATAAACCTGTTGTACATATAAATTATAGTTTTACACCAATTAAGTAGGTATTTGTGGAGAAATTGTTGGATAACCTGAAGAAAATGACAATGACTAGACATCCACTCCAAGTTTATGCATAATTTACACAAAATTAACTCTCTAAACATTAATTCAACAAAGAGTCACTGTTTATTCATTAAATTTGATACAAAAATTGAGTTTTTGCCCAGTGTTTGCGTGGTAATTTCCTTGTGTGATGTCATTAATTTACAATCAGGAAGTTTAATTATAAATCAAAAAAATTGCTATTCTGTGATAATTTTTTTAGCAAAATTCTAAATATATTCATCTTAAGTTCAAAACCCTGAGTATCTATTTAAATACGGTACTCCATTGTAACAAGCAACGTTATTTTTTTATTTGATACACATTTAGTGTCAGCATTTAGAAATTTCAAAATGCCGAAAGGAGACACCAAAATAAAAAGTTAAAAAAACAAATAATAATGTGAAAAACAAACTTGTTTTGATGTAACTGTTAATTCAAAATGTATGATGTAATATGTATACAATATGTAATATAAAATAAAATGTAATACATAATATGTAAAATGGCTGTCAATTCACAGACAAAACCTGAGATGGAGATGGAAGTGAATGCTATACTTTTGATCACTGTGCAAACTGTGGAACGTTCCTGGCAAAGCAATGTCATCCCCCAAATGAAATAACCGTTTTTATTTTGGTTTACTTGTTACGAAGTGTGGCTTCAATAATGATTCATTACTGAAATGAAATGTAAAAATACACAAAAGTTAATTATGCTGTTTTTCATTATGCTGTTCTGCGCGATATCCTTATTTGTAGTCACGCACACGCACACGCACAAACATGAATAATAAGCCAGTTACCTTTGCTAGCTCCAGCGCTAAACCCAGAGGCCATGTGTTGATGATGTGCGGCATTTTCTGCAAAGTGTCTTTTAATAAATGCAGTGCCATAGTGCGATGACAGCTCCCAAACACAGAATAATGATAATGATCGCTTTGGAATAAAATGTGTTTTCTTGCATTCCATTATCATGTAATTATGTGGACGCATGGTGTTAAAGTAAGAATCACATTATGCTGCAGTTGTTTTTTGCTTGTTTTTTCTATCGCTTTGACGCTAATTCCAAATCTTGCCAATCTTCTATTGCCAAAAACGTGTATCTGAAACTATACATACAAATTTTTTGGAGTGCCTAAAACACAACAGTCTAGTATTCAAATGCATAATGTAATTGTAACAAATATTGGAACATCAGTCTGCCCAACTGAAGACATCACACTCTTATCAAAGTCCTTAAACCTGTGCTGCTCACACGCAATTATTTTCAAATATTGCACATCTACCGTTTTACCATTTCTGTATAACTTCAAAATGATTGACTTTACCTTGACAACTTATCATTAAAAGTGCAAGCCAGAAATCTCAAAAAGGCAAGCGCGGCACTGTGGAGCTGTCCATGGTGCTGAATAATGTCTCACCAACGCTTTTCATTTAAAAAATACATATCATGCTTTTGTCTGGGATATAGTTGTAATCTTTGACATATGTGCATTACACACCATGTAAGGTTTCACATAAAAGATGGGATTGTATGTGTAAATATGAACAAAATCAACCATATTTAGGACATAAAAAAATGAAAAATAGATATATTAGTATAGTTTACAATATTTTAATAAACATTTGCATAACAATTCCAAAATTTTTAGTGTGTGAAGGTGCTATTAAATGACCGTTGATGCAACAAGTTCCTATATAAATCTATGAATGTAAGTTGATTAAATGAAACAATAGAACATATTCATGTGCAGATTGAACAACTGAACTATTTCCACATAAAGCTTTGTTTAGACACCAAACTAACCAATAAATGAAATATTTAGGAAAAAAATATATATATATATTTTTGCCGTTGTTAAAGTGCCTCTGACAGGTCATTGAACTAAAATGCAGTTAAGATAAATATATTTAGAATTTTGCTAAAAATATATAAAAATGTCATCACAGAATAGCTAATTTTTAAGGTTTATAATTTAATTTCCTAAGTACACAGAAAGTGCTGGGCAAAAACGCATGTAATAAAAATTATGAGAGTGACTTTATTTTGTTGAATTCATGTTTAGAGGGTCAAAAAAGTTGTTTTTGTGTAAATTCTGCACAAACTTTGGAATGAGTCTCCCTAGAGTAATGTCACTTCCTGTCATTTTCAACACATTTTTCAACGTTTTCTCCACAAACACAGTGTAAAACTATCATCTATACGAACAGCAGGTCTAAATACACCAAATAAAGTCAAAAATTTGAAACTTGTAAAGACACGTCACACTCCCTTTAAACTCCATAACACCCCCACCAACATGACCCTACACCCACTTTTCTCCCCGTGATCTCAAACAGGAGGGACTTCACCTCTTGTACTTTCCTCCTCTTCCGTCGCCGCGGTGTCGTCAGTATTTCTGTGCCATCTGCCGCCGTGACAGAGCGAGACGGCGCGCTGTAGCCCTCCCCGCCTGAGATCCACGCTCCTCTCTATACCTTCTCTAATTGGGATTCCATGCATCCCCCACCGCACCGCAATCTGCACACTACACACACACGAACACACAGATACGCTCCACGCCAACCATTCTTCACAAACAAACCTACAAGCTGTTCGTCGGTCCCCCAGGTGTCAATATGCAGCGAGTTTACCTCTTCCTACTGTATTCTAGTCCAGTAGCTATTCCTTACAGAACGTATCGCTGGCTGTGCAATATTGTTTCAGCGTTGGAGTAATGTTTAGAGGAGTTTGTACAGAATAGGAACAAGAGGGGGGGGGGAAGACATATGTTGTTAATTTGAAAACTCAAGAGTCGACATCTGCCACGTTGAAAGAAGTTTGACAGAAAAGTAAAGTGTAGAACAATTCTTTCTGTGTTTGGTTATTAAGGCTAGAAGTGGAACGAGTACTGAAGTAGTGGCAAAGCATGTGCACGTATTGTACATAAAGCTGGCGTAGACAACTTTTTTCGATTATATGGCACACGCTACAGAATTTTAAAGACAATGTGGGACAAAAAGTGCAGACCGCAGACATGAGGAGAATCGTATATATATATATATATATATATATATATATATATATATATATATATATATATATATATATATATATATATATATATATATATATATATATATATATATATATATATATATATATATCTCATGATCCTCCGAGAGCAAAGACTGCAGGGACAAAAGTTGTGGGCTAACAAAGCAAGTGCTCCGAGTGTCAGCGCTTTGCTCAGCTCGCTTTGAGACTCTAACGGTAGTGGAAAGTAAAGTACACAAGTAGAAGTACTGCAAGTAAGTAAAATGTTTCGATATCTGCACGGTTTTCAGTAGATTTACTCAGAGCAGGTTTCTGTATTTTCTACTGTACGTATTTTTCTGTAGGGTTTGAAGTGACCTGAAATGACTTAAAAGTATGAATTAAAGACCGGGTTTTTGACAAAAATAAATAGATGAAAATGAAAATGAATTCTGTCGCTTTCCTTGATTAAAATTAGGCACAATTCTTTTTCATGATTTGATGCTTTAAATGTTCTCAAATAACGCAAGTACTTCGTCCACTATATTCCACAATGCAAAACGATCCAGTGCTATTATTATTTTGTAAAATGTAGATCTGAAGAAAAAAAAAGTATAATACTTTGCACAAAAAGCTGTCAACAGACTTACACAGGAAGTGATGTCATGTTTACTGCAGTTTCATCAAACCTCTCAGCGTAAACACTGAACACGTGAAGAACTACTACTCTTTTTCTCACTTTTAGTTTTTTAAAGAATGCTTCTAACAAGAATAATAGTGACGCTTTGTAAATAATTTGCAGAGAAATGGATGAGAGCACTACAGTTTCACTTTATAGCTTCACGAGAGCTGAATATAAAGTAATTAATGTAATTTTTTCTATTGCCCGTGTCAAACACACAAGTATGATTTTGTCAATAAATATGTTTGAATGTGTTTTAAAATATGAAAACAGCAATACATTCCGTAAGCCTTAAGTAAGTACGTTTTTAATATCAAAATCTTTTACAAACAAATGGCGTTTCAGTCTAAATTGCCTACGCTTGTCTTTGATAAATGGGAAAGATTATTGCCTCTCAAAGTCTATTTATTTATAATGATGATTCAGCTGTAATGGTGAGGATTTCTCAAAACTGGAGACACGACACAATTTTTTCCCACAGCCCTATAAACTGCACAACTGTATTTATTTTCTGAATTGTAGTGTATTGCCGTCATTCTAGTTGTTCAGGGCATGGACCAATCCATGAATTTCAGAATTATGGAAAAATTAGGAGCATTGTCATATCAATTAACAATTTCAAACAAAAAAGTATATTTATTTTGAAACGTGAAAAAATAAACATCCTGATTTTTTTTTTTTTTTTTAAATGTATATACAAATAGAAAGTATGAAGCTCAATGTACAAATATTGAGAGTAATGCTGTGCCGTGGGTTCCGGTGCAAACATTACTGGAGGAAGTTAAGAATCCCTGGGTAAAATATATGCTTACGACTCAGAAGAAGCTAATCAAAACATAAAAACTAAACAAAGATGTTAAAATCTTAAGCTGGTTGGCTTTTGACAAAGGTGTAACCACCAAACAGCACATATCTGAAATGTAAGATCTGGCTAACCAAATGTGTCAAAGTATTTTGATTTTTTTGTCTATTTCGTTTACCAGATTGTGAAATATAATCAAATGAAAAGCTATGAAAGAGGACTTTTAGAGACGTCTACAAATCTACTTAGGAGTTATTACAACCAAGAAATTAAACAAAGCAATTTCCATTATAACCCTCTGACAGAATGTTTTATTAAAGCTTATAAATCAAGGGGAATAATATCAAGGGGAATAATATCTTAACTTTTATAAATGGTAACAATTTCGACAGCCATTCTTCTAACTAAATGTTAAAAATACATTTGAAAGAGAGAGCGATTTTGTTTTGGATGATGAAGAATGGGAAAATAATATGTCCATCAACACAAATCACATTTTTGGAAAGAATTCTTCACTCACTTATTAGCTGATGTTACTTTCTGACCACGCCTCCTGTCGCCCGATGGTGTCCGGAGCAGCATGTCCCGTGTGTGGGATAAGAGGAGGGCCCCAAGAGGAGGGCCCCGTCGTCACAGTTGATGCAGTCGGTTCCTCGTGTTCTGATTTCTTTGGCCTCCTTCATTCGGCGTTCGAACGGCGAATCCAAAAATGTAACGCGCTTTTTTCCTAACCATGTCAAAGTGCTCACTGCTTACAGGGAGATGCTGACCAAAGGAGAAACTGTGGTTGCCATGGAGGAGGCTCCCCATGACTGTGTTTTTTGAGACTGTCTGGACTGAGATCAATAAAGTGCAAAATGTAAAAAAAAAAAAAAAAAACATTCAGAGTTTTGAAATGGACAAATTCAAAAGACTAATTGGGATAGATGTAGTGGACTAGACATTTTATTTTTGTCACAACTTCACCCAGGCTTTAGTTGTTTCTTCATTGGTCAATCCCCTTCAGTGCCACTCCAACCAATCAGAGAGCAGACACTGCCACCCTCTCCTGCTCTCCACTAACTACTGATCACATTCACCTGGCCTGCCCCACCCATGGGCCTGCCCCACCTCAGTATATGGTCCATTTCCCTCTGTTCCCTGCCAGATTGTCTTGTGTGTTACCGTAGCGCCCAGCAACCAGTTATCCTGATTCTTATCCTGCCTGTTCCTGTTTTGACCTGCCTTCTTTTGGACTTTGGACCTTCACTGTTGCCTGCCCCATTCTGGATGTGTCTGCCACGCGTTACAACCTTGTGTTCATCTCTGCTGGTAATAAATACCTTAAACCTGAACTGTTTCCTGTGTCGTGCATTTGGGTTCTTGCCTGCCATTTTGTGACTCCTGACAATTTTGATATTTTATGTACAGTCTATGTTCCCTTTCTGTGTCATGTTCTCTGTTTTGTTTGCTTTAAAAAAAAAAAAATTAAAAAAGCTTCATTTTGTTTCTTAATAAATTTGCAATAAAATCACCTGCAATGCAAAATATCAAAATTATATAAATGTATTGATTCAGTCAGTTACTCTACTATAAGTAAAAATAAAAGAATAAATTGGAACAAAATGACATTCAGACTTAATTTGGAAATGGACAAATATGACCCAAATGGGACTCTTATTTTGATTTTAAATATGCCATGATGTCTGCTTAGGTTTTTTTTACGTTTGACTTGTACTCTCTGGTAGTTTTGGGTTTTGTTCAATTGTATAGAAAATTTAAATTCTACTTAAGAATTCCCAGCTAAGTCAACTTGAGAAATTTTTATTTTTTTTAATATTACAACGCCAAGGGTACACTATTGCACCGGTGCCAGTAATACCAGAATAAGACCACCGCAGACCACCACACTATCAGCACTACTACCCAGAACGCTTTGACGTGTCTGCGTTGACTTCGTGGCGGGAGAGCGCTGATGAGCAGCTTCCAATTTGAGTGACAGCAGTTTCGGCAGCAGGCAGCCAGGCAATCACTGCTTATTTCCTCCACATTTGATTGTGCCGGAGCAGAATTAACTCCATAGGTGGGCCGTATGTTTTGGAGCGCAGCGTAAATATATTATCACTCAACTAGCCCACTTTGTGACGGATATTAAAAGTCACCGTCGACTCTGCCGGGTCGATTAGGTGCAGCGGTTGAGGTGTCTCATGAAAATGTTCAAAATGGGGTGAATACGGTTGGAATATTTGGGTTTGTAGTGGGATTAGTTGACTTCTACGACATCTGACTCTCATCCCTTTGAGGAATTGTATATTGAGCTTTAGAACATTTGGATTTCTATATTTATACCAACTTCAAATTTGAAATGGTACAATATTTGGTACAATCAAACTAAAATAGGGATTTCAAAATATGGCAAAACGATAATCACGATGAAACAAGCCACTATATCATTCCATTCAATCGATTCTGTAAAATAGTGAACCGGAACATAAAGAACTTATCTGGATATGTATTTATTTATTTCCCTTTATTTACACCCTTTGCCCTGTTAACAGAATACAACATACTGGCCTGACATACATAGCGTTTCCTCGATTAAAACACTAAATGTTTGTGTGGGGAACAGTCTTTTCAGTCTGAGTGTGTCCTGGAGCATGAAAATGTTTTTTTTTTTTTCAAATGCAACCAAGGCCACTTTCATATGTGGTAATAAATCCGATATGTAGCCGTCCTTTTCGAATGCGACTTAAGTTGAACGCTCAGGTCTCCAGATCCGACCTGAACGTCATCAATAGGCGTCATTTCCGGGATTAAAACGTCACAATTCTGAGTCAAAGCACCAGAAAACGGCAGAGTAAGTGCAAAGAAATGGCAGATTCCCAAAAACTGTAAGTGAAAGAAGGAAGAGGTTTGTGAACTAATCAATTTACGGGGCGACCAATCAATTCAGGCAAAAATCGAGGCTTCGTACCTTAAACGGGCGTAATTTGAACGAGGGATTAAGCGCTCCTG
The DNA here is from genome assembly GCF_026437365.1 of Eucyclogobius newberryi. NCBI lineage: Eukaryota > Metazoa > Chordata > Actinopteri > Gobiiformes > Gobiidae > Eucyclogobius > Eucyclogobius newberryi. Next base: position 16,756,501 of record NW_027315857.1, on the reverse strand, counting down.
GCTAAAATGACAGCGAAAAATAACCCTTTGTGTGAAATTTAACTAACTAAGGACTTTGATAAAAGGAGCTTCCGTTAACACAGTGTTCTTCGTGTGACGTTGTGTTCTTTTGTAAAGTGACATCAGTCTGAAAACAGGCAAGTCATGTTTATCTGACTTCTGCTCTGGAATAAAACAGTCTCCGCTTGATTTTGTTTGTTTGTATTGAAAAAGATGGGGAATAAACTCATAAACCTTTCAAGGACAACAACAGCAAAGCTACACAGTCTTACAAAGATAGAATATCCTCTTTAGCGCATCAAAGACAAAAGATAAAGATGACTAAATGCTGCTTCCTCATTATATGACGACAGCATGTTTCTTCTCCACTTTTGGGCTGTTGCGTTCACACGTGAAAACTGATCTGAGTCACATTTTATCTGAACTTTGACCCGCCGGATACATGAACAAATCTGAAATGAGCGTTGAGACCTGCAATCTGAACAAAGTCTTTCTTTATCTTTGGTATTAAAATGTCAACTTTTGCCTATTTATCTTTGTCACATATAAAAATAATAAATAAAAAAGGATTATAATCTTTGTTTTGGCACTTTAGCTTTGTTGCTGTTGTCTGGCAGCGTTTGAAGGTTAATCTGTTTAATTCCTCTGTTTTCCTACTTTTTAAAAATGTCGCCCGTAGCATTTATTTTTTTTATCTATATATATTTAAAACAAAAATATATAAAAATACTATAACACAACAAAAATAGTAGTCATAAAAAAATAAATAAAGGCTCAGGGCCAGAGAGAAAATAAGGAAAATATGGGAGTGGCAACCAGAAAAAAAATAATTAAAAAAAGAAGAGTTAGAGCAAAGTATGTCGTAAATAAGTGTCCCATGTTGTTCTTTTTTCATCTGTCTCTTTTTAAGTTATTTTATATTTGTCCAGTCCTTAATTGTCGGAGCGGTTTGTGTGAGGGCCTTATCTTCCCATCTGCCAAGAGTATGTTCCAAAGACAGCCATCTACTGTGTCCACGCTGGGGGTTTTGAGGCCCAACTAAATTATACCCAAATGATGTGGCGTGTAGCATTTCCACGCAGTAGAAGTCAGATAACTGTGACTTGCCTTTACAGACTGCAGTCACGTTGTAAAAGATCAGATTTAGTACCACACATAAAAGTGGCCAGGGTCGCATTTGGGCTGTTCACACTCAGTCATGAATAAAAAAGCGGCTCGATATACCATCAATAACAGTACTTTAGTTGATTAACAGTAAATGTACAAAGATACAAAAAAAAAACAAAAGAAACAAACTACGAAACAAAGAACAAGAACAAACAAACAGCTGAAATCTAACAGTACTTTAGGTTTTAACTATGGAGTCCATATTTGACACATTTATAGTTCGAATGGTCTGTTTGTTACCGTCCATGGGGGGAAAGAAATTGCAAATATAATATATAAAGGTTTTTGTAGAAACTGTAGAATCCTGCAAATTTACACTTAGTAGCAAGTTTGATTTATTTTGTTTCGCCGGTTGTTTTGTCAGAAAAAAACAAAATAACATATGAATACAACAATGTAAACCTATTATATAATTTTACAGAGATTAATTCACACATTTCTCCCCACGTATTTTTAGTGTATTCTCGATGCTAAAAGGAAAACATGTATTCATGTTTAAAAAGCACATTTTTCATTTCAGTTTTTCTGTATGGACGTTAAAGGAGTCTGGTGCCTGTCTAAATACCCAGATACTTTTTCAATGTCAGAGTAACAGTAACTTAAACATGTAATTGAAGTTTTCATTGACAAGATTTGACTTCATAAAAGGAATGGTGCTCTGTTAAATAATGTGAGTGAAAGACAATAAAGGATTGTTCTTTTTTTTGGTCATGGCATTAATAATCAGGAACAATAAAACAATTGTGAAGTTTTCTTTCACAATAATTGTAACATTTATTTATTTAATTTATTTAATTTATTTAATTTATTTAATTTATTTAATTTATTTAATTTATTTAATTTATTTAATGTATTTAAAGTATTTAATTTATTTTATTTTATTTATTTTATTTATTTTATTTATTTTATTTATTTTATTTATTTTATTTATTTTATTTATTTTGTTTTATTTATTTTATTTATTTTATTTATTTTAATTACAAACTTATATCAACAGGGGTTACAAATACCGGTACACACAGGATCAACAAATAAAGGAAAAAAACACAAAATGACATTCAAATTTGATTAATAAAAAACAAAAAGGTACAAAATCTATACAAAATTACACAAACATTTATAGTGACATCAGTATATACCAACTTTTATAATTACCAGAATCTCATAACACATCGTTTTTCCCGAACACACAGCGACTGAAATCCCAATCTACAGAACAATGTCGCAAAAATGAAGCAAAAGTAATTTCGCCGCGATACATCGTGTGCCGTCACTAACATCTCGAAAGCAGCGGCGGTCAATATGAACTTCCTCCGCTTATTAGAAATCATACCGCAGAGATGTAGCTAAATGCAGTGACATTAAGCGAGTGGCACGGCGCATTACTCTCCTCGGGACACTCTGTACTCTGTGGATACGGTGCCACGAATACACACTAACTGCACTTCCTCCGCTCTCTTTTCTGCTCTACCATTTTGAATTTCTCTGCAAAATATTTCTCTTGGTTATGACTTATAGAACTCGCCGGAGGGAAAAATTGTTTGCAGTGAAGATTCAATCACAGGAGTTGCCACATTACTCTGTTCTATTGCATAAAGAGCAGCTCTTAAAGTGAAATAATACATACTTTTAAAACAAATGTCTAGTTCACAACATTTAAATTCAAATGAGAGTGTAGAATATTAATAACTAACTGCAACCGCCAGTAAGTACTTTCCAAAACTCCAGAAGTTCATTGATTTACAATTATACTTTAATAACAATGGATTTTGTATTCATTTAATGTATTGATCATAATTGCTTTGTTAAATGTTATATACTGTATGTCTTTTATTTGGGACTGTTGTTCTATTGTTGTACCGCTTTATAATAACTATATAACTATGTAATTAGCCTGGTTAAGATAGTTAAGTAAGAATTAGTCAAGTTTGGGAATTGTAGTAATTACCGTATTTTCCGGACTATAAGTCGCACTGGAGTATAAGTCCACCAGCAAAAAAAATGCATAATAGAGAAGAAAAATAACATATACGTTGCACTGGAAAATGAAATGCAGTTGCAAGAGTGAAAATAACAAATAATATCACATATAAGTCGCTCCGGAGTATAAGTATATAAGTATAAATATGAGTTGCAAAACTCTTAAAAACGCGACTTATAGTCCAGAAAAATACAATATAAAGTGTTACCCAACTGGCCCCGTGACTTTTTTTCACACAGAAAAAACAGTATTTCACATGTGCTTGCTCTAGAACACACAAACACATTCATCAGCAAATTCCCAAATGGCGCCGCCGAGCATTTTTCAAGGTTAACCTCCAGACGGCGTTTTCGTAACCGTTTTTTGCTGTCCGCAACCTTTAGACATAATTTGGATGGACAGCAAGTGACATCTGACAAGCATACCCGATCTCACGCTCACTTTTCGGCTACCGGAGTGACAACCGACCCCGGGACATATCCTGTAATTACATGTGACAAGCTAGCTATCTGGGTGGCGGGCTAGACCTCCAAGCTAGCACGACCTCACCTGGTAAACGTCGCAAAAACGCGTTCGCTCAGTCCGACACCCCCAGACCGGAATCTTCTCGCTTCATTTTGCCCAACTTCGAACCGAACAAATGTGTCTGGCGTGAGCTTAACACTTCACGGTCTTGGGGAGAATTAGCCTAGCGTGCTAATTCATTAATACTCTAATATTTCGCAAGAAAAGCTAATCTGCACATACTCACAATTCACCACCTGCGAAGACTTATGGCGTGAGGGATTAAGCTAAATCAGTCATCTGAGGCCGCAGATAGTTTTAATAGGGAATCATTTGGGAGTCATGGACGCCAAAAAAGAAAAGTGGGATATTGTGCACACGCTAAGGAGTCGCATTATTAGTACCTGCATAACATTAGCGGTTTAAGTTGGTGGTTTTTGTCCATTCTCTGAAAAATGCTGCTTCATATGTAAGAATGTTCAACTGGGTTCTCAACAAAGCTAAAAGAGCAAAAAAAAACAAGGACGACTGGGAAATAGAACCAAAAAGTACTCTGAAGAACTACTGCCAGAGGAACGGAATAAAGTACTTGGATGATTGGATGATGTGTTGTGCTATTAATTCAAATTGAGTAAAAATAGGTAGGGTAACTTGTCATCAACTCATCATCACAGTTGAGTTATTAATGTTACGTACTGTATCCAACTTGTTAATGTGTCATGATGAAATATATTTAATTTACCCAATAATTGTCATAATCATGTCTTTCCATGGCTTAGGAAAAGGTTAAAAATGTGTCCCAAGATTGAATATGTTCTCAATTTAGTCCTAATATAGACTTGCATTCGTTCTGCATTTTTAAGACTATAAATCTGCATCGTCTCTATGACTTTCGAAGGGATTATATGTTCATTGCCAATTTGCACAATATCTGATTCGCCTTCCTCCGCCATGTCTGCAAGTCTAACGAATGGAAATATCTGTTTTTTTTCCTCTGGACTGGAGGCAAAATTGTATCAGCGAAACTTTGAACAATAGACTTAAGTAAATTACCCCATTCTCACGCCATCTGTTGCCTCGAGGGGGACAACAACAAGCACAAAAACGGGCAAAGAATAGTTCACAGACAACGGGATAAAGGCAGGAGAAGGAGAACCGCTGTCATGGAAAGATAAGTTCAGATTCCTCGGAAGCATGTTTGCAAATTCCCAGCGGTACGGAGCAGCAGGACGGCGGGCAGATGCTTGAAAAAAAAAAAAAAACGTTTTTAGCATTCTGCGCTGACGGATACCTGGAGCATGGACGTCTTCATTGGACCTCATCAGAGCTCAACGTCGGGGCAAAAAACAGGGTGGGGAAATGTGTTAGCTGGAATTAGGCTGATAAAGCTGTCAGAAGAAAACACTCCAAGCACCAGTGTTTGTTGGGCAGAAGTAAAACGGCTGTAAAGGTCATTTTAACCTCTACAATTTTATAGGTTCATAACTTTAAAGGTTTTAAGTAATGGCCTAGAGTAACCACCGTGGTTCATCTCGGTCTAAAAAGGACATCGCGCTCCAAACTGATGTTGTGTCATGTCAGGTTTAATTGCAGTTTTCTTTGCACCTTGACACTTTACACTTTTACACCTTCTTTACACCGTGAAAACTAAGCAAAAACAGAAAATGCATCAGCAATAATGAATTACAAACAGTATAAAATAAACAAATATAAGCATATTTACCGTGCCAACATATGACCATTGGTAGTTGAGAGGTTTTCTGGCAGACGTTTGTCTTTCTCTACTCTCTAGCCAGTCTTTTCTTTTACCGTTCTGTTTCACGGCTTCTCTCCCTCTATCTCTCTCTAGTCTCTGTATTTATACTTTATACTTAAATATATAAACAAATAAATAACAAAACAATTACAATGATGCTTGGGTTAATTTGGTGAGAAAAAACTCTGATGAAAATAAAATGTTTGAGGCAAACTCTTAGTTGCCATGGTAACGAATACTGACCAAATAGCGTCAGCTACACCTAGCCTTGTCTCATTATTGGGCTGTACGAATAGTTGGTACGATACAAAACATGTCACACAACAGCAGTTCAAAGGCTGGTACCATTCCATTCATTAGCGCCAATGCATTCCCAATGAGAGAATTAGCATTAGCCTCCAAACATGACAAACTAATAAACACGGGGGGCTTTTTAAGTGACTGACCACCACGTGGGGAAAGACATAGCCTCGCCAGAAAACATTTACCACCTGCTTTGCGTTGATTAGAAGCTTTAGCGATTAGCATCAACGTTAGCATACACCAAGAGCCACAAAACCTGCACAGTGAACTTGAGTTTGAGTTCAATATTGAGCGTTAATATTTGTTGCCTTATGTAATTCATAACTATTTGTCATCAACGGTCTGCAATTCATGTTATTATTTTGCTGTGTTATTAAAATGAATGGTATGGACTGTTTGCATTAGTACCAGGCTGTGTGCAGATTGAGTATTGAGTTGTATCTTAGTATTGATTTTTTTCTGACACTTATTTATGAATGGAGTCGTGGCGCGGTGATTGTGTTACGTTGCTAAGAGCCATCTGAGTTGTGGTATTCGGATTGGTTCTAGCCATGAACTATAATGAAATAACCAACCGTATCAAAGAGCATAAGACCCATTTTTACATGGGAAATGAACCATTAGCATCAAACAACTTACAACACAATTTTAGCGAGATTAAATGTCAGTGTCACGAACGTTAACAAAACTAGTTCATTTTACTCTTTGCAGCAAACCATTTGTAATGGTCACTTACCTAATGCCTTCTGAGCTTTCTCATTATTCACAGCGATGAATTTCTAAGCGCTTTATACTGTTTATTGCTGTCGCGGTAAAGCTAACTCCTCTCCCTCTTCCAAGTGCCAAAGATACTTGGAACACTGGATTTCCCATTTTCTTGGATTTCACATTTCTAGACTCGTTCTAAGCATGTCTACGGTCAAATCACTATCATTACAACTGTGTGCTTGTATTAGCATGTCAGAGGCAAGCTGGCATTTTGTTTCTATCTCCTATGTAATTCTCTCTGCAGCTAGTAGATGGAGCCCAAGTGTCAGTCCCTGGAGTGGGAAAAGCCACGTGACATGACATGTAAGTAAGTAATTTGTTTTTTTTCTGTTCTAAAACATCAGTTGGCAGAGTAAATGTACCAAATATCATGTTAAAAGGCCAATAACAATACAACTAATGCATAATATTTGTTATTTGAGCACACTGAACACAAGGATGCTGATAAGTGCAAGCAGAAATCAAGCAAACACAAACAAATAATCCAAAATGGACTGTTCAAGGCTAAGCATTCCGTCCTCTGGTAGTCATTGTACACATACTCACAGTGTAGGACTATTGTAGTGCTACTGCCTGTGGAGGAATATCCCAATTATCACCGTGATGCATGAGTCTCCTGCCAGTCCTTTGTTCTTAGACCTTTGTGCAACCAGCCTATATACTACACTCTACCACTTACAATACACAGGACACAGGACGCGTACAACAATGCTAGCGTGAATTGCTGTGGTGCCAGAGTGGGTTGGGTTTGGTTCAATTCATTTTCACTTCTCGTGTCACAGTGTGAACACAAATATTTTCTAATTGAAATTGTAAGACCATTTCTAAAGCCGTAATATTGCATTTCATTGTGCTATAATTCTTACTTTACACAGCATAAGGACTGTGACTAATGGTTATTTTGCTAATCAATTAATCAGGCTATTACTCTTTCAGTTAAGCGAAAAGCTGGTGACTATGAGATTTTTGTAGAATTTGACAAAGATAAGAAAGAGCATGTTTTCCATTAAAAAAAAACACAAAATTCACATGTTTTCTGTGTCATTTTGATGCAATTGCTGCTCTACCTGGTCCAAAAAAACTCTTTTTTCAGCACAAGATCAGTCTGAAGTCTTGCGTATACCCAGATTATTCGATGACTAAACGAGTTGATGACTTTTTCTGTAATTGATGAGATGTGATTAATTGATGATTTCAGCCCTACACAGCATGAATGATAAATTACATTTGTATAAAATTGTTTTCGATAAAGCTGGACTCAAGCATATTAATACAAAATACAAAAATGAAGCATTCACGGTGTCAAAGGCAACAGTGATTGACAGTTTTCTCTGGTTTCCGTCCAACAAAATCATCCAAGTGTTACGTCCAAGTGTTTAGATAAGACATATTTTTAAACATATTTTTTGTGTCCAATCTGTCTTTTTGTCAGTTTTAGCTAAATATTCCATTTTGTCGATATTACACGAGCAAAATCAAAAGGTGATAGCTTGTGTTTTACAACTTCCCGTACTTCTCGCAGGTTAAACTCCAAAGCACCCAAATGCCAAATGCCAAGCGTAATGCCATCAAACGGCGGGTGAGACGAAGGGAGTCGGCGGAAAATGCCAGGTTCGTGGGTGAAGCCGTGTTAAGAGCGTGCAGGGTTTCTCTCTTATCGTCGGTGAATTACAAGCGCTGATAAAGCCAGATTGGTTTAGCCTGTCAGCGGAGGGAAAGGAAGTGTACGGGACAGCGTTTAAACCACGCCTGCGGCCGGAGCGGTCAAGAGCTGTCCAAATCCCTCCGTCTGCAACTGTGGACTGGCCCCAGGTCGTCGTGTAATATTGACGAAGTTGTCGAAATTAGCTTGGTAAAAAAGAATCTGTTCCTACAATTTTAAAAAGCGAGTGTTGAAAGTATTTTGTATCTACTGTAGGTATTGATTTTCTTTTGACAAGTCGGACCTCAAGGCGTGACCGGAGGTTGGTAAAGCAAGAGATTTCGGATAAGAACTGTGCTAGCGTTTGGACGAGTTGTAAAGATTGTTTGCTAAAGCCACACACCAAAAAACTACATGTTGAGCCCAAATAAATATAATATTGCTGGGCTCATAGCATTACTCAGACCATGCAGCATCTAAAGGTGTCATTGGCTCCGCCCTCAGCCAGTCACAAACAGCCAAAAACACTTTCATGTTTAGGATAAGAGAATGATTATGTTTTCCTTCCTTTTTTGTGTCTTTTTTCTATTTTTCTGAAAACATTGGGAAATGACTCTGAGGCTAACCACATGTAACATTTTAAATATCCATTTAAATACCTTAGATAATCTTTAAATCCAAAATGTTTACTTGTGTGTATACGTGATTAGAAAATAAACCAAACATAACAAGGAGCATAAAACTCATATTTTCATGGGAAATTAAATTATCACAAAATAAGATGCTGGTAATTGTTGGGGAAAAAAAATTGGGATGTCATGTCATGTGCATTCATTCATTCATTCATTCATTCATTGATTCATTCATTCATTGAAAACCTTGTGAAAGTCACAGTTGAATTTATAAAGACATTTTTCAAAATGAAGTTGACCTCTGAACCTCGGAAGAATCATTCACGTTGCCTTGGTTACAGGACATTCCTGCAGGCGATGGTGACGGATTACTAACAAGCTTGAATTGAAAAGGCCTCTTCTTTTCAAACTGCTGGAATCACGTGATTCATGTGAAACTGTATTTTTTCTGGGATTACAAAAGACTCTAAAGGGCCAAAAAAAACAACAACTGACTGACACAGCTCAGATAAGAAGACCCAGTTTAAATATTGAAAGACTTTGTTCAAACGAAAAAGAGAAAGAATGTAAATTGGGAATGTAAATGTAAATCACAAATGTGGATGTGCATCAGAACATTTAAAGGAGACATGTGATGGAGAAGCTACTTTTTGACGACCTTTGAACCATGTTGCATGTTGCATGTTGCATTTACAGTTTGTGTAATTTTGTATTGTTCTGTAACTGAGGCTCAAGTGCTCAGAGAAGTCCCATTTTCACTTGCCCCCTATCCCTGCCCACATCCCTGTTCTTAGCTGTGATTATATAAAGGGGTTCTAAAATGTCACATTGCCAAATAACTGTTTTTATTAATGAGCCCTTTTGATCAATACTGCGTTTACAATAAACAAAATGTAAAATGATGATCTAAATGATACTTATGGTATAATTCAATACTAAGAACCTACGATAGGCCTATGTCTCCTTTAACCAATCACGTTCCATCTTAGACCTCATAGTCTACTGCCAGACAAGTGAATACATGTACATTTAAGAACAACCGACCTTTTTCTTTATTTTTCATTATGACAATTTATGACGGGAAAAATAACAGTTCAACACGAAATATTGCTTTATTTTTGTAATGTTTTAGATGAAGACTCCTTACTAATCTATGCATATGTTATTAATCAGGTGCAGTTCTTAATGACCAATTTCTAACATTTGAAATAATATTTTTTTTTCAATAATTAAGTGATAAATGCAAGAAAATGTCTTATAAACACATATAAACAACTATTTGTGCTTATTAATGCAGTATAAAGAGTTTACCAAAGAAACTCACTTTAAAGTGTTTTGTTTTTAGTCAAGCAAACGCTCAGAATGGTCATAAATAAACAGCCTTTTGGGAGCCGATTCAAAAGAACTGAAACAAGTCTAATTTGCACCTGCTAACATCAAGGTCGACGGTTCAATCCCCACTCCATTATAGTTTTGTATATTTAGGCTTAAGTCATTTGAATTAAACTCGGCCCAGCACTGTTTGATGACTTGAAAACAAAGGCAATACTTCCTTAAATGGCAGACCACTTAACCTTTTGCGAGGGTCTGGTGTTCACATGTATAATATAAAGTGATGATGAAAGTGAATAGCGGTTACTTAGCGTTAATGGCATAAGCAGCTGTTTCAGAGGCTTCAGTGTGCGGCCGTGCCAAGTGCGATGGAGGCGCTTGATCAACATTTAAGAACTAATGAAACGTTTGCACCACAGCCAACAGCCTCTGGTTTATGGCGATGGAAATGGGCAGCTTGAATATCATCAGAAATACATTAGACAAAATGAAACGAGATGGTACAATGGTTTTACAGCTCGGAGCAGAAGGAAGAGTGCCGAAGGAGCTGTGTGTTGTCGTGGATTATATCGACGTGACGTGCTATTTTTTGTGAACGTTTTTCATCAATCAGCATTTAAATACATAACTTGGAAACGCCCGTGGTAAGAAGTGGGCTCCAGTATTTGAAAATATAATGTGTACAATTAGATTATGTACAAAAAGATTACATTTTTGTTTTGAAGAAATACAAAATCAGAAAAAAATCTTTGATGCAAATCTTCCAAACAAGAGCATAAAGTGACATTTCTGCATTTTTTTGTGGTTATTTATGGTCTATTCACTCGGGCTGCAACAATTAATTGACTAATCGGGACAAGGTGACTATAAACACTAATCGTAGTCGTATTTTGATGATCAAATTTGTTATCTGACTATTAAACGCACCGAGATGACACAATATCTAGGATTAGCTTGTCTTTTGTCGTACGATAGCTCTAAGTTGAATCTTTGTTTCTGTCTGACAGCGAGACCCAGATTATCCCAAAATCAGAAATCTTTCATTGCAGACGGACAAATTGTGGAAACAGTGGAAAGTAAAACAACGTTGTCCCACATCGTACATAATTTGGTACTGGCCCTTTAAGACGTGCTGACTGGATTGGAAGACTTTGGCGTGGTTCCCTTCCCTAGATCCCTTCGAATTCTAAAGAAGGGTGGTGCTATGGGAGCTGGAGCGCCTCTGTTCGGGGCCTCAGTCCACCCTGCTCGCTGACCGCTCCGACACGATCTGGTGCGTCCCGTGAGGTCCCAGTGTGTGAGTACAGGCCTCCGGATACGAGCACATTACTGTGTTTTATGATAACGGTAGAAACGTTTCAGGGGGATAAACGACAACAGGCTCAAGCGTTGATCACACATTCACACACAATGGTCTTTTCAACAATTCCTTCGCCAGCGTTGCTACTCAATGTTCTGCTAACATTGTTCAAGACGTTGTTATGTGGTACTACATCCACCTGAGGTTAGTCAGAGCTCTCCTTCTCTTTTCTCCACCTCCACACTCTCTCACACACACACACACTATTCTCATCACCTGTGTATCCTACAAATCTGCTCTCTGGCTCAGGCTCACTACAGGTGGGCGCGCCGCTCTGCCGTGCCGGACGTGAGCGGGACTCGTGACCCGGGGTGTTTCAGGTCCGACCTCCCGCTCTCTGCCGGGGCCTCGTCGATCCCGCCCGATCCTGCACCGTTTGGGTTGGGTCCCGAGGGAATCCCGTCCGTCACAGGTCACTTACTCATATTGTGACGTCGCATACTAAGATACAATATTCTCGGCCCACCCACGTCTCATCAGATCTATGTCCCGAGTTCCACCGCGGGTAAAAATGGGAACAGAAGGACTATTTTGTTACATGCTATTATTCATTTATAAGTGAAAATGTTGTTGTGAACTTTACTTCAAATTAAATATATTTGTGGGCCTTTCTATAGATTTTAAAATCGGGAAAATATCAGTTATTGGCATCAGCAGCAATCAGATAATGGTATCGGCTCTAAAAAATAAATACATGTCTATATCGGCCCATTCCTTTCAGAACGACTGTACGACTAGTGCGTTTACGCTTCTCTTAAGCGCTTCTTTTGACGGTATCTCCCTAAAAAGTAAGTTTCTCATTTCTTTTTTACTACTTATATGGGTTCAGTGAGCGCTATCAAGTCAAGGCAGATGTAGAAGTGTTATGTTAGATATTGCACCCGAGATCACAAGACGTGCTTCTTTTGTTTTTACTGCGCGGAGCTGGAGGCGCACTTGAAAGCAGTCTCTTATGTCGGATTGCATTCTCTTCCGGGGACGATGTAATGTTTACATCAAAGCTGGCTTCTCCCAAAGCCCTGCGCACCGAGCACCATGAAGCGAGTCGGCCCCGAGTGAGACGTGAGGGAGAGGAAGCTGCGATCGCTGCGGTTTAAAACGCTCTCAAGTCTGTCTCCACTCCAGACAGTTGCTTCTTGATCAAAATAGCAAAGCGTAATTCAAGATATTTTGGAATACAGGGCTGTGGATTATTTGGGATGGTTAGAAAACATGTGGATTTTGCATTGGGAGATTACAGAGCTTGATACGTAATTATTGTTTTGTATTTTAACATTTCAATGACCTATTCTGGTAAAATATGTGTGGCAGGTGTGTGGTAAAAAGATGGCGAACACATGAAAACATAAAGAGTTCAATAGGCTCAATACTCAAGAGTCTTTTAGAGAACATACTGTAATAGTGCTTTCTGTCGGTTTCCATATGGAAATGTCCAATTTTGTTGCTTGGGATCCAGAATACAAAGGTCAGCTCGACCCTCTGATGCCCCTGTAGCCAAACTCAAACAGAACTGTGCAATCATAGGTGTTTATTTCAGTGACAGAAGTGAAAGAAAAGAGCTCAACAAACTTCTCTCACCTCAGATTCACAGATTGTGGTTCACTCGTTGATACTGCAGAACTACACTTGTGATATTTTATGCCTTTCTTTTTTCCTGATAAGGAGCCATTTTGGATACTTTTTGACCCTATGACCCTTGAAGAAATAGGAACCAATGATTACAGATGATCTCAATCCAATCTGTTTTTAAAGTTCTATATCAAATATGCCAAACAATAGTAAGAGAAGATATTTTATATTTGTATTTGTTGCACAATCTGGAAATTCGAGTGTTGCATAGTTTAGAATGCATAGTTTTGGAAAGGCAGGAAAATGGAGACATGCAATTCAAAAGAATATAAATAACCTAGATCTAACACACTGAGCACGTAGAGCAAAAAATCCAAAGATATGTATAATATTGTTGTGTCACAATTCTTGATATAGTCACGATTTTGATATCATTTTGATTTTGTTGGGCAAAAAAACAACAGCACATAAGTCGGATCAAACCACCAGTATTGAACGATTCAGTCCTATCTTGAGAATCGTCCCATCCCTCGTGGCTATGAACATGGTTGTGCACAGTGCAGCATATGGACAGAATAAAGAGCAGGTCAATAGCAGGTAAAGTATCATAATATTAGGTGCAATAAGTGGCCAAGGCTATGTGCAGCATACAGACAGAATATAAGAACAAATCAGGTTTAAAAAATAAACCCTGACAGTTGTTAAAGGTAAAAAAGGTCAAATGTGACAAATAGCAAAATTATAGTATATATTGTAGAAGGCTTAATGAAGTTAATACCTAATGTACTGTATCTACTGTATGCCTGTATCATTGTCTTTTTGTGAATATGTGACTGATTATAATACAACATGAAGCATTGTGTAGTGTCCCCACTGTCTCCTCTCCACAGTCTCTCTGTCTCCTGCACATCTGACCAATTAGAAAACATGGACCAGTTTTACTCAGACTGGGACAAGGATTTTGGGTGAATGTGTTTCACAAACAGACGTTCCTCTCTGAGCTGAGCACATGAGTCTGTACGGTCCAGTCTGGTCCAGAGATGGAGGTGTCCAGCAAAAAAAAACAGATCAAATTTGATAGTATTCATTATCATTTGTGTTATTTATGAAGGTTGTTTTATTCTGATTATCTAGTCCATGAGGGGACAGTAACACGACTCCAGGACTCCAGTGCACAGGTTTGAAGTGTATTAGTTATGATTCTGGCCATTCACAGAATGCACCAGGCCACGCCCTCAGTTTGCTTTACTCCTCCTCATATTTTGGCATAATCACGCCTCTTGTTTAGAATCCCACGCCCTTCGCTGTCGTCAATTGCGGCGACTGCAAGATGTGATGAAGTGAGCTCTGCTGCGCCCCACTAAGACTCACTAAGACAGGGGGCAAAATATGGCCGTGTATGCTTAGAAAGCTCAGTAATAAGACTCAGATTCTCCTTTTTATTCATTACGTTCAGTTGAAAAGTTGATTGAGGGAGATCAAGAGGAATCGCTTAATAAAAAGAGAACAAAATGAAAGGAATGAACCATGTCCATAGTGACTTAACAAACTATGAATACTGTATGTAGATTCCAGCTGCACGTGAAGAATTGCCCTATTTGTCCATGATTGGATTTTCAAAGAGTAATGTATATTTGAGGCTCGTATAACTCCATGTAAAGATTCACATATGGGTTTTGGAGCTGTGTGTCATTTACAGGATCTCCACTTTGCTAAACAGTCTTTAGTAGCACCAGAATGCATTTAATTTTTAATTTAAACAGTCAAATGCCCAGCTTGCTAATCATTAGCATCATTAGTTCCTGTCCAATGCTCTGTGGGGTTTTACCGAGTCACGCTAAAAGCAAAAGGCCAAAGTAGTAATCTATACATAAAAACAATCAGGGACACTGTGCTTTGAATTGTAATTGGTTGTTTCTCTATATTTTACAGTTGAATAAAAGTTAGCATTAGCTACGAGAAACGCCAACTGACATTAACATAGCGATTTAAAATGAACACAATGTATAATAACGATCTACAGTGTGTGAGCAAAAAATTAGAACTAAATCACAAAATAAAACTGTATTTTGTTTTAATTTATTGCAAAACATATAATAACAGAATAAAAATATTAACTTTTTCCAACATTACCATTTCTAGTGCCTGTGTACGCCAGTCATAATGCATTGAACTGTATCAATCAATCAATTATTTATATATTTTTTCTTTGATGAGATATAACTGAATGGATGATTGGATTGTCTATAGCCTTTTGGTGATGAGACTTCCTTCGTTTTTTTAAGCCATAAATCTAAGGGTGGCACTTTATACATTAGAAAGCAATGCTCCCATTTTTAACATCAATAACAATCTTTACGAAGTGACCAAAATAACATGCTTTTGAAATCTGCAGGCACACCATAAAATGTACTCTTTGTAAACGACCTCGACATCTCTTTTATAAATGCATTTCTCCAGCATATCCTCGCACCACTTAGACATTTTCATTAAGCTCGCTGAAAAAGTCCAGGAAGACCAAGAACCTTAACGCATCCACCCACGCACGAACAGCAACTGACGAAATGCACTCCCGCAATTTAAATTTCAACCGCTATGGCCCGCTTTATTCAACGACTTTGCATTTTCAAAAGAATTTCAAACCTGCAAGTCATATTTTCTCTCAGATATTCACTGCCCATCCAATTCCTTCTGCCTTCGTTTTTCCATTTCTTCCATTTGAAAAGGACAAACGTTTCCTCGAGTCACTCATACGCTGCATTGGTATTCGGCTCTCAATTTTCGCCCTGAGCTCGGTCGCGGTATCTCCTCCCAGCCGCCTCGGTAATCTGACACACCGTGCACACGGAGAGGGTAAAGAGGGTGGGAGGACATTTGGTGAACTAAAAAAATATATTGTAGAAGCGAGACTATGGTGAGCGCAGAAGATATGAGGAGATGGTGGATGGAGTGGAAGCTTGGTTAGGGATGAATCAACACACTTTATGATTATATACCTACTGTAGCAGGCTTTTAGATAGGGGCCGTTTTCCCGTATTTTGGACGGGGTATTTTGAAAAGTGGGCGGGCATTTTCGAGTGCATGGACGGGGTCTTTTTATTAATAAATCTTAGCAAAAAAGGGAATATTATCATTAAACTGGGCCGGGAAGAGTTTGACAGTAGTCCGCCACTCGTTTACGGAGCACGGCATAACATCAGACGGCGCACGGCGTTAAAAGCGCCGCTTTATTTTGTAAAAGCGTCGGAAAATACGGCGCGATACGCATATTGGAAATTTTTAGTAGTAGTTTTTATTAGTCCGGAGAATGCCGAAGCTACTCGTATTTCGCCTAGTCGCCCCGTACCCCCGTACAAAATTATTTGGACGGGGTGTTTTCAAATGCTATCTAAAAGCCTGGACTGTAGAGTATGACATTTTGTGGCATAAACGCTATTTTTGTTGTGGACTAGTCAGTGATTACTACTCAACTATTTAAGTCCATTATCCATATTTATTTATTTATTTATTCATTCACTTATTTATTCACTTATTTATTCACTTATTTATTTATTTATTATTAAAGTATTTTCCGGACTATAAGTCACACTTTTTTCATAGTTTTGGCCGGGGTGCGACTCATACTTATATTTATACTTATACTTACACTCTGGAGCGACTTATATATGATATTATGTGTTATTTTCACACTTGCAACTGCATTTCATACTCCAGTGCGACTTATATATGTTTTTTTCTTCTCTATTATGATTTTTTGGCTTGTCCGGTGTGAATTATAGTCCGGAAAATATCCATCCATCCATCCATCTTCTGCCGCTTTATCCGGGGCCGGGTCGCGGGGGCAGCAGTCTGAGCAGGGACTCCCAGACTTCCTTCTCCCCAGACACTTCCTCTAACTCCTCCGGGGGGATCCCGAGGCGTTCCCAGGCCAGCCGAGAGACATAGTCTCTCCAGCGTGTCCTGGGTCTTCCCCGGGGCCTCTTCCCGGTGGGACATGCCTGAAACACCTCCCGAGGGAGGCGCCCAGGAGGCATCCGGAACAGATGCCCGAGCCACCTCAGCTGGCTCCTCTCGACGTGGAGGAGCAGCGGCTCTACTCCGAGCTCCCCCCGTGTGGCCGAGCTCCTCACCTTATCTCTAAGGGAGCGCCCAGCCACCCGGCGGAGGAAACTCATTTCGACCGCTTGTATCCGCGATCTTGTTCTTTCGGTCACTACCCAAAGCTCATGACCATAGGTGAGGGTAGGAACGTAGACCGACCGGTAAATAGAGAGCTTTGCCTTTCGGCTCAGCTCCCTCTTTACCACAACGGTCCGATGCAGCGACTGCATCACTGCAGCCGCTGCACCGATCCGCCTGTCGATCTCACGCTCCATCCTTCCCTCACTCGTGAACAAGACCCCGAGATACTTGAACTCCTCCACTTGGGGCAAGGACACCCCACCCACCTGGAGAGGGCAAGCCACCTTTTTCCGGTCGAGAACCATGGCCTCGGATTTGGAGGTGCTGATTCTCATCCCAGCCGCTTCACACTCGGCTGCAAACCGTCCCAGTGCATGTTGCAGGTCCGGGTTTGATGGAGCCATCAGGACAACATCGTCTGCAAACAGCAGAGATGAGATCCTGTGGTCCCCAAACCGGACACCCTCCGACCCCTGACTGCGCCTAGAAATTCTGTCCATAAAAATTATGAACAGAACCGGTGACACAGGGCAGCCCTGGCGGAGTCCAACATGCACTGGGAACAGGTCTGACTTACTGCCGGCAATGCGAACACAGCTCCTGCTCCGGTCATACAGGGACCGGACAGCCCTGAGCAAAGGGCCCCGGACCCCGTACTCCCGGAGCACCCCCCAAAGGACACCCCGAGGGACACGGTCAAAAGCCTTCTCCAGATCCACAAAGCACATGTGGACTGGTTGGGCAAACTCCCATGAACCCTCGAGCACCCGATGGAGGGTATAGAGCTGGTCCAGTGTTCCACGACCGGGACGAAAACCACTCTGCTCCTCCTGAATCCGAGGTTCGACTATCGGTCGGATTCTCCTTTCCAGTACCTTGGAATAGACCTTACCCGGGAGGCTGAGGAGTGTGATCCCTCTGTAGTTGGAACACACCCTCCGGTCCCCCTTCTTGAACAGAGGGACCACCACCCCGGTCTGCCAGTCCAGAGGCACGGTCCCCGAACGCCACGCGATGTTGCAGAGACGTGTCAACCAAGACAGTCCTACAACATCCAGATACTTTAGGTACTCAGGGCGGATCTCATCCACCCCCGGAGCCCTGCCACCGAGGAGTTTGCGGACAACCTCAGTGACTTCAGCTTGGGTGATGGATGAGCCAGCCTCCGAGTCCCCGGTCTCTACTTCCTCTTCAGAAGACGTGACTGAGGGATTAAGGAGATCCTCAAAGTATTCCTTCCACCGTCCGACGACATCCCCAGTCGAGGTCAGCAGGCCTCCACCCGCACCGTAAACGGTGTTTGTGAGACACTGCTTCCCCTTTCTGAGGCGCCGGACGGTTTGCCAGAATTTCTTTGGTGCCGACCGATAGTCCTCCTCCATGGCCTCCCCGAACTCCTCCCAGGCCCGGGTTTTTGCCTCTGCGACAGCGCGAGCCGCGGCTCGCTTGGCCTGCCGATACCCGTCGATGACCTCCGGAGACCTACAAGCCAGAGTGGCCTGATAGGCCTCCTTCTTTAGTCTGACGGCATCCCTTACTTCCGGTGTCCACCACCGGGTTCGGGGGTTGCCGCCACGACAGGCACCGGAGACCTTGCGACCACAGCTCCGAGCAGCCGCATCAACAATGGAGGCGGAGAACATGGTCCACTCGGACTCAATGTCCCCAGCCTCCCCCGGGACATGGGAGAAGCTCTCCCGGAGGTGCGAGTTGAATACCCTACTGACAGAGGGCTCCACTAGACGTTCCCAACAGACCCTCACAATGCGCTTGGGTCTGCCAAGTCTGTCCGGCTTCCTCCTCCGCCAGCGGATCCAACTCACCACCAGGTGGTGATCGGTTGACAACTCTGCCCCTCTCTTCACCCGAGTGTCCAAGACACGCGGCCGGAGGTCTGATGACACGACAACTAAGTCGATCATTGACCTCCGGCCTAGGGTGTCCTGGTGCCACGTGCACTGATGGACACCCTTGTGCTTGAACATGGTGTTCGTTATGGACAATCCGTGGCTAGCACAGAAGTCCAATAACTGAACACCGCTCGGGTTCAGATCGGGGAAGCCGTTCTTCCCGATCACCCCTCTCCAGGTGTCACTGTCATTGCCCACGTGGGCGTTGAAGTCCCCCAGTAGAACAACGGAGTCCCCGGTCGGTGCACTGTCCAGTACCCCTCCCAAGGACTCCAAGAAGGCCGGGTACTCTGCACTGCTGTTCGGCCCGTAGGCCGCCACAACAGTGAGAGACCTGTCCCCCACCCGAAGGCGGAGGGACGCGACCCTCTCGTTCACCGGGGTAAACTCCAACACGTGGCGGCTGAGCTGAGGGGCTATCAGCAAGCCCACACCAGCCCGCCGCCTCTCCCCGCGGGCAACACCAGAGAAGTGGAGCGTCCAGCCCCTCTCGAGGAGATGGGTTCCAGAGCCCAAACTGTGCGTGGAGGTGAGGCCGACTATATCTAGTCGGTATCGCTCAACCTCCCGCACAAGCTCGGGCTCTTTCCCCCCCAGCGAGGTGACATTCCATGTCCCCAGAGTTAGTCTCTGTGTCTGGAGATCTGGTCGCCGAGGCCCCTGCCGTCGACTGCCGCCCAGATCTCTCTGCACCGGCCCCTTATGGATCCTCCTGCGGGTGGTGGGCCCACGGGAGGGCGGCCCCACGTCGCTCTTTCGGGCTGTGCCCGGCCGGGCCCCGTGGGGTAAGACCCGGCCACCAGGCGCTCGCCATGGAGCACCCATCCCAGGCCTGGCTCCAGGATGGGGCCCCGGTGACGCCGATCCGGGCGACGTGAACTGCCTTGATTGTGTCGTCGTCATAAGAGGCTTCTGAACCGATCTTTGTCTGACCCGTCACCTAGGACCTGTTTGCCTTGGGAGACCCTACCAGGGGCATGAAGCCCCCGACAACATAGCTCCCGGGATCATTCGGGCACTCAAACCCCTCCACCACGTTAAGGTGGTGGAGGGATAGTTTATTTGAACTGGGACAGTGCACATTAATCGACATTTCTGTAAATGTGCCAGTATTAGCTGCAGTTTAGCTAGTTTCCAACTGTAGTCCCAGACAAGGTGTAAAATTCCAGCAATTTACAAATAAATAGAAATATGCAATAGCACAACAATACACAACAATAACATGGACAAGCATGACACTAGACAAATAACACATAACAATATGAAATGGTGACTGAAGGCTTCTAGAATATTAAAAAATGAAGTGAAAAATCAGACATTTTTTATTAAGGCCGTGGCTGGAGAGCCGCGGCGCAGTCAAATAGCCGCGCAGTTTCAGGGTCCGCGGCATTTCCCTTATAGCCTCATGGCTAACCCTAAACCTAAACCTAACCCTAACCCTAACCTTAACCTTAACCCTAACCTTAACCCTAACCTTAACCTTAACCTTAACCCTAACCCTAACCTTAACCCTAACCTTAACCCTAACCCTAACCTTAACCCTAACCTTAACCCTAACCTTAACCCTAACCTTAACCCTAACCTTAACCCTAACCTTAACCTTAACCCTAACCCTAACCTTAACCCTAACCTTAACCCTAACCCTAACCCTAACCTTAACCCTAACCCTAACCTTAACCCTAACCTTAACCCTAACCTTAACCCGGCGCGGTCTAAAACGGCGCTAAAACGCGGTCAAATAGCGGCGCAGTTTCAGGAGCCGGCACAAAAATAACATGGCAGTTTCGGCCGCGCGCCGCGGCTCTGCAGACACTCCCTTTTATTAATGCCACTGTCTTTGTTATTTTACAAAAAAAGCATTTTGTTTGTGATTACTATTATTATGATTTGTATTATTACAGTGTATTTATATTGCCATTTTCCAACTTCAAGGCAACTTTCAAGTGCTTTACTAGGCAGTGTGGGTGAAATGTTTTGCTAAGGACACAGTAACATTTATTCTAGCGCCCCCTGTGGCCCGTGGTGTTCCAGCCGTCTCCCATCCAAGTACTGATCAGGCCCTGCCCTGCTGACGAGATCACCACCTATTGACTATTATTCCACTAGTCACAATTAGTTAATACATTGTTGCAGCACTACTGGTAAACTATGGCATTTAAATGCTACAATTATTTTTATTTTTATTTACATTTTCATTACTTTATAGCAATTTATAAAACAAATATTTTGGACTGTTGGAGCTGTAGTTTTAAAGTTGGGTTCTCAGGGATTGTTTTAAATCCACATACTCTCAGATTACATTATACAAATAGTAGGTTTTGTTGGACAAATTATTACACTATGGAGTTTTGAGATGTTTCAAAGGTTTGGGGTGTTTTTTTCTATTAAAAGGTTAAAACAACAGTATCTAACTTTCTGGAGGTGGTGATGGTCATTACATGGAAATACTTAAAAGTAGGAAAAACTCACAAATATGAACAGGTGCGTTCAAAAGGAGGAGAGCCCACAGCTCGTCAAACTTAAAAAAATCATAAATCTCTCGCACACGGTCTTTCTTGCAGTGATTAATATACATTGCAATGGGGCTGAAACGTTGCAATGAAAATAAATCACTGGTACTGCAAGGAAGACAGTGTGCGAAAGATTACAAGGAAATAGAAAGTTAAAATCATACTTTGGAACATGATTCATGGAGAAGGATACGTTTTATGCCGATAATGTTTATTTTTTTGCCTAAAAGTTACATGGTGAGCCTTTAAATAATGGATAACAACGTTGGGCTATTACCATTGCAGAGAAAACTTGTGTTACATTTACATTACTGGGAGTGGACTGAACATAAACTGTCCTTTTAGCACTGCTAACAGCAAATTTAATGCTAAGTTACAATTGAGCTTTCAAAATTTCGATCAGAGCACTTCATATATGCATTAATATGACAGTTAAAATCAGTAAAGTCTTTTTTTTTTGTATTGAGAACTTTCAGAAACATAAACTGCAAATAGCAAATAGCACCCCAGCATGGCACATTTAATCCAGACCAACCATGCACTGCCATCATTATCAGACGCCGTTGGTGGTTGGTTGGATGCGAAAAAAACGAAGAAAAAAAGAAGGCATCCACTTGTAATGTTTGGAGATGCCGACAGGATGAAGGAAAGCTGCGAGATAAGTGTATCGGAGGGCGGGCTCGGCGAGGGGCTGGAACTGCTGACAGCGGCTAGGGGTGAAAGCCAAGTGGACTAACCGAGTGAACTTGGGAGTGACAACTGAGGAGCGATGGAATAGGGAAGATAGCCTTGAGTACGGCCCGAGAAAAAAAGAAAAAAGGAGGTAGGAGGAGGTGGGTAAAACGCTGAACGGAGCGAGGCATAGATGGATGAACGTGCAAGCTGATATGGAAATGCAAGCAGGAGGCAGCAGACTTGAAACAGAAGAGAATTTGACAATGGATGACAGGCACGGAGCACATCCCAGGAGCAAATGGAAACCGGAGCAGGCTATGCGCCGCTAACAATGGGCTTGAAGAAGAGATACAGGCAAAGGAGATGAAAATGAACCAGGGACCAGTCAAAAGAAGCAAGCATTTCAACCGTGTCCAGGAATTTTCAAATATTCAGCAGCTTTGATGTTAAGTATTGTTCTGAAAAAGTCTATTCAAAAGAGTGCCTTGTGTCGTGTCTGGGACTATTGCATGAGTCATATGGTAAAATTCGTTTTTCAACATTCACGCTGGAAGGAAAATGCAACTGGATTTATTTTTCCTCCGAGCAGAACTATACCTGCAAGTGCTAGAAACAGACACTCAAACAAGTCCATGAAAGACGTGAGTCATATCTCTATTTACATGGCGAGTCATTGATGAGAACAATAGCTTCCATATGACACTGTGGAATATAAACTGGAAACAAAGAAGTAATTCTAAAATCTTAGAAATACAATTGCCATGCTGAAAATTGGGTTTCCGATTTGGTGAGACTCATCTTCAGGAGTGGGCCATCAAAAGTTTTATTCTAAGTTTCACAAACTTTTCCCTTTATATGTAAAGCAAAGGGGAGAAGACGCAATAGCATCGCAGATTCAGCAGTAGGTGTAATAAAAGGTCAATTGGGGCGTGGCGGCGTGGCGAGGGCCGATCATCGCTTGCGGCTATATTTATATATATATTTTTTACCATACTGCCCGACCCTGTCATCTATGTTACTACTTAAAGGAAAGGCATCAGTCAAGACAACACTCATCGATATATCTGTACTCCATATACTCAAAAAGCAACATTAACAGTACTTTAACTCCTACCTTCTTTGCAGTACTTCCCCTTGAAGCGGGTGTTGGTGCAGTCGCAGTGAACCTCGCCGTACTGAATCGAGCAAAATCCTCCGTTAAAGCAGGGGTTCTGTTTGGTGCAAAGATATTCCAGGTCGCTCTGAATTCCTTGACTGTTGAGCAAAGTAGGCGGTATCTCCCCGACTTTTAGATTGGATATCAGGCCCAGGAAAGGCGGCTCGTACTTCACCGTGCTCGAGGTGAGTGCGGACAGGCGTACGTCGGGCGGAATCCCACCGACGAACAAATCGCTAACCACCGCCATCTCCTTCCTCTTCGATTTCACCTCCGCCACTTTCGTCTCGCCGTCCACCATCAAAAGAGTCTCCCTAAAATTCCGGGTAAGCAGGACCATGTGCCAGCGGTCATCGTTGACGTGCGTTTCCATGTGCAACTGAGCGGGTTCGGCGCAATGGATGGCGAAGCGGAGTTGGAGATGCCCGTTGGCGATCAGCAACTCCAAGAAGTCGCAGTTGCCCCCGTCGTCAAGGTAGAGGACCAAGGCTTTGCTGACGTTGGTTTTGAGGCTAAAGCTTAACTCGCCGACTGAACCGGCTTCCCAGCGGCCGTAGCGAGCCCATTGGCCAGGCGCGCCACCGAATTCCAACATCTTTACCGTGGTGAGGAATGTGAACAAGGCCAGCATCCAAAACAGCTCCAATCTTAACCTCGTCATGGTTGTTGGCTTTTTTGTTGTTGTTTCTGTTTGGGCAAACTTGATTTCGCAAGCAGGTTTTTGTTTGAAAAAGACACTTGCTGGTAGATTCCAAAGTACTCCACACACAACTGAACAAACGAGCAGTTTATTCCGCTTTGAGAGTCGCTGTAATTCTTATCCAGACTCTCTTCTTTGTCTCTCCATCAGACGTGTCTCAGATAGTGGAAAAAGAAGAATCAGGTGCAACAACAATTCCCTGTTTCTTCAAAAATCCTTCTCACAGAAATAGACTCTTGCGCCAACCCAATAGTGTTGTACTATTCCTGGTAAGAGGTACAGCCGCCAAAAACGAGAATTTGAAGCAAACCAGTGTCAGAAAGCACTAGTGTTTGCTGAAGGATAAAATGCGATCATCGTTTTCGACGCTTCTCCTTCACGGACCATAGGGGTTCATGACGGCGTGGATTCCATCATTTCGCAGGCAGGTGGTAATCTGTGAGAGAAAGACAAGAAAGAGAGAGAGAAAGGTATGATTAAATTACATATTCTTAAATTCATCTGCTGAAAGCCGTCACATGTCATTTATTTCATGTTCCGTTGATTCTACCTTTTTTTTTTTTTAATGGGCAATGTATTTAAAATGATGGTACTCTTACTTACAATCCAAAGCTGGTACATCAAAATTATGTTAGTCTTTTAAGCAGTGCATAAGATGTTGGTATTCTTTGCATTTATGCTCAAGTCTTACAATTTCTACCTCAACTGAAAAATAATAAAATTAACTAAACAGATAAAAAAAAAACATACAACAAATCAGCAAATTGAAGACATGTTTGAAACACAACAATACAAATATATAGGTCAAGTTGCTTAACCTTTCCCCCGGACAGGTTTCAGGATGTTTAAGGTGCTGATTTACACAATATCAAACAAATACAAAGTGACATGGTGCAAATGAATATATTTCAGCAAGTACATTGTTTGTGTTACATACTGTTCCGTATATTGTAACCACTAGTACTTTTAACTTTTACGTTAAACCTAACTATTTCGTTCTTAATTTTATCATTACAAGTCTTAACTTTTAATATACATATGGTTTCAATACAAATCAACCAAAGTAACATTTTTAACCCAGTAATTGACATTACTTTGATGCAACAATTTAAACCGATATATTGCCATGCACATTTATGCTTTAACTTGTGCATTGTTCCTCATTTACACAACTACTCTATCTTAATCTTGAGCTTACATAACTTTAACTGGTTTTAATGCATAACAAATTATTCCAACAAAGGACTTGCATTAGCTTTTTATGGCCCAATATAAGTTCATAACATATAACTAGATAACAATTTTCTCTTTGTTGTGTCCAGATTTTAATTTTTCCCTTTTGTACCGACCACAATATTGTACATAACATATGGGCTGCACGTCACATCAGTCAACCAAATGGTCAATGCAACCTCATCAACCAACAAACCAAAGAAAAAGAAGAAAGAACAAAGAAAATTGAAGTATTCTAAACCCAATTCATTCATCAAAACTATAAATAAATATATAACTAGATAGATCGTATATTGTGTATTGCTGAGACTCTTCCACTGAAAAAGCCTTTATCTGACTTGAACACACACACACACACACACACACACACACTCTGGACATGTGCGTGCAAACGACAACGTCATTAAATTAAATGGGATTCCGAGTGGAGTGCGCCGGGCGAGTCAATGGCTGCATGAATAGCTGGTCTTGACCCTGGGGCTTGGCCTAATCCTTACGCCATTATTTCTTGAGTGAGATTTAATTTGCACAAAGTCTAGAATTAAAGCTAGGTTACACCCCGGCTAATTCTTTCCACAAAGATGATGTGGAGAGAGGATATTTAGCGACATCCACACAGAAGACAAAGCGCGTTGGCTTTATTTTCCGTTGGAACAAAGGCGATATTAGGATGGCAGTCGATGATAGACTAGAAATTACTGAAGTATTTTGACTGAACACAGTAAGCGGCAAAGTGTACTGTAAGTAAGTGGGTAGAGAACAAACTGTAATTCTGTATACAAGCATTATAGTGACTTTTTAAATGCAACTTACAGCCTCTAACATGCTCAACTCAATGCTGAGATTTGTATTGGCTAAAAATCCTGTAAAAAGTTCCCACAAATCTCGAGGTATATGGGTTATTTTCAAACACAGTTCTTTAGTCTTATTGGTCTCGAACTTAATTCACTTCAACATCACACTATAACTATAACTATAACACTATTACTGTCTCTGGTAATAGGAAGCATGTTCATAATAAGACCATTGTACATTAGGGGCCGTATTTTGCCCCCGGAGGTAGCGTTAACGGGAGCCTTTTCCAGCGGCCGCTATTGTGCTACCTTGCCGACCTTAACTCTGACGTAAAGGGGCTGGACTGGTGGGATGTGGGATGGTGCCAGTCCATATATGGTAATAGTGTTTGATCCAATGACTGAGAACTGTGGCGTTCAAAAGCACTACCTGTGGGAGGTGTTTGTCAAAGCGGTTCACAGCGGAGGAAACAGCGAGAAAGAAAATAATATATGATTCGCTCAATGGATTTTTGATTTCTAAATAAAATGAAATAACAATTTGAACCGTTTTTCAATTTGTTAGCAACATTTTACAAAAAAACAAATATTGAAATACAGCCTCGGAGCCTGGTTTTGTCATTTCACTTGTATTTGTTTTGTGCAATGCGGAATGGAGTGTATGTCCGTGGGCTTTTTCCCACTCTGCATGGACTAAATTAAATCAGAATTACAATATAAAAGACAGGAATGTATAATGTATAATGTTATTTATGCCCATGAAAGTAGTTTTAATATGATTATCTCGTCCATGTGAGTTCCACGATTTGTGCTCTAAAAAATTGTGCCTACGGAATATATCAGGAAATGAGCCCCCAAGTTAAAATACGTCAAAATACGGCGCTATGATTGTCAAAAAATAACCAATAGCGTGATACTGAAACCAATATCGAAGCTATAATCATTTGAGCAGCAATAGGACCAAGTTTGACCTTTTCTAAATGGTTTATCATTTAGTTTTGATCTGTTTCAGGAATATATTAAGACCACATGATAATATTGCTACAACTACAATCATTTTGGGTTGAAAAGGACATTTGCAAAAACAGATCATCAGTTTGAAAATTTGTCACAAAGTTGTTTTTACATTTTATTTAATCTTCTACACATATTATCAATATCAATAGTTGAGAGAATTTGGTCAAGAAGGGATAGCATTTGCTTTGCCCAAAATAGATTTAGCTTTTGAAAATGGACATAATTTTGACATTTTATTTTTAATATTTTTATTTTTTTTTGCAAATGAACACCCCAATTTTTTTTTTTTTTTTTTTATCATTTCAAATGTATTGAAAAAACGTTTGAGTGTCAAATGTATCCTTCATCCTTAAAATTGTGTTTGAAATTCCAGTTTTGTGTCAAGGCTATTTGTGTCGGAGCAGCGTAATTTCCGGTACATGACGGCCTCGGTGAAACTGAGAAAAACAGTGTTTTAGGTTTTTTTCGGTGGTGTCAGTGTGACACGGGGGAGGGCTTATCTCAATGAGACGCAAATGAGCCCCCCTGTGACTCTGGTCTCTCAGGTGAGAAACTTTAGAGGCCGTTTTCTCAGTGAAAGGGTTTGAGAGTTGTATACATTCAAATGACCACAACTTACTCAAACATTATCAGATCTACATGAGTGAGACATCATTGGAAAGCTTTGAATTCACACTTTCAGAATCTGTGAATAACTCAAAATGTCTCCGGGTAGACATGTACCTGCTTTATCCACGGACACATTTTATATGCTGATTCTAGTTTGATTGTGTTCATAATTTCAGCACTTTAGCTAATGAATTTTACCCATTGACAGTTCCACGCAGAGTTCAGGCTATTGAGCCACAACAAATATCCACACGCCAAAAATTTCATTTGGTGAACATTCTTTTAACCAAATCTCCCCCCTCTTGGGCTTTTAATGAATATTTATTTATTTATTTAGCCGAATGAGCGCTTCCTCAGATTTGTTTTTACAAAGCTTTAGCGTGTCGAGTCTGCCTGGATTCTCTAAGTTTGGTGCTGCCTGTTGTTAGTGTATATTGGCAGGCCTGATGCCGAGCCCGGGGCCTGATGGTACAATTAAATCCCAAGGACACGGAGGAGACATAACAGGCCTCCAGAGATCCAGCACCGCGAAGCTGAGCGGCGGCGGCGAAGGGAGGCTGGATCTGCAGCCGCCGTCTGCTTTACTGAGCTGTCAGTGATAAAGCCTGTGTTTGACTCAGAGGCACTTGTTCCAATTATGAGGATTTGGGTTTTTTGATTTGTTTTAGAAAGGGCATGCTTGTCGGCGTTTAACATGAAAGCGTACATTGCCGTCGCGGTATGGTATGAAGAATGCGCCGTTCGTTTATGAAGACTTAATGTGGCGTTCAGATTAATTTTTTTGTTGGCGCTCGGTTCTGATGAGTTGTCAAACAATACCAGAAGTAACCTTTCTTTGCGACAAATATGTATAAATTCCTCTACCATCGTATGTAGCAAGGGTCGCAATCATAATCGACCTATGATGACCTCTACAAACCTCTTTTGAAGTGTAAACCCTCAATAACTAACATTTAGGTGTAAGACTGACCTGATAAAAAGTCTGCTGGCCTGTCTCAAGCTGAAATATATGGTGTTTTAATATGCAAACGATACGGGTTTGGACACTGCTTAGAAGGTTATGATATGTAGGGATCTAATGGAATATTTCTTGTCAGATGTCATAGAAAGTGAGAGACTTGAGATACTGAACTACTTTCAGTTTCAGTAGTTTTTATTCAGACATTTTTCACGTATCCTGACATCTGCAGTTATCCAATTAAATCTTCAGGTTGTTAGTTTGACACCGAATTTAAATATTCCAGTTTCTCCGATCATGGCTGCTGTGTCGCCAGTATCAATATTTTGTTGTATTTTGGATAACATTTGAACAATTTGTATCTCCTGTCTATCTGTTAACGCTGTTAGTTTTCACCCAAAAGGGGGCGGGGGCGTTCCAGTGTTACAGGAAGTGACATATGACCGGAGACGTGCATATCAATGCGCACAATGCAATAAATGTCCCTCAACATTGTGACTTAGCAGCCCAAATGTCCAGAAGTAATTGCATTGTATCAATTCAAAATGAGATTAATATATTATTTCTTTCTTTTAAACAATTCTCAAGTCGATATATAGGCTGTTCAATTCCCATACTAATAACTATGCATAGAACCATTTAGTACAAAGCTACATCTGTCAATATGAATGTTTTAGTTTAACATTCTTAGTGAGGAATAATATATTTAGGTCTGAAACAAGTTCATTAATTAAACACAAGTAATAGTTATCTGTATTATTCACACACTCAAAACATGCCATGCGCTCAGTTTTATGACACAGAAACTGCAAGAATTTCACCAAAAGAATACAAGAAACATGTACATTTATAGGTACACACAATTGTATATTCCATCATTGGCTTTATCTGAGTCAAATGTACTAAAAATATAACAGCCATTGACCTTCTAAACAACAAACTGATACAGCGAAATAATAACTGCAGCCCCAAAATAGATTGTAATCATATTTGTGTTCATTTTTAGACTTCCTTGTTCCTGTAAGAACATCTGTCCTCTGCTTTTGAACCATCTTTAACCCAAGCTAGAGAATTCTATCGTAACATATTTGTATTTTGTAACCTTTATCTCGCACTGTACACACTTCAAGAGGAGCACCTTTCCCGTATCAGCTTAGCATCTGTTCACAATCTGAACGCTGCCCAAACTGCCTGTGAAGCTCCTTGGTAAAGATTAGCACCCTGGAGACACACCACAGCCCCCCAGGGAGACACGCGTGGTCATACACCGACCCACTTCCTGCAAGAGTACCCCAGCGGGAACACCGCAGCGGTCCTGACAAGTTTCCTGCCTCAGCTTTTTTCCCCCCAGAGCATTCATACCATTACTTACACAAAACCATTCTTATCTATCATTCGGGTCATATGCAGGAGTATGCAGATTTCTAGTTATGAAAAGGGTCGGGAGTGGCATAGATTAATGCGGCGATGGTCAGTGTATTTTTGCATTGTAACCGCGTCCTTAAATCCTCCCGTCTCCACTGCCATAGCACTGGTAAAGCCCTCATTCGACTTGCAAATGTGGCATTATAACATTTTTCAAGAGTCCACTAAAAAGGCCATTTGCAAGCTAAAACAGTGGTAAAAATATGTTGAATAAAGTTTCTCTCTACAAAGGCTATAAATAAAATAGGGACCTCTCTCTGACTAAAGAACAGGCCCATCTACTTCAACAATTCCAAGTGATATACATTATTTTACAATGCAATCTGGTTTATACGCATTTGTACGAATTTAAAATGTTCTAAATTATTCCTAAACGCACACTGAGCAAATCGGTGTCGTACAAGGAGATGACATGAGGCAGAAGAGGAGTTTGTGCAGTGACTTTACAGCACATTTAGACTTCAAAACCGTCATAGAAACCGTTAGCAAGCCATTGGCACTGTAAACTTTAGACACTGCCTTGTTTAAAGTCGGAGGCTTTGCTACAAAACTTTTTGGGCTTTTATTTGTGCAGCGATTTGTTCAGAATATGCTCCCAGTTCACCTTCATGCCTCCAGCCCCAACGAGTTGTGTTTACTGCCGCCTGCAGCTGTGTTTTACCGCGTGCAAGCTGCTTTTTAGTATAACTCGCCCAAATATCGAACATGTTTGAAATCCCTGCGACCGTACGATCGGCGGCCGTGCGCTCATCTTGTGCAGGTAATGGAAACACGGCGCCCCCTGTACACTGCGCGGCACAGGTGCGTGGGGAGGCGAAAGTCGGACCAATTTTAAAATGCTAAAGTTTGCGTCAAAATCTACCCAAAAATCACACATGAGAAAATGTTTACAAAGATTATAAAATATGTAGAAAAAGGGTTTGTTTAGTTCCTTTAGTTTCCAGTCTATAGGTGCCATTGTTTAGGACTTTTTACAGTTCAAAATATATTTATATCACTCTGAAACCCAGGAATACAAAGAACAACAAAAATAAAATGTTCACACAAAAAAGCAGTATCAATATCTGTATATCAGGGGGGAAAAGTACTAATATGCAACCACAACGGTCACCAACCGATGTGACGTATCATAATCTGAAACGCACTCTTGATTCATGTACATAAATGCAGTAGTGGAAAGAGTACAAAGAATGTTACATGACTGAGAATGTGCACATTTAAAAGTACAAACACTGCTTCCAAAATTTCCCTCAAGTATTAAAGTTTAAAAAGAAAAATACTACTACTTCTATCAATCTTTTCTGATCTGATCTAAATCAGTGGAATGGCATGTTAGAATTATACTCAATTACAAGTCTAACAATGGATTAAAAAAGTACAATTACCAAACTAAATCTACAGTAACTTGTGTTATTAGTTTCTTTCACCCTCTGCCTAAATGACTCGTGCTTTTATGTTGGGAGAAAACCTTTCACAGAGCCATCAGCAAAGCTCCGCCGAATCACTACGATCCTTTTATGTAACTTATCCATCCGGCATGCACCTTTCAAGAAAACACCGACGTGAGAAAAAGCGTCTTTGATCAACCCACTCGGCCGAACGCCACAAGTGACTCGCCCCAGGTGTTGGCGCTTTTAGCATTTAGCCCCTATGAGCAGATGCTAATGGGACAGATCAAGCGCTTTAGCCTCGCCGTTAGCTCTTTAACACTTTGATTCGCGGAGACAAGAGTCGGACTCCGTGTTGCACCTTATGCCATAAAACCTCCACAGGGTGAACCGCGGAGGAAGCGAGCGGGTGCACCCTGTCAGGCTGAGAATGTCGTGAGGAAAGATGGAAAAAGACAGAAAAACAGGTGGTATTCTGAGAGAGACGGGCACTATGTTGTTTAATGTTTGCGTTTTATGGAATCGCGCTTTCCGCTATCAAATAAACGACTCTAATCATCTATGAAATATTTCTTTTTCACGACATGATTCAACGGAAAAGGTTAAACGAGTTAGGTTAGTTGTGGTTTAGACCTTTGCGGTTTGGCCGTGCACACAAAAGTATTTTTAAATTTTGCACAATTTCAAAACATCACATAAGAACCACAGCCATAACGACATTTTGTTACAATTATTTATGGGCTACGAAGGTTTAACAAGATCGAATGGAATATCAGAATCAAAAGAAACATTTAGAGTAAAAAAGAGAACAGAAATAGGGAACGGTTATGGATTAAATCTGATGGTAAAGGCCCACAAGAGCGGTTTATTCTTTCTGTAGTGTGAGCTGGAGATAAGCAGCCTGTTACCCGCAATTTACACCAAAGCAGTAACAACGCTTAAGCGCCGCAGCAAACACGATGGAATCACTTTTAATAGTAATAGGTCGAACAATCTACACCAGTAATTACACTATGCTTCGCTGAAATGAGTTTGGAGATGTAATATAAAATTCAGCGCCACCAAAAGCTTTTTATCAGGCAAAAACACAAGAGTCAACATAAACTACCAATGCCCTTTCAAAATAAGTGGTCTAAAACATGGAAATCAGTTTTATGAGAGAGGAGAAGGCAAAGTGTGCACTAGCCGAAACGTAAAATGAATGATATTGTTGAATGAAAAGCATTGCTGAAGTCAAGTCTACTTAATTCGACCAACATTTAATATACAAGCATTATAAAACATGTTGGTGTCTAAACGGTGAAACATGCAAGCGTTTCAGGAGTGGTTCTGACATCACTAGTGTAAACTGTCGCTTTTAAAAATAGCAGCTTTGCCCATGTTACGGTTTGCTGTAGCTCCAGGTGTCGATTCAGGGTTATTTATGCGATTTTAACAGTTTATGAGCGCTGCCTGGATGTTCTGATTACCTGCTGCACAGTTGGGCTGTAACATTTTGAGATTTTTGAGCTGCAACTCAACAAATAGTCATGTCAGTCCCGCCTTACACAGGACATGAGGAGTGCCACGACAAATAATGTTGGTGTTACTCGGTTCATACCTTCTCAAACTTGCAAATGAGGCTTAAAATTGCACTAAAAATCCTCTTTGGTGTAGATGGATAATCATTTTCAATAAAATGTGTGTTCATCAAACATTGCCTTATTTGAAATGGCAAGTTCCTGGTATTTTGCTTGATTTTTCACTGGTGGAGTGTTCTCAGCATTTTAGGTTTTTTATTTTATTTTCATTTTTAATGAACGCAATTTCCAGATAGAAAAGAGCGATTGATTATGATTTTAGATTTTAAGCACACAAAATAAACGAGCAGCCAAAGAATCGTGCAATATACAGAAAAGTGATGAATAATAATAAAAGCATAAATTTATTTAGTTTCAATCCAATATCTGAGCAGAAATAATGTAATCTGAATCAAAATAGTTTAGTTTGTAATAAGGTTTGTGCACTAATCTGAAGGTTAGAGGTTTGATCAATGTTATAACAATAGTAAGCAATAGTATTAGTAATTTCATCCTTATGCAAGACGAAATGACTAATACTAATATTTTCATCTAGACAAAATATGGCGATGAGTTTTTTTTATGTTACAAAATCAATTATCGATTAAGAAGAAGTAATAAATATAATAGACTGTTGAGGTGTCCATCAAATGCATGGGTTTGTAAGTTTATTTGTGAGTTTTCCGTACAGAACCCACGCTCTGGACAGTTCCTAGTGTTGTTGTGCCCTTGAACAAGACAATCCAACAACCAGTAAATGCATGTGTGAATGACTGGAGGCTTTTTGGTGTAGCATCACAGCTAAAAAAATACAAAAGAAATACAATAAAACCACAAATAAGTAGAGTTGGGTGAAATCCCCAAAAAAGTGGCATACTTTTTTTTGTCACACTATGCAACTTTTTGGGGTTTTCCGGAGAACAGAGCGCCACCTGCTTGTCTCATACACATACAGAGATGTGGTTCGAAGGGAATGAGCCACGATATTCCATTAGACTATTTCCATGGATACAAGAAGATGCACCACCAACCACAGTAATGAATGCAAGTTTGTGAGATATCTTGACCAGTACAAACACTTCCAATTGAAAACATAAAATACAGATAAGTTTAGTATTATATTGTGGAACATTCCAGTCAAAGCAATAAACATTGACATGACAACAATTTCAAATGTATTCATCTGGATAATGTTTTAACACGTTTCAACTCCCAACTTACGTTTCCTCCAACAAAGTCTGATCTCTACTCCAAACCACATGCTTTTTACTCAGAAATGGCGGTCTCCCAAAATGACTGGAAACGGCTTGACATAATTTGATTGATATTAGATTATTGGCACATAAAATCTCTGTGTTCAACTGTTTTGAGTGGAAACATCACACTTTTACGATTGCTGACACGAGGATCAAACGACGGAAATCAGAGTCAGATGTAATGCGATTCCTCTAGTATGTGACCAGGTTTATCAAATATTCTGAAATATAAAGTGTCTTAAAGAGCCAGATTTGCATATTTAAAAGAGTAAATCGAAATTCCTGTATACCATTTATCGTAACCTATATTCTCGATGAACCGCGCAATCTTGACGTCCCTAATTGCACAGCCCTCACACAAGTTCGACACGTCTTTGCTTGCTTCAGTTGTTCTCAAGACCCAATCACATTGACATGCAACCGTCGTGCTTTCCCTGTCAAAACCATCTCGCCATTAGCCGCGCGTGCCACCAAAGCCTCCTCCTCGTCTTCATCGTGCTGCGGTTTAATGTAGCAATCATGGCGTGAGAACGACAGGAGGCACTTGTCACCCAAAGTCTTTCCTTACAGAAGCACGCTCGCTCTCGCTCCCGCTCTGCAGCACTTTCATCCCTCCTCCTCTGACACTAACCTCCCTCTAATGCAGCACGGTTCTATCGCCCACTCCCTCTGCTCAACCTCCCCTTCATTTTATGTGGCCATCCATCACAGCTCCACAGTGGCATCCGCCGCTTTTTAGCTCTGCCCACAAAGAGGTGCTCATAGGCATAGGTGAGGACGCCGTACAGCTGATTTCAATGTAATTCAATTTATGAGAATGATTCAGGAGGAGCTGAAGGATAGTGGCCAGGGTTACGACTTGTAATAATGTCTTGCGTACATGGATGTCACACGGTAGCTTAGTTCCCGAACTGATCGGGCTTGTTCTGTGCGGGGTTTGGAATGTTCTTGATGTTTTGTTGAGGTTGGTTTTGTCGGGGTATCAATGTAGTAATCCTCCAGCAACAAACACCAAGATCATGGTTTAAGATTTGGAGAAAGGTCACGGTATGTTTATGACACAAGTCTTTATGGAGATGTATGTTGGCAAAGGGAGCGTACGTATATTCCCCGGTACCTATGTTCCCCGGTACCTATGTTCCCCGGTACCTATGTTCCCCTGGTACCTATGTTCCCAGGTACCTATGTTCCCTGGTACCTATGTTCCCCGGTACCTATGTTCCCCAGTACCTATGTTCCCCGGTACCTATGTTCCCCTGGTACCTATGTTCCCCGGTACCTATGTTCCCCTGGTACCTATGTTCCCCGGTACCTATGTTCCCCGGTACCAATGTTCCCTGGTACCTATGTTCCCTGGTACCTATGTTCCCAGGTACCTATGTTCCCCGGTACCTATGTTCCCTGGTACCTATGTTCCCAGGTACCTATGTTCCCAGGTACCTATGTTCCCAGGTACCTATGTTCCCCGGTACCTATGTTCCCCGGTACCAATGTTCCCTGGTACCTATGTTCCCTGGTACCTATGTTCCCAGGTACCTATGTTCCCAGGTACCTATGTTCCCAGGTACCTATGTTCCCCGGTACCTATGTTCCCCGGTACCAATGTTCCCTGGTACCTATGTTCCCTGGTACCTATGTTCCCAGGTACCTATGTTCCCCCGGTACCTATGTTCCCCGGTACCAATGTTCCCCTGGTACCTATGTTCCCAGGTACCTATGTTCCCTGGTACCAATGTTCCCTGGTACCTATGTTCCCTTGTACCTATGTTCCCTGGTACCAATGTTCCCTGGTACCAATGTTCCCTGGTTCCTATATTCCCTGGTACCTATGTTCCCTGGTACCAATGTTCCCTGGTACCAATGTTCCCTGGTTCCTATATTCCCTGAAACCTATGTTCCCTGGTACCAATGTTCCCTGGTTCCTATGTTCCCTGGTACCTATTTTCCCTGGTACCTATGTTCCCTGGTACCTATGTTCCCTGGTACCTATGTTCCCCCTTTTCTATGAACGGGGGCTAATACTAGCATAGGCGACTAGTTCAGGTTCCATATTACCAAACGTTGTGCATACATATATGGTTTTACAGCATAAAATATAGCAGCATATAACCCAAACCCTAACCCAGGTTCTCGGGGAACATAGGGCTGACCCTGTTGGCAAATCTGTTTTAGATGTTCTATGAAGAAGAGAAGAACTGTTGACCCGAATGTCAACAAATGTAGTTAAGTCCATTATCGCGCGCTGAAATATTGATATATTGTGATACAGTATCGATATTGGGGGCTTGCCTGTGATCCGGAATACACACTTCTTCGAGTCTTCATGAAGCGTGAGTCTGGTCCCTCAGTCGCGCCTCAAGCCAAACTCAAACAGAACCGTGCAATCACATTAGTTTATTTCTGTGAAGCATGTGAATCGAATGAATTGGTCATCTGTCATTTAGAACAAAAGCGAAGTAGTCATATTTGTTTTGATACGGACAGATCCCTGTGTCCCTGATTGACTAATCCACCTGTCAATCATATGCATCCGGCCTCACGGAGAGGAAATTGGGATATACAGAAAAAACATTCTTGTTTTTCCAGGCAACTGCTGTATTGATAAATCTCCATGAGAAATGTACAATATGGTGATGTTGCCTGTGCTACAATTTAGTGTCTCATTTAGAGAAATGAAACTTGTGTAAGATACATTTGACCTTTTCACTGTAGTGTGTCATGTAATTGGTTCTTTAAAAAAATGATATACCATTGAGCATCATGTGCAATATTTGGGATTTGCATGCATCACAAAATCATGATATTATTGTATCAAATCGCAAGGGTCCCTGCAATTGCCAGAGCTTTTCCTGTTATTAAAAAGGCATAAAACTTACTAGTATAATGTTTTTTATGCGTAAAAGACAAAATGGATCAAACCCCAGATATGATACTATATTGGCATGGCACATACAATCACTGAAGAATTTGGCTAGCAAGAAGAGCACAAGTAGCTTTAAAGTATGTGTGAGTTGTGTAATTAATCTTTCTTCTTAACGGTGGAAGCAAAGTGAAGTGAAGGAGGTGAGATTTTGTGAGAAATCTCACCTCGAATTTTAGAATTCGAGGTGAGATTTCTCACCTCGAATTCACCTAGAATTTCACCTAGAATTTCACAATTCACCTAGAATTTTAGGTGAGAAAAGCATAATCCAGAGTTAATCCAATCCTAAAATGCATGAAACACCCCAGTCCCATATATTTCGGTCTAGTATGCATTTCTGTACTAGCAAAGCAGTCGGCGTTTTGAAGTCTAAAATGTTTGCTTAAGGCCTCTTCTGATTAACTTTGCTGTTCTCGCTCTTCCGCGCTCAGCCGAGTGCGTTTGTGTCACTGTCTTGCCGCCTGCAGATGTTTTGGTGTTGGGCACAAGGCTCACTGGCCAGGCCTCCAGACTTGAGCTGCTCCAATTAACCAGCCCAGCAGCCTGCAGCACCACTGGCCTTATCTGGAGAGCAGAGGAGGAGAAGGAAGTGCTAGAGTGAGAAATGGACTTGCAATGCGACGGAACGCTAACTACCAAAGCACAACAACGGTTCATGAAAACAAGAAGGTGTTCCGCGCTGTCGTGCGATGGATGTCGGGGCTCGTCCGTGCCCTCTGCAAACTTTAACAGAGTTTCTTTATCTTTTTTCACGGGCGAAAGGGAGAATATATATTTTTTTAAATGTGCTCAAGGACTAGGAGGGCAAGGACTAGACTATGCTATTGTAAAGAGAATGATTGTACAACAGCCACACATTTTCTAGAAATGTTTCTTTGGAGATGATGATTGGGCACTTCGACCACACAGCAAAGAAAGTCGAGATATTTTTATATTTTTGAACAAAGAACAAAATCTTGCCCTACATAATAAGATAGTAATAAAATAAGAAAACATTTAAAACATTTTTTATATATATAAAAAAAAAAACATACTTACGGTATACTCTCAAAGTCAAATACATTTTACAAACTTAATTCCTTAATAATGAACAGATATGTTTATTATGAATGATTCAGGCTCAGTAACTACGTGATATCATAGGGTTTGGAATTAGGTTTATTTAAGCCTCATTATGAATCAAGTCTTGTCTGCTCATGCCTTATTAAGGCAAAGTAGTTCAGAATACAGAATAAATTCATAATATTTTTGAAATGCGGCTTCACATTTTGATTGCTTTGTATTTATGTGTATTCGTTTGCAGATTAAATTTGCCGTAGTGGATTTATTTCATGTAATGAGGTAAAATAAATTTTCCTGTTGATATGTTGAAACAGCAGCTTGTAGGGTGAAAATGAGACCTCTGTGCATTGGGTGCTTTGACTTGTGAGCGTTTTATTCTCTGCAAAGTAAGCAGTGCGTTGTTTGTAGGCTAATGTGTGTTAGTTTTTCCCATGACGGCAAACTCTGCTCTGGGCTCTGAAAGTAGTGAAAAGCACTTAAAAACTTGCCACGTTGAATAATATTGATGCTTGTTCTGCTTTAGATGTTTTAAAATGGTAAAAACCAGGCACAGCACCATAATAGTTATAATTCAGCATGCACGGACAAACAAATACCGACAATAATCAATATGCGGCAATATGTTTGTTATTGCAAGTCGTTTTATAAGAATGACACTGTGTCGAAACTATCCCCACATAACTGACAAGCCGTGAAACAAGCGCCAGCCCAGGCACGTGCGGTCAAAGCACTGTCGCCGCACAATCCTAATTTTGCATTCCAGAGGGTACACTGCACGGCTGGGAACAGAAAATAGCAACAGCCAAAAAAAGGCCCATTAGAGGCTGTTGATGGCAGCAGTCGCCCAATTTCTCTGCCTGTTAATGGGCCAATGGCAGGTGCAATTAGGGGCCATTTCGGGCTTCTCTGGGAAAAGAGTATTTCTCCACCCGCATGGCTACAGACTTTTCACGAAAGAGTGTTGTGTGAGTAATTGCTGACGGTGTTTTCTTTTGAAGGAATGCTACAGAGGAAGGATGGATAGATAGGAAGGATAGAGATTAAAATGCAAACTGAATTGGCTGTGGTAAATGAGACGATTACCATCTTAAATACACTGTCAAAAAGCAATTTGCCTCACTCCTGCCACCAATCTGATGTCTGTATCTTATTGGAAGACTGCCTTATATTCAAACAGGATTTCTCTGTGAATGCATCAGACTGGGAGGTTAAAAAAGTCACAACTTAACATCAAACTAATAAATTATGCAGCAGCATTATAGCCCTTCGCCACAACCACTTTCTGTAGCGTGTAGAATTTGCTGAATAGTTTTTGTTATTGAAGGTCAAATATGAAATTTTATTTTTGTTTAGCTTTTAACATGTTTTAACATCATCAAAAATCATTCCTTGTGCTTAGCTTCATTCACTAGTTTGATTAGTCGTGTTTAGAAAATCCTCTCCCCTCTGAGCGTCAAAAACACTCTTTTTGTGATGTCGTAGGTAGAACTGCTGTTTTTTTTGGTGCTATTTTCATGTCGGAGGCCAGATAGCTTCTCACCAATGTAATTCCCTCTGCAGCCAGTAGATAGAGCCTAAAGTCAGTTCTTGACGTGGAAAACGCCAAAATGATGTGAAGTCCTTTCATTATATATTG
The DNA here is from genome assembly GCF_026437365.1 of Eucyclogobius newberryi. NCBI lineage: Eukaryota > Metazoa > Chordata > Actinopteri > Gobiiformes > Gobiidae > Eucyclogobius > Eucyclogobius newberryi. The sequence continues at coordinate 16,716,494 of NW_027315857.1, read as the reverse complement.
TTCTAGTTCTAAAACGTGAAATGCCAAAGAAAAGAAACATCCAATACAAATATTGCAAAGTAATTACAAACCAAATGTGATATTCTGTGATAATTGTTTTATATGTTTTAGCAAAATTCTGAATGTATTTAATTCAGCTGCATTTTAGTTCAACAAGTCATCAGAGGCACTTTAAACTGCTTATCCTTCCACTGCATTACAACTTTTAAAACAGGATCATTCAAGTTAAACAAACTCTTCTCGAGAAACCCACAAAAATGTCCCCTGGAACGCAACGCAAACTTTCAGCGACCATATTTTTTCCGCGCTCTGAATATTGTAGCAGGTGTTTCCGCTCGGCCGTTTCCATCGACGTTAGCAAGCGGCTATTATCACCCTGAATCAAGGCCCGTCGCGGGTATCTGCGGCAGGTGAGCTATGCGTTTAATTTTCACCGCGCTTGTAGTCTCGCTCAGCTCATTATCTGCCTCTCAATTCGCTCCGAGCGCTTCCTATGGCGGCGTATTGATCCGGGCTGTATGGTTGAAAGCACTGCCTTACAAAAGACCTCTCACTCAGCTCTTCTTGCATTTAGTCTTTAGTATCAAGTCTGCATGCGACGCACCAGCAATTCTTCTGTCTTCCTCCCTCTTGCAAGCTACACCCGCGGAAGTAACTAAGAATATCTGATGAGAAATGGAACCGACGCTGCTTCGAAAACATTGATTCAGGTGTCCCTTAGTTAATTTGGAAGTCGGGGCGAGCGGGAATGCGCGCAGACTTGCCGAATTGCTTTCCGACGCGAAACAAAAGAAGGAAAGGAGGAGAAAAAAAAAGAAATAAACAAAATAGGGGGCAACAATTTGGTTTGGAAAGATTGAAGGTGGCACGCGGCTCTGCACACGGAGTTCCCGGAACGGAAATTTAGAGCCGTGAAAATAGTGCTGCCAGCCTGTGAACGTACTTGTCGAGCCGCTGGGTGGAAGTAGGTTAGGCAGAAGGGAGAGGAAAGATGACAGAGTGGGGGTGGAAGAGTGGAGAAGAATGAAAGAAGAGGAATTATGTAAGTGATGCAAATGCTCAGACGCTTTCCAAAAACAGAAAAGGGACGATTACGCACAAGAATGGTTTCCAAGCCGTTTTCTACGGTCAATGTGTGTCATTTTTTGCTGATTATTGTTTGTGCTCAAATGCAACGATAGATCTAGAATGTCACATAGTTTCTGAGCTTGACTTCCCTTAAGGTGCTAAGTTTGTCCTCATCAACCGAAAACATACACAACGGTCTAATCCATGAACGTTCAAAGACAGGAAATTCTGGGCAATGTGAACAGAAATATGCCAGAAATATTTGAATCCCGGCTCTGACAGTTTACTGCATGTCTTCCCTTCTCTCGCATCCCCATTTCACGCTCAGCTGTCCTGACTAATAAAGCCTACAGGCCAAAAAACCCTTAAAAGATATAAATAAATAATCAGTGTCTCAATCATTATTTTATCCACTTATCACTCAATAAAGGAATAGATTAACCATACGATTTAATATTATTTGGCAGAAGTTTGGAAATTATTTAAATGTTCCTTGTTAACATCTGGTGTATTGGGTCAAATAATTAATATGCTTTATGACTTATTGTAGATCCTAACTATTCAACATTTAGTTTAGAAATGGGTTTACTGGGTTTACTTGCCCCGTACTTCTCTTTTAAAGTAAACTTGAAAATTATTATTTATGTATTGATTATTTGTACTGTGATATTTTCCTATTGTGTAAAGCTCTGAGATACTTTGTGTACAAATTATACTTGCCTTGCTTTACCTTTAGGGTTCTTGTGTCAGTACAGTTAAGCATTATTGATTATGAGAACATTTTTCGAAGCAATATCAAACATTTTCTTGTGTATTTATTATTTATTTGTTTTAATTTATTTTCTGAGAGTGGGCGCTTGATTTGTTATTGGTCTCAACATGTTAAAAATAAGAATACTATAAATCCCTGCCTTATTTGAGCTTGGACATAATTCATGAAGAAGGGGAAAATGCAGGACTGAATCGATCCCCGCGCACTCGGACCGTGACCTTGGTGGAGCAGCCGGCCGCTCTCAGGTGCGTTTGTTTAGTAACACAAGATGCTGATCAGGCCGTTTACTGCCCAATCGATGTGCTCACCCACTCCATCGATTTAGCATCACAACACTGTCCGGGGTCCTGGCTCTGCTGATTTTTGTTTTATAATAAAGTATCTGATACGGCTTCGACGCAGCTGCTGTGTTTTTACTACATCTGCTTGTAAACGGCGGACAGTTTGCCAATTTGTCCCATGCATTTAACCTTCTATCTTCCACCCGGGGCCAAAGGAGCAGAGTGCGACCAAAGTGTAGCACCCATGGATCCATCAGTAGATCGGGCAGGGATGTCACGGATTTAAAGAGTTCACTGTTCTTTGGTCTCTATAATCGTGAATAATCGTTAAATTGTTATGATTTTTCTAAAACATCTCTAATCTTGAGTAATGTTATTGATCAGGAAGTAAATGCCATATTAACACAATTTATACATACTATTTATTAGGGCTGCACAATGGGAACTTAATGTGATATGACTGTTATTAATATTGATATCTATTCAATATTTGAGTATTTGAGTAGTACATAATATTTTAATGCCTTATTGTATTTGTACAACTTTGCCAGAATAAGAACTTGTTGGAGACAAAAAAAAACACTAAATCCAAGTGAATTTAGATTGTGTAGGGTCAGTTTTGAATTTAAAATTGCTTTTTTAATTTCAAAACAATCAATTTCTGTTATTGCAATATATTTAGTTTGTTGTTATATTAACACTTTTGAGCTATATTGAGCAGTCCTACTATTTATTTGACAGTTTTACACCTTATTTGGGCATTAAATACTTTTTACATAATATTTCACTTCTTTTTTGCAGCATTTTTCCAACCACTGTGTGATAAAGAAATTGTATTCATATATAACTATAATTTGGCATCAAATCGCATTATACACATTCACATTGTCCGTTTTACATTACATATCAAGGAAATAACTATAAATACAATTGGAATCATTCCAACTTAATATCCAGTACAGTACATAAATACATATTTGTTTTAAAGTCACGAGCCGAAAACAAGCAGAAGGAGATATTGTTAATCACTTCAAATGTGTGTATTTATTCATCAAGTGGTAGTTACAGTTGGTATAATCTTCCACTGAAACACAAATACAAAACTGTAGGCGTACAAATGCTAAATGAACAATGAACAATAACCGTGCCCATTCAAAATAACTCTCTCTATTTACTGTTTATAGAGCTGCACCTGCCACAGCTTAAAGGAGACACCACTGGGTAATCACCTTTGCCATATGGTCAACTGAACTGCAGCCAATGCACCCTGCGCCCGGGAATCAGCTACCCATAATGCACCAGCAAATAGCCTTCTGTACAGAGCCGTCCTCATTCACCCAGCCATTATCACTGCATTGTTTACAGGCCAAATCTAAAACGTGTCTCTCTTGCATTTTCACTTCTGATTCCGGTGCATTTTTGTTTTGTGCAAAGTCAAACGCTGTGTCAAAATTGTGCCATGTTTAGCGTGATTACAAAAAATGTCATTGTCACAAGCGGTTTACAGAGGTTTTTGTGGATATGTGACATGTTAACCCGGGCATTGCAAATAGAGTTTTGTCAACTTGCTGTTATGTCTAAAAACTGTGAAAATGCTTAAAAGCCAAATGCACTTTTCTGCTTTGGTGAGAACGGATTTTAGATTGGAGGTAACTGGAAGAAAAAGTGAATAAGTCGCAAAATATCACAAAATTGTAAAATCAAGACAACGCTGACGTCATTGAACCCATGTGTTTAATAAAAATAAATGCAGTGAATAAAATAACATCAATAATTGAATAAATAAATGTGTTTTTTTTAACACACAAATCCCTACAAAAAATCCTACACTGGATAAATAATAAAAGTTGTAGTGGTACATTGTAGTTAAAATACTAAAAATATATAAAGCTACAATTCAATTCAATTCAATTTATTTTTGTAACGTCCAAAATCACAACAACAGTTGCCTCTGAGGGCGACAGAGAAAAACGGATTAACTATGTCCGTGGGGACGAGGGACAATGTTCCAGAATCCCCTGTCCTTAAACCCTCCTTCTCGGCCAGGAAAAACTACACAATGTAACTTTTCTGTCTTCTGACTTGCATTTATCCAGTATTCCCTGCAGCTGTTTTCCCTCCAGTTGTGAAGCAAAGGCAGACAGAAATTGCTGCTAATTGTGAACACTAACACCTAGAAACACATTAACAGTGACAGCAGAGGCTCGAACGCTGATAATGACTGAAAAAGAATGTGAAAATCGGAAGCAATTATTTTAACTATCACTTAAAGAGGATTCACACATGCACAAGCACCATAAACAAACTCAAAACTAAATCAAGACTAAACTTTGTCTTCATCAGGACTAAATTGGCCTCAAACCGAGACCAAACCAGAGCAAGTGTGAACGTTTAGACATAATCATGGACGCCACCGTAGTATTTGGTCTAGCGTCACATTTTCTCATGATAAATATTTTACTCCATATCACCCTGCCCCAATCTAAAGTCTGTAAAAACACATCCATTATTACTAAAAACATGAGTGAGCCCAACCCTCACCACTGCAGGGTAAAACCACAGCCCTCTCCCTCGTTTGAATATGAAAGCACCCATTCATCTATCTTTCATCACCCTCCCACCTGTTATCATCCCCTGCTCCTTCAATCTTCTTCATATCTTCTGTCATGTTCCCATTCCCTGTCAGCCCTCCCAGCGTGTTAACCCTCTTAAGTGGCCGCTAACCACCTCCAAGCCCCGACGACAACTAGAGAAGAAAGGCGTCGAGCCAACTGGGGCAACACAGAGCAGAAACAAGCTCGCTTTTATCCCCGACCGTAACCGAGAGAGAGAACAGCCAGAAAAGCACAGATTCCTGGGGAGAGAGATGGAGAGACACGGGAGGGGAGCAGACTCGCGGAACGGAGAAGAGGCGACAGGGGAGATGGTACAAGCAGAATTCGATGAGACTACACTTATGGTACTGAAGCTGGAGAATACAGAGGCTGAAACTAGATGAGATTTTTGAGTTGTATATTGATTATTGAGTTATTTAAGACAAGTGGTGTGCTGTGACTTTTATGGATGGGAAAGCAGACTCTGGGTGATTATCAATATTTAGTTGATGACATTTAAGTTGGGTCTTAAAAAAGGCTGAACTTGAACCAGTCTGTACATGCAAAAATGAAACAAATAAAACAAGTGTGTCTTAACCCGGGTCCCCTGCGTGGCAGACATTTACTTATATTACAGAGTTTAATTCACGTACTATGGGCTTGTACTCAATGGACCCAACAATGTCACTTGACGGCTCAATACAGATCCTCTACTACTCACAAACTAACTCTCTATGTGATTAAATGACTGTATTTCAAGCTAACATCTTATCATCAGAAACTCAAACAGAGCCTTTGCTGCAAATAATGACTTGTCTCTAAAAGCTAGCTTTTAAGTGAATTGTTGAAACTGAAGTATGCTCAGCGTCCAGCTTCTGGCGGCAAAGGTGATGGGAAAATGGGCTTATTTGGATAGATTTCTGAACAATAATTTAATTCTAGTTTTCAAATGCAGTGGTTTTAGATTTTATTGGTCAATCACGTATAGCCTTGCTTGTAATGACCACACGCCACTGATACTGATACTATGGTGGCAATATAATTTCCAACAAGCAAGAGTTCTATACAACATCGAACATAGAAGTATTAATGTCACTGTAATAAACAAAGAGATGACGAGCCAAAAACGTGTGGCAACAGAGGATAATTGTAGGTTTTCGAATTTCCCGCAAATGGCGTTGCTGGAAGGATTTCACAACCCAATTAAAACTGGTTTCACAAGGAGACTGGTAACTTTTAAGTGTAAAAAAGTTATCTGAATATGTATAGCCATTGCTGAAGCTGTGACTGACATAAGGACCAACAAGAAAATGTCAAAATTGATGAAAAATGCAGCATCAAAAACTACAACTAAAACCACTTTTGGTCTCTTAATGTTTGGAAAGAGATGGAGTGACGCGGAGGATAGATAAACATTTCGAAAGCGGCACAGAGAAGCAGTGACAGGGAAGATGGCACGAGCAGTATTTGATGTGACAACACCTCTGGTACTGGACGCTGAAGGATTTGGAGGCAGAAATGAAAGGAGATTGTTGGAATGTTGCTCTGATCAGCAGTTGGGTTCAAGTGATGTTAAAATGGGTTATAATTGAGCGTAAAAAGTTGTGGAAGTTGCTCAAAACTGTCAAAAATTTAGTGGTTTTGATAGTTTGTTTTGAAGAGTTAATTTGCAAATATAGATGAGGGGAATTTGAAATGATCATCAATCAATTCCGGTGCAAATCCCCTCAACTATACTGTGATTAATACTATGTGTGGAGATTATATTACAAATTAGATATCTGTTTTTGCAAATTAATCTAAAATCTATGTTATCACTGGCTTGCAAATAACAGCTAGTTTAGTAGTTAGCAAATATATATATTTTTTTAAATTAGTCAACTAGTCAAATAATTATTTCTAAGAAATACAGTAAATTGAGACTTTTTGAAACAAATGAAGGTTAATCTATGGTGACTGGAGGTGTAAAGTGTATTACTGATGAAATTGTGTAGTATTTTTGGACATTTCCATTCAATTACGCCACTGTCTCTGAGATAAAACATATTTTTTGAATGTGTTGTAGCGTCTGTACAGTCCAAATAATGATTTCGATGATAAAATATGACAATTATTATTTGTTGTAGTTGAATAGTAACATCAGTTGATTAATCATTGCAGCCCTAATCACTGGTTCATTCACATGAAACAAAAACTGATTTATTTTCTGTCACGTTCACAGTAGCCTTAAAATGGGGTATTATTTTCTTGTTATCAGTTGAAATAAGTTTATATATATATATATATATATATATATATATATATTGAATTTAATTTCTGTTTCGAGATCTTTAAAAAAAAGTCCATCGCCCATTGACATATATTCACCCTAACTTCTGACAGCAGTTAGCATCAAATTCAAGAACATTCAATTCAATGTATTATTTTGATGCCCAAAATGCCTCGATGGGCGACAGTAAAACAGTCATTGATCAAAAATAGAAAAGCAGATTAAGCAATGTTCACATGAATCTCGCAGATGTATAACATAAATACACCCTTCTTAATTGCATGCTTCTTAGTTTCTTCATTAACTGCTATCAATGCCATGCTCCTTGTCAGAGTCAGGCAGGTCCAACGATCAGAATGAACTGTAAGTCGGGTTCTTAGTAGAGAAGATCAATAGCAGCTCAATGCGAGACGCTGGGGAGAGGAACTATGCCCTTGATTGCACACAAGGTAGGCAGCATCTACACCAACATCTTCAGACCAACAAGTGTTTGGTGGATTCAAAAGTAGGATCAGGGAGAACCCTTCCAACTGAATATCAGCACCATCATGCATTTTAAAGAAAACAGGGTGGCAATGTTTTGTCTTATACTGCATTTCAGGTAACTGTTCAGTTCAGGTATTTCCCACTTTAACAAACATTACATTACGAGTTACGAGTTCGAATCATTCCATCTGAATTAACTCCTACTGCATTTAAACAATAAGTCTAATGTAGTCATCTGGACTCAGTTTGAAAAAGTAGACGTTTCGACTCTCATCCAAGAGTCATTGTCAATAACAGAATTTTGAAGCTATTTTTGTTAAAAAAGAAAGACCTTCTTTAAACAGAAATGGAGGGCTTAGGTTTAATCTTCCTGTTATTTATAATGGGTTACTGAACCCCTGGAAAGGTAAAGGACCAGGGAATTCAAATGCTAATCAGGTACTCAGGGTGGTTGAGCCAGGGTCTCACAAAGACAAAGAGGTTTCTAATAGCCCATTAAGATTCTGAATAGGCTAGCTCGGTAGATACAAGGGGGGAGTTTCTGTTGAAACCAACAACTCTTTCTACTTCAGGAAGGCTCCTCCCAATGGGCGGGTCTTACCACAGAACAGTATTAATATCGGAGTTCTCGACCTAAATTCTGTTATTGACAATGACTCTTGGATGAGAGTCGTAACGTCTACTTTTTCAAACTGAGTCCAGATGACTACAACTGAAGCTTTTTCTACTATGGAACACGCCTGGACGAATGAGGGATTACACCGACAATAAGTCTAATGTTATTCCATAGGCCTCAGAAATGAAAATTAAACAAAATCTCCAAAATGTTAAAAAGCAGAATTTTGTCTGCTTTACATAGTTTACCTAACCAATCAGATTAATTTACTACGGAGATTTCTATAGATGTCACCAGTTTACCTTGTATGTGAAATGAGTAGGAATTAATGGCGTTCAAGGGCATATTTTCAAGTTGGAGGGCACAATTCTGTGATGTGACACCTTGCTCGTTTTTAAAGTACACAGGTTCTTATGGTGGGTTTACACTCAACATGGGGTGTATTCTGCATGTATTTTGAGTGGTTACCAACCACTGTGTGAAGGGGTGTGTTTCAGTGTTACCGGAGTGCAGGTTCACACAATTTCAAGTGCTAAATTGCTCAACTTTAATGAAAAGAAAAACGCTTACAATAGTGCCGGTAGTGCTCCAAGGTTAGTGATGTTTGAAGGACCTACATTGGCCACATGTCGCACCTGACCCCTGCTAAGTGTGAATCTGGCATAACACTATCATTACGGGGTGCTCTGAGTGTTAGACAAAGCTTTGAGTTCTTGAGACAAAAAAATGATTGGGAACCACTGCTTTAGGACACAGAACCCAACCTTAGCAAATGCAATGGCTAATGATAAACTGCGAGGGAACACAATTGTAGGATCATAACAGCCTGGTTCATTCAAAAAAGGGACAATAACACGGACAAAGAGAGGAAAACAACAAAAGAAGAGAACACGCATTTTTTCAGACTACACAACGTGCCATACTGCAACTCTATTTGTGCTCTGCTGTGCCACATTATGCAACCAGGTGTGCCGACTTGGATGCGTGCCTCAAAGTGTTTACACGCATTCAAATACATGTTTTGGTGCGCGCAGTGTGAAGAGAGTAGGCTGGAAAATGGAGCCGCGGCAAAGTAAGAGGAACTGAGCACAGAGAGAACATCCAATTCAATTTGAGAAGCGCATCGGCTCACAGTGCAAACACAAAGGCTTCATTACAGGCAGATCCCGCTTGATAGAAACAGCTAATTCATCATCTTTCAGCACCAGCAGAGAAGAGAAGAGCGTTCAGTGGAGTGGGGAATGCTAGTTGGGGGTGGGTAGTGGATATGTGACTCGCAATGGGAGCAACAAGGCAATGACTCAACCAAAAAAAGGTGAAGAAATATCTCCAAAGATGTCCATTGCAGTGTAACCGTATCAATAGTATGAATGCTTTCTCAGAGGAGCCCTATCAATGTTATATTAAACCCTACCTACTTTGAGACTTTAGTTGATGGTTATATTAAATAAATACATGACAATTTGTCAAGTTAAACAGATCAGTATCACAACATCACCACAATAGTCCATATAGTCCAGTCCTAGTTCATTGATAGATTAAAATGTCCCACAAATTAGGCTTAACATTAGCCATTTACACAGGAGCTGTTGTTGGAAGACACACAAGGGGAAACACCGGTAACAGACAAGGGGAGGCTTGCCCGCCAGCAGTCCGAGCCTCAAATACAGAATAGTTCATGACGCTCACATTTATATAACATTCACCGAATTCGAACTCACGCATGCTGTGACATACCGGGATCAGATCACACACGAGCACGCCGTGGCCAATCCAACCGCACCACAATCACCGAAAAAGTCAACGCTCGAGCGCTGAGAATTCAGAGCCAATATAGTTTTACGCCGATCTTAGAAACAACGCGCCACTAGTCAACTCAACGATGACGACAGCAATACTTTAGAGTCAGTCCCCGGGCTTTACGCGTATGTACGGAAACTCGCCAGATTGACGTGATTCACCGCTACAGTAGCATGTCAGCAGATGTGTTGTCATGACATCAGAACAATCTAACGTTTAAAATTGTAGTGGAAAAAGGTCAGAATTCTATGGTATAATTTGTCTTACAGCCACAAAAGAAACCACAACTATTGACAGCATTATTTAATTATGTGACTGAATGGATTTAAAGCCATTACACAAATAACCCTTGTGGAAAGTTTAAGGGATTCCATAAGTAGTGGAGCAGTTTTGCCAGACAAAGAAAGCCACATTGCATTGTTTGTGGCAAAGGGTAAGGTTAAGTTTAATGTTAGGAGTAGGATTATATTTATAAAAAGCTGTTGGGTTCTTGATTGTATGTGTTGTTGTTGCTGCTGTTGTTGCCTTTAATGGCAGCTGGCAGCCAACTGCAAAGGTGTATTTACCGCCATCCACTTTATTTTTTATGCTTTAGACTTCTTCCCTCCTGTAGTTGACTTTAGACTTTTCTTTTAAAAAATAGCACATTTCTTATCGAGTTATAAAGATCCCCTTTGTACCAATGGAAATAAGACATCAGATCAACACATGATGGCAACAAATGACTTATATTGTCGTCCAACATTGACGTAAATAGAAGTATTAATGACGAAGTAATAAACAACGAGATGACAAGAGCAAAAAGGATGGCTACACAACGGCCTCACTAGCAACGTGATAACAGGAACACTTTCACAACAAAAGCAGAACTATTCAAACTGGCCATGAGAAAGGATCTTACACTAATAATAAATCATCTACAACTAGCAACAGCAATAAGAAGGTGACCAAAGCTAAACGATGAAGTAACATTGTACAGGATGTCCGTTGCAGCATCTCAATCTTCCATACGATCGGCGTCACGAACAGGGTACTTGAGCGCCATTAAAACTGGCCATGGGTAAAAGAGACTAATGACTTCTATTATCATCTAAATGTGTGAGCGGTATAGAACATGAAAATAAATACGGCGCATGAAGAAGGATGTTATTACGCTCATAAGTCTTGCCACCCATTAAGATGTCAACATTATAAATAAGTGATGCCGTGATTGCATTGGGAGGGGTGGAAAGGTTTGTGCGTATTTACTTTCTGCACGTTGCATACATTATCAGTTGGTCTGGAGTGTGAAATTCAGTATGTAACGGATTTGTTTTTGGCAGTGTGTGTTTATTGTAAGGTAAGTAGGCAAGCTGCGCATAGTTTCATGCACTCGTGATCTTTTCATACTTACAAATATGTTAACTTTTAAAAATGACATCATATTTTTGTGCAGTTGAAACTTGCGTAGACATGCTTGCTCTATGCTTGCATCAGCAGGCTCCGCAGGTTCTTGGAGACTTGATAGTTCCTCTCAGAGCAGACGGGTCAGTCACCAGAGGAAACTTTAGACTCCCAAGGCGTAAAACAACTTTAGGACAATCATCTTTCACTGTACAAGGCACAACAATGGAACTCTTTACCTGCAGAAACAAACTGGGTCCTTTTCAATCAATAACTCAAATACTTTAATTTGGAGGTCAGAATTGTAACCTTTGACCTGTGTCTTTTCTATTACATTGTTACATTGCTGTTGTAAAAATGTTGTAGTGTGTGACATGAGCTCATGAAACATTGCTGTCCCTATCAAATAAACATAAATAAAACACATGTTTTTTCCCCCCTCCTGCTCTGTTTCTCTGGAAATTGGAATTTGTGTGTAAATTAAAACAAGATTGTTGTGTGATTGTTTTTAAATGTGTTCTAAATATGTAACTATGTATTTTTGTTTAGAATGTTTTACTGACTTAATCATGTGCAAAACTGTCATATTCATTCGCAATAATGTCATATTCATGTGCAATACGCATACGCAATAATGTCACTCATGTGCATATAACTGCTGTAAATAAGAGTGTTTACTTTTGCCACTATTATTATTTTTGTCTTATGTTATTTTATTTTTTCTTTCTATTCCATATTAAGAATATGAGAGGTTTTGTCTTATAAATAAATACAAATAAATTGCAAAACTTACAAATAAAGGCTTATCTTATCTTAAAGTATGCCATACCAATTAACCTGCATTTTCTTCAATAACATGTGTTTTTAATGCCAAAAAGCTTGAAAAACGTAGGTACCAATCCCCTTATCGATCCAGTCACACAACAGAATATTGCCTAGTGGAAAATCAAGACCCGTAATGGCTCTATTATTCTCCCCGGTGGCCCTTAGCCACTAAATGTGTGTCACACAAATACAAATAACCACAGTCTTTGTAAAATAGCTCAAGGTCGTCCAAAGTACACCCACCACCAATTACTCCTGACTGCAAACACCAAACCCGGAGGTGTCCCTACGGTGTCCGCTCACAAACACACCAACACGGCCAGGACACAGAGCTTTGCGGTCCCCAGTGAAAGGCTTCCATGCTGGGTGTGAATCGAGGGCTTGGGATGGGGGAGCGCCCGGTGTCACTGCGGATTAAAAATGCATGGCTTTGCTGGAGCTAGCGTAACAATGAGTGTCCTCATTCGTCGCCTGTCACCTCTGGGAGCTCACTGGACAGAAGGGAAGAGAGAGAGGGAGGGAGGGAGGGAGTAGGGGAATGGTGAGGTAGGAGAGCAGTCATGGTGGGCAGTCAATTTGGCTACATGGATAGAGTAGAACCTGCAATTTACACCTCAAAAAATGGGAACCATGTGCCATTTTGACATTCTCCCCGGTTGCATATTATATATTTTCTTATTTGGTGAACAATGAGTTGCTTTTTACCTACTTTCTGTATCTACCTGCGTTGCAACAATGAAATTTCCCCATGTGTGGACAATAAAGGATTATCTTATCTTATCTTATACTGATGCTGAGGGTGATTGCGTTTTTGTGTGTACTCATTTATTTTTATTAGAACATAGAACAACGAAAATAAAGCAACAACAACAATAGATTTTTTTTTTTTTTTTTTAAACACATACAAAAAGAACCACACAAAGAATGAGCGGGACCAGGTAGAACGTAAGGCAAGTGAAGGTGTAAAAGTAGAAAAGTAGGGAGTGACCAGTGATCAGGAGAAAAGAGGAATTGGAGCATATTGTCCCATTTCGTCCATTGTTTTTTAAATTAGTCTATTTTTAAGTTGAGTCCGGAGGGTATTTTTTCCATTGTGCATATGTTATGATGTCTGTTATGATATTAGTTCAGTACTTAATCGTCAGAGCGGTTTGAGTCATCCATGTTTTCTATGAGGTGCTTTCGGTTGTCGTTATTTGGCAATCAAGCCCATTTGATGTGGGCTTGTTTTACTCCTGTTTTGGTCATTGTTTAGATCTGGTCAAGTCCAGGTTTAGTTCCGGGTTAGTGCAAGTGTAAAACACGGCTAAAACTGGATCATTGGCCCAATACATTTGATATAGCCGGGAATAAGTTGTGCTTGATCGTTTCGTACCACTTTATATTTAACATGATGGACAAGCAGCTTATTAAGAATGGTTCAGTCTAGTAACTACTTTGTTAAGGGCTTAAGAATAGGTGCTAGAGCATTAAGCATTTGATTAATTAATGCATGCTTTATTTTGGCTGACACAAGTGCAGGTAATATAAAGTGTTACAGTCAATTTTACTTTACAACAGCAAACTCCGCAGACAGATTAATTTTGCTTGTTAAATAAACAATGTTTTACTTTACAATGATGAATTAGATATTGTGTTTTTAACTTTCCTTTTAAACATGCTCAAATTTAGATTTACCCTTTTGCAATATTATTTAGTTGAGCCTTTTAATTACATTTGCTTCAGGGACTGATTTGACTGTATACTGTTGTATGTGTATTGCTCACTGTAAGTTATTTGTGTTTTTAATGTTTTATTCTGTCTTTTTGTAAAGCACTTTGTGACTTCTGTGCTATACAAATAAAATGTACTTACTTACTTAAAAATAAATGTATACGATTGTAATTTGTGGTTGTCTGACTACACCATCACACCTAAATGATATGGGCTGAACATTTTACATCAGAGTCACTACTACGAAACATTAAAGAGGTTTTCCACTATATTTTTTGTGACCAAGGACAATGGGGCGTGCAGTTCTTCTCTGGCCAGAAACATTGAGGACACCTGCCCTCCGCATAATATAAGCGATCTGGATTCCTGCCATCTCTGTGATAATGAACTTTATGAAGTGTGCAGCAAAGTATGTCTCCAACACCCCCGTATCCACGTCTACATCCCTGCAAACGTGACACCCAGCCTCCACGAACGGCGTCATTAAAAGCGGTGACGAGCCTTCTGCAAATCACCACTTGCACTATGACTAAATGCTGTCAGAGTGAATAAGAATCAAGCGGTGGGTTGCCAGGTACAACAATAGTGCCCCCTCAGCTTGCTGGGATCTTGTCAGCACAATCAGCACTTTACTAAGACAGGCTTGGAAAACGAAGGAAAAGGGAGGGAAAAAATGGTGACAAGCAAGAGCAGCCGTGAGGAATCCTCTCCCGCACGACCTTGATGAAAAAAGGAGACTGACGGTTTTTTGTCTGTTGAATAAGATGGGGAGAAGGTGAGAGGAGGTAGAAAGGAAAAGGTAGCAAGGTGAGTGACACAGGAATGTTTCAATTAATCTAATATACCAAAAAATGCATCTGTAGTAGAAATGGGTGAAATATTTTTTTAATGAATCGTTATTTAACCAGGTAAGAAACCCATTGAGATCAAAACCATTTTACCCACAAGATAATATTACTGCTTTGAAGATAATTCACTATCTGCAAAAAGAGTTGGGGGAAAAAAGGAATCTGTGCAATTTGAAGATCAGCATTTTTCGGCTAGCGTTATAGACAAGTAGATACTAATTGATACTAAGAAGAGTGTAAATCAAACGATATATTTATTCAAGCAATATTTAAAAATATTTAAAAAAACTGGACAAAGTTTGACCTTTTCTGAGTGAATTTAGAGTGAACCTCTATGAAGCCACATCATATTATGAAAGTACCATCATTTTATTTCAAATTTTACTGTCTAAGATTTATTATCATTGTGGAATCAAAATTGGCATTAAAAAGTGCAATAATTGAATAAAAATTGGTATTGCGTATCAAGCCCATTCCTTACTATTGAAATCGACTTGAAACATCATTCAAGATTTGTACAGAACCTGTTATCACATTTCTGAGGGCTTGTCATAAACGCGATCGGATTTCTGTCAACATTGCCCCTGTCCAAACGCATCCGAAACATATCTGCACATTGCACATGTCATTATTCCTTTAAAGATTTACATATTCCGGTGATTCAAACCAAATTGCCTTGAGACTGTTCCAGTTTTTGACATATTATTGGCCATCAAAATCCTTGCCAATTTTGTCTGACAGTCACTCTGGCACTTGAAAGAAACGTGAGGCTGATTTGCATACGAGAAAGACAGGGAAATGGGAATGTCAGCGCCTCCATTGTCTCTATAATCTGAGGGGCCTGCATAACCAATCAAGCATGTCTGCTGCTCTAATGGGCTCAATGACACCTGTAGGACATTGGCCTGACTCTCCACACACAGAGAGCTGAAATATGTAATAGAAGATGTCTGAAGGGAAAGCTTTTCAGCACATTTAAAAGGTCAAATGAACATAAACATTGCATTAGCCGGAAAGTAACAGAGGAGGATAGCTACCTTGCCTAAGCTGTAGTATTATATTGCATTTATTTAGTTTGTTCTATGTATGTATTATAAGATAAGTAAGATATTTGCAGAGTATATTTAGTTAAGAAGACAGTGAGGTGTGCAATCAGGTCAAGTCCACAAGGGAATTAATGGGAAAGAGGGAGGAGTCCAAGGAGAATAATAAAAAAAAACAGTATGTACAGGTTATGTATGAATGATTAACGAGGCCACACTGAAAAATGACAATGTTTAGTATAGCAAAAAGCTGGAGGTAAAATCTTACATTGACAGTTTGATCTGAGGAAAGGGTTAGAACTGACAAAGATATAGTTCTCAGGGGTCCTTCTTCAGTGTCACTGCCATTACTTATGTGCTACTGACCTCTCTACGATGTACATGTCTTCTTCACCTTCTTATGCCCTTGGTCCAACAAAGCTAACTAACAATGCTCAAAGTCATAAACGTTGTCCTAGTTGCATGGAAAATAATGAGAGATTACAAAGTTGAGATCTCCAAAATACTTTGCTTTTGCCATGCCTCAAGGGTCAGTTTTGGGCCTGTTACTATTCTACTTTCATAATACTAGTTGAACCGGTTTGAGAAAATTGGTCAGAAGGCTTTAATTTCTAATCATCCCACTACATATGTCCATCAAGGACTATGTCAATCCATCTGATGATTATTTTTTTGATTACACTGATATGCAAATATCACAAATATAAAAGCAAGCTTTGTTTTTGCTCTAATGTGAGTGATCCAGTTTGTCCCAATATTCAGCAACTTTAGTGGCCATTTTGGTGGTCACATCGGACCCCCAGACCCTCCCAATCAAGTTCCAGAGTGGCCTTCATCGTGGCCAGTCCAAGGCACACCATCAGTGTGTTGATATGCCACATTTATGAAGTGGGATGGATTATTAAGATTAATACATAATTCAGTGAGCCATATTTTGACAGTTTTGTGAACAATATTTGAGAGAAAAGGGTATTTTCTGCATATAGAAAACGTCACATAGCATTGAGTTCAGCTCATGAAAAATAACAGCAAACACAAAAGTGTTACATTTATATTTTGTTTAGCCTATAATAAAGTTGCAATTTGTAAGACTGAAAATGCGAAAAGCTTCTGTATAAAAATGTGACCTAAATCACTGATTATCACTAAAATAATTGGGGAGGGCAACAACAACAATTTGCAACAATTTGCTTATGATAAATACATATATACAGTTAGTTTGTTTAATTAATTAATGAGGAAGTGCAGATTGTACGGTCTTAACCATAGCCTCCCACTAGACAAGTCAAGCATAAATATTGATGAATTTATATATGTGTTTTAACAGCTATTTGACTCTTCAAACAGAGCATTCTGCTAGAGACTAAACGAGTTGCTGAGGGCGATACAAGATTTCATGCATGCTGTCGTTTCTGGGAGAATGGAAGCCGGCGCGTTGCCTAATCGATTGATCACTGCCTTTGAAGCTGATGGACCCTATTCATTATTAATCAGCCTTTTTAACAAGGGAAAGTGCCTTGACTGGAGGCCACAACACCATAAAGCTATGTTTAGCCCATCTGCATAGCAAATGACGAGGGCCAGATCTAACAGTATGCATCGTGCACCGAGACTGTGGACTTATAACACCAGGGTCACTGCTTGTACCTGCAGATTCATTATTAGCATTTGACCTATGCCAGTTACGCACAACATTAACCAAGGGCATGCTGTGCTTAAATATATAATAGGCATTAACCTCTGCTGTGAAGAGCTGCAGTAGCAAAGACTTGTGGAAAATAACAGCGAGACAAAATGCACGGGCTAGTTAAAGCAATGATAGAATACAATCTTTTTAAAATCTCTTTTCAGTACAGCATTACTGATCGTCATATACACAACGCTATAGGCAAGATTTGAAGAATGTCTAGAGATGCATTGGCAGAAAATTGAAACATGTTATGTTATTGTAACACAGAAGCCTCTTTCGTCTCAAACCGGCCTTCGATATCACTTTGTCAAATATCTCTTGTGATCGAGGTTATTATCTTTGAGCATATAAGTGTTTTCTGAGCTTGTGGTTCTTGCTAGTGAAACATTAAAATGTAAACAAGCTGAGGAACAACCTGATAAACGACTGGGCCACAGCTGGTAAATACATTTATCACAGAAGTGTCAGAATACTTTGGAATCAATGGTAAGTTTAGTGTTAAGCATCTTCGAATCGCCATTGGTTTAATATCTATCCATTGGTTTTAGAATGATTAATAAGAAGGAACGTTGCCACGGTGATTAACAATTTAAAACAAAATACAGAACGCGCCAGACAAAGCTATAATATTTACAGAGAGATTAGCTGCTGGCCCTTCACCAGAACATTTTAATTGTTCAATCGTCCTATTCCAACTATTTTTTTGAGCCACAAAAAGCTTTTTTTTCACTCCCAAATTTGATCAACCAATATCCCTGGGGCCGAAAATAGAAGCGTACCTTTAAAACCGTAGTACAATCATGAGGCAAATAAGCTGAGTGCTAATCCTTTATCCTGTCGTCAATAACATTTGGCATGGCTTTGAATCCCGTCTGCACAACGGGATTACACTCGCAAGCCTTCTGACGCATAACAATGCACCAATATTTAATCATCCTATCCGCCAATGCTCTCTCGCGATCTCTACTGCTTTTTTTTATTCCTCTCGCTCTCTCTTTTAACATCACCTCTGCTCCGATCTATTCCATTTCAGGCCCCGTGTTCGAGACTACAAAATGGACCCCATTGTGTGAAATGAACGTTGAATGGAGTGAAGGGTGTGGAAAGTGAAGATGTGCTGTAATTGCTCGACAACAAAGAGCTTCAGTGTCTGCTTTTAATGGAGTGGTGCCTTCTGAGGGATGTAATTAAGGGTCTTTTTGTTTGATTTTCAAGGTTTGTAATTGCAGAGTGCATCAAAAGCTAACCGAATGCACTTAAAACTAGTTGGGTGATGTTGTTTGGGTTCATGACTCGCTTGGCTGATGGAAGTCAAGGGGGAGAGGTGTTCTTACTATGACCATTCTGTATATTTGATCAATACAATGCAATACTACAACTAATACTACAGATGGAATGGTATAAGTTTTCATATGCTTTATTTCATTTTTAAAATGTTTTGTTTGTATTTCAGATTTGATTGAATATGTTTTTGATTTAAATTTGTTTTTAATTTATAGTATTGTTTTTTTTTCCTTTATATGATTAATATGATCAGTTTTTGCCATCATCATGATTATATAATACATTTGAGTTAGTTTATTTGAACATGTATAAAGATAAGAAGAAAAAGAGTTTCCAATTTCCATTCTTAAAATCACATATAAATTAAAATAATAATAATTCGGACAATAGTAGGAGGAGCTTGTTTAATCCTACCCCTTTTTACATATCACTATAGTTCACATACACAAAAATAAGTATTAAGAATTATTATATTATATTTAAAACACAAAGGACAAAATGGGACAATTATTCAGAACTTAAAAGGCGCAATGGACGATTTTTTTGTGATTTGAGCACGCAGGCGGAAGTGCGCATGCCACTCCCCCGTGTGGACTGATACAACACACACGTGCGTTTGTTTATTAGTGCGATGGATCGCATCACATCGCTCGTCTCCCGTAGATTTCCGTCTTCTTCTTTCTCCGTCTTCATTTTGCCCCGTACACTGAGGGAACTATATTATGATAGATCAATGTGCTTAGACACGCGGAACCGTGCTGCTCTCGGAGGACGAGCCACACGCGGCTGCAGGTGAGCGGTAGGTGCGTTTTATGATTGATACGTGGCAGGACTAATTGGCAGTCCACGCCACGAGGAAATAAGACTCAGATTTGGGTCAAAAAAAAAAATCGTCCATTCCACCTTTAATAGTTTTTTTCTCAGTTGCCACTCCCTTTTTTTTTCTACTTTTACTCCTTTACTTGCCTTATGATCTACCTGGTCCAGCTCGTTCTTTGTGGATGTTTGATTGATTTTAAATTAAAACAAAAAAAAAATATCCCTTTCTGTTGTGTTTTTTTTTTTTTTATCTATGTTCTAAGAAAAAAAAGGGAGAGAAAAAAACACAAAACTGAACGCAAATTATGTCTATTTGATCCTCAGTTTGAATAAATAAACCAGTTTTTTGTTTTTTAATATCCTCTTATTAATTAATCTTCATTTTCAAACTCATTTGAAGACGCCAGCATGACCAAACAAACTCAAGGAAGGTCATGAGGAAAACCAGCAGCAAACTTGTATTTACTGGTGTCTTGATAATACGCAGTACGTCGCTCCTTGCCTTCAGCTTTAAGCCCAAACAGACTGTCTCCACAACACTCAGTTAATTAAACAGGGGACATTCAGCGGCTTGGAAGCACAGATTAGATAGAACACAGGAAGGAGTCGGCGTGCACAATTACAAGTTTAATTAAAGCGAGCAATGCAAAGGTCATCCGGCTGGTGGGCAAGAAGACATGTTTTTGGATAATACTGTGGCATGTGGCAAAAACAATCAAATGACGTCGGCTGTGGGCATTAAAGCGCACGTCTTCCACCCTACCACTGTATTCATGAAGAACCTTTATACTTTACAGCCTTTCTGACATTATTTAAATCAGGTATCATTACATGGTTGGTCTGCCCGTACTTGTCGAACACTGTTGCCCTGCATTCACCTCTGTTCGCCCCCTGCCTTCCATTTGCAAGACTGGGGCCAACCATGCATGTCGCCAAGGCAGGCCAAAAGCCCCAACCCCTTCCACACACACACACACACACACACACACGCACACACATGCACGCACACACACACACATGCACGCACACACATACTCACACACACACGCACATAATATTCTCATTAATAACTACAGCTCATGCAGTGTCTAATCCAGAAAATGCTGATCCAGAAAAGCCTGGAGGGTGAGCTACATATTCCCCTTAATTACGGAGTGATACTGCCCCGATGTATATCGACGGACACAGGCGCTGACCTACTTTCCCAGTTTACCCAGTTTATAGTTCAAATGAAGACAGTGAGAGAAAGAGAGGGAGGGAAAAAAGGGATGAACATGGGGTGCTAAAAACAATCCTTAATGTAACAAATGAATAATACAAATGTGAAGTGTGAGTTGCAGTAGAAGTTGACAGGAGATGTAATTGCTTTACACGTAATGGCATTTAACGTATCTATGATGAATACTAGGGATGCAACGGCACAAGATATAATATTGCATTGTCACAATACAGGTGTCATGATTCAAAACACGTGTTCGCTCGATTCACACGTGTCGCTCTGTGCGTCATGAAGTAAACGTCTTCCCACAGACTTACAGCTGCTTTATTTTAACAGCGGTAGATTTCATCTTTCAGTCACTCTTCATTTTACATTGACAGACCCAGGAATGACAAAAACATAAATTTTTAAAGACTCTAGAATTGCTTTTGGCTTTATCTGTCATTAAATGAAGGCGCTTGTAATTCACCCGTGACTCGTGATCTTCTTTTCAGACATTATCTTAAAAGTTTCATTCAGAAAACGGAACAGAAGACATTTACTTGTAATAAAACATCATTTTAGTGATCTAAAAGAAAAGAGGAGAGCGTTTGCTAAGAGCAGGAGCTTCTGTCTGACGGCCAACTCATGCAGAGACACGAGAGTCACGAGGAGACACTATATTAAGAAACAAATCCAGCAATGCACAAAATAGAACGGTCTGATAGTGTATTTTTCCCAGCCGCCCATATTAAGTATTCTATGAAAACTGTTCCACAAGTTAAAGGGCAAGGAGCCTCATTTATAAAGGTTTGCATAGAAATGTTGGTGAGCAATGTTGGTGACCACTAGAGGCATACACCACACAAACTCCTGATTTATAAAACACTGTGCACTCTCCACCACGCAGTTTGTGCTTTATAGATCCCACCTGCAGCTGGAATCTGCACACGCCCTCTCCACACCTCCAAAACACCATACACGACCCATGCAAAGTGACTTAGAGCAAGCTGTCTGTTACAAACTGATGAAAGGAATTCTGGATCTGGTCAGGTTCGGACACTGGGGTGCATGTCGTACACAGGGTCGGGTTGGATCATTTGGGTCAATCCAAACTCCAGCGTGTGGCGCGCAAAGACAACTGAATGTGTTGGATCTGCATCTTGAAGAGGGGTTTTCTCTCGTTGTTTCATAAATCCGTTTACATATTCCGAGGCTCTTCTGTGTTGGTTCACAGACGGGACGGCTGCATATGTGTCATGTGTCGTCCAGAATAATGAGCGGAATAAAGGGCTCTTCTCCGTGTTTAGGCCGACTTCTGTTTAAATGTGATAATCTCGCTGAATAACGGTAAATATGATAAAATATGTATTTGCTTTTCCCTGTGTCTCCAGACTATGTGCAGAACCAACAGGAAGGTCTCAGTTTACTTCCACTAGACACAGGACGCCTAGTTTAATAAATACCATAAAATAATGGCGCAGAGGGCGGTCTACGTGCTGTGGAGAGTAAATAATTGACTCATGATTCATCACATTATAGACTAATGTACAGCTGTCATGCTGCAGTTTATTGTTTATTGTTGCAGTTTATTTATACATGCTTTATTAAGGCTAAACTAAAAGTGTAGCTATCATAAAGTGCGACCCATTTCTCTCCGTTATAATTGACAAAAAAACTAAAAATAGTTGCCCAATTTCCACACATTTTCAACACAGACTCTCACACTTTAGCGCATTCTCAGATTTCCTGCGAGCCGTACAAATAGCAAGTAGTGCTAGAGAAAAATCATTTTGCAGTCCAGCCATGCAAGCATATTGAATCCAGCAAAGACAATCTGGCAGCGACTAGGGTCACTTGGAATTAGGGGAGTGAAAAAAGCAAGGCTGCGTGGCTGAACAAAGTGAATTCTCCGGCCCGCAGTTGGCAAACACTGAAGCAGACACACAATACAACCTGTTCCCGACTCCTTCCGGGCTGATGGCTCTATTTTATTTACATGAGCACAACCATGGAACCTTATGCTTACTGTTAAAGGTGTAATGTGTGACTTTTCTGGTTGAGGGTCCGCCACCTGCTTGTCCTCATGTAGATATTATTTTTTAGCCTAGAATTACAGGTGGGCGATGTATCGAAAAAGTGGATAAGATCACAAGTGTTGTTTTGCAAAATTAGAAGTGTATTGTTGCGATGACTGCCCCAGCCATGTTATTTTGACCTCTTTTTTAGTTGTATTTATCCATCTATTTTTTTCTTTTTTAATCGATAAATAAAAAGCTTTAAACTTTTGAGTTATTTTGTGTGTTCTAGTCTAACTCATAGTGCAACATCCCAAACAAGAATGTGATTTTTGTCATGGTCACCGTCTGTCTGGTGATGTATTGTTTGTCTTGTTTTACTCACAGGTTTTCTGCCTCTACTCCTCTTCGTTTGGCCCCTCCCTCTGGTTACCGCCCCTTTTGTGTCTCAGCTCATCACAGCTGTATCTCATTGTGTAGTATTTTAGGTGTTTGGTTTTCTCTGTTCAGCGCGAGATTGTCTGCGAAGCCCTGTTAGCCCCAGCATTCGAGCGGTTTTTGACTTTGATTCCTATTCTGACCCTAACTCTGTATTTTGCCTACTTCTCGTGATTCCTGTTTGCCGTCTTTGACCCTGGACCGTCCTGAGATTACCCTTTCGCCTATCCTCTGATGACGCTGTTTTTGCCATGTGTACCGAACCTGGAACGGACCTGACTACACCTCTCGTTTGCCCCTGACACCGCGGTTGCTGGCGCTGCCCATCGCTGGAAGGATCTTTTGTTTTTCGTCACTCTTTACCAAGAGACTTTATGTTTCTGTTCCGTGCCATTAAAGACAGTTAATTCTTTGCCTGTTTCTAGCCCGTAATTGGCTCCGTTCTGCCATTCGTGACAATTTTGGCACTTTAGTGTTTGATTTTATGGTCAAATGACGTTTTGTGTGTTTTGAACCTCAACCAACATGTTAGGACACATTTTAGCACATTCTTAATGGATTGTGAACATATATACTGTTGTCCAGATCACGCGAAAATAAATAAGTATGTTTGGAATGACTATTGCCTATGCACCGCATTTGAACAGTTGAGGTTAGCCCTAGCTTAATCCTCAAATAGTCCTGTTTCAGACCTGTATTAGATCTGGTGACACTCAGAGGGCAAGACATTATCTTATGAGAAGTATTTTTTAGAAGTATAATAAGATCTGGAAGATGAATCAAACATGGCATTGTATTGGATTAAATGGTTTCTTCTGCTCATTGATGCTTGATTCCAAAATGAGTGATAATTACTGACCAATCAGAACTACTGCCATCTTCACCTTTCATAGTTTGTGTTATTCCATGTTATCCCTATTTTCACATCAAAATCACATGTTCCATTTCAATTTCGTTGGAGACAAAAATGAAATGGTTGAGAATCCAGCCGGACCAAAGGAATATAATTAGAGCTGGGTTTCGATTCAAATTTCAAGAATCGATTCGATTCCGATTTTTACGTTTCAAAATCGTTTTTTTCCGATTTCTCAGATCCTATCCGATTCGCTCCGATTTCGATCTGATTTCCGATTCGATCCGATTTCGATTCGATCCGGGGGTTAATGTTATTAAAAATAAAAAATGTATTTGAACCGTTTCTTTCACTTCATGACTGTGTAGAGAAGCAAAATATTAAAACTAGTATTATATCAATATTAAACAGCAAATCTTACAAGTATTGGTAGTTACTGATGGAAGACTGATGAAAAGGTTAAGGGTCAATCTACCTTCAAGAAAGATAATCCAGGAGTCCTGAATTATCTTTCTTGAAGGTAGATTGAAGTTCACTGAGGGAAATGTAGAAAATAATTTTAATTTAAAAATAAATAAAAAAATAAAAAAAAATAAAAAAAAGATCTTTGGACGGACGAATCGATATTCGGTCATTAATATGCGAATGGATTAAATAAATTAAATTATTTCAACCCAGCTCTAGATATAATGTAAGAAAAAGTCTTCAAAAAGTTGCTCATAACAGAAAGCTGAACCCCATGAATAGCGCACCTTGAGATATTAAATGAATGGATTTAAAAATAGACCATATATGCGCGTAAACGTGTACATTTTTATATTTTATGAAAGCAACACGTAACCTCTGACACTGAATATTAGATTTATTATTCATCAACGTGCTTCATCCGCAGCCCGGGCCTCTCTCAGCGTACGTACCTGTAGAAGGGTTAGCGAAGACAGAAGTGGCTTTGACGGACAAATCCTTTGATCCCACACATCCACTATCTCCCTTCTCTCCCTCCCCTTGCAGCTTTATCCACTGACTCGCCTCTCCATCCCCTCTCGTCTTTCTTTCTTTCTCTATCTCACTTTCCTCGCCTGTCTTTGCTCTCTCGCTCCCATCTCTCTTCATGCGCTTAGAAAACCCCAAAAAGAGCTGCTCTGTACTGACACCAGCCCACACTTGTTTGAATGCAGTCGCTATTTGCTTTCGGCGAGGAGTTGTGCAGTAAGATCCATCCACAAATCATAATCAGATGTTTATTTGCAAAATGTATGGTTTGTCTAGCAGTGTTTTCAAAAGCGGAACTTGAAAATACGATTCCATTCGTTATTGTGCAAATCCTAACGACTGTAGTGTTGTAGAAGAAGGTCTCAAAAAAGATAATGGTCTCAAAAAGAAAATGGTCCCCCCCCAAAAAAGAAGACAATTAAGGAGAAGGAGACAAAAACAAAATTGTAACGAACCAACGCCTTGAACCACTTCACCACCAGCAAGCGCAGCTAAAAATTGGTAACATTATGAAGAGTATATGATTATGCCACCCCTTACTTACTACGCCCATCCC
Source organism: Eucyclogobius newberryi (assembly GCF_026437365.1). Taxonomy (NCBI): domain Eukaryota; kingdom Metazoa; phylum Chordata; class Actinopteri; order Gobiiformes; family Gobiidae; genus Eucyclogobius; species Eucyclogobius newberryi. The sequence continues at coordinate 16,690,947 of NW_027315857.1, read as the reverse complement.
ATTGACTATACTTTTTAACAATCCGTGATATGGCGAGAAAAGAAAAATAAAAACAACTTTGTGACACACTTTCAAACATCGATTCATGCGCAGAACCATTCATGACCATTTCAAACCTCTTAATTCGTTTGAACGAGCACCTTGTTTGAACTCTATTAAATCCATCTGTCTTCCAGGCTAAAGAGTGGACCACACAGCAGTTTGAATTGATCGCTTCAATTTCCACAACGAAGGAAGGGTCAATTACAGTCTATCGTGGCGTCCCTCTGGAGTTATGTAGCTTTAGTATTAGCCGTGATCACTCAGGCCTGTTTTGTTTACGACTCTTTGTGCAAAGTAGCGCGCTATGTATGGCTTTTAAGTGTCCACGGAGATGAAGACGGTTCCCTATAAACATAAAGAACATGCTGAATTATTTATACGCTTTACAGTGAGGAAGTAGGCTACGACGTCTGCAGGTGTCTCTGAGCAGGACGCAGAAGACGAAGGAGAGAAAACGCATTGTGCCGTAATGCGGTAGAAGACAGCATGTATTTAACTTTGTGGAGTGAAAGTTGTGCACACATCATTGTTGTACGATTATGCCCCTGTGTGTTGAGATGTTTGTGCAATCCCTCAATCCACGGCAAAAGAAGTCAGTTTTAGAGTGTTTTGCCAGACATCCAAATAGCTTCTTCAGTTCTGATGCAGTTCTGGTAAGGACTGGCTGATATATGTGTCTGAGGGGAGGAGTTATCTGTATTGAAAGTCACAGCCTAACCACTGAGCCACTGCTACTCTTCATTAGCAGAACAAAGTTGGTGCTAGATCACATGCTCCAGAGGGACAGCTGTGATCGGTCATTAAAAGGTAAGGTATCCTGTATTAGTCCCTCAAGAGTAGAACATTCATTCTCTGCATTTGACCCATCACTCAACCATTGCCTGCCTTGAAAATGGTCAGTGAGCTCGGGAACCCATCTCCAGGAGGTCTCATTTCTAAAACTTTACGGATCATTTCCACAAATCTCCTGAAAGCACCGTTCACCTTCATCCTCATCTCTAAAAGCTCACACTTTTTGGACCAGACCCCACACTTCAGCATCAAGTTGACTGTTTATAGATCACAAACATAAGTTAAGATCCCAATTCTTGAGCAAAGTCCGCACAGATAGGTCTGGATGGTCCGGGACTCAAACTCACGACCTTGCCATTGTGAAGCGAGCGCACTAGCGACTCAGCCAGTGTGCCGAAGTTTAGGAACATGGATATAATTAAGCTTATGGACAGGGATAAAGTTGAAGTTAGGATTAGGAAATGGCTATGGCTAGGGTTTGGTTGAGGTTAGGAACAGGGTTAGATAGTTGGATATCTAGCACTTGCAATGCCAGGAGAGTTAAGGGAACAGACAACTTTGCGGTAAGAGTGCAACGGTTCTACCAACAAGGCAATTCATCCTAAAACAAACTCAAAATCACGTGTTAGTGTCCACTACAACTACATACTGGTATTACTACAACTATATGACAACAGGAAGAGCAGCAACAACTACATTTGATGATTTTTGTCTTACTGTCAAGAATTACATTTAGCTCAAATACTTCTCTTTGGTCTCAAATAAAACCCATCTTCAACAACGCCAAGAGCTGTTGGATCATACAATTTGAAAAACGAAAGAATTATACTCCGTCCACTCTCAAAGACGCTAAATATAACTCACAGAATCTCACTTTCGAACCATTCCTCTGTACGTTCTTGCGGCTGTATCCCTGCTCCCCGCTGCTCTGCCCTAATTGCTCGCGTTCTATCTCCTCTGCTGGAGATAGGACAAATGGAAAAGTGGGAATGGACCATTACAGAAGCGCGTTATAATTAAAATGGACAAGTTACCCGCGGGATTCATAAAGCAGATACGCGGTTACACAGTTAGGATGTTCTTACCTTACAGAGGGCATATTCTCGACATTGTGTGGATTTAAAACTTCACACCTCTGGATTAAGGCCGATAAACCACCTATCCCTTGTTTCTTTATTAGCTAATAGGCTTAGAGCTCTCAAGGGGGAACAAGACAAGGGATCAGCCGAGCGGGTTCATCTATATCCAACGTCTTTTCACTCCAACTGGAGTCACTAGATTAACTATGCAAAAGAAATTTATTTTTTTAGATAAGCTTTCTAGAGATGCAGACAAACTTGCACGGTTATTTTAAAACAGTGCTTTTGTGCAAGTCATAATGAGTATAATATAAGTGTTGAACGTTCCTTTCAGAATCATCAACAAGAATCATATGGCGTCTATGATCACTGTATTTATGTGCATTTTGAAGTATCTCTTAAGTAGCGGGAGGTAGAAGCACCAAATAAGCAAATTTAGAACTCTTTTGCATAAAGTTATGTGCTTGATTCAGATGTATTTAGATTCATGCACAGTTAAAGCAAAGGCCGGTGGTGGAAAGTAATGGAGTATGGAAATAAGAGTACTGTACTTGAGTAAACACAGCATTTTTATAGTAGAGATGTAGAGATGTCAAACCCAAGCTTTGAGAAACAAAAAAAAACAACATATGGATAAAATTCACTTGAAATATTAGCAAATTGATTGGAATTGCTACTGCTGACCGAAGATCAGCTAAATTTTTTACCACAATCACCACGTTCAGTGCTGTAACTGTTCTAAAAATCTCTCAATTAAAGTATTTTCTAATTGTACTGTATTTGTATGTTTACTTGAGTACTTTTTACCCCTCTATCTGTACTTTAGAAACAAAATTGAGTACTTCTTCCACCACTGCATCCAGCGAATATTATAACACGCCTATAACTATAGCCTAAAGTATCTACTGTAATAAACCTGTACTCGTTTTCCACCAAATATGACAACTTTGTACAGGTAGAAATGCAACCGTTTATTTATACCAGCCTTTATTTCTACCTCCACTTGAGATGTTCTTGCCTTGCCTACGGCTTTAAACCTTTCTATCGGACATGTATTCGATTAGACAAGTTTCCTTGCTTAAAATAAACTTGTCAACACATACATTCTTACTGATCTGACCTGTAACTTGGCCTGGTTGTGTCATGTTTGTCTCCATGGAGATAGATAAGTTTAATGCCATACCATTCAGGCAAAGCAACAAAAAAATCCTGATACAATCCCTGTAAGCGAGAGTGCCAACATGGAAAATCCCTTCGTGGTAACCTGCCCGAGGATTGAACCCACAACCTTGAACATAAATAGCATCACTAACAACTCCGCCACCTCAGAAAAATCCAACCCAAAGATATGCCCATAATATTCTGAGCCTGTGTGACAGGATAAGGTGCTCCGAGATCTGCGACGCCAACACCATCCATATTTCAACAAGAACGGAAAAGAAGAGAAGAGTCGCCTCCTTTAAAGTAGACCTTGAAAACCGTCCCTCATATGAATAATTTTGACTTCATGAAATAGATGATCATCCTTCACTTTGGGGTTGATGATTGATTTATCTCAGAAAATCATAAAATATTGAATCGGGTGTGTCTGTGGAAGTCGTTTTATGTGTTATTTCAAGTGGAATGCGTAAGTTTTATATTGGCAGATGGGATGAATTATAGAGGGTGTCTAACTGCGCCGTTCTGCTTGATCTGCTTTATTTTGGGGATTTTTCGGGACCCGTTTCAAAAGGGGTGCACAAGGGATGGGAGAGCACTCTGAATGCTGGGTTTTCTTTAGTCTTGGGTTAAGTGGAAAATGGGATTTTCATGAATATTAGACAGCGCTGCTCTTTTGTGCATTATGACGTCCATAGGGCTCTGACTATGTGTCCCTTTGAAGAGAGAACAAGGAAATAATGGCAGCGGAAATTGAAGCTTGTACAGAATAAAGCCTTTCTTCAACCAAAGTCTGATGAGTTGCAGTTCAAGTGGATATTTATAGAAAAGAGAATATGTATTTATCTAAATGTTGTGACAATATGAAATGCAAGGTCTGGTGGGAGTACTTGAAGAAGAATATAAAAAAAAAAAAAAATGTGTACATATGCTGGTATGTGATAAATGGCATTGAATGTGTCTATATCTATAGAGACAATCAGGAGGCCTAGTTACTGAGGTGTGTGTGTGTGTGTGTGTGTGTGTGTGTCCGTCCGTCCGTTCAAGGTCAGCTATGGCAGAGTGGCTGGGACTCGTGCCTCACAGCAAGATGTTCACAGGTTTGACTCCTGCCTCCGTGCACAATGTTCATGTTTTACTCCGTGTCTGGGTGGGTTTCCCCCATTAGCCCAAAACATGTACCATGGACGAAATCCTCCAGTTATGGTAGTCCAAGCCTAGCACAAAGATCTGGAGATGGGTCCCCAGTGACCACAGATGCCCTAGTGGCAAATGCAGAGGACATATTTCTCTCTGGGGACAAGAAAGTGAATATGTTGAGCTGACATGTTGAAGCAAGCACAGTATGTATCCGTTTTTCACTGTCGCCCTCCGAGGCCACTGCTGTTGTGATTTTGGGCGTTTCAAAAATAAATTGAATTGAATTGAATAGAAAAAGATTCAGTTGTAGTCATCTGTACTCTGTTTTTAGAATGACTCTTGGATGGGAGTTGAAACGTTTGTCCTGAACGAATGAGAAATTACACTGACAAGCACAGTATGTAATTCATCAAAATTATCCAAACCCAATGCATTACATAAAGAAATGTGAACATGCAGCGTAGGACCCAGTCTCTGGACCCAGAGCCATGCCCGGAGCATGGAATGCATTCCACCAAGGACTGGACTGATCTTGCGTACCAGGACTAATCAAAATATGGCTTGAGAATGCATGATTTTCAGATAAATTAATTAGCAATAAAAACAATGCCATAGCACAAATTACTGATTACTGAGCACAAGCAGATGATGGACCCTACATCTGAAAAGCTACACTGTGCACCTTTGCCTGCATTTTACCATAGTATGGCATTCAACACTGAGACAAGTAGGTGATGATGACAGACACAGTTTACCATTTCCCTTCCATGTCTTTGTGAAAAAAGTGTCCCAACTTCTCCTGACAGATGGCGCCAGTGTCAGGGAAGGATGAAAAAATACAGGCAACATTGAAACTACAGGAACAATACATATGTCCTTTAATATATTGTAAAATATGATAGTAGATGCAAAGTACAGAATATGGTGTGTCATATTGAGATGAGCAATGCATATCGTGTGATTCTCATTTAAAAGCACTTAACTGGGACAAGATTTGAACCAATATGTATCCAGCTTGTGTGGTTGCATAACATCTGCATTTGAAATTTAAAACAGGGATATACATCTCTTTCCTGTCTGGTCTTTGGCCATTTTACATAATTTGATCATAACATTATTTATGTAGGGCAGATTCATTTCTCACACTCCACTTGATGTAGTGGTGTGGATATAAAACTTCATCAAACATTACCATGACCGTTTATGAATAATATATATATATATATATATATATATATATATATATTTTTTTTCTTTGCATAAGAGAAACAGTGTTTGCATGCAAAGAAAATACCTATGGATTGCTTATGCGTAAAGCAATACTAGACAGAAGATGTTTTGTTGCATTATTTACATATCAGGAACTCAAGGGTCTAGGGTTAGGTTTTTGTTGTATAATTTGTTGTGGGACCTTTTTTCTATGCCTCTTTTTTGTTAAGGTAGAATTTACCTTATGAAAATAGCATTTGTTTGACTGCATTGTGGGTCATTCTGTACTATTGTTCTCTACCAGCCTCTACCTCATAACTCAGTAACAGACTAGTATTTGATCGGCTTGATTCCTCACTTGACAAAGGTTTGAGGAATTGGTTATGAACAGAAGGTAGATTGTATCTCAGACAAACTCAGAGTTTGACAAAAAAAAATAAAAATAAAAAAAAATAGCCAGTATTTTCAAACAAGGTTAAAATAATCACTATCACCTTATATCACCATTCACAATATTATATACATCCGATACACTGCCCACCTCTAATCTCAGCCATTTCTGTTCCTGGAGGATTTTCTTCTGTTTCAAACATTCCTTCTTCCTGCTTAACCCGGCAGGTTAAGAGCTGTGAGGCGGAGAATAACAGAACAATAATGCAAGTATGACCCGGACCTGGAATAGTAAACAATTTCAGAGCTGTTTCAGGTTGTAACTCCTCCCTAAGGGCAGGACAAATCTAGCTCAGGGCAGTATAAATAGAGCTTTGAAGTTTGTTTTTTGTCTTTGTATAAAGTATGGACAACACACAAATTGTTTGCCATGCTCTAACATGGCTAAATATATATCATAATTGGGTTAAATACAAGACAAGCCTCCAAAGCCTTTTTTACTATGCCTAAACCTTTTTTCTTTTTTTTTTCAAAGATGTTTCAAGAACCCAAAAAAAGGGAACAAGCGGTAGAAAATGGATGGATGGATGGATGTTTCAAGAAATCATTGTTTGAAAATGAAGTTATGGTAAATGGTTAATTACAAACTAACTACTGTGTTAGATATGTTTTGTTTTTTTTGCCTTAACTCTTCACAATTGAACTTGAACCTAAATAGTTGTGTTTTGATTGGTTATTTAAAGTTCTAAAAACAGTTTTGTCCTATTTGCACTCTTCTCTTTTATGTCTTAAACTGTTGGAAATTCTGTCATGTCTTTGTGATTTGAATGCATGTTTTTCCTGTTGTGTGAAGCACTTTGAATTGCCTTGTGTACGAATTGTGCTCTACAAATAAACTTGCCTTGCCTTGTGTTGTTTGCCAATGTGTTTTATATGACCAGCCTTTGCAATACCTTTACTTTGAGAGTCGACTTCAGGAGGAGTGGCCTCTGCTCGTCTGACTGAGACTGATCGTGAAATAAAACGAATTGTAGCTTCTCAGACCAGTACCTTCAGATCAAAAACAATGTCCTGAAGTCTACCTTTGAACCCTATTCTTCCACGGACCACTCCATGGCGACTTTACACTACAATACCATTCCATCAGTTTGTCTCATCTAGTGTATTATGTCAACCACTGGTCAATGGAGTAAGCGGAGTGAAATCTAGCAGGTCTGAGGGCACTAAGAAGGATATCACGTTAGCAAACAGCACTAGTCCAGACTAATGATACGCGTAGTAAATCCAGTTTGAATTACCATGAATGCATAAGTAATACTACGACTTGATCCCCACTTTGTTAATGAAAGTAAAAGGAGTAAGAGCTTGGCCTATAGTGCTACATTGACAAACATGGCTAATTTGCTGAATAGAGCGTTTGTGGACAATGTAAAGATAAATTTCTCCACTGGGGGCCATTCGAAGAGGCCAAGTTGGACTGCTTTGGTGTAGTGCATTAAGATGTCAAGAGAGTAGCATAGTGGTGTTTTATATGCACACCAATAAGACAACATTGGACAAAAAGTAATTTGTGTAAACAATATGAACTATATCTATAGCTATAAATTTGTTCTGTGGCTGCAACATGTAACATTTAGACTGCGTTTGCACTTTTCACCCCTTTTCTTGTCTTTGTTTGAGCCCAGTTTAGTCCAGATTTAGACTTTTTTTGGTCGTGTTCCAGTCCTGGTTTGGTCCTAGTTTTGATGTTTGAGCGTAACCTTTTTATAACTGTGTATTTAACATAAAATACTGATTCTACTTTATTATGAAAAAGGTGACAAATTATATCCAAGTGGAGAAACGCAGGGTCAAATGTTTAGAGCGAATTCTTTTGGAAATGTGTGACACGTTTTTTCGTAACACCACGTTTAAGTAACTGTTAGAGCTCTGGTCGTGTTCTGTTTGTTTTTGTATTTGTTTATTTTTGAAAAGCTTAAAAAAATAAAGTACAAAAAAAAAGGTTAAAAATGATCTCTCATTATGTAGCTTTAATTAAAATTTCTATTTTACACTTACCACACAGTCTAATGATTGAGCTAACCTGTTAAACAATCTGTGGCAGGTGCTTCATGTTACAAATATTTGCTTACAAAGTTAAATCGTGATTCAGTTTTTCCTCGTTTTAAAGCCGGTCAAATACTGAAGGAATATATATCATGACAAAATTGTTGTAAAATTTGCAATAGATTATGAATGTGTTGTTAAAGGGGACTTATTTTTTAAAACACACCTGTGACATGAGAATTGTAGCTATGGCAGTAGTCGACCATACTCAATGTAAAAAAATTAAATACAACTAATAATACAAACGTTCCACTAAAACCAATTAGCATTTTTCATCAGTTTCAAATACATTCTCTCTGAAGTGAAGCTAAGATGGATATAGAATAGTTGTAGGATATATTTTGCCCTTTTTGCAATCGAGAATGACCAGAAGTAACGTTATAACCATAATACAAAACCAATTTGCACTTATACAAACCAATGCATGCTTTTGAAAACCTTAACACTTTTTTTTCTTTTTCACCTAGCCAACCACATGCTATCACACAGCCAAAATCCCTTGCTTGAGTAGTATAATACAAAGACCAGTACTTACAAGCTCTTATCTGGTGCTCCGGTCTGCGTTTCCACTCTCTCCTGTCCGTCTGCTGCTTACACTGTTCTAACAACGAGCCGCTGGAAACATGAGCCGGATATATTACACTCTCACAATCAAGCGGAGGCTGCCGTGCTGAGGCTAAAACGGCACCATAATGATCGCCGATGTAGAGATCAACACAATCACCAGTAGCACTTAAATACGGACTGTTACTTACAATTATTTTTTTTATAAATCATATACATATACATTCATAATTAAGATAAATTACAACCGACTTCTAACAGTTAATACATTCATACCACTATACCCACCAATACATACACCTGTAATAACACTTTTGTACTATTTTAAGTACCAATATGTGTACAACTAAGTATCAGCAAAGGAACCACTATATGTACCACTAAGTTTCACTAAAGGTGTCACTTTAAGTACGTCTACTACTATTACTACCACTGAACCTGGAACTTTGACTTGCGCCATTTCCGTTCGGCCCAGCGTCACTCCCTTTTCTGTGCCCTGACCGAATCATCATTTCTCCACAGCGCCTTCTGCTTCTGTTTAACCATTTTAGCCTTTATAGGGGCGATGGTGTCCAGAACATTCAAAACACTAGATGTAACAGAGTTCAACAAATCATTTACATTAGAACATGAGACATTTTCAAAGTTTATCATTTCCATAAACAGTGCACCTGTGCCATCATTTATGTGTCTCATATGAACAACTGCAGGACCAGCCTCAGAACAGCTGCAGGACCAGCCGGTGGTTTGGGAAAAACAGACAGGTCAAAGAAGACACAGAAATGATCAGACAGAGCAGCATCGACCACATTGACATTTGAAATATTTACCCCCTTTGTAATTATGAGATCCAGAGTCTGCCCTCTGCTGTGGGTGGGGCCTCTCACATGCTGATACTTACTGTTAAGATTTCAAAGATAGCATCAAGCTCTTTAGCGTTTCTGTCACAAAATTATCAACATGAACATTGAAATCACCTGTAATGACCAAACCATCAAAGTCTGTGCATACGACTGAAAGCATCTCAGTAAAATCATCAATAAACTTTGGCAGTGCTGGGGAGGCTTGTATAAAACAATGAAGAGAATGGATGGAGAGTGTTTTAGCTCCATTTTAAAGGATACACACTCAAATGATGAAAACACCGCACAGGACAACATGTGTTTAATTATTTCATCTCTAAAGACAGCACAGACATCGCCCCTTTTTGTTTTCTCGTGTTTCAGATTCAAACTTAAAGTTGGGTGGAGCAGATTCTATTAGAACTAAATTTCCTGTGTTTCAGTTAATGACTATCAGAATGGCACTCCAAGTACCACTTAAAGTACCACAGAAAGTATCTAATAACTTCCACTGTAAATATCTTATGTTGCTTTAGATATGCGTTTAACCACAAAGTTAAATGATGTTGATGAAGACAACACAATTATGTTGATGAATAAATGTTTGGATTATTATATGTTGAAAATAAAAATGTTTAGGTATGTGCAGCTATAACCCAGCATATTTACATTTGTTCAATACAGATGTTTGCTAATATGCATTGTGCTTAAAGAGAGGGAAAAAGAAAGAAGAAAGAAAAAGTTTATTTTATTTATTTATTTTCAATTAAAGTATAATTAGAGTGACGGAATATTAGCACCGTTTCCATTGCAATCAACAATTCAAAGCAAAATCTTTTTAAAGGTGAAACGTACACCAAAAGTCACCTATAAACAGGAAGTTGAAAGCCGAGAATGTGTTTATTAGAGTCATACACTAATTAAGAGCAAATTTTTAGGTCGGTGCAAAATGCTAATCCTATTACGCAAATCATATTAAAATATAATTATTCATTAGCAATTTATTCATGAAATATCATGATTTTAACAAAGCGGTTCACCAGTAACTGTACATGTCTTGGTACTGTGCCTCCTTCTGTTCTTATACACCTACTGCAGTAAGACAATAAAAGCCATGTATCATAAATAGATTATAGGATATCTTTGTGTCCATTAACCTGGTAATGACCCGCCTGCAGTTTATGACCCTCTACCACATCACTAATTCGGCCAGGGCGCAGCCACACTCTGGATGGAATGGAAATATGAAACAGTATTACATTATGGAGGGCTACAATAAAGACGCTGCTTCGTAAATAAAATATATACACTGGTAATAGCCATGGGGGGTTGTATAAGTAGAATAGCTTTGATGGATGAAGATGAAGATGACCTCATTTGGCCCTTGTTGTTCTCGTTGTGGCGTGGCCCAGTCTCAGGGTGTAAAGTAAATCTAATCACAAATAACTGCTTAAAAGCTTTAATTGACACAAATTAAGTCACAGTAACATCACATGAAAAAAATTTAATTCACATTTTACAGAGAAGTTTTAGTTAAGCAAAATGCGTCCACGATAGCTATTTGCCAAAAAAAATCAAGCTATAGCTAATATTTACAATCAACCATCACATTAAAAATATAAATAATAATCACATAACATGAACTCAAAAAGGGTTTACTTTTAAAATTGTTTCACTAGCAAGGACCACGCCACAACAATGGAATATGAGGGATTTTTTATTGATAATAGTGATGATGACGATGACAAAAATGAAGACGACGATGATGATGAAGATGATGATGATTAGAGTTGGCTGGGTAGAGATGGGAAGAAGTCTAAAGAATAACGTCTAGAGAATGTTTGGATATTTCATTTAGTATTTGAGTAAACTAGATTTGACAACTAATTCATTACATTACAATTACAAATACTCAGGTCACTGCGACTGTGTTTATTTTATTTGTAATGTACTTTTTTGAGTAGATTTGTACATACTTGACCTTGTAATAGAGTACCCCCAATGTACAGCTTTCTCACCTCAACTCCTACAAACTCACAAAACATTGCTGCATCGCCTTTTCTGATTGGCCAGAGCTCAAAGATTATGCAACTTTCATTTTAAAACAACTTAATTCCGCTTTAAACTGTTCATTCAACCACTTTTTGTATAAAACATTGATCTATGATTATACAGAAACGCTTAAAAAAGTGAGTAGTAACTAAAACTCTGAGTAGTTTTTATGTATTTATTCTTTCCATGTGTACTTTTCACTGACTTGAGTAAGGATTTGGTCCCTCAGTACATTTTTATTTGTGTAACTGTACTTTAACCGTACTTTCCAACACATACATGTCCAAAGAGCAATCAATAAAACAATGCATCGGTTTTGTCTCTCTAAAGTCAAAGATTGGAGCACATTTTGACGCCCATAGGTTTAGTTGATCCCTCCCCGTGCGGTTTCCTTCAGCCTTTAACCTGCTTTAACCAGTTCATTCGACTCTGCGGCGAGCCCATGCGATCGATACCGGGCCTCCGCCGCTCCCCGACTGGACGTTTACGCCCGTACTTGCCCCGAGGCAGCTTCAACGTCGGCACCTCTCCGCGGGATCGGGGCGGCGTCCAAACACGGGCCTGCAGCGATACCGCGGGAATGAATGATTGAACGAAACCTGTTTGAGAGCTTAAGCCTTTGAGAGCGGCATGAGCGGTGAAAACTGTCAAAATACTGTATATATACGTAGATCATTTTTGGGGGGATCTGTGTTTTCAGCAGCAGAGGGTGTAAAGACGGGGACAATCCGGGATGATTTGTGGGCTGAATGGATGATATTAGTGTCACCTGTGAGGCATGTCGCGCTAATACTGCCATTTTGAGGTCTGTATGAGCGGTGGATTATGCTAAGACCAGTGGGTGCTTGCTAAATCAATTTGTTGTAAGTACAAAAAGGTTCGGTCGTAGGTTTATAGAAGCGCGGATTATTACAACAATAATACTAATAACTACACATAGAATAATAGCAACATTGAATTGAATACAAATTGGTCAACCGTGACTTGCTAACTCGTCATAAACGTTATCTGAACTGGACAGACTGCGAGACCTACTGGAAAACCCCTTTCTATAACAAAGACCACTGCAATATTAAATCAAAATGTGAAAAAAAAGAATTAAAAAAAAAGAATAAACTGTTTCTAATTGTCATCATTTTTCATACATATTATCCACCTAGAAGTCTCCAGCCAGCATATTTCACATAATTATATTTGGTTGATAAAGCATTTAAAAAACACTCAATATACAATAGACATAATTGTTTAACTCGTCGAATAATCTGAAAAAATTATCGCTGACTAGTTGACTGCTAAAATAATCATTAGTCGCGGCCCTAGTTATGCTGATTTATTCACACGTAGCTTATGATGTTTACTCTAGTGAACACATTGTTGAATGCTAAACTGATCAGAGGAATAATATATACTTATATATACAGTATGCAAAACCATCTAACCAAATCGGTAGCACAAGCTCTGGTCCACTGCTCCAGCAACACAGAAGGATGAGTCGAATGCAGAGGAAAGATTTATCAATGGGGACAATATGATGGTGGACCTTAATTTGACTTCGAAAGCAAGCAAAAGTGTCATTCTTTATGTATTTATTTATTTCTGCTTATTCATAAGGATGTCTCTTTTATTGGACGTCCCTGGGCAGGAGCAAAGTGACAGCAGGTTATCATGTGCAGGTAATTCATAAAAGGGCCCATGTGACATTTAAAATATAGCAAAAACAGACAAACAAACACCAAAAACCAATCACCAGCAGGGGGAGCAGCTCATCAGCAATCAGAATAAATGTAGAAGTTTACAATCAGAGTTGGGGGTAACGCGTGCTCAAATTACTTTTTTAGAGTACAGAGCAACGTAATGTGTTAGTGTTGTGCACCCATGTAATCTAGTACTCCCCAAGTTACTTTTTAGTATGGCATTGTATTGTAGAAATCTGTCAACATAAAGGATGAATAAAGCTCAGTCAAATGCATTTACTTGAGTTGTTTATTTGATATTTTAATGATTATGTTACTGTGTTCAGCAACGCAAATGGATTAACGGCAAACGATGTAGGTTATACACTGATGTTAACTATCGCAAGAGTACTCTAACACGTTACTTTTAAACCACAGTAGCGCAGTAATGTAACGCATTCGATTTCCATGGCAGTAGCAAGGTAACGTAATTAGTTACTTGTAAAAGTATTGCAACTCAACACTGTTTAAAATGGATATGATTCCTACAGACACCAGATAACTAATGACTTTGCCGCTGTGTTTACCCCATATCTGACTGGACGACGCTTGACCCATGCAAAAAATACCATATTATGTGATAACTATTTTGGATATATACAGGAAATGTCTCGAGAAAACTACAGATAATGAAATCAAATATGTAAATAAGAACCTTGTACTCGAAAAATTTTGCATTTACACGTATCATCGCCTGGTCCTAGTTTGAATTCAGTTTAGTAACAGCGTAAACTTAATTTAGTCCTGATCTATTCCAGGTTTTAAGGCCTTTTTTTAGTTACGCATTGTGTCTTATAACTTCACTGTGACCTCTGCCACTAAATATAGACGGTAACAATTAGTATAACTTCTTGGTACGGCCCATTAGCCACGTATTGCTTTACAAAGAGGTTAGCGGGCCAAGTGGAGTAAAACTAGCAGGTCTGTGGGCACTAAAGACGATATCAGGTTGGTAAACAGTAGTACGGCGCGCCGCTAATGATGCCAGTTCCAATTACCCTGAATGCATAACTAATGGAACTCTCTCCTCGCCACTTTGTTGATGAAAGAGCGAGTACAAACCGGCCCCCATCAGAACTCCGTCAGAAAGCCCGAGCAAGCGACAGCGACTGATGCTAGGACCCCAGCCGGAGCTCAGACGGTTAGCGGGAGGGCATCTGAGGTAACCTTTGTTGTCGATCCGGAGCTCACCGCTGGCCTACATCAGACAGGGACCACCATGAGAAGGATCAATCCCAGACGGGGGGAAAGCGGAGGGTTCACGCTGGCTAACAACACCACGAGGCTTCGGCGAACGCGACCGCGATGACACCAAAGGCTGCGGGGAGAGAGAGACGAGGCGAAGACGGCGGGCATTTGATCCGCTCTCGGCTCGCGCTAATCCGACAGACGCTAGACACAATGCAGACGCGGAGAAGTCGGCGAACAGAGGCGTGATTTAGAAGTAGCAGGCTGCATTTTAAAGGTGTAAAACTTTGGAACTTTATTGTTGCATTGACTGGAATGTTCCATAGCATGAAAAGTTATAGGTAGAGGTGGGAAATATGAAAAATGATACGGTTTTATATGTAGTTTTGCTTTTAAGATGTGCCAAATTTGAATATAAAATTAAAATGCAAATTATTTTAAGTAAACATGAAGCACTTTTTTTTTTTATTATATATATATTTTAAACTAGTTTAAAGTGATAATTGAATACTTGATTTATAATGATCACATTGTTTATTGAGAATGATTCAGGCTGAGTAACTACTTAATGAATACCCGAACCCAAACGCCAGCCCTAATCCCTTAATTAGAATCATAATCATCCATCCATCCATCCATCCATCCATCATGCATGAATAAATATGTGGGTTAACTAAATAAGATAAAAATAAACGTATACTAAATACTTTGAACACAATTTACATTTAAAAGTAAGTAGTTAATAAGCCTGAATCATTCTTAATAAACTATTTGTTCAATATGAAGTAAGTACTCGTTCATGCTTTGTTAAGGCTAATGTAAGGTGTAATTTTGTTTATTTATAAAGCTCTCATTGGAATTTAACATGGATAAAATGAATAAAATGAATAAAATGAATAAAATGAATAAAACAAAGTGCCACTTATAAGATTAATACCACACACTGGAACATTTGTGGCAAAGCAATAACACCTTAATTTGAAACAAGCTGGTGACTGACCATCAACAAGAAAAGTTACATGGTGCAACTTTAATACTAGCAAAGAAGAAAATCTACCAATGAATGGAATGGGAATAGACTTTAGAAATAGAATCAAATGCTTGGAAACATAAACGAAATGCACGTGCTCATGTTATGGTTTTGCAAAATGCTCGTGATCTACATGATTAAATCCGTTCGTCTAGCTGTTTTACCCCACAGTGAATGTTACTGCGATGTTCAGCACGACCTTCCACACCTAATTCAAGTTGGCATTTGCCAGTTCAACAAAAATCATTAATTATCCGCTCCAACCGTACAGGTTTGTCACTACCACAAGGCCAGATAAGCTAATGGTGCTCGCGTCACACCACCTTTCCGTCAATACATCCAGTTATCGACCTTGAACCGTCTCTAAACCGCCTCCACCGCCGAGAAACACTGATTTTTTTTTAAATACATTTCCTTTTGTCATCAGATTTGGATGTAATTGTACCAAACACAAGCACTAGCACTAACAATCGGAATCAAATTAAAGAAACAGAGGCTCATTTTTTTAGCTCGTCTCTGCTGTCGTGGGATCGCTAACAAGATGTGGCCTATTAGATTCCGAGATGGTGGAAGTCTTTAACTGTCATCAACGCGCCGCCTTTATGGTAGCGGAGTTGAGAGAAGATTCCCTTCCGCCGCTCCGGTACGGCGAGATAATTGCGGGAGAGGGACAGGTGATTCATTATACAGTAGCAATCCCTGTGCTCTGTTTACGGACACGATGAGGGAGGATTCAAATTGAACTGCCACTCACACAGGCCCAATGTCAAGAAGGGAACAGATATAGCCGAGCGGCGTGTGAAGAAGGTAGTAATTATGTGCATAGCTTTTGGACGTTCGGATTCTGATGTTTTGCTGTTTGAATTTCTCTAAATATAATATTGTGTTTTGTGATAATTTATTGCTTTAATTCGGAAAATGAGTCAATAACATGGCAAGTACAAGGAATTTCACAGCATTGCTATTGAATAAATACATAAAACTAAATAAATCAATACTTTTCTGAAGCCATATCTGACTGGTATCGCTATCACCAGGGCCGGATTAAAAGGTAGGCAAAAAAAAAGGCAGCTGCCAAGGGCCTCGCCAGCAGGGGCCCTCGAAGAGTGCCTATAATCTACCTTGTCCAACTGTTTAATAATTCCAAAGTTATTGTCAAACCAGTTTAAAATGCAAAATGTTATGAAGTTTTCTCAGTAAATTGGAGCTTCATACGCTTTAACTTGCTAAATACAAATGTCCCTAAAATGCACCACAAGAAGGGCGAAGTCACCGTTGATCGGATGAGAATTTCTTTGCTCCAGGTTTTAATGTGATTAATTCAATTGTTTCATAATTAACTTCTCGCTGCAATTACATAATGTGAATTTTGCTGTTTTCATCTCAACCTAACACACACCCCATACGCTCCAAATGTGCCAAACACGATTGCAAATAGACCAATTAAACGTGCACTGAGAAAGCCCAAAATAGCCGTATTGGATTGTACTCAGTCTTGCCTCGCACTTCCCAGAAACTAACATGGCCAAGACCACAAGTTTTCAATTGGAGAGTGCGCTTGTTGGTTGTTTGTGTCCATTAGGATTTGATTAATGTCCCCGGAACATCACGTTTCCCAAGCAGCAGGCTGTCATAATGCCGCTTATATAAATAGAATAAATAGATCATGCATGCGCCAAGACGAGACAAAAACAATAAGGAAATGTTCTGTCATTATTTTTGAATATTTTTTTTTCTCTATTACAGTCCATGAGAGTTATATATACTGCTATATTGTATAAGATTGACACATCCAATTACATCAACCTGTTGAAGACATTAAGGTTGGATACATCAATACACGTTTAAAGCAAAAAACAACTTATTATAACCACAACCAAATGGAAAGTGTAATTTGATTTGGCGGCAATTATTTTGATAATAGAATGTCCTTAGCAAAGAACTAAACTTTGTATAGAAAGGTCTTGTACCTGTAATTAGACCTTTACAAACTCTTTCTGAAATGAATGTGATTCTTTTGTTAGTTTATCAGTTCATATCAGACGCACGTAATTATAGAATACACGGCCAGAGCAGATAAGAAACTGTGAAAACTACTCAAACTTCAAAACTGTCAGGGAAAAAATGTTAAAAAATTGGTTTATCTAAATCAATACAATTAGCAAACACATAAAAACACACTTTGAGGTATACACTATGAGATAAAATTATATAAAACAAGTGCACCAGGGGTAGTCCTTGACCAAGGTTCTGACTGTTGTTTTTACTACTAATAGTCTCTGTGTCTCAGATGTGTTGTTAAGTGTCTGTTGTCTATTAGATTTAATGTTTAATATCTTGTAATGTCAAATAATGTGGTTGTTTTTGTCTAATTTAATGTTTGTATCTAGGACGATGGATGAAATATTGCTCTTGTGCAAACTCTGTCAAACTCTGCGACTAACACATTGATTCATTGCATTATCTTAATTGAAATAAATAGATAAATGGTTGATTTGTACCAACTTCTGTGAGAAATGCAATACAACCACACATTAGTCAAACATTAGATTGACAATGATCAAATCTATAACATGCCCCGATTACATATATTCCGTATGAAAGTATGAAAGGCATGTTTACTGACTATTAGAGACTATACAACACGTTCCTAGCCGTGATTATGTGCTGCAGCGTTGCCATGTTACAATAGAGCAAACGGTAATTGTCACCTTTGTGTTTCCTGTCGGAGATTGGCTTCTGCGGCTGAAATGTGAACCTAAACTTTCACACAAACAAGCGTCGATGCAATTTACCACGGTTAATAAAGGGAAACCAGTCCAAACTGCTACCAACTCATGGTTTGTTACAGTCTCTTTTGGTCACTCAATTTACCTCAATATAGGCCAATGTCACAATACCTGCCTCCGAGGGTTAGACAGAAATAGACAATGTCATCCCTGATAGTATTAGTGTGTGGATTCATCTCGAAGTAAAACGGGAATACAAGCAGAAACCCTGAAAGTATATCTATCTCAACATGTTATATGCGTTTAGAAACCTAGCTGTGTTTTATGTGTCGTCTTAAGGCTTTTAACACATTGTATGGTTTTTAACACAGCGTGAGTTGTGTGTGTGGCCCCTCTGTGTTTTTAAAATTGTATTTTATTTTATTTTTTACGGTTTTACTTTTTAATTCCTTTTTATCTTTTATAGTTTGATTCTAGTTGTTGTTTTAGCCACTATTTCCTATTATGTATGTAATGTATTTTATTTATTTCATTTCATTCATTCATTTAATTTATGTATTTAATGTATTTAATGTATTACATCCATCCATCTTCTTCCATCCATGTATTTTATTTATTTTATTTATTTTATTTATTTTATTTATTTTATTTATTTTATTTATTTTATTTATTTTATTTATTTTATTTATTTTATTTATTTTATTTATTTTATTGCATATGTATTTATTTATTTACTCATTTCTCTCATTATGGTTAGGTGCACTGGTAGAGCATGTGTATTTATTGTTCCGTGTGCAGCACTTCGGAAACGTTTCAGTTTATAAAATGTGCTGTATAAATTAAGTGGATTGGATAAACGGTACACTTAAGTAGTGTTTGGTAACTTCACACATCAAACAAAAACTAAAAATGTGGAAGATTAGAGTTTGTGTCAAGGGTAATGCACATGTTTTTATGGTTAAAAACTTGAAGAGATCATTCATTGTCCCAAAAAAAAAAAAAAATAGCCTTGACACGTTGCTCGTTTGCTAACTCAGAGGGTTCCATCTTAGATTCTAGGACCAGTCGGGGTTTGCACGTTCAGCCGACGCCTCGATGGATTTCCACCCTGTGCTCAATTGCAATTCAATTTACTTTTGTAGAGCCCAAAAATCACATCGGCAGTCGGCGCGTGGGGCTTTGCAGAATTGTCAATTTCGTCCAACAGAGAGTTATAAAATCAAACAATGAAACAGTTATTGGTCAATGGAAGATTAACCAATGTTCAACAAAAACTGTTCTTAGGCCAGGCATGTCCAAACTAGGGCCCGGGGGCCAAATGCGGCCCTCAAACCAATTTTTGGTTTGGACATCCCTGTCTTAGGCCCTCAAAAAACTCCAAAAACCCAGTGAAAAAAGAAGAAACCTCTACAGTCCTACGGTCACAATAAAATAAACACCAGGCCCAGTTAAATGTCACGTCTGTGGCGAGGCGAGCACACTCATAGTAAGAATTCTTGTTTTTGAGCAATAAAAACTCATAATTGAATACATGCAAGATAGATAAGTATGTCATCAGGCTACATTTCATATAAAACAAACAAAAACACACAGATTATTTAGTATAATTTTATTTGTTATATTATTTAGCTAACCCGATTTTCTATTCATACCTTATCATTATATCTGTTATATTTTGCTCTTATATTTGTTGTTACACGTTGCACTTTGTCACCGAAGAAAGTTCCTAGTTTGTTTGTGAACCTTATTTTTATTCACTGACAACGGCCATAAACCTTTTTCTTATTGTTATAATATAATAGAATTCTCCATCTTCCAGCACCACCAGAGTTCAGAGGTGATCACACTGCTCTGCTCTGGCATTATTAAAACAGTAATAATAACATTTTCAGACTGTCCACAGTACTCACTCAAAATTTCACTTAACGCGTATTGGAAAATGGTGCCAAACGCTGGTCACTACACTGATTAATATAGACCACAATGCATTGCAAAAGTTGGAAAAGCAAAAGCGGACAGCGACAGGTCTTTAACTGGACACAACACGACATGAAGCAGTTTAAACAAAGCAGTGTTGACTCTAGAATAAGAACAACGACTCTTGAATAAGCCGCTACGCACAAAGTTGCTAACGTTAGCCGCTAAACTTAGCTTGAGCTGTAAAAAGGGAAAAAGTTGATTAATCCAGCCCAGTTTGGTGTAATCCATGTTAAATCAAACGTGTATGATAATTATTAGTCCATATTAGTCCGGAGACCAGAGTCACATGACCCGCTGCGAGGAGAAAGTAGTGAGCTGTCCAATTCTCCTGCTCCGAGTATTTAACGTATTTTTCAACTTTTATTCACCTCTTTTTTAAGTTTTTAAACCATAATTTATATTTACAACAGGTATTATCCCACCAAATACATAAACATAGTTAGACAATCATGAAAACCTGTCACTTCAACATAAAGCAAGAATAATAACGTCCATGAAGCACACAATATCCCACAATCAGATCAGTTTCCTGCCTCCCGGACGTTTCATTCACACTGCGGTGCACACGGCCGGCCATGTAAGCGGCTTGCTCCGTGTCCAGTCATGGCACGAGCGTCGCACGCCCGGGAAAAACGCTTACCTCCTCCGAAACCGCCGCGCACAAAGTCCAAATCCAATTCCAGTTCCTGAACTCTGCACCGTCGCTCATCTAATCCACATTTTCCACGCCGACAACCTCCGCACCGTCACCCGTTTCGTCCAAATAGCAGCTTGCGGGCCATTAAAACGTAACATATTACCGCTAAAGACCCAGAATGTGGTTTAAGCAGATTTGCTGTGATCTACCGTTTGCTTTAATTTGAGAATGAAAAGAGCCGGTGTGAGCAGCCGGTAAGCCACAAGATGTAAATGAACAGATTTTACAGACGGCATAGACGGCGTGCGGAGCGTTCCAGAACAAAACGTGCTGCTAACAAGATATCATGAAGGCTTATGTTAGATATTTTTGGCGTTCTTTCACTGATATTGGTGGGGGAAATAAACAAAAATAATCCGTCTTGGTCTGCCAGTTCTGTTTCCTGCGCAACACAGCGAAAAGACAACCCACGGAGTCCCACACAATCAATTGTTTTCACGGTTTACAACGAAAGTTTCAAGACTTGGTAAAGAAAAGTAAATGTTGTTGGAAAACTTGTTCCTTTCAAATATACTGACGGGGCAAATGCAGTGTTGTAGTGAAGGTTAAAGGTTCAACTCCAGGTTTGGTGAGAGTACGCTGCTGTTTGTTGTGCGTGTGGACAAGACACAACACCCACATGGTTAACCTTGGTATGGGAAGCAATTCATTTCAATGTAGAAGAGCTGCTCTATCACCCACAGTTCAGTAACTACAGAAAATGCAGACTTTTGGAGTTATATTGTGCCAAATACAGACATGAAGACATGGAGAAGAGGTTGTCCAGGCCCAAATGTGTATAAGTAAATGAAGAATGCTAAATGCTAACGTGATGCTAGCGCTGCCTGTTGCATTTTAACATTTATACAACAATCCATGTACTTTTCTGTGGTTAAGATACACATACTTTTCAGGGAAATATCTTAAAAGAGGGGAAAAGTTGTGTTCTTTTAAAGCGTCACTGTGTTTATGAATGGCAGGCCTTTGTTTTGGTCGGTCTGACCCAGGGCGGCTGTGACTAAATGGCTGACTGCAACCAGGTTTGAATATCGATTGGAAAAAAACAATGCTTACAATGATATAGCACAAAGTAGCAGAACCCACGTCTTAATGCATGTGGCTGGAAGGGCATCTGGCTTAAATCAAATACACATGGGGAGAAAATAATTATTATCTTTTAGGTATTAAACATAATTGAGGAAATTCTTCCGTCTGTCTCCATAGATGTTATTGCCTTGCCAATATTACAGTCTGGCATCAAATATTTATATCTCCATAGAGACAAGTCACAGGTCAGATCTATGGAGAGGAGACTACGACCACAAAAATAATACTTAATGTTTGTCAAGGGTATTTTGAGCAACACACACACTTGTAATTGAAGAAAGACAATGTTGAACTAAATACTGTAAAACATACCAGGCAAAGTTACAGAGTGCAACTTTAAACTTTAGACGTTACTAATCATAGACAATGGGGCAGCGGCAATTAATGGACTAATCGTGACTGGTTGACTATAAACAAAAAGGAGGTAGAGCGTTTAGCTACCAAGCCCCTGTGTTATGGAATCAGCTCCCGACCCATGTTAAATATGCTGACACAGTCTCTTCATTTAAGTCCAGGCTTAAAACGTTCCTCTTCGAAATCGCTTATGGTCAGACTAGTTAGGAACAGAAACATAAACCGACAGCTTTAGCTACGCTGCCCTAGGAGTAACTATGCTGGGGGAAGTATGACAGCTTGAGCACTATCCTCTTCTTCTGACTACTTATGCTATCAAACAATATTTATTTTTTGATTCCACTTGCAAACTGTTCACCGCCTTCTTTTCTTTCTCTCACTCCTGAGGACCTGTGGACCCAGATGCCCCTCCCCTGGTGAAGTGGTCCCTGCCCTGTGTGGACGGTCCCTCATCTGCCTGAGGAGTGGGTCCAGCTCGCCCCCGACGGTCCCTCATCTGCCTGAAGAGTGGGTCCAGCTCGCCTCAGACGGTCCCTCATCTGCCTGAAGAGTGGGTCCAGCTCGCCTCAGTCGGTCCCTCATCTGCCTGAAGAGTGGGTCCAGTTCGCCTCAGTCGGTCCCTCATCTGCCTGAAGAGTGGGTCCAGCTCCAGTCTCCCTCGTGTCCGTCTGTCCGTCTGTGAGAGTCGGATCTCTCCTTCACTGGAACTCCTCCAGGTTTCTACGCTTTTTTCCCAAAGAGGTTTTTTTTGTAGTTTTTCCTGGCCGAGAAGGAGAGTCTAAGGACAGAGGACCCTGGGACATCGTCCCGCGCCACCACAGACATTGTCTGACTCCATCGCCACCACAGACATTGTCTGACTCCATCGCCACCACAGACATTGTTGATTCATTTCTCCCTGTGGCCCTCAGAGGCAACTGTTGTTGTGATTTTGGGCCTTACAAAAATAAATTGATTTGATTTGATTTGATTTGAAAAAATAGTAACAATAAATAGTAATTGTAGTCCTATTATGAAATTCATAATTGTTATTTGGACTATATATTCTCTGCAATTATTTTATGAATTAAATTAAAACAAGCATTTTTATTAATGCTTTTTATTAATGAAAGATGGGAAATAATATTTTGATTTCAGTAAAATACAACTTACTCAACTGTAAGTAAAATTCTTGCAAATTAACTCTTCGTATACATTAAGAAATACCTTATTATAACATATACATGAATCAAAATGTTAAAAGAGTAGAACTTTTTGGATTTTTAGGTTTATTGGACAAATGCATACAGAAATGTTGAAATCACAATAGTTTTCCATACAATTTACAGATATAGCACATATCGCATATATAGCACAAAGTATCCTGTTTGTGATGTACAAATAGATTTAAAGTAATTTTGAGACTATAAAATAAATAAATATCCAACTTTTGAAATAAAAAAGGAAACTAACTTACATGTCTACCCTGTACATTCAAAACAGTTGCTTATTTTTTTGTTAAAAGCTCTATATACTTAGACCTCTATACTTTAGACCTGAAGTCAGTTAATCGTTGAAAATGTATCATGATCCCCTACATTGTCTCCTTTCTCCACCATTCTGTCATTTTGAACAATCTGATAGGTATTTTAAAACATCTAAACACACTAACAATAACCTCAAGTCAACTTCCTATTTAAACTATTGTCGTACATTTAGCGCGAAGCTAAATCGCAAAAAAAACGCTTCCCAACCCACATCTCTGAGAGCACAAAACACATAAACGGGTTAAAACGACTTGCTGAAGGTCTTTTCCTCGTGTGCGTGCAACCGCTGCAACCCTCAGGTGGCTATGCTAAACTATGCTAAACCGACATCGCGCCAATTGAAATAAATGAGCTCTCCGCGGCGCAGCTAACACCTGTGCGCCGCATGTCCTGCCGCTCCGGACTCCGGACTCGGAATGTGAAACAGAACACTCGGAAAAAGTATTCTGACATTTTATCATAACAATCGTTCAAGTCTCTCCTCTTTTCTCTCCTCGGAATGCAACGACGTCTGGACAGATGGGACTTTTGATTGATGGACGGGTACGACAGCCGGTCCTCGTTCGCACGTTTGCGCGGGGAGCATGATGAAGCGATCACTGACACGTCCACAGCGGTAAATCTAACTGCAGAACGCCGTCGAGGAGGCAAACAATGCATTTTCTACTTTAAAGTGGATGGGGTTTTTGGTAGATCAGAGTGAAAACATGGAGATTATTATAAAGTGGTGAAGGGCAGGTCACAAAGGGCTTCGAAAACTGGTAATGTGCCTGAAGACTTGGGCTATGTCAGGATTATTAAGTTCATTGATAACTAAAATATGATAATCGTGACCATTCAGAAGCTAAATGTAGTATTTTCAATCTATAATTTGAAGAAAAAAAATGCATCTGAATGTAAAGAGCTTTTTCATTTAGCTTTTTTTGTCACTGTTATCATGAATAATCATTCAATTGTAAGAATGCCACGATATACATGTATTGTTTTATTTGTTAGTGTGTCAGAGTATCTTTAATTAGTCATAGAAATGACTTAGTTGACCCTCTATTGCTCAAATGTTGTCGTACTAAAAAAAGTATAAAATAAAATAAAAATAAAAAAAAATAAAAAAATGGGCCTCAAAAAATACCGGAAAAAAATACAAATTAAATTATCTTAGCTACTTAGCGTAGGACGTCTTAACAAATTGCTTTCACTTTACAAACACTAAAAAAGAAAAATAACTTTTTTTTGTGAACAGAAGTAAAAATAAGCACAGAAACAACAATTGTGAGCAAAACTGAAAAAAGGGGACGAATAAATAATAAATAAATAGATAAATAATATGACAAGGGCCAAGTCACCCGAAACCCCTGATGGGAACAAGCGGTAGAAAATGAAAGAACGAATGAAAAACAACAACATTGGAAGTGGTTAAAAGCAACGACCAACGTGACCAAACACACATATATTTACCTATTTATTTACACATCAAGCACTATTTCCTTTGAGAAACAAACAAGGCTAATTAAAGAGTTGTACTTAAATGCTATTGCCCGCGCTTCCATTATTATTTCCATCCAGTCCAGCTTTCTTGTGACACGCTTCCCCCTCCAGGCCCTGGCGTACTCCCCGACCTCCTCATGCCTAATAACGAGCCTCCATCCCTGAACTCGAACTCGCGGCACCGCCTGCACCGCGGGACCGACGGGGGCTGCGCTTGTTTAATTCAATTATCCATCCCCCACATCCAAACGCCCGATGAATACAGATCTACTCAGAAGCCTTCAGCGCTCTCCGTAAACAAAAGATGACGCCTTGAACCTGGAGGCTACGAGCGTTTTGTTTTTTTCTTTAACACATTCATCCAAACCTGATGTCATACGCGCTGACACACACACAAACACACACACACACACACACACGCAGAGCCAAGGAACCCTTAGGAGAGCGGAGGTGACGGGAAATAGAAACACCTGAGTAATGTGACCTCTGGGTTTAAGGGGGAAGAGGAAACGGAAGGGAAGCGTGAGTTAGTTGATGGTGATGTTTTTAACCTTTTAAAACGCCACCGTCGGGGGAAAGAGTAAGATGCGCTCGTGACTGATGCGATACTACAGGCGCCGCACGCTACGCTGCAAACTCCAGGAGAGGGGGGGGATGGACAAGCGCGGGGTAAAAAAATAAATGTGTTTGTGTTTTCGGATTATAGAGTTTTGGCTTTTGTGATGGGAAGACGTGTGCGAGGTTGTACTGTCCAATCGGCTGGTTGAAAAGCGACATATTGATGTGATTGTACTGATTCATATTGACACATATTTACACATTTTATGACGTAGTAATATGTTTATTTCCATCCAGTGTTGCATTCTTTATCACCAGTTGATCTTGTGTTGATGATGGAGAGAGTGACCGCTGCACAAAGCCTTCTCCAGCTCGTCCCAAACACTCTCATTGGGGTTCAGATCTGTAGTACATTCGTTACTGCTTCTCCTTAGATGTTTTCTCTGCTCGATGCCAAAGATTTGACCCTTCTAAAACAAACCAACATATTTTCCATGACCACGGGATTTGTCTTTCCGCATGGTTGTTTCAGAAATGAGAAGCCGCTCGCTGCATCAGTTTAAATACTGTGTTGCAGCTGAAGTAGGAGGAGATGACCTACGGACGCGATGTTGCAGGGACGTGTCGGCCAAGACAGTCTTAAAACATCCAGAGACTTAAGGTCCTCAAGGCAGCTCCACACCCCCAGAGCCCTGCCACTGAGGAGATTGCCAACAGCCTCAGTGACTTCAGTTTGGGTGATGGACGAGTCAGCCTCAGAGTCCTCAGTCTCTACTTCCTCTTCAGAAGACGTGACAGTGGGATTGAGGAGGTCCTTAAAGTATTCCTCCCACCGTCCGATGACATTCCCAGTCAAGCTCAACAAGTCTCTGCAGTGCGCCTGGCCCGCCGTCAGCTGCCTCAGGAGGCCACCGTAACAGGCACCTTAGTGTCGTGATAAAAACTGTTTTATGTTGCCGAAATTGATAACAATTGACAATTCACTGACAATTTCATTAATTCACTATTTTTGCATCTTGTTCTGTGAATATGAGGCCGATTATCGACAATTCAAAGCATTTTGTAGAACAAGGCTGTGCAGTCAGCTTTCCCCTAGTGGCCGTGATCTACCCACGCTTCTGTTTTATCTGAGTCTGTTCAAACCAAACCCAGCTCGCTGTCTGCGCCCGAAGAGAAAAAAAAGTAAAAGGAAGAAGAGAAGTGATTTAAAGTTTGTGCAGGTCTCTAAACAGAGAGAAAGCACAAGAGCCTCGAGGGTAATGACTGTCACGCTTGTCGTGAGGATGAGCAAGTCATTATAGCTGCATTTCACGTAGACCACCACTGTGGTCACTAGAACATAAACTCAACACAATTTGGAAGAAATAATTGCATCGAATCAGAAGTGTTAGCAGATGAGAACCATGTGGAAACAACTGCCTGTGACTATCCCATACAGTCGTTTCTTTGTTCAGCGTCAGCGTGAGAGAAGGGACTAATTGGAAAATGGCAGTTCAGTCAGAAACATGTTCTTCACTCATGGTTCAAAATCAGAAGATTTCTACAAGGAAAATCATACATCGACAGACGTAAACACATCAAATAGCAATAGTTCTTCTTCATATTTTATGGTTTAATGTGGAACCAAATCCCAGACACAAGCTGATATTTTGAGATTTGAGTCAGAACAGTCCACTGACATTTAACAAATAGGTGTAATTCCGAACTGCATGCACGCAATTATGTTCTGTGTATCTCGGTGATGGAAAACAGGACAAGAAAGGTCAGATACAACTCATAATAGAGAGTTATTCTTCTTATAAATACAAGAATAAGACGATAAACTAAAGACGAAGTGTTACCAACAATACAGCCAACACTTGAAAGTTATAGCCTGGTCAGTAATTCCCGATGTATTCTCTACAGAAATATGTTTGATCTCCTTATTTATCAGTGCACGATTTTCTAAATCTACTCAAATGTATTAAATGTTGTGTGTTTTTATGTTTTTTTCATTTTATTGTTGCGATACAAAGACTTCAACCCAAATTTCATTACACAAAACTCATTTCAAAATGTATGAACTGATGTACCTGTGCTTGAATGTCTAACAGGGAAGTGCACGCTGTGAATGCAGAGAATCCAAACTGAATATAGGTTATGCAGGTGACATTCTGACATTTAATAGTAAGTGGCACAACTGTAATGAATGTCAGTGGTGAGTAATGAAACTTTCTCCTGTAAGAGCTCAAAACACATCTAAAATGTGACAGCGCTGCTACAGCGCAATAACAAATATAAAAGTCTACAACTCTGCTTAATACTTCATTTGTATCTGACATATAAAAGAAGAGAACCAAGTCAACAGTTTGAGAAAGACAGAAAAACAACAGAAAACAGCTGCTACACTCACATTATCATTGATAGGATCATAAAGTTGAACTGATGACCTTTTTTCTGCTAAAATAAGAAGTTCCTGAGACGAGGCACCTGCAAAATGAATAAACAAGCAGCAGGCGGAGGGGGCGGGGTCAACCTGTGTCCGTCAGGTTGACCACGCCCCCCACGTCTAGGAACAACAGCTCTTGTGACGCTTCTGATGAAGGCAGAAGCTATTTTATCTGTTGTCTGATTTAGAAGAAACAGGAAAACTATTTGGTAATAAGAAGACAATCTGAACATTCTTTATCTCAAAAGTACTTGAAGTTTCCCTTTTACCACAGACATGAAGTGAAACAAAAGCTTCAAGGACAAAAATGATGCAAAAAGAAAATGTTTTTGTTATATAATCCTCCAACTCACTTGAAATGTCGAGGAGCATGTTTCAATGATCATGAAAAATACATTAAGAAGAGAAATGTGCATAACTGGTATACAACATAAAGCAAATTTAAAAAAAAATGCAAAATGCTACTATATATATTCTATAAACTTCTACAAAATGAGATGATTAAAAGTATTTTGTAAACTTTCAGATCAGAAAAGGTGATATTGCTACACTTATGTTACATTTGTCTGAGAATCCAACCTCAACTAATTCATTTAAAGACATTTTTAACACATTTCTATTAGATTGACATAATATCGTCAGAATATCTTTACCGAGATATTTGTTTCTGTCATAATTGTTCACCCTATGTGTACATATTCATCTTATATTTTTATTTTTTTAAGATTTTCTTTATTTTTCAAAATGTTTAAAGAACATGAAAAACAAAACAAGACCAGAGAGAGTACAACAGAGACAAAGTAAAAGACATCCAACAAAACAATATAAATTAAAATACATGTCAACCCCAAAAAATTTTCAAAAAACTAAAAAAAAAAATATTGCTCATTTTCAATTTTAGCCCAAATGAGATTTAGGTTCCATTTTTCTTCATTTTATTTTTTACAACCTCTACTTTTTGCCCCAATACATATAAGAAAAAAACTGAAAACGTCTCTTCTTTTCACTCAGCTAAAACAAACGCGCTGTGAGACAGTCGTGTTAGCATTTCGCCGCCTGGAGCCCGGCGCTGACACACCTCACTCGCTCCGCCCGCTCTGCCCGCTCTCGTCCGTCTCTCCCTGGACTCAGAGGTGACGAAGAGGCCCCCGCGGGTCGAGAAAAACCGCGCTCCGCAGTAAGCAGACGCATGTTTAGCATTTAGCACGCTGCGTGGCGAGGTAAAGGTCACGGTGTCGAGATTAAGTCGCAGTTTCTTTTCTCTCATTCCGAACAGAGATAGACTTGACGGATGCGGTTCTCGAGCATCGGCTGTGGTAAACCAGGGCACGTGGTACGGAGTAAGAGTTGTGGTTTTTACTATATCTTTGTGGAGCCAAAATGGTTCAAAAATGCTCTGTATCAGAATCAGATTACGTTTTTTTTTGTCATTGAGTTCAGCAAACCCTAGCAACCGTCACAAACTTTGGCTGTTTGTTGCCTAATTCTGGGATTGAAAAATATAATTATTCTCATTTACAATAGAGCTCTGTCAACATAAGGACTACCAAATATTAAAATAAATACAATAAAACATATTCACCTTTGTTGATTAGTAAATATTCCAAAATACAGACGGAAGTTTGCAAAGTGTAAGGATATTTTGCATATAATTTTCCACCTGTGCAGAGTCATTTTGTTCTATCCAATCCTGTTTTGATCTAATAAGAATTAGTTTTATTCATCGTGGGAGCGAATATCAAACCAAGCCGTTTGCATTTCCGGGTTGGTGAGGGGGTCCAAGGTCTGGGTGATATTTCTTAACTATTATGTTTCAGGGTGTTGCACAACCCTTATCATTATTATCAATTATACACTTAGGATAGACAAGGAAACGTGAAAAAAGCATGTTATGGCACCTTTAATAGCAAAAAGGGTGTCGTAGTTTGTGCAAAAATAGCATCAAATTGTGTGCATACGTATAGAAAATAAAAAATAGAGGGGAAATTTAAATGTTTTTTACCAGATGCGCTTCTATATCTGTGAAAGTCTCTCTGTATCTGCATGAGTTGTCTCTGGGTGTTTTCCAGTTTCTTAACAGCCTGAGCCATCCATAGTTTCCCATGCAGACTCAAAACTCACACATTAACCAATTATTTTTTAACTCCGTGTGAGCTAAGTATTTCCCCTTGTGGCTCAATATGCTTTGTCAACGTCAGCACTTTTGCGATTAATTTTTTGTCTGAGAATCAAACCATCCTCTGTGGCATTGATTACGGTCCAAATGCTGTTATGCATCCTTCCTATTATGCTTTACATTAGATCATTTATAACTTAAAAACGACTCAACTTGATAGCAAATGTGTTTGGATTTGCCTGATTGTAAAGTTCCAGAGACGTATCCACGCTGAGTCCAAACAGCTTCGTAGCCAGGGCCAACGCAATCAATATCGCGCAAGGATCCTTCGTTCTGGTTTTATTTGTGTCCGAAACCACAGGGGGAAACGCACCGGTCGACCAAGTTGCTGTCTCCTTCTCTGCTCTTAATAGGAATGGATGATAGGAGCTTTCCCAAGGCTCGTGCACACCTCTCAGCCTTGGCCCTCACCTCTCTCCCTTTCTTTCTCTCTCTTTCCTTCTCACTTCTACGCTCCCTCTCCCCGTTCAGCTTTCTCTGTCCTGGCACGCTTCCCTGAGGGGCGATGGAAGGCCTGACGCAGAACAGTCAGCGGAGCAGATGAATGGAGCTTTGGCAGCAGCGGTTGGAAAGCCAAAAGAACCGAAAGGGTAGAGCCTCCAGTCTGTGGGGATTTCTGAAGAAGGCATGGAGGTTTTGTTTTGGTTATTGCGTTTTAGGTTCAGTCGTGATCCGTCTTTGTTGTTCCCTTTCGTTTTGTTTGGTATAGGCGTGGTTTTCTTGGAGTGATGTTGTGGGTAGAGAAACCAGGAGAAGTAAGTTACGTTTTTACCCTATTCAACATTTTGATGGTTACAAATGTTTTTTTTGGGGGGGTATTTGAAGCGGCCATCGTCTTTGGGCGGCACACCAACGATGTGACACGGCCGAGTACAACCCGAAGAAAACACTCCTGGAAAACCGTGGATCGATTAGAAATATTTGGCGATATCAAAAAAATGTTGAATGGGATTTTTTTTGGGCTAAGTGCAATATATTCCCACTATGAGTCAAATCGGTGCCATATTTATTGCAACAAGCATATCAGATATGAATATGGGTAACGACACAATGACAGTACGCACTAAAACCCCTCAAACTGGTGAGCATAAAGTTGATGCTAGAGTTGTAGGTCTCTAATTGGTCAGTGCTGTCCATCACACTTGTTACTTGGTCCTAAACTGAGCCTATTTTAATCCTGATGTGGGCATGTTTTGGTTCGGTTCTTGTCCTTGTTTAGTCTTGATCTAGGTCAAGTTTAGTTTCAGGTTTAGACCTCGAGGATTAAAAGGATTTGGGTGTAAATTGGGAGTTTATTCTATCCTTTTTACATGTGCCTACGTTATTTTTGCAGGCTTGTAATTTTGTAAGTGTTTTTTTTTGTAATTGATCAGGTCATAGAGATACGTCATATCTTTAGAGCTTTTGCCAGCTCCACACCACGCCCCCTTTTAGTTTCCTAATTGAAAGTGGGTGAAGTAATGGTTCTTAAAGAAGTAAAAATTTAGGCAGACAAGAACATGAAGAAAGTTTACTGGGAGTTGCACAGGGTTCAGGTGAGTCCAAGATCGCAGCAAGTTGACATGCACAAGAGCAGAAAAGACAGGCTGCCCTTATTTATAACTTCGGCCCAGACTATCGTGGTTGGTCCAAGTCCAAAGAAGGTCTTACTTGTACTTTGCACTTTACATACAGTTATTTCTGACTGTTACATCGATACAGACATGAGCTGACGACGAAACATGTCTAGGTTGTCAACGTCATCTGACAACGAACTGAAATGTGGCCGTTGCTAGAAACAGTAGACCGTGGATGATGTTTAGTTTTACAAATATAGGACACGTGTTCACAAGTATTTGAACACGTGTCCTATATCTTTCTTTTTCCATTCCAAGATACAGAAGTTCTTCTTTTGTTCAACTTATAATATGTAGTTCACATATAATGAAAATAATGCTTGCACTAATCAAGTGTCTTTCATTTTTATGGCAATTTTGCTTTGCATGTTTTCTCTTTTGCTTATCTAGCTACAGTTTAGTATGTTCGTTATAAGCAATAGTTTCCTCATGACATTGACGTCCATCCCCAATTATTTCCCTGATAAACCAGTAAATTATA
Organism: Eucyclogobius newberryi; assembly: GCF_026437365.1. Taxonomy (NCBI): domain Eukaryota; kingdom Metazoa; phylum Chordata; class Actinopteri; order Gobiiformes; family Gobiidae; genus Eucyclogobius; species Eucyclogobius newberryi. The sequence continues at coordinate 16,658,506 of NW_027315857.1, read as the reverse complement.
AGAAAAGAAGATTACCCTTGCAACTTGCTCAAACTTTTTCCGATTCATAAGCACCAAAAAGGTCACAATTTACATTCAAACCTACACAAAAATCAGCCTGAATAGCATAAGCAACCCCCGGGCTGTCGCGCCATCAACCTAACCCCAGGACACTCCGGACCGTAGAGGTGAACACTCGCAGCACACCTGTTTTCTCCCTAAGCTAGGCAAACAAGCGCATTAGCCATTCCCAAGGTCTGTGTAAATTCATTAAATCAGCGGGGGTGGGGTTGGGGCCGAGTGCGGGGGAGGCGGGTGGTAGACAGGGACCCCCCGCCCGCTCTCCCCCGGCTCCGACTGACGGCCAAGGTGAGGCAAAGTCACGCCGCAGGTCACAAAAACAACGCACTATTTCGCTGGCTGCAGAGCTAAATAGGGCCCATGTTATTTTCTGCTTTGGTAGTTTTATGGGCTAATTCTGTTTAACCAATAGATGCATTTGTTTTTTTCCATGAAATAAATCCTAGACCAGGATGTTTAATGATACAGCATGGAAATGTGACAACACTTTACTCAAAAACAGTGTTCAATTTCACTGGTGAAAAAAATGCTGAACTGATGGTAACACTTTAAAATAATGCATTAATAAAGGATACTTCTTTGTATGTGGCACATTTTGTCGCATTTATCACTTGGAAATTGACTTCTAACTTTTCCATGGTTGAACTAAATTCAAAGGTAGACATCTGCACATTATTTTAGAAATCAAAATGTTTCAACTAACATCCAAAAGGTCTGAGCAGCAGCAGTTACACTTTCCAGAATTCTGATCGGTCCGGCCAATAGCACGGTGTAATAACTGAAACTTTCCCTACCCTTGTGGACTTGTGAAGTGTTCTCTCATCAGAGTTTGTGTAAGAACTCCATCTACTGGCTGCAGAAGGAATTGTCACTGGGAAAAAAATGTAATCTAGTTTGCCCCGACAAGCTTAAGTAAGCATGTGGTTGTATTTTTTACGACAGAAATACTCAAGAACAAGTTTGGCAATTGTTTATGGACTTATAAACTGGACAGAAGATCTCGGAAGTGTTTTTTGAGGGTCGAAATGGAGATGACCTTGTAAACAACATTAATGACAAAAGCGTGAATATTTCTTAATACAACTAAAGGTGTGTTGTTGTTGTTTTTTTACTAGAGAACGATATTATAACATGGTTAAAATCTCAAAATAGTGATGTTTGCACAATATGTGTCCTTTAATCAAAATAAAACAAAACAAAAAAGCTCCATGATTTGGCACATATTTTTGCAAAGTGCCCTGGGATACCACAACATCAAACCTGCAACCTTTCGCACTGCAGGGATACATTTATCAATAACGCCACTGTCTTCCATATTACAACCCTGAGGTCATTTGTGACGGTAAATATGTTTGGGATATTCCTTCTTCACCCTGGGGTCATTTTCTAACCCCATTAAGGTGAAGCGTCTTTGCCCTTCCTCTAATTACATACAGTACGTCCTTTTATTTCATATATTTCTTGCACGTCAGCACAGTCAGTCCGCATTCCAGTTACAGATGGCTCAATCCGGAGTCAGCATCAGAATGTCATCACGGCAACGGAAGAGAGAGACAATGCATTTTCTATAATGACTCACCGCACACTACGCAGCTCCTCGGGCGGAGTAAAAATAGGACAGTGTTTATAATGAGAGTTGGTTAAACATGTCAGAGATGTTTAGTTAGTAATGATAGAGCAGAGGCTATAGTGCAATCAGAGGACAGTGAAGATAACGTGGGCAAGCTGTGTAAATACAAGGGGTTCGTGAAAGAAACCTGCACTCATTAAGTTTTAACGGCATATTATTTTATTAGTTTGTCTGCTCTTACATACTCCCGTACGACACACGAGGGTTATTATTGTGTTAACTCAAACTATGTATTTGGTAAAAAAAAATACCCCTTCAGCCATTTCAGCAAGTCTCATCCCAAAGGAAGCATAGCCAAAAATTACAAAACATTGTCGGCATCATTTTTCCATCCTTCGCATAATGAACGCTCAAGATTGTGATTTTTTTCTCATCTTTTCTGCTCACCACAAACCCGACTGTAATATGGGCTAGCGAGCACAACCGCTTCGCTCCCATCTCCCATAAATCATTGTCATTTTTCTCCTTGCATTAAAAAAATTGGGGGAAGGGGGGGTGGGGGGTGGGATTCAACACTGCACTTGCCACCAGGTCTGAAATTTATGCACTTAAAAACAGCTTATGTGGAGAATTCGGTTGCAGCTGCGAGCGTAAGTGCGCTGGAAGGCCAGGCTTTAAAACGTGACCTGGTTGGAATGTTTTCGTCGTGACTGGTCAATGTGCTTAACACCCTGAAGTTCTGCCTGTCTGCTTCAAGTCTGGATTGATTGAGAATATATATAGGCAACAAAAACAAAGTAGGTAAAGTAAAAAGTCTTTTATGATGTATGGGTTATTATATTTTCAATCTTGTACTTAAATGGCCTGTTCCTAACTTTCCTTTCGTCTAATTCAGAATAGAGGTGGGGGCCAAGGTGGGGGCCAAGTCCTTGTTTTGTGAGTCTCAAGTGTTCGGTGTCAAGTTAAGGGTCAAAGTCTTAAGTCTTAAGTCAAAGTCAAGCAAGTCAAGTGCTGAGTCCTCCACCAGTTTAAAGTCCTTTCAAGTTATATATCCAATGGCGTGCTGGTTAATCGGGAGAGTCAGGACGTTTAATGGTGGGACGCATGACGTTTGGGCCGGTGGCTCCAGTGGGTCAGCGCAGTGAAAGTGGGGGGGAGGATAGCGCAAGTGCGTGGTGTTTACGTATACACGCAGAACAGAGAAGGAAATGTGGTCTGATCTGCTCATGGATATAAAAATAAGGCTTTTTACACATCATTTACTACTGTATTTATATAGTTCTTTATCATTTATTTGACCCTTATGGGTGTTTCACAAAGTACAAGGCACAACCATGGAGCAGATAGACTGGAGCAGAGGCCTTTGGGAAAATCAGGTAAATTATGGACAAAGACAGTCCCATCTAAAATGAATTAAAAGCTAAGTATTGTGAATAAAAGTTCTGTAGTTTGTGGTTGGCAGTGTAGCAGCGGCTAAGAGAGCTAAAGCAGAGCAACTAAAGCTACAGAAATAACAGCAGGGGAAGTTATCACAACCTACACTTCCAGGGCTGAAATAGGGGTCCCAGCACGCCCCTGTATACATTTCTATGATTTTTGTGATTGGTTATTTAAAAAAAAAGTCCTGTTCACGTATCTATTGTAAAGATAAAATGGCATTAAAAACATTTTTTTTTTCTTTTTAAAGAGAAGCATCAAGTCCACAAGTTCGAAAGTTCCAAGTCAAGTCCAGAGTTATTGTCCTTTTTCATTATTGAACTAAGAATTTACACTCTGTTTTTTGCTTTTGGGTATGTTCACTCACAAGTGAGCTGCAGGGAGGGCTCTGTTGCGAAAGTGTCTTCTGCCTTAAGATGGTAAAAATATAATACAGCACCTTTCATAATGCCTAGAGGATTGTATCCAAAACAAACACAGAATAAATTATGAAACATTTTCAAAACCGAGCTCTGTTTTTGCTTTCATGAACTCATATTGCCTTTTTCACTAGACTTAATAATAGCTGTATATTGTATCTAAACATACAATATATTCATGATAAGCATTTTGATTTGAAGGGCTGAAGCATTTTAATGAATTTGTTGGAGTTCATTGAACGTAGTATACACAAAACTAGAAGCAAATGCATCACCAAAGGGAAATTTGGATTCTCTTATGATTCTCGCATGTGGAATTTTAGTATACAAAGCTGTAGTCCGGTTTTGTTTTGTTTTTACGCCAAACTTGTCTTGGCAATTGGCTGCAGTACTTTACTCCAACTTATTTTAATTCCCCCCCAAGTATTTTCTGCCAGAATAGTCACCCAAAAACTTAGTAAGAGTAAACAAGAAAGTTTTGGCGGCAAGAAGCAAGGAGGGACATTCTTAAACCGTGTGCAGTTTCAAGTTTCCTCTGAAAATACACTTACTTTGCTACAGCCACATCGTATATCCTGATCTAATCCATCATAAAACGCCAGGTCGGCAGTCCTACTACAGTCCAGGGAGCTCCGGTAACAACACACCCGAAGTACACGCCCAAGCAAAACAGTATCACGGGCTCGTAGGGGCTGAGAGTGGGAGAAGTGAGCTGGTAATGGTGTGTGGTGCTGAGAGGACAGTTCCTTATGGTTATAACGGCAGTAAAAAAAACACACACAGCTGAGGTCTGGTGAGGGAAACTATCCACGGTACTGAAATCAAATCTTCCCAGAGAGATGTAGGGAATGGGAGCTATCCTCAGTACTGAATCAGCTCTGTGGTTGTTGAGTGATTGATAGCGGTGCTTGGCTAGTTTATCATTAGTGAGTCAGCCAAATGTTAGTAGATTATAATTCCAGTAACTTTGGCCAGTTTAATTTGGTCAAATCATGGTCAATCTTGACTGATTCTATTACCGGGACGTTATTAATCAGTTTTTTGTGCTTTGTCGGTGGTGCAATGGAAAAGGGTGTTGCAGATGTGTGATTGCTGCCCCAGTGACATTGTACGTTTGAGGACAGCCCTTGACATTTGCAGAATGCCTCGCCCCTCTCCCTCCCCATTTCACTCTACAACTGTCTTGTCAATTTAAGTGTTTGGGCCGGGGGGGGGAAGAAAAAAAATGAACAAGGAAGAGCATATACATGTAGAACACATTCTGTGGCTGTCTTTATAGCACAACCTACATATACTTGTGGGAGTGGCCATCAGAAACGAGTCACTGATGGTTTATTCTTTGTGTCTGTAAACCACACTTGCAATTGTGCTTTTGGGTCGATGGAAAAGCAATAGCAGTTACAAGGGATGACGGTGTGTGCCGGGGCGTGGGCCTTTATTGCTGCTTGCAGCTCAAATTATAGTTAGGTTTAAACCTTGTCTAGACATCGAATCAATTTAAATGTATTTTCACTCAAAATAATGTAATTAAAAAATAAAATTACAATATAGATTCATACTTATGCCATACTTTGGAACATTAATAGAAAAAGCTATTAAATGTATGTCTCCAGGGAAACACGCAGGTAGCATATCCCGACCAGAAAAAAGAAAGAAGAAAAAATGATATAGTGTACCTTTAAAGTTGTTTTTCATTTAGTTTAGTGAGTTAAAGGAGAAATAGTGGGTCAAATCCATAATAAAACTTTATAGTTTACTTTTTGACAAGATTGCACCTTCAATATTTTACTATTCAGGCAATGGCGGTTAAGGCCTATTATTTGATTCACACTATTGCTATTTTGATGGAGAAATTCTTGTTTTCCCACATGGAGATCAAATTCACAATAAGAAAGGCATATCTTCATAACTTTCCTGCTTCATTTCTCAGAACAACCATCATTTGATTAAAAAAACACAACTTTCAAGTGAATTATTTAAGGTTTACCCCTGTGAGCTGTCCCTGGTGCTGAAAACGGGCTCCTGAGTCAGGGAGTGGGGCGTATGTTGGGGAGCTCTCCATGGTCCTGATTTGACAGAACTGTTGCACTGTCAGCATGTATGGAATAAAGCTATGGGACTCGGTTTACACAAGGCTTTTCGACTGACCGACCAACTCAGTTTCCAGTGGTTTGTATGAAAGACGTATTGTTGAAATCTAATGTGAAATTTCACCCATTGATAACTTATTATCTTATTTTGTTAGGGTTAGGGTTAACACAATGTATAAGTGTATACCTTGTTCTAATAAATACAAATAGTTGTTTCGACTGTTCAATTATTATTATTTTGTATAATAAGAGGGGAATTAAATTGTTATTATTTATGTGACAAACAAATCCATGTTTATTTAAGATTTTATACTAGACAGACCAACAGAACTCAATAAAATTGACAATATATATGACAATAGGGATTACGACCAAAAAATAAATTTAATAAAAATACAGCAGCCAAAAAGCCAAGACTTAACACACAAAGAAAAATAAAATGTATTATTTAGATTATTTAATTGTTTATTATGTCTGAGTTCATGTTTCTTTGATCAACCGCAAGAAAGCTTTGGTTAAAACTAAGAGAAAAAATATCAGAGACATGTATTTTCTATTCTTACTTTATTTCAATATTTATATCTATATTTTTTTCTATATTTCTTTCTTTCCCTTTCTTTTTCTTCCTTTGCCTCTCTTTCCCTTTCTCTCTCTTTCTTTCCCTTTCTCTCGCTTTCTTTCCCTTTCTTCATTCATAGAGTTATGGAACTAATTTGAATCGTATACATTCAAACATAAAAGGACCAATCGAGCTTTACTGTAATATAGTGAGACATCGGGTACATGACACTTGTACATGTCTTAAAACACAGCAGGCATGGCTTATGTTTCATTAATTATTCATCATACACGTTGCAAATATAGAAACAATCTGGTGTAAAGTTAGCAAAGGAAATATGATGAAACAACAGCTCAATGATTATACTCTGGACCCAATCAATACAAGGAGATTAGAAACGCAATTACTATTCCAAAATTAATGCTTGATTAATTGCATCTCTCCTCTCATCCCTTCTGTCATTTGTTAGCTGCTGTGAGACAGAGAACGTCCATCCGGATGGTTGGACAGATAGATAGGGCTGGTGCTAATTTTACTGCACTGTGAATGTGACCTAGTTCTCATCATGACAAAAAATAAAAGTCTACACTCAAGGTTGCCTCAATAACCTAGTAGTCTAGTTTTAAAACAATGTCCATTTGCTGGCAATGGTGGGAACTGTCCGTGGTTCTGAAATTCTGCTTATTATTGGATTTTATCTTTTTATTTAACTTGTATTCCCTATCATACCTACTGCTGTATTGGACCTGTTCAAAGATTTTAATGTAATTTAAGATTTAAAATGGTCTGGGTTTGAAGAAAAAATACACATAGTTAGTTTATTTATTTAAAACCTGCACATATAGTTTATATATAACGACATATACAGCAAAAACACAGATACACCAATACTTAGTCTAAAAAGGTGATGGATGTAGCAACGCTACAATTCCAATCCGATCCCACCCACTCATCATGAAATAACACAACATAACATACGTACAAACAAAACAGTACATTCACTTAATATCACAATTTTTTTGGAGCCAGATCACCATTTACACTTTATCTTGACTCCTGTAGACTAAGTATCTTTAAATTTCTATGAAGAGGTAACTTTATTATCTGTTCACACTTTGCCAGTGTTCTTGCTGAGGGGTTTTAGCATGGCGGTCCGCCAAGAAAATAAATTGCAACTATTATCGGACTGCACTTAATATTCTCTGGTGGGATTCAAACCGGTTACATCCTTGTTTCATATAATTGTTGGCCGACAGTAAAAGCCCCTATAATGACCAGCCTCCACTTTGTAATCATGTGTATTTTATCAACGCCTCGCTGTTTTCTCCTTTTACAACAGAGTTATGTATGTTTGAGTTCAGAGGTGCGGAGATGATATAAATATTACATTATGCAATGATTTGATGTGGCCACGAGATGTCACCGCCATGCCCAAAAGATACCGGCAGGTATCAAGATCACCGCGCCAGCGAAAAGATCACCGTGCGAGCGAAAAGCACCATGGCACGAGCGCCGCAGCACTCCTCAGCTTTGCATTGTAATTGATTGAATCGGGAGCACCTCCAAAGGGAGGTGCCAAGGAGGCATCCGGTACAGATGCCCGAGCAGCCGCTCTACTCCGAGCTCCCCCCGTGTGGTCGAGCTCCTCAGCCACGTCCAGTCACCCGGCGGAGGAAACTAATTTTGACGGCTTGTATACGCGATCTTGTCTTTTCGGTCATTACCCAAAGCTCATGACCATAGGTGAGGGTAGGAACGTAGACCGACCGGTAAATCGAGAGCTTTGCCTTTCGACTCAGCTCCTTCTCTTCTTTACCACAACGGTCCGATGCAGCGACCGCATCACTGCAGCCGCTGCACCGATCCACCTGATACTTGAACTCCTCCACTTGGGCAAGGACTCCCCAGGCTGAGGAGTGTGATCCCTCTGTAGTTGGAACACACCCTCCGGTCCCCCTTCTTGAACAGAGGGACCACCACCCCGGTCTGCCAGTCCAGAGGCACGGTCCCCGACCGCCACACGATGTTGCAGAGACGAGTCAACCAAGACAGTCCTACAACATCCAGATACTTTAGGTACTCAGGGCGGATCTCATCCACCCCCGGAGCCCTGCCACCGAGGAGTTTGCAAACAACCTCAGTGACTTCAGCTTGGGTGATGGATGAGCCAGCCTCCGAGTCCCCGGTCTCTACTTCCTCTTCGGAAGACGTGACTGAGGGATTAAGGAGATCCTCAGAGTATTCCTTCCACCATCCGACGGCATCCCCAGTCGAGGTCAGCAGGCCTCCACCCGCACCGTAAACGGTGTTGGTTAAGCACTGCTCCCTCCTCCTGAGGCGCCGGACGGTTTGCCAGAATTTCTTTGGGGCTGACTGATAGTCCTCCTCCATGGCCTCCCCGAACTCCTCCCAGGCCAGAGTTTTTGCCTCTGCGACAGCACAAGCTGCGCAGCTAGTGTAGGAGTTTGGAAGGAAAAAAAGTGTCTTTGTTGAGAATGAAACGGAATTCAAAAGAAATTGTTTGACTAATGGTGTGTCAATTTTACCAACATAGAATATATATTGTCACAAGAATGAGATCACAATTAGATTTTATCACCAGATTCATTCAGCCCACCCAGCTCTCTCTCTCTCTCTCTCCCTCTCTCTCCCTCTCTCTCCCTCTCTCTCCCTCTCTCTCTCTCTCTCTCTCCATTTCTCTTTTCAAGGACTTTCTAATTACTTCTCTTTTAAATAGGTTTGTAAAAGCATTTAATCCTGTTAAACTGTGCCAGACACTAACTTCGTGCACTGAAATGCCCATGGATTGTAAAGTCGTTCTGTTTTTTGGTTTACATTATTATTTCGTCCCTCCAAGTTTGTACTCATGATGGGCATTTCCATCTTGAAATATATTCTGCAAATTAGTGGGAGGAGAGTTTTTAAATATTTGAGCTGATTGAAGTTCACCAGGTCATAACATTTAAAAAAATAAATAAATAGTGGCTTCATTATTGCGGACATTCTGTTCAATAATAATGGCCCTTTTTGCAGTGTAGATAGAGGCAGTAAATTAGTCTTATAACAGTTTCCTCACACTTTACCACACATCATTTCAATAGTCGCTGTCCTTGGTATTTAATTAAATCGGTACATGAATAAAAAATATTTATTATACAATTTATATTTTATTATACTTTCTTTTATCTTTTTTGTCAAACCTGCTGCGCCTGTGTCTGCTCTCTGAACCTTTCGTTTGAAAAGTTTTACTGCTTTGTGATTAAAAATGTGAAGGTTAAACGAATAGCACAGTTGTCTAGGTTGGGTAATAAGATCTATTGTTCCCTTTAGACGCAAGTAGTTCTGGAGCTGTCTGTGGTGCTAACCTGACTTTTTATTGCTGTGAATTAATTATATTGTCACACTTGATTTTGATACTAAGGAACATACCCAATACCGATTTTGAAACGACAACGATAATATTATTTTTTATTTGTTTACATTTTAAACATTAAATAATAGTACTTTCTTTATGTTACTATTTTTGCCTTGTTGTAGTACAGATAAAGCTCAACTGTATAAGGAAAGGTACAATTTGTCCTTTTTTTAGCATGGATACGTGTTCAAATGAGTGTTTAGTTTTAAAATCATTAATATTGATTAGTAACATATTTTTGATTTGTTATAATGACATTTAGTCAGTTAAGTAGTTTTAGTTGTCAAACCTACAGCTATTGCATCTTGGACTTTTGTTTTCTTAACCTTTTGTTCAAAGCTTTACAGCATTGTGTTGTGCAAGGTCGCCTGAATAACCCTGTAGTCTAGTTTCGTAAATAAGTTTTGAACATTTCTCACTCTTGTCTTTTGTTGGTGTTGTTGGCAAAGGATGTTACTGAAGCTGTCCGTGGTGCTAATGTGTCTTTTATCACTAAATTAATGTAAAATTGAAAATAAGGTTCTTTAGTGAACTATTTATAAAGTGTTAATAGGTACAAATCATACATAAGCACCTAGGCTAATTATTTAAATACATGTTAATGAGCCATTAAAAGTCAAAAACGTTTGTCATTAAACAATGTACTAAATATGTGTAACTGTTTTCAATATCCAAGTGATAATGCAAATAAATGTAAAAAAACAATATACATAGTTTACCAGAGAACCCAAGTTTGAACTGTTACCATGTATTAATTCATTATAATGTCTCTTTAGTCAGTTAAGTCGTTATACTGGCCAATCCTACTGCTGCGTTGGACTTCGTTAACCTTTTGTTTTAGAGCAGTGTGTTGTGCAGAGGTCGCCTTCTTAACGACCCAATAGTCTAGTTTTGTAAATAACTTCCACTTTTGAATCTCTCTCTCTCTTTATTTAGCAAAAGCTATTACAGGAGCTGTCCGTGGTGCCGAAGCATGGTGTCGGAACCGCTTATGTACAAATCACGTCCTCCCTTCAGGACTGCAGTGATGGTCCCGTTGGCCCTATCCCGCACCTATTGTTTCTGGATCAGACGGGCAGCAGCAGGTCTGAGTTGGAGTGTGCCCACAGCGGTTAATGACATGAGGGAAGGTCAGACGCGCCTGGTGAGCTGCGGCGAGCGTTTAGGGTGGATGGGGGTATGAATATATGAAGGTATATTTACAGACAGAGGCAGTGAGCAACGTATTGTGCAGTGATGGAAAGTGCAAATGTGAAAGTTCTGTTCTTAAAGGAGACATACGACGCATTTGTACATTTTGTTCATTGTAAAAAGCCCAGAACTGATCTAAAACTGCTTAACAATAGAAACAGGTCAATAGACTTCCGGTTCAAAACAACAGAACTGATAAGCCCCGCCTCTTTATTGTGGCATGTCATCGTAGCGAGGAGCATATTGTCCTTTACATGTTATTATTATTTTAAAATTGCAACGTCGTGACATCGTCGTGAGTCTTAATTTTTCAAAAAATTCAGATTAAAGTAACAGAGATGTGGGTGTGGATAGGGGGTAGGTGAAAACAGGAATTTACTGAGGACTCAAACCTCAGTTGGAGGACAATACAGGCTTACTCAAACATGCAGGAATCCATCAAGATACAACTTTGAGTAAACTAATGATGAGGAAAGTGTATATTATGTCTCTATCTCTACTTTACTAAACGTGCTGAACCTTAATTCTTAAGTCTAAAAAAACCTGAAATACATTTATGTCAAACTGTTTGCAGCAGTCCAATGGTTTTCCGCATTTTCTCACGTATGCCCTATAAGTTTAAACAAAACCTTTTCCATCAACCTATATAGAATGATAAGAAACAAAAATGTCAAAGGAAAACATCAAACTTTTCCTCGAACTACATACCATTTCCTTATTCCTTCATTCACAGTCATTTTCCATTCACTATTTTCACCCTTTTGTTGAATTCAAGTCAATGCAAGATGACATTCAATCACCTCGCAACATTGTGATATTGCTGTAAACCCAACACTACAAATCTCTCCTTTCCTTTCACTCACATATTTCCAAGTCATCAACAAGAGAAGCTAGACTTGGTTTAATAATAGATGACAACTGAACTGCTGACACGATCACATTTTCAGCAGCCTAGACATGTGTCTGTCTTCTCCTCCTTTTCCCCTTCAAACAAAAAGTATTGAGATATTGCAAGTTCAAGAGTGGAAAAACTGCCCCGCTTTTTCTTATCGATTTGGAGCAGGGGGTTGTGCAGGTGTGACTAAGTCGTATGGATTCACCAGAGTCGGGTTAGGAAGTGTAGTAGAAGTAGTGGTGGTAGTAGTGCGAGTAGGAGGAGGAAAAGTCGCGGTAGCAGTGAACTGGAGTAAACATATTTGATGAAGTTGATCATTGTTGGGAGTATAAGAAGTAGTACTAGTAATAATAGGTACAGTAGGTAAAAGTTGTAGTTGTATTAGTAGCACTAACCGGAGTAACACTATTAAATTAAGTTGATAACTGGAGGGGATAGTACTAGCTGTGGGTAACTGGATAAAAGTAAGTAGTTGTATACAATTGTAGTAATAGAGGTAGAAGTAACAGTAGTAGGGGGTAGGTAACTGGAGGGAGAGGGATCACCAACCTGTGGATCTGACCAATACCAACTTTTAAAGGATTTACTAGTAGGTAAAATAGTAGTATTTGTTGCAGTAGTAGTAGTAGTAGTAGTAGTAGTAGTAGTAGTAGTAATAGTAGTAGTGGGTAACTGGAGGCAGTTTTCAGATAGCAGCATCCTCTGAGAAAATGGCTTTGCACGGAAGAGAAAGCATGATCTATACTACACCGACAGAGAAGGATAGAAGCGAAGCAAGGGAGTTTTTAGCACAAAAGAGTGTTTTGAAAAAAAAAAAAAAAATAATATATATATATATATATATATATATATATATATATATATATATATATATATTATTGTTTCTTCTTTCACGTTATGTCTCCCAGTCGTCAATTAGTGAAAAAATGGGGTGAAAAAATGTGTTGTGTTTGTTGGTGTGCAGCCACTTTTATCCAGATATGTTGCTTTTCCGTCCTCCTTTCTTTATTTTTACAACTGAAGATCCTAAAAGCAGGCTTCATCTTGATACTGTACAGTTTTCACTTCATCCATTCATTTATTGATGTTATTTGTTGGGGGGATTCATAAAAAAAGAGCTTGTCTGGCTTATAGTATGTGCTCTAAAAGGGAGGAAGACTAATATTGGTTTACATACTTACTTTCATGTAAAACCAACACTTTCATGTCTAGGTTGTTGTGAAAAAATGGGGTTTAATGCAAGTAAATTGTGGCAGACAAGTCCTTTTCAATCTAATGGGAATGATTTGAGCAGGAGCATTATACTCTCCTCCGATTGGTCCTACCCAAAGCGAGGAAACTGAAACTTGCCCTGCTCTTGTTTACAAGTCTGCCAATTTCATTCGGGCCTATTGAGGTCTGGTCATCTCACCCTCAGAGCTGTCGAGTACCTCATGAGCATTTGACTGGCTTGATTTCGGGCTATTGTAGACAGTGGGGAGGTTGTATTCTAGACCATCATTCCCATCAAACGAAGGGTTAAACATCCCCGAAGTTTAAAGAAGTTCAAACATGAATAAATGAATTAAAAACCACAAAGATCAACCCTGTCTTTAGGATATTTAGTCGTAAAAAGAAAGAAAGGAAGGACAAACAACATGGATCAAAGCTTTGAGGTAGAGAGGGCCTAAACATTTTTATTTATAACTCCTTGTGGACTTCCATCTATATATTTTTATGACAACATTATGGTTAGATATAAAGTCAAGAAAGAAATATGAATCAATTTAAATTCGGATGTGATCCATGGAATATTTCACATATTAAACGCCATGATTGCAGACAAAAACTCACACTACGTCTCGCCTTTACGATATGAAATTAATTAATAATTCTTCAGTTTTGTTTTTTTATCGAAGAAAAACACAGATTAATCAAAATGTATGTCTAAATAAAGATACAATAATAACAACAACATCAGCAACAACAGAGTAAAAAGGGTTATTTGATTTTTTTCCAGCAACATGAGTTAATAATAAACAGTTTTGACTGCAAAGAAATACAGTACCTCCTCCTAAAAAGACTAATTCCCAACGACAAAATTGTGAAATCCCTACATCCCTCACTCAGTCACACCACCACAACCACCATCTGTGCCTTTCACACCTCCCATCTCCCACGCTCCACAGCTTTACATACACCAGGGTCCGTGTCATATCAACTCATCCTTCCAGGACCTCCTCGGGAACGCTCACATCTCCAAAAAAAGCAGCCTCCGAAATCCGGGAAACGCCATGGGGCCAAAGCGGAGTGTCGTTTCGTTTGCACCGGCAGCTCGAAAGCGGCGTCGGGCTCTGGAACGCCGCTCCCTTTTGGGAACGAGCTCAGAGAGAGATTTGGAAAGGGACGAAAGCGCTAAACCCCGGCAATTAGCGCCACTGATGAGACCCGGCGGGAAACGTCCCAAAACCGAGCTGCTGACGGGGGCTTTGTCTCGTTTCGTCAAGTTCAGGCTTTATTCACAACAAGTGGCCCAAAACTGTACTCTGGAAGGTTTAGTCCATGCTGCGAGGTCAAGAGTCTGCTAAAGACTTCCTGTGGACAGACGCATTTTTATTAACATTTAAACGAGAAGACTTTTCTGGCAAAGTGTGTATGACAGGTTTGTATGATTTTCTCATTTTGACTTTATTTGGTGTATTTATACGTGTTGTATATATAAATTATAGTTTTACACCAATCGAGTTCGAGAAAACGTAGAAAAATCTGTAGAAAATGACTGGAAGTGACATCACAAGGGACACTCATTCCAGTTTATGCAGAATTTACACAAAGAAACAACTTTTTTTTGACTCTCTAAACGTGAATTCAACTAAATAAAGTAACCATATATAATTTGTGAAATTAAAAAGAAACTGTGACATTAGATAAGTTTTTGCGCAGTGTTTGCTGGGTAATTTACTAGCGTGATGTCATCAATATTACAAACAGGAAGTGAAAATATAAACCGAAAAAATTGGCTATTCTGTGAAAAATGTTTTATAATACTTAAAAAATTTGAAATATATTTATCTTAACTGCATTTTAGTTCATAGAGTCGTCCAACCCTTCAGCAGAGTGAAGTAATATTGAATTATATTATTAAGATTTGCATAATGGGCGGAGACTGTGAAGTGTCTTGCCAACACTTTTTAAACCTTCTGAGCCACTACTCTTCTTTTTATGTCAGGATAAAAATAAAAGCTTAGCCAACAAATATATTTTTCAGCATGTATCAATGTTTAGCAAACACTGGAACTTTGTCAAATCTTTAAAAAAATATTGAATAAAGCTCAGTTGGCTAAAGTTGTGAGGCTGGCGCTTTTAAGTATGTGCATCGATTTGTGAGCCGCGCTGGTGAAATGTATTAATTTGTGACAAGTCGGACAAAAGCCAAATGGATTTCTAGCCAGGGAATGAAACACAACCCACTCTCTTAAGGGCGTTTAGCTGAATTTACACTTTCTTCCCCGCGTTTTGGACTAAGATAGATTTCAAAATGGGATGCCATCCAAGAAAGAAATACTACGACAGCAGCACGTATCGATGTTTGCCACTTGCATTTTGGTCTTCATTCATAAAAAACAATAATCATTCAAGTACATAAAAAAGAGAGAGAGAGAAAGGGAATTGTTTTTCCATAATATTGAATAAAATGATTGTGGCTACAGTTAGTGAGTCGACGTCGCACTTTAACGTATGCAAAAGTATGACATTTAATCCATTCCGTTTTATGATTGTAGCCTGTAAAAATGAAAGAATGGTCATATATTAATGCTTTTCTTATTGTTTCCAACTGTTGGCAAACTTTTTCATTCTACAACAGTTCGACATAAAAACATGCTTCATTTGATTTGATGAACTTTGCAGAACCGCACGAAACTAATGTGAAACCGCACACAGGAGGTATTCATGTTAACTAATGTAGCATAAAAAATACAAAAAAGGCCTGAAGGAAATGGATTAAATTCATTTATTTGTCATTTTGGAGTGTTCTGGACGTCGTTTTTTACCCCAAAAAAGGGCAAAACAATCCACTTTTAATGTCCACTTTAAAGAACCAAATAGTGGCACGGACATTGTTTTTTTAGATAAATGGTGTTGTTTGGTAATGGTTTTATAGGTGGTGGGCTGTGGTAAATGTCCGCCCTCCGATGCACCTGCTGTTGAGATTTTGGGCATTACAAAAATAAATTGAATTGAACTGAACACACCCTGTTCTATCAGCTCAATGTTTGTTCGTTTGGTCGACTTTTGCCCCGTCCCAATCCATAACCTGCATTTGTTCCATTTCGCAGACGCAATCTCGGACCACTGCAAAACGGAAAAAAATCACGATATTGATTGGGATGACAAAGACAAAGTTATTGGAGCAGAGGACAACAAACACAGCAGCTGGATAAAAGAGGCAATCGAAATCCAGAAACGTGCCCGTAGCACAGTAAACCGAGACGAGGGGGCATTCTATGCTTTCTCACACACGGGATGCAGTTCTGAAGAAGTCGGACTGCAGAGGGCGCGGCAGAATACCCCAAAAAGAATAGCAACTGATATTTCAAAAGCTAAAGGGGACATTTATCAACTAAACTAAACGAAAGCACGCTAAAGTCTTGACCCAGCTCCAGATGACCCAAGACAATCAGTCGAAACATGTCACGGTATGTCGACAAACAAAGATAAACTGGTCTGAATTTAGATCATATTGTGAATGTTGTTTTGAAAAAGAACATTTCCAAACATGAAAGTTGTCACTGCCCCCTGGTGGCGATAATGATGGTGTCGTAAACTTTCAATGAAGGCTATAAAAGGCGATATTTCTGCACTTTTGTGATTCATTTTACACATTTTTCACCTTTGTCTGACACTTAAACTTCAACCACGAGTTTTAAAAAGCGCACCAACATCTTACAGTCTTACAGTACTATTGAAATCCATTTACAGTATATTGCACATCTTCATTTCGTCTCAGTATTAGCTTCATAAGCCCACAATAGAAGAGCTTCCACACAAAAGCGACTTAATTATTTATAGAAAAGACACATTTAGCCTATCGCAGATTAGCTTGCGTTCTATTGCATCAAGACCATATATAGAAGGTGACTGACTGTAATACACCCTCCGCCATTGTTGGAGTCAGCCATTCTGGGTCTTATTCAAAACAAATGGGGGTTATAATGTGGCGGAGGAATGGAATGGTGTAGATGACTCTTATCCCGCAGTGTACGGATTAGAAAACTAACACCCACTCCTCAATTATGAGCATGAAAGTCTTATTCGCGGTTTTGTGTGTCCCATATCCCCGTTACGCAACCTGCTCCACTTTGAAATCCGATCATTTCACAGCTAGAAACCGACCGGCCGCGTGTCTGTGCGAGGCCTGAAACGGATGGGTGCGAAAGTGGCGGCGGCAGGAAAAGGGTTTCAGGTAAAGCGATAAACGTTAAAAGGCTTGATACATTTTGCTCAAAGGCAGACGTGGTTTTGTGGTTGTGGTGCTGCTTGCCACGTTTTAGTTGTTGAAATATTGATGTGTTTATGATTATGGATGACTAAATTAGGATAGGTTGCAAATGTTTTTTTTCCATTATTAAAGTAAGACGACAGGTTGTTCGGAGCTCTTTAGAATTACCAGCTCATGTTCTCTGTATAGTCGCAGACTTAGTATTAGGGGTGTAACGATTCTTAAATGTCACGATATGCATCACGCAAGCATCTTGATCCGTCTCGATGCACAATTGACAGATGTTAGCTGGAAAACGCCGGAGCCACGTCCTGGCCGCCCGCTGAGCCTGTATCTACCACATCTCCAAACGAATGTCACATGGACAAATGCGACTATCGTTCCTCATACGCGCAACAAGTCTGAAAGTATCCTCCAAGCTTCAAACTTCCTCTGCGTTTGTGAGAGAGGTGACTGCGAGCGAGAGGCGGGGCCGAGGCACCGAGCGCCGCACACACATGTGCTCGGACACAACAGATGCAGCTGGTCAATAGCGTGTAAGTGTTTCCAATTAAATCTGGCAAAACATTTCACCAAACAGCTGTAAAGACGCTGAGACACTCGTTTAAGCATCAAAGAAGCTCACACAGGGATATCACAGGCGCAAAAGCATAAAGCAGAGCATCTGATCTGAGGAAGATGTGGCCTAAATGTAGAGCTGGGTTTCGATTCCAATTTCAAGAATCGATTCGATTCCGATTTTTACGTTTCAAAATCGATTTTTTCCAATTTCTCAGATCCCATCCGATTCGATCCGATTTCGATTCGATCCGGGGGTTAATGTTATTAAAAATTAAAAATGTGTTTGAACCGTTTCCTTCACTTCATGACTGTGTAGAGAAGCAACATATTAAAACTAGATCTTTGGACGTACGAATCGATAATCGGTAATTAATATGCGAATCGATTAAAAAACGGAAAATCGATTATTTCAACCCAGCTCTACCTAAATGTAGGTAAAATATGAAGCTCTCTAAAAACAAATGTCATAAACAAAAGTAGGCTACAGCTGTGCAATCTACATATTATTATTTATGTATTATTATATTACAAAGACAACATATTGTGAAGTGTTGGACGATATGTTGATGTCTGACGGATTAAGCTCAGCAGACAAACAAGTTACATCAGCACATTTTGTTCAGACCAAGAGAGAAAGACCAATTACTTTAGTAGTCGACGAGTTAAACGAGTATTTTTCTTTCTTTCGAGATTTGATCAATACATTTTTAACCAATAAAGGTTGAAAGATGGCGTCAGAAGGCTTCTATTTTGAGAATATTTACAAATGAAGTGTATTATATAACGGTTTAGACTTTTTTTTTTTTTACATTTTTATTGAATAACTGTCTTTGTTAAAAAATAAAGTCTTTTTGTATGTGTTTTAGAGTCTGTTTAGTCCAGATAAAGAATTCCAGTGATCAAAAATATAACTATGATTCTCCATGGAGACAAGTTACACAGTAGAGCTTTAAAAGAATACTCTCAGGTTATTTTCTCTGATGGCAAATCTTCTCTGCAACATTGAACGACAGCAAAACTAAGTGCATAAATAAATATGTTTTCATTTATATCTTTATCACTGATGCTGCTTTAATCTTTCTACAATTCCAGCCCAAGGATTTTGCCTCCTAAAAAGCCATATATGCAAAAGTAAATATTTCACAAGCTCGATCTCGCTGGAGGCTACAAAGAACATGTTCATTAATGCAGCGCTTTTGCATTCTTCACGGGCTTTTGGGGGTTGCTGGGATTTTGAAGGAAAAGAGGTCCAGCGTTTGCGTTTTCTTTCAAACGTTTGGGGAAAAAAAGACCCATCCAACATTTTAGAATGGACGTATGCAGAGTTGAGTGGGTTCACGGGGCAGAGAGTGGGGTAAGGTATCGATCGTGGAGTTAGGAAGGAAACCGGATCGAAACAAAGTGGAAATAATAGGGAAATGAGGCTTGCTTTTTGAGGACAGTTTTGGGGCTTTTGGTCTTTATTGCTACGGAGGTTTTGTACAATTTTGGTTGGTTAAAAAGCAATAGAAAGCAATACATTTGAAGTGTTTATTGGGGGGAAAATTAAGAAAAATATTTGTATTGAAAAGAAAACAACATTAATTGAAAACTAGATCTAAAAGTTTAAAACGCACTATGTAGAAATTCAAGGTGAATCAAGAAATTATGATGTTTTTAACGTTATAAAGAACTATGAATTGCATTTTTGTATGAACTTTGCGCTTTAAATGAAAAATGATTGATTGATTGATTGATTGATTGATTGATTGATTGATTGATGGATGCTTTGGTTTTGCTGTTTGTAAAATTCAAGTCTCGGCTGCTATTTCAGTTGAAAACAAAACATATTTTTATTGATATTACTCTTAGAATGTTACAAAGAAACTTTTCTGTTTTTTATTTGAACCTATCGATTGCTTCTTTGTTTAGAAACTGTGCCATTTAAAGACGGAACTGTTATTGCTTTTTATACCACTCTTTGGTTGCAAGACAAGTGGAATTGAATTTGAAAAAGAAAGACAGAAGTAATTCTCCAAATATGGAACTGCCTCTCCTTGTTCGGCTTGACAAATGTATTCTGACAGTTCATTTATAGGTGAAATCCGTCTTACCTTCATTATTCCACCATTTTATTACGTTACCTCCACCCAAACACCACCGCTTCAGCAGAAACACCAGCCACCTCGTACCCAAGTGCAGATATTCTACCTCCACCTTCATCATCATCATTTTTTAAATTATTATTATCTCTATTGCATTTTATGTAACACTATTTTAACAATACATCAGGAATGTGCTAAAATGTGGCTGTAAATGTCTTGGTTGAGGTTCAAATATTGCACATAACGGTTTTATATAGTATATCATAGGATTAAGCCCAAAAGTGCAGAAATATTTCTTTTCTTTGGGCGATTATTGACTGGGCGTCTATTTTTGAGTAAGTAAAACCACATTTTAGATATTATGCATAGCTCCATATTCTGTATATACAGTGTGTTCAGTCACCAAGTTTGATTAGAAGGTCCATGTCCTCTGCACACACAAAAAAAGGATCAAGGACTGAACCGAAATTATAACTAGCATTTGAAAAGAAAAAAAAAAATACTGCTTTGTTTTTCTTTTTCTACTTAATCTCTGGGTCATGATCTAAGCTCTGCACTTTGATAAAATAAAAATATATAAAAAATGATATCATCATGCAAATATTATGCACAATTTTAAATAACAATTGTTATTTTGTATTGCTTTATTTAGGCACAATCTACTACTGAATGAATAGAAGTTATTTTGATTTTTGTTGTGGCTTTAATGAGGCTAAATTCAATGCAATGAATTATAAATCTGGCTTTTTCTTTTAGGGAAAACATCCTTTCTTCATAAACAAAACAAAAAACTACATTAAAAATGTCAATTCACAAATACACAACGGTTTTTCTTTCTCGTACAACAACAGAAGACGTACAACTACAGAAGGCGTACAACTACAGAAGACGTACAACTACAGAAGACGTACAACTACAGAAGACGTACAACTACAGAAGACGTACAACTACAGAAGACGTACAGCTACAGAAGGCGTACAACTACAGAAGACGTACAACTACAGAAGGCGTACAACTACAGAAGACGTACAGCTACAGAAGACGTACAACTACAGAAGACGCACAACTACAGAAGACGTACAACTACAGAAGACGTACAACTACAGAAGGCGTACAACTACAGAAGATGTACAACTACAGAAGACATACAACTACAGAAGACGTACAACTACAGAAGACATTCAACTACAGAAGACGTACAACTTTTCCGCCATTGAAAGCAACACAACAACATAGAATACAGAGTGCTGTGGTGTCATTCGAAACCAAGCACTACCAGCTGTAGTTGACAAGCCTCTTAAATTACAATTACAAGTCGACTCCCAGACGTTTACAGCATTAGCACTGGTCTAGACAATGATATCCTCCAGCAATGGCCCACACAGGAGCAGTGGAAGCCTTGGACAATCAATACCAGGATTTTGCATCGCCGTGCTTCCATACGCCCTTCAAAATCCCCCACTTTTTCCTCCCATAATCATTCCCTCCCCCTTTTACTACCTCACCTCTTGACAACTTCATCATGAGAATCCATAGTCTCGTCCCCATCAGTTCAGACGGCTTCGAGCGCTTGACGGATATCTTTCATTTCGCTTTTCCGTTTTGGGGGAGTGTCTTGATTTTCATAGCGCTTCTCACTCCACGTCTTCTCTCTCAAGATGGATGTCGAGCGGGCGGCGGCGGCGGGGAGAGCGAGGGTAATGAGCCAGATTGCTCCTCTCGCAGTCGTCCGAGGGATTAGGACGACTCTTTGAAGCTTTCAATTTTTGTTTTGGGCAGCGAGCGGTGTAGAGGTGGTTTTGGGGAGGTTTGGGGCGTGTTTTGATAGAGGCGAGTAAAGAAGGTGAGAGAAAAAGGGGGGGAAAGTGTTGGGAGAGTTGGAACACACTGACCGTGCGGTGGACGGGGCAGGGGTGACAGGCGGCGCAGACAGTCTAAATACACACAGCGTGAGGTGGAATATCTTATTAGGGAAGATCCGCAAGCGAGTCCAGGGAGGGATTTGATTTGAATTGGGGTCAGGACAGCACAATTTATGAAGGAAGGGAAATAAAAGGAAATTTATGGAAGGAGCAGTGTCAGGAAGTAACTAAATATACCAAAAATACAGGATATATTGAGATTATTACGTTATTATGCAGGTATTCTTTTCGTTGGTGGTGTTCAGAATGCAATTACATCCTAAAATCAAAAGAATACATTGAGGTATTTCATCACGCGAGTTAAGCTTCAAACTGAGTGGGATGAGTGGGATTATCTCTAATTAGTGATAAAGAAATGCAAAACAAACCTTTAATCCGTCTGTGATTGTACACTAAAGTATGATGCAATTTAATGTGGAATAGGGATGTCAAGATTATTAGGTTAGTCGATAAACGTGATTATTCAGGTCACAATATAATTGTAAGAACCAAGAATTAATAATTGTAACAATTTTAGAAGATTTTTTTTTTTTTTTTTTGGTGAGCTGATTGTAACAAAATTATATGTTATCTGGCTGTTTTTGTCACATTTTACTTTATTTTGTATTTTTAAAAGTTCATTTTCGTAAAGCCGGTCAAAAACTTGAGAAACCAAACAAACATGTCCGACCACGGGAATGAAAGAAAATCAAAGATTTCATGTTTGTTTGGTCACAGTCTATATAATCGTGAATAATCGTTAAATCATGATGATTTTTTTTTTCTCACAATAATCATAAAACTAAAATTATATATTGTGACATCCTTAATGTGGCAGCAGTCGACGGATGAGCCTGTTGAATCCATTAGTTGACTAAAAAGGATTGTATCTAAAATTCACTCAAAAACAACACAAAAGTAGCACAAAACTGCACAAAAAAGCTGAATAATTGTATCAAATGTCTTCTCCTTTCGAGGTTTACAAAAACATTATCATACCAATACAATTATAATTAATCAACTAATACATATTTTGGTCGACTAAGACACCATGTTTAGGAAGTTAAAATGAGTAAAGTAAGTACATAAAGTAAAAACAACAATACTACTGTGGCCAGACAGGTGTGGTATTTGTAGATTTGTAGAAGCATAACTTTTTAAATTTCTATTTTTAATCCTTTTTTAAACATATTTTGTTAAGACATTTTGAATTTTGAACGAACAAAGAAAGCTCTTTTTCCTTTCTGTTTTTTTTTTCTTTCAAATTTGAAAACAAAAGTTATAATTTGCTATAATTCAGTAAACCTAAGCGCTCATCACAAACACAAAGTCACCAACAGCCAATATACTTATACAGTATATTTATACATACTTATACAGTATACATATGAAGTAGGGCTGCACAGTACTGGACACTGCAATACTGCAATATCACTATTATTTTAGTTTTTGCTAACTTTTTGATGCAATATTTTCAGTTATAACAAATATACTCTTTCATTAATGCAACAGACAAAATACAAACCAAAAAATAACAATAGCAGTGACAAAACCAAGACTAAATCAATATCAATTCAAACTGAAAAATCATTAATAAAAATCTGCCTTTTTCAACATTTTCATTAAAATAAAACAGTACATTTCTGTGTTATACTTAGCCAAAGTACAATATACCGTATATGAAGAATTGACCCTTTTGTTATGATATGGCAAGCCATTTGGGACATTTCGACGCACATTAAATTCACATTAACAACAAGCAAAAGGTCAAAAGAAGACCTAACATTTTCATTGGCTTTCCTACATTGTCCCAACCTCAAAAACATGACATTTAAATTTGAAAAGCCGCTCAATAAGTTGCTCACCGAATCGCCCGAGATCAACCAGCGCGGACAAAGGACCGCAACCTCTTCTCCGCCAACAACAAACAGCGAAAAGGTCTGAAAAATTATTCAAATTGCCGATGGAAATTTGCCATTATTGTGAGTCGTTTCGGCGGGGACAAAAGCCATGCTAAGCAGCCTTCAGAAGCGAGGTGCGCCGAGAACAAAAGCGGAAGCCATTCGGAGCAGACAATGTCATCTACAGCTTCATTACCGCGTCAAAGAACCGGCTTTAGCAGATTCCGATGGGTTTTTTCCGGAGCTGGAGGAGAATGTCTTTTTTTGTCAGCGATATCTTTAACTGTAATTCATTAGTGACGGGGTTTAATTGTAAATGCAGTGGTCAAGTGGTGGTTCAAGTCGCGGTTTTATGAAGCCAACGTGTAAGCAGGAAATTAGTGCTTTGGAAGATAATGGCGCCGGAGGGAATTTCAATGGAAAGTACGCAAGCTTTGATAAGAGTTATTAGCTGGGGAAATCAAAGAGGCTCGTACGTTGTAGTTAGCGGAGACACAACAGGCGAAACGCTTTTATATTTTCATTTTTTTGTCACTAGGTTTGTCTTCTTAAAGTGCCTCTGACTGGTCGGACGACTCAATGAACTACAATGCAGTTGAGATAAATATATTTGAATCTATAGTACATTTTTAAAAGGTTTATCATTCCACTTCCTGTTTGTAATTGATGACGTCACACTAGGAAATTACCCAGCAAACACTGGGCAAAAACGTATTGAATTTCCGACTTCTCATGTTTCGAGAGTCAAAAAAGTAGGGTTTTCGTGTGTGAATTCTGCATCAACTTTGACTGGTCCCTAGTGTGATGTCACTTCCTGTCATTTTCTACAGATTTGTCAACTAATAGCCGCTCGATTGGTGTAAAAGTATCATTTATATGTGCAACAGGTTTAAACACACCAAATAAAGTCAAAATTAGACATCATAAAAAGCTGTCATGCACCCTTTAACCCTTTACCCGTTAAGCTTTCACCTGGAAATATCTCAAATGTCCATTCTGCAATGAATTATTAAATACAAGTAAAATACAAGTAGTGAAGTTAACTGGTTGACAGTGGTTGTGTTCACACTTCAAAATCGAGGCTAAACTGGGACTAAACCTGGCCGAGACCATGACTAAGGTCCTGGTTTGGTCCTTGTGTGGATTTGGTTGGGTTTAGTCACAGCTTTGATGTGTTGATGTGGTGTTTGTGCAAGGATCAAAGCTTTTCAGCACTAAATCGGGAGGAACATACAGTACACACTTCATGTAATGGTGAATTTAGGTCAAATTTTCAGCAAAAGGAATACAAATAAATACTGGTTTTGAAAATGGAAGATGATATTGGAGGCAGAATTATTGTCTTGTAGTGTCGAGAATACTAAATACTACATTGTACCTGACAAAGTAATGTGTTCGGGTTCATCATGTGATTGATTCCCCTCAAGAGTCACTTCCGTAGTCAGAGAAAGGTAAGTCCAAGTCCAAGTCCAAGTCCAAGTCCAAGTCCAAGTCCAAGTCATGTCCAAGTCCAAGTCCAAGTCCAAGTCCAAGTCATGTCCAAGTCCAAGTCCAAGTCATGTCCAAGTCCAAGCCAAAGCCAAAGCCAAAGCCAAAGCCAACGCCAACGCCAACGCCAAGTCCAAGTCATGTCCAAGTCCAAGTCCAAGTCCAAGTCATGTCCAAGTCCAAGTCCAAGCCAAAGCCAAAGCCAAAGCCAAAGCCAATGCCAAGTCCAAGTCATGTCCAAGTCCAAGTCCAAGTCATGTCCAAGTCCAAGTCATGTCCAAGCCAAAGCCAAAGCCAAAGCCAAAGCCAACACCAAGACCAAGTCATGTCCAAGTCCAAGTCATGTCCAAGTCCAAGTCCAAGCCCATGTCCAAGTCCAAGACAAAGCCAACGCCAAGTCCAAGTCAAGTCAAGTCCTATATATTGTTTCTGTTGAGGGAAGTCTAAAGTCTAAGATGTACAACTACAGTAGGTGGCTGTAATGTAACACTTGGATATCAACCGCCATAAAACACAGAAGAAGAAGAAGAAGAAGAAGAAGAAGAAGAAGAAGAAGAAGAAGAAGAAGAAGAAGAAGAAGAAGAAGAAGAAGCAGAAGAAGAAGAAGAAGAAGAAGAAGAAGAAGAAGAAGAAGAAGAAGAAGAAGAAGAAGAAGAAGAAGAAGAAGAAGAAGAAGAAGAAGAAGAAGAAGAGCAGTGGAGCAGTGGAAGTACATCTCACTATCAGCAGTAAAGCGACGAGCCTTTTCTAAACACATTTACTTGTTTTGAGTGTTAAGTAACATTAAGTCCAGTACCAGCTCACTGGCCTTCAAGTCAGGGTCAGATCCCAAGTCCTGGTTCATTTGATCGAATTAGGGCCAAGTCCACACCTGGTTCCAGACAGGACTCTCTCTCTCTCTCTCTCAAACTGTAGCTTTACATGAAAGATAAGGATCCTGAATAGCCATAAAGCGTACAACTTACATCACCATGATTTGATTTATTTCTAATATTATTAATTGTGTTATTTGTGTTTTATAGGAATGAACAATTGTCACAAAATAAACACGTTTGTATATTACTGCTCCAGTGCCACTTGCCTTTAAATAAGCCAACCGCTCCTATGGTTACATGGTTGATGGCCTAAACCATCCCAGCTTTCTGCCACAGCTTTGACTATTGGCTAAAAACAGCAGATGCACTGTTTTATCCAGAGTAGAAGTGACCAGGAAAGAACACGCAAATGTACAAATAAGATAAGATAAGATAATCCTTTATTGTCCACACATGGGAAAATGTATTCTGACAAACAGTTTGGTCAACGTGAGCGACATTATCCAACTTCGAGACAAACACACCACGTGGCACTGAGGCTACGAAGACTTTTACGTTCAACAGACTGAAATCAAACACGTTAAGACGGCGTTTCAGCCATATCTAAGTCGATTTATTCGCAAACAATCGTCAATAGAACAGTTCCATACAGCAGAATATTCTCAAAAACCGAATTCAGCAGAACATAAGTGGCCAAATAAATTCATCCATCACTAGCTCACACATTCTCCATCTCCTTTTCACTAAGCACCCTTTCCTCTCCTCTTTTAAACCTCCTCGTGCCCTTTCCCTCCATCATCTTCGCCCCTAAACCGCGCGCAACGTGACGCCTCGCTGTAATTACACCCCGCAACGCTCACCCCCTCACCCCTCTCACACATCACACTGAATGAAAAAAATATAAATACATAAAAAATCTTTACATGGCCATACAGTGACGTAAAGCCTTTCTATGTGGTTTTTTTTCTCCTTTTTTTGGGGAGTTCCTTTTGCTTAGACACCGTTACGCACCGTTACGCGCTCCAGTGGCCGCTTTTGGCGACACGGTGGCGCAGAGGAGAAAAGTCGTTATATTAAAATAAATGTACAAAAAATGAATAAAAAAATAACTCAAATCTAGCTCCTCTCCAAATGTTCCACGCCGATCTCATCTACTATAACACGATTTCATGAGCAGCAGCCAATTACAAACATGGCTCGGATCAGCCTCTGGCGCTGTCCGCACGTGTGTTCTTGTAAAAGAGGAAAATTTAACCGTTTTACGCACAATTTACGCGTGTCACAAGTGAGAGCGCATTCGTCTTGCGCGCGTCACTTGTGAGATGCTGCGTCTCACAGGCAGCAATGAGAAGACACCCCGGTTAAATCCTGCTGGACATTGCGTAAACGTGCCAACAGACGCGTGACCGTGACTTTTATGTTCGATTCTGATGTATTGAAACGCAAATGTATAGATGTTTCTTTATTTTTATTTGTTTTTTGTTTTTTTGCCACACGCAAGCACACGTTGCAACTGTCTGCTCCCACAGACGCAGAAAAACAAACAAGCAGAAACATCCAGCGCGCTCCAAATCTGCTGCAAACACTGACCCGTGACGCGCCGTCGAAACACGCACCACCGCGAGCAAGAAGAAAAAAAGTCCTTACTTGTGTTTTGTTCTGCTGCCGATCCGTCCTCGGTCAAATTCTCCAGACTTTTGTAAAAAAAAATCCTCAGACGGAGCCAGAGGAGGAGAAGAGGCGACGTGAGCTGCGGGTGCGAGTGCGTGTTTTATCCAGACGCAGCAGAACGTCGGGACGCGGCTTTCCCCCCCGTTTCCCTCCTGAGTCTCCTTCAAGACAGATGTGAACGGTCCTGGACGAGCCGCTCCACCTGCATCGCCGCCGTCAAGATCGCGTCACCGCCCCGCGCGCGAGCTCTACTGCGTTTCAGACTAAAAGCGCGCTCCAACTCTGAAAATTCAGCGCTTTTATTGTGACGAGCAGAGGCGTGTTTCCTGGCGGTGGTTGGCGCTGACTTGATGCGTGTTCCACCTGCTTCCAGCTGGAGTCAGAGGCAGCGGCACCGCACTGTGGAGCGCGCCCGCGGAGGCACGCCCCGCGCTGGAGACACGCGGTTACTTCACCCCAGGCCACGGTGGAGACGAGCAAATAACGCCCCAAAAACTTCAAGGGGAGATTGTGGTGAAAAGGATTGTTCAAAAATGAACAAAAAAGAAGGGGACAATTTACGTCAAAATGGATCAGAAGATTTGAAATAATATAATTTAGTCTGTTCATAATTTAAAGCATGTGTTTGGTGGATGTAACACATTTCCCTGTGTAATATTCATTTTAGACGGTCCCACCTAATGTTTGGATGTTCACTTTGGAACAATAACATGCTCATAATCTGAAGAGTTATCACATTAAAACAGTGAGTTTGTTTGCACCTGTGATTTCCCGCCTTGAACCTCCTGAACGTGAGTGAGAGGCTTAAGCACCTCAATGACCCAAGAAACTATACTGGGCTCACATGCTCTCCCTCCCCCCCCTCTCTCTTTCTATCTCGCCCTCTTTCAGTTTCTCTCTCCCCCACCTCTCACCTCTCTCTCCCTCTCCCCCTCTCTCTCTCACCCTCTCTCTCTCGCCCCCCTCTCTCTCTCACTCTCTCTCTCTCCCCCCTCTCTCTCTCACCCTCTCTCTCCCCCCTCTCTCTCTCCCCCTCTCTCTCTCACCCTCTCTCTCTCTCTCTCTCCCCCCTCTCTCTCTCACCCTCTCTCTCTCACCCTCTCTCTCCCCCCTCTCTCTCTCCCCCTCTCTCTCTCACCCTCTCTCTCCCCCCTCTCTCTCTCACCCTCTCTCTCCCCCCCTCTCTCTCTCTCTCTCTCCCCCCTCTCTCTCTCACCCTCTCTCTCCCCCCTCTCTCTCTCTCTCTCTCCCCCCTCTCTCTCTCCCCCTCTCTCTCTCACCCTCTCTCTCCCCCCCTCTCTCTCTCTCTCTCTCCCCCCTCTCTCTCTCACCCTCTCTCTCTCACCCTCTCTCTCCCCCCTCTCTCTCTCCCCCTCTCTCTCTCACCCTCTCTCTCCCCCCCTCTCTCTCTCTCTCCCCCCTCTCTCTCTCACTCTCTCTCTCTCCCCCCTCTCTCTCTCACCCTCTCTCTCCCCCCCCTCTCTCTCCCCCTCTCTCTCTCACCCTCTCTCTCCCCCCCTCTCTCTCTCTCTCCCCCCTCTCTCTCTCACCCTCTCTCTCTCACCCTCTCTCTCTCTCCCCCCTCTCTCTCTCCCCCTCTCTCTCCCCCCCTCTCTCTCTCTCGCCCCCTCTCTCTCTCCCCCTCTCTCTCTCTCTCACCCTCTCTCTCCCCCCCCCTCTCTCTCGCCCTCTCTCTTTCTCTCTTTGCCACCTGTGCCCTAAACGCTCGGCCGGCCTTGCTCTTTCTCTGGTGGTTTCATACTTCTTTTTTTCCCACAAGGCCAAATGGAGCCGTCCCATCCACTTCTGTGACTCAAAAATGACTTAACAGCCTGAAAACAGCGGCCACTATCAAAGAGGTTTGCTGTGACAATCCGCCGCCAGGATATCGGCCCTGACGAGCTTCCATGTGTCCCCCCCGCTGAGCCCAGTTTGGAGGAGCCGACAGGAAATACACCCTGGGAGCCTTTAATGAGAAACTTTGTCAACATCGCTGCACGGCTCGGGAATGGCAAGTGAGAATGAAGAGAGAGCGAAGGCAGGGGCGAGAATCAGTGCAGCAGTTTGGGAAATGGCTTCAGAGGTTCCACTCGGTCAGATGACAATTCAGATTTGGTCAGGAAAAGTGAAGAGTGGAGTACCTGATTTTCAAGCCATTAAAGAGAAGAAGTAGTTTAAATATCTGTGATTACGTCGTAGCTCTTGCAAATCCGTTGGCACATTACCAGTGTTTATGGGCATGGATTTATTTGGATTTATGCTTACAAGAACATCAGAGACCTCAACTTTTATCAAACACTAGCAACTTTCATCAAAGCTTATAGACGTGTTGAAAATGTGGTCGATGGGTTTGTTCATTACTCACGTTTTTTGAGGACTAATACTAAAAAAAGACAGGGGACTGCTCGTGAGTCCTTCAACTCTTCCCGGACGAGGCGAGTTGCTAAGGGGTCGATAGTAGACGCATCGAATGCCACGTCTATAGTTCACAATATTCTAGAATGTCTATAGTTTAAAATAGAAATGGAAACAGCTGAACAGAACTAAAGATCACATTTTGTCTGCAAATGTTTGTTTTTGACAGTATATTATTCCACAATTTGGGTAAGGTTAGGTTTAGGAACAGTTCTTCTGGTTAAAGTGCCCCCTACAGGTCGGACGACTTGTTGAATCTAAAATGCAGTTAAGATAAATATATTTTGACGTTTGCTTAAATTTTTTAAAATGTTATCACAGAATTGAACATTTTTTAGGTTTATAATTTATTTCACTTCCGGTTTGTAATTGATGCCATCACACTAGGACCCAGCAATCACTGAACAAAAAAATCATCTGACGTCACAATTATTTTTAGTTGACAATTAAAAATATATGAGAATGGCTTTATTTTGTGTTTTTAGAGAGTCAAAAAAGTTGTTTCTTTGTGTATGCACACACTTTGACTGGAAAGAGTGTTCCTAGTGTGACGTCGCTTCCTGTCATTTTCAACGGATTTTTCAACGTTTTCTCCACAAATACCTACTCGATTGATGTAAAACAATAATTTATATGTACAACAGGCATAAATACACAAAATCAAGGCAAAATCATAAAATCGTAAAAACACATCATGGGCCCTTTAAAATGAGGGCTTTTGAACATGCAGCGCTCGTCCTGCACGGCAACGAAATGCAGAACAGGAAGTCGTTTGGGAGTCAGAATTCTGTGGTCAGTTTGTCGATCTTGTTTATGATCATGACCTCTGAAAACACCGACCGATCCACATCAACCCAAAAACTGGCTTAAAGTTCGGCGTCTTCTCTCGTCAGTAAAACGGAATACATTTTTCACAATAGCCTCAGAATATTATGGCATTATATTCAACTCCAAAGACATGTGCGCTGTCACTTTCAAGGACTTCGGGCCGTGAGATTAACAAGTTTGTGAAGACAATTTCAAACAAGTAACAAAAAAGTTCGACGTTTGTGGAAAAAAAGAGTTCTAGTAAATCACGACCATCTGAAATTGAGACCAAAAAAATGGTAGAAGGTGAACGCAGCCTAGTCACCCTCATTATACTAAAAAGTAGAATAGCAACACATCATCTTTTGTCAATAGTCATTCTGTAATAAGTATGTTTTCGTGGATTTTTTGATTTAATATACATTTTGCTTCACGTTTTTTACCCAGAGTCACAGCTGTTTTCCCTGTGATTTTTTACAGAATGTGTAGAATACTTATTTGTCAGGTATTACAGCACAAAAAACCAACAACAACAACAACAACAAACACCTGAAAGACTGATGCACAAAGGCGAACTTAAATAAGAATGGGAAAAGACTGCTCTGATAGCTGCTTGAAATATTGGCATAAAAATCAATCTGGCAGAAGAAAATATGCAAAAGCTAAAAAAGAGATTGAGCGGCAGAGCACAATTGTTCCACTTGAACCGTCTGATTTTTGTGCTTGGTAATAGAATTGTGCTTTTTGCATTCGTTGAGGATAATTACAACTTTTGTGTACACGCCTACAGATTTGGGATTGAAATCGAACCGTGACTACTGGGTCTGTTGCTTTTTAGAAGAGTTAGAAATCTATAAGCGAAGGCACTGTTTTCAGCCTTTTTTTGAGCCCTGGAACACTCTTTTGTTTTGTTAAAAAGATTCTGCAGCACTCCAGCCTCTAAATCACACTGTTTTTGAGAATCCTGTGGAGTCCATATTGTTCTGGATTTTTTTTTTTTCCCAGGATTATCACTTTGTTCAGAACTTTCTAAATTATGGTAAATTATTGTATTCATGTGGATTTGTTAAAGAAGAAGAAAATCCCTTTTGTTTTTTGGTGATAAACTGTATACAATTGTATAGAATAGTTATATCCACACATTCACACAGCAAATTTGTTGAAATCCAGAATTTACTGTCCGCACCGTCACTAAATTTGAATTTTGTGGTTGGAAATTTGCCTTCACTTTTCCATGTTTTCTTATTTATTTGTTTTATTTTTATTTATTACAGTAGATAACAAAAAAACATCATAAATGACAAGCAGTGAGGCATTATTCAAAATATTCTAGATAACCTGTCCTTCCCATCGCTATTATTCTGTCCAAAGTACACTGATAATGAATTGAGATTTTAAAAAATAATTTGGTTTTGAATAAAAAAAAATCCTCAGCAAAATAATCGTATTAAAAAAGATGTGCAATTTCCCTCAAAACACACATTATATTTCTGTACACAAACCCAAATCTTAGCCACATATGGACAAAATAAAACAGTCATCATTTTCTATCTACCATTTTGATATTATTATTTGTTGCAATACATTTTTAAAAACATTTGATTTGAAAGTCTTTAGCTCTTAGGCTGTTTTTAAGTCCATAAATCATCAGTAGACTCGTTCTGAGTATTTCTACTTCAAATCGTGTTCATAACAATGGTGTGCTTCGTTTGGCATGTGGTTTTTTGCCCATGTTAATTCTCTGCTGCAGGAGACGAAGTGCTATTGTCACATGCTGATGAGGGACCACCTGACAAGTGTGTGTGTGTTTAATACAGACATATTATTTGAAGTTGTAAAACATGAGATGCCAAAGTTACTCAAGAGCATGTTTGATGACCAATAACTGTACAAATCAGGCATAATATGTGTAATTTAAGATATAATACATATACAGTTTTACATACAACTGTCCTGTATTGTACTACTACTAATACTGTACATAGTCTAGGCTGTTTTGTTCGGCCGTGCATATGACTGAAATACTTTGATCTGGTTTTTACTATTTTGAATACTATTTTGAAATATCTTTATCGATTTATTGAGAGTTATACTGTTTTTTAATCTGTTTTTAACATTGTAAAGCACTTTGGATTGCATTTTTGTATGAATTGTGCTCCCGATATACATTTTTATTGTTTGACTGATTGATACTATGTCTTATCCTTATTCTTATGTCTTATTTTTAATTCATTTATATATTTTTAACGAGCAATCATTTAATTCAACTCAAATGGAAGGTTGACTTTGAATAAATACAAGGTGCAAATAGTTTATTACAGTTACTTATGTGCTTGGCAGAAGAATAATGTTAGTTATGAGTCAGTTAGTTAGTTAGTTATGGGTCAGTTAGTTAGTTTGTTAGTTAGCATGTTAATAGCCTATATTCTAGCCTTGTATTGTGTGATATCTTTTCAGCTCAATGTATCACATCTAAAACAAAGACCTAGCGACGTAGCGTTACTCGTATATGTTAGCAAATAGCACAGTTCGCTTGCATTTATCCACATATATTATATAATTGGGTAAAGAACGGCGTCTGTTTCACTTGCAGCTGTGCGATCCATCAGAATCCTCAGGGAGCCATTGAACACACTCCGAGTATTGACACCCACAAGTCAATGGAGTTCTTTTACAGAGCGGCCATCCATCCAGCCGTCAGCCTGGAGCACTTTAAAGGTGAGAGCGTGACAGAGCAGAGGGGCGGGGCACGTGCAGGTCCCGCCCTCACCGCCACACGGTCCCCGCCCCCACAGCGTGAGCCTCCAGGGGGCCATCCATCACCGCCTCGTTGTGTGTAGTCCAGCTGACAGGCCGGACAGAGTTCAGTTTATAGATTGAGTAAAGACAGACAGAAACTGGTTTATTGTCACTGTAGAGCGTTCTGAAGTGACATAACAATGAATATAAGTCTTTTCCGGGATTGAAATGCTCATAAACCACCATTGTTGTCAGCATTTCAAGCAACTATTGTTTTCACCTGCATTTTTTGCGTTTTGGTCGCTAGTACAACCGCCTTAATTTATTTTAAACATTTTTTTTTTTAAATCGTCTTTGGTTCTGTTTTCTACTTTTTTTCTACTAAATTTTGCAAATTATCAAGCCACATTTGAAAATTGTTCCGTATTTATGAATGAGTGGCAAGTATTTCGTTCACATTAACCTGATAATGCATGATAGTACGTTTTTTTAAGCTTGTCTGTCATGCATTGTGAATTTTAATATAATATTCTGAGAGTCTTCACCTTGAGTCTTTTAGATTTTTTTAGATAAATATAATCTATTCTGTGATCTAGTCTTTTATATCTCACCAGGGTTGTTGCTGATTGCAGCTTTGTGTAATGTGTGTTATAATGCAGCTTTGTGGAATGTGTGTTATAATACAGCTTTGTGTAATGTGTGCTCCACAGGTTAAACCCGGTGACCGAGAGGCTCTTTAGGTTTGCGTAGGCATTTTTACAAATACTTGGAAATTGTATTTAGAGTGTCCATAAATCATCACCAGATTTCTGAGCATTTCTGCCAGTAAATCAAGTTTGTTACAACTGTGCGGGGGAAAGCTAGCTTTTGTTTATCTTCCCTTTGCAACCCCCTCTGCTGCCAGTAGACGGAGGGCTAACACCAATCCTGATGGGAGATTGCCTGACTGACATAAAGTAATGTGTGCTTTCAGTAGATTCATTATTCTAAGTTCTAAAACATAAGATAAAAGTATTCAAGAGCCTGTTCAAAGGCAGATAACTGTACAAATAATGTATACTGTCTCCTTTAAATTTGAGGGCCTTTTTGCTGTGAATTTGCCAAGCTAATTCAAACTGTAATTACCATCACTATTATAAGTAGGAGCAGCTACCTTAAGGCGGCTCTCGTTTGTGGCATTTTGTTGAAGATTGTGGCATTTTGTATGGTTTGTTTACTTTGGAACGCCTCACAAAATACTACACTAAAAATCTCTCACTTTGATGATTATCAGCTAAATCAGCCACAGGTTCACCACTGAGAATAGATGTCAGAAAAAAATGTATTTGTTTTCAGTTTGTGAGTGAATGGTAATGATTAATGGACTGGAGTGCTGCCTGCGGAGTCATACAGAATACGCAATGAATAAAAGTAAAAGTGTTACAATAAAGAGGTTACCTTTAATATTGCACATCATTGTTAGTATCTATAGCTATTGCATTGCTTTTGCTATTTTAAAGCTATTGATTTGGATTTGGAAAGTTATAAGAAGCTGTTATAGTATGACAACTAGTCCAAATACTGTAGTGATATTTACATCCTCCTTATTCACGTTCTTACAAAAGAGGGTGACATTCAAAGTTGATATTGATTGAAGAATGTGATTACAATTGCCAAACGGGCCACACAGCCCCAGGTGAGAGGCCAGCAACGGACGAGGGCCGTGTTGATCCGAATTGTGTCTGGCTCTGGGGCTTTTCTCTGCTGATGGGAATGCATTTGCACTGATCACACAGATGAGGCCAATTTAAAGATAATCCTGGATCAAAATTGTTATAGACTTCAAAAGTGTCAAGTCCTTTGCTTAAGTGTGTTTCAGTCCAAATCGCAATTATGGGGGCGAGTGAAGTTAATTTTGTGGGGTGCTGTCCTCTCTGGAATGCCTTTGTTCCCCCTGGATTGTTTTGCAATGTTTTGGTCTTTACTCCAGATGAACGGTTCCTTGATGAACTGCCCCTCCTCAGTGGTTCTGGCTCCACAGTCGCTCAGCAAATTGAAGCACATCTGCATGCTCATCTATGGGATTCAGATCTCTCCTTCACTGTGGGTCTCCTCGAGGTTTCTGCTTTTTCCCAAAGAGGTTTTGTAGTTTTTCCTTGCTGAGAAGGAAGCTCTAAATGGCAGGGGACGTTGGGAAATGTGCTAATTGGGATGACAGCAGCTCTGTCCAGCAAATACATTTAGATGTCTTTAATGTTCCCATGATGGTCTCTCCTCTAGCACATCTTCCTCTGTTCCCCATCGTCATCTGTTAGGGGCCTTGTCCTTGATGTACTTCTGGATCTTGGGTGTTTCATCACGGATAGTGGCTCTTACAATCACTAGTCCCCGGCCTCCTACTTCACGGCTACTGTAGAGTCTCAGGGTGCTGGATTTGGGGATGAACCCTCCATGCATGGTCAGGAGCTTTCATTTCTTAACATCTCCTGGTCTGTATCTCCTCCTTCGGCCATTATATCATTCCTGCAGGGTCTGATCACTGGCAGGGCGTAGGTGTTTATTGCCCGGGAAGTGTTCTTACCATTGAGCTGGCTTCTTAGGACTTGCCTTCCTTGTTACCTCTTCAAGATTGCCATTTGCCTGTAGTATTTAAATGTACTTGTGACCATCCTCAATGTCTGCTATTGTTCCTTCTGGGAGTAAAACCCCGTTCTGTGTGGACTACCTTCCCTCTCTTTGTTACCATCCGACTACACTTCCCTAATTTTCTTTCATATAGAACACACTGTACATTCGGAAAATATATACATTAGAATTATTCATAACCTTTTACATTGCTGCTGCTAGCATGCAACGCTACCAAAAACCTCCCATGTTTCTCCCACAGAGGCGTTTGGTCATGACTTGTTTATAACGCCGCAGTGACAACATCAGCACACACTGACAAATAAAGATATCGCTTTGCTTCATGGGACAACATGCTGCTGTGTATGATTTCTGACATCTCCCACCTGTGAATGTGTGAGTGCGGGCGCCACAGCGGGGGTCTGCAGGAGGACCGGTCTCCCCTGTGGACCGAATGCTATAGTGAACGTGTGCAGAGGAGAAGTGGTTTGATGGTGATTTATTCGTCGTACATTAGAAGAGGGTGCTCCTGGTGTCACTACAGGAGAGGCACTTTGTGATGTTTGAGGAGAAGCAATTACTCCTTCAGGCTTTTAGCACCCAGCACTAACAAGTAGAGCTCATGGAGAAAGGTAATAGGTATGGGCTATTGGTGACAAAGACTAGGATGGAGAATACTGAGGTACATTAGTCTCAGTATCATTTATAATTAGAAAGCCTATTATAAAAAAATGAATACAATTGGATCACTTTTCACCAGATAAATTTGTATTCAAGCCATCAATGTGAAATGTCAACAAAGCTACTATATACAATCAAAATAATCGTCTTAATGTTTTAGCTAAAGTGCTTGTAACAGATTTTTACTGTCCGTAATATAAGAAGTTAAGTTAATTATAAACTCCACATGTATTTCTCCTAAATATTCACTGTGCGGGGTTTAACATAAGCGCTTTTCAAAACTTTCAAAGACCAGAGTGAGTTTGGTTGTCACAGTAAAGCTAACAAACCTTAGCATGCTAACAGTGCAATGACTCTCTGATATGCAGTGACAGTACAATGCTCTATGATATGCAGAGTATGCAATTAACTCATTTTCCTTTTAATTGCTATTTATATAATATATCTTTACTAAGGAACTACTTACCACTAACAGATTTGACTTTATTAGATGAAACGTAAGTATAAAACCCTGCAGTAGCCGTTGAGAAAAGCATGACCAGTGGGGGCGCTCCTGAGTGTGTGCCTTTTAATGTTTTACTGCCATTCTTCACATCATCATTGTCTGTCTTTTCACAAATGGACGCATGAAGTGTCAGTTCTCATGATGCGAGCAAAGAAATGTTAAATATTTTTAGCTGTTTGTTTATTTTTGATCATGTGTCTCGTGCAACGCAGCGAAGAGTCCTGGTGTTTGCTCTCACGCCGCCGTCTTTTATCCTTACGGACATCTACAGTCGACACAGTAACGTGCAACATTCCTGTGGAGCTGTGCAAACCATGACAAAAGACTTAACATCGGAAAAGAGGGAGAAGAGGTTGTATTCGCAGGAGATGAAAAACTTTAAGGCTGGAAGATCGTCACAAGTGTACGCCTCCCCCTCTCATGCTGTCAAACGTTCAAACCATCAGGGAAAAGATTGATGAGCTTGAGACTTATGCTAAGTTCAAAAGTGAAATAAAGAACACGTTCTTGTTGGTTTTTATGGAAGCATGGTTGTCCAAACTGGATCAAGATTCGAAGCTAACTCTAAGCGGTTTCTGGAGCCCTACACGCTTGGACTTGGATCAACAAAAGGTACGGTAACATCGTTGCGATACTGAAATCTGTATATACCCCTGATATTGAGCTATTGTCAATATCTCTTTGCTCTTTTTACCTCCCACTATGAATTTAGGCCTATAGCCCTTACTTCTCTTGTCATGCGAGCACTTTGAGAACATTTTAAAATCGATTATCCTTGACCGAATTGGTGGTAAACTTCATCTTCTCCAGTTCGCATATCAGAGTGGGAAAGGAGTTGGTGATGCCAAGATTTGCATCCTGGACTAAATCTATTGAGGTTTGACAAAAACACAGAGCCTTTCGTGAGGAGAAGAGAACAAAGAATCCACCTGCTGCATAAATTGAGCAACTTTAATTTGTCATAGCCAATCTTATGTACTTATGTACCAATCTTATGTTTTTATCATTCTTTTACTGCGAGTCTCTGAACCTTTTCTTTTCGCTGTTGGTTTTTGGGCTTATCAGTCAAAGATAAAACATGCCTGAACAACATTGTAAAGACCTGTTTAAAGATTATAGGTGTGCAGATGACCGAGTCTGACCTTAACTCATAATCACGTTCTTAAAGAGAGGTTCTCCATGATGCCCTCTAGGAGGCGCTATCTTGCCTTCAGAAGGAAAACAAATGAATTTCTTTATACCTTCTGCCACCCGGCTGTTAAACGCTGCATGAGGACTGTAATTAGACAGTCAGTGGTAATTGCTGTTTTTATTTTTCATGCTGTTGTTGCTGTTGTTGTGTGTGTCTAATCCCTTGTCCTTTAACCTTGTGGGATACTGTTGCACTGTCCATTCTATTGCACATGCACTTGACCAGTGGGAACTGTTGTGTGTGAGTTTGTTCTTCTTTATGCTGTGATCTGTGACTGCAGACGGAACTGCTCTTTTGAGGATAAATAAAGTTTTCCGGACTGGACTGGCTCAGTCACAGAAGCTTTAAGGTCAGTTAAATACAGCATGCAGCACATCTCTCTGTTCAATTTTCACTGTGAATTGATATTGATTTTAATATATAACTGTCAGATAAAGCCAGGATATTACCCAAATCCCCTTTTTAGGATGTCTGCTGAGATTTGTTTTTTTGTGCAAGATTGGATGTACTGCTTCTCACAGTGCATGTTCAGATACTGCATTTTATCCCAAAAGTAATTTCAACCGCTAGTATCCAAGATCATTCAGTCATGACACAGAGCTCATGACTATCAGTGTGAGTAGGAACATAGATTTACTGGTAAAATGAAAGCTGCCCAGCTCCTTCTTCAGCACTCTCCACTCACTTGAAGAGGGCAGGCCACCTTTTCTTCCTCCTGAAAACAATGACCTGACTTTTGGAGGTGCTGATTTCCACCGTCACACTCTGCTGTTAAAAGATTTGATTCGTAAAATAATGAATAGAACCGGTGACAGAGGGCGGCCCTTTGGACTCCAACATAAACTAGAAATAATTCTTTCTCACACCAGACATTCACTACGTTTACGCCATAGATTGTAGAAGGAGTGGACTACCGGTAAGTGGTTGAAGGTGCCCGCCCCTTCCTGAACTCGCCGCTGTTTTTTACAGGGCGAGCTGAGAAAGCGGCACCAGTTTCCATCGTTGATAGCTTTATTTACATGGATAAGGCCTTAGTTATTGTATTACTTGGTTTACGGATCCGCCGCACTTAGATTATTGATTTATACAATATAGATAAAATAAATTATTATCTTTTTTTTTTTTTAAGTACGCCGACAAAGCAAAATAGCATTAAATTAAATGTAAAAAGCGGTGTTAAGTCAAAAGACAAAAGCGCGTAAAGCAATTTCTCGTCAAACTCCTGCGGAAGTCTGTGACGGAGCGGGTCTGTCCTTGCGCGCGGTCCCGGGGAGAGAGCGCGCGCCCGTCTCTCTGTCTGCTGCGCGCCTTTATATCACAAATACACATTTTAAACCCGTTTACCACATTTTCTTCAGCGCGTTTTGCCGTGACTGGGTGGGTGGGGGAGGCTGCACACTTAAGCATCAGTTCTGTCCGTCTAAAACATGCTAAATCTACTGTTACACTTACCTGCGCGCCGCGTCTCACGCCCCTACTCCCGTGGTGCGTTTTGGGAAAACCCGGAAGAAAACATCTTTTGAAATTGAAATAATATTTATATTCCGTCCGCCTGTGCAATACATTTAATTTAAAATCCGTAAACCAATAATAAAATAAGTAATAAAATAACTGCGGCCTAATAGAAAATAAAAACACTGAAATCATGTAGAGCTTTTTTCAATATGAACATTTGTAGTCCTAAATGGCGAGCCTGAGAGCAGCTGTTACAGAGAAAGACAAGCAGATGTTTCAATAGAAAGAGAATGGCAGTCAGAGCTGAAGGAACCGAAACACAGGCCATGGTCACTTCCTAATTGGAATGAGGGGCCTAGCTACGTCCACTCCTTTGCGTAGTCATGTTCCTGCTGCATGTAACGGCGCAGTCCGATCCCACTAGGAGCAGATTAGGAGAGGCATTAAACTGCTCCAGGTAAAACACAGACAGGGAAAGATTACACGTGCATTCATTTTAGATCAGCAGAGATGACAAACTGCACTCGTTCCACTGCGGACTAGCATATGTTGTTCTGGTTTGCTATGCTCAAAGGAAAGGAAAAACCCTGGAGCTTCAGTGTTTCTTTGGTTTTATTTATTAGTCACAGCAAAGCTAGTCCTCCTGGGGTTCATTTAAAAATACAATCAAGCAATAAAAACATCAGGAGTGTGAATTTGCACTAATTGTTCAAGGGATTCTGAGTAGTAACGATAAATATTCCTGAATAATCCAAGCAGTGAATATAAAAGTCTGTCATGTACAAATATCCAGCCAACTTTGTAATGAAGAAATTAAGTGCTGGTTTAATAGTCAGTGTGTTTATTTGCGATACAGATAGCAAATATCTTTGTCGGAAAATCTAATGCTAAACATAAATGACCTGTCGTTTATCTATCAGGTTTAGGGCTTACGCTAAATGACTAGACACTCCTCTACCTTACAGCAGAGTGTGAACCTAGCTCCCTATCAGTAGGCCCTTGAGCAGTCCAGAAAATGAAATACTACGCATTATCTGCACTGAAAATGTACTGAATTAGAATGAATTATTAGGATTAGACACTGAATCAGAAAAAAAAAAGAAAGAAAAACACACTTTTTTCTTGAAATCCAGTTTTTATGATGGTTTGTTTTAAATTGTACTTAATATTTCTTGTCCATTACCTTCAGCATAGAATGTTGGCTTCGAACTTCATGAACGCCAACTTCCACCAAGTCCATTGCTCCCTTCTCTCTTCTCACATTGTCCTCCGAACTGCCTCCATCACGCTGATAAGATATGACATTAAACTGTATTCCCACTTCCATTAGACCCATACTGTAAATCTCCATGTCTTATTATGACTGGTCCCTTCATGCAGAGTTATGCTAGTGACTCTGTTTGCTGTTAGCCTTGGCTGCTAACACAAGACAAATGCAAATGCGAGTGTCCCCACGTGCACTCAGTCCCATGAAGTCCCTGTAGTTTCTCCATCTTGTGCCTTCTCCATCGTAGACTCTTTCTCAGTGCAGACCATCTCTCACCTAATCTCCCCTTTCTTCCCTTTCTTCATTCTGGTTTAATTCGCTCGCCTGGCATAGGAAGTATGTGTTTATGTCAGCGAGGCGTCTGCAGCCGTAAGTGATGGCGCAATAACCATAGGGAAACAAAGCGGTAACAGCGAAGAACAGAAAGTGGGGATTGGATTTAATGGTTACTTCAAAGGGCAGGTGAATTGAAGAGTGGAGTGATATAACTTTGAAAACGTTGAATATTTTATGGGAATTAGTTATTTTATCACAAAAGCCAGTTTAAAATAAAATGAAAGCAAAATGGAAAGACACTTAAGCATTAAAGCTAAAATTTCATGGAACAGAGTGGGTTTGGCTTAGTCATTGTCCCTGTCCCCCCGGATCACTGGACTTAATGTCTACAGGCCTGTGGCACTGATGTCTGTAGTCATGAAGTCATTTGAGCGCCTGGTCCTCCCCCACCTCAAGCCCCTCACCTCCCCCCTGCTGGGACCCCCTGCAGTGCATCTACAGAGCCAACAGGTCTGTGGACAGTGCCCTCATCCTGGCCCTCCACTTCATCTTGCAGCATCTGGACTCACCGGAAAAACCTACACCAGGATCCTGTTTGTGGACTTCAGCTCTGCATTCAACACCATCCTCCCTGCTCTGCTCCAGGACAAGCTCTCCCAGCTCAACGTGCCTGACTCCACCTGCAGGTGGAGCACTGACTTCCTGATGGATCGGAGACAGAGCGTGCAGCTGGAGAAGAATATCTCAGACACTCGTACTATCAGCACAGGAGCTCCACAGGGCAGTGTACATTCTCCCCTGCTCTTCTCCCTGTACACAGTAGCTCAGTGGTAGAGTGCTCATCCCCTGATCCAAAGGTCGGCGGTTCAACTCCCCACTCGGTCAGATCCACTGGCCCACAGGTTGGCGGTGCGATCGCAGCTCATGTGGATGTGAATACTACTGTTGTGAGTTGGGCAAGACACTTAACCCAACTCGCCCCCAGTGTCTGCGTACATCTGGTGTGTGAATGTGTGTGTGAATGGGTGACTGGTTCCTTGATGTAAAGTGCTTTGAGTGCCTTGATGGTTGAAAAAACCTATATAAAAGTGACCATTTTGACCATTTACAAACTGCTGCACCTCCAGCCATAACTCCATAAAACTGATCAAGTTTGCAGACGACACCACCCTCATCGGGCTCATCTCGGACAGGGATGAGTCTGTCTACAGGAGGGAGGTGAACTGGTGTAGTGGTAACAATCTGGAGTTTAACTCCCAGAAGACAGTGGAAATGATCGTGGACTTCAAGATCGTGATCAGTCACAGCCTCCCCCCATTATTTTATGTTGCACCGAAGTTTTTATGTTTGTAAATTCTGTTCAATATGGCAATAAACCTTTTCTGATTTTGACTCTGTTTGCAACCTGCAAACTATCACTATCTTTTTTTTTTTGGATTTTTGAAATATATGCGTTTCGACCCCGCTCTGAAAGGTGTGACAAAAGGAGGGGAAGACATGACAAGCAATATTTTGAGCCCTTGGCGGAGATTCTTTTGTTTTTATTGAAATGATAATAATAGTATATTAGTGTTGTCAGTGTTTGAGGAATGCACTGGGTGCGTGTGGTGCGATGGATAACCTGATAACCTGACAGCTAGGTTGGCGTAGCTCACAGGGTCCGGAACGATGGCGGAGGTTGGGTGCGTACCTCGATTCCCCAGTACCTATGTTCCCCAGTACCTATGTTCCCCCTTTTCTATGAACGGGGGGAAACTACGCTAATACTAGCATAGGCTACTGGTTCAGATTCCACATCCCTAATAAGTGTGCATAAATATATGGTTTTACATCATAACATATTGCAGCATATAACCCAAACCCTAAATCTGACCGAATTCTCGGGGAACATAGGTACTGGGGAACATTGGGCTGGCCTCCGAAGAGCTTGGAATTATTTTGGAATACCTGGATCTGCAGCAATCAATCAAAACACAAATCATGAAGTTAGTGGTGAATGAGGGGAGGAGTCATACCCGGGGAGCGTAACATGTGTTAACAATAATTAAGAGAAATGGGTCTTTTGTGTATATAGAAAAAGTTGAATATTTTTGAGTTTAGCTCACGAAAAATGTGAGCAAAAACATGTTTGTTCAGTTCAGATATGTGCAATGCCATACTGTGTAACATACCAGGCAGAGCAACGACATTTGAACGGCGGCAAGAAGCTGAAATATTCTCATAATGATTCAATACAATACAGCACATGGTTTGAAATAATAAATTACTACAGAAAGCTTGTTTACAGCTTATCGGAGCAATTGAGCTTCATATGGATCATTATCATGTTTGTAACAATTCACTCAGAGCCAATTGCAATATGCAGCCTATTGAATTTGTCTCGCTCGGTCTGTAATGTGTTGCATTTTCCAGATAATTGTTTTGTTCTATGCATTTTTTTTAGGAAAATGTGATTATTTCTCAATACAGGTTTCTCACATTTACAATAATACACATATTACATATTATTAAATATCCGCAAATCCCAACTAAATCAGATAAACTGACTGGATCGTCATCACCTATATATACTGTATATGTTTATTATAAAACCTATAGAGCAAAACCTTTACACAATCAACATCATTAAGAAAACCTTTTGTAAATAGAACTCCCATGAAGCTGTTATTAGCTTATAATTGGGGCCCATGTGATTGTAAAGGATATTAATAAAACCATGTTTACATTATTGCTGTCATTATCAACCTATCAACTAACTACTGACTGACTGACTCACGAAAACTTGGATTGGACTCGTTAATGCTGATATGATGATTTAAATAGCAGTCACTCCTGGTCTTAAATGAGGAATTTAATTTTACAAACCTGTGGTCTTCCGCATTCGCTTCTCGGAGAGACAAAAACCTCCTGAAAATAAGAGCCTTGAACCTAAACGTGGGAACTACGGGTTCAGAGGTGCAATATCATCTAGATATGACAGAAAAGTAAAAACTACACAATTCATATTCCAATAAACTGATATTTTTGCTTATTGTTTCTGCAATAAACTATGTAGCTGAAGGATAAATGCAGGATTTTGTGACTTTCCTTCGCATCCCCTCTCTTTCTCCCATTCGCAGAGCCAGATGTGGAGGAAGGCAGACACAGGTAAATCAGCTCACACAGAGAGATCATGAACAGCGATCTCTCTCACAGACAAACTTTACAT
Source organism: Eucyclogobius newberryi (assembly GCF_026437365.1). NCBI lineage: Eukaryota > Metazoa > Chordata > Actinopteri > Gobiiformes > Gobiidae > Eucyclogobius > Eucyclogobius newberryi. The sequence goes on along the minus strand of NW_027315857.1, from coordinate 16,613,821 downwards.
GTTTCTGTATGTTGTATGTATGTTTTTATTACAATATAACTCAAATTTATGGAAGAACGAGCCTAATGACGAGACTAATATAGTCAACTGAATGCAAAGTTACATGTGCGCCGGGGTCGTGCGATACAGCACTCAGCATTTTATAACCCGCCTCCTCTTGGCCCGCCCCACCCTGCGGGCACATCCCTAAAGGGCACTGACGTTGTCCTGTAAGCAGTCAGAGCGGCATCAAATTATTTATTTACAGTTACCTGGGTCCAGAAGAACTAAAACAAAAAGAAAACTGCACCCCCATTCAAAATTACGTTCCTGTAGTGCAATCAGCCCTGTTAGCATAGGACGATTCTTAGAGATTGATAGTGAAGTAAAAGTGAAGGTCAAACATAAAGCCATGTCTAGCTATTTTTTTCAAATGATTTTATACTTGGAAATGTCCAAGCAGGCACCCATCTCTCTGTAAATGCATTTAAACAGTCATCACTGAAAGCCTCGATCCTGTCAGCCCCATATAGCGCCTCTGATATGAAATCGTCTGATATCTCCAAAACGTCTGGCTTATCCTCCTCATCCAGCTCCACAGACCTGGTTCTTGTAACAGTCTTTGTACAGGCTCTTCATTTTGACATTTACCAATCATTTACAGCAACATTCATTAAGTATTCTGCTGCCTCTGCGGCTCGGGACACCACAGCGCTGCGCCGAGTCCATAAATTAGCCATTTGAAAGTCAAAGAGGGAACATTACACCTACTACATCTTCTTTACTGTCACTGTTAAAGCGCAGAGTAATGACCTATAAACTGTAACTGATCACATGAGCTCCTTAAAAGCAGTCGCGGTGCACCTTTCCAAGACCTGGCTCAGCTTTTTGGGAATAAAAGCAGAAGTAGAACTCTGTGGATGTTTGAAGCAAAAGTCCTGCTGGTTTTGCAGTTTGTAGCTCGGGGCTTTTGTTTGACATTTACAGGTGAGTCAGTGGAGGGGCAGAAGTATCTATCCGTCCACTGATGCATACAGCGGTGTAAGAATTTGTGTGTGAACGATTCTTTAATAGAGCAATTTCAGTGCCAAACAGGAGAAAAGTGGTGTACAGTGAATTTACTTGTTTAGAATGTGGGTTAATTGTGTACTTGTGTCAGCTTTTCCTGTTTAGCCCAATGGTCAGTGCCTAAATTTTAATATTACTTTATAGTTTTTAAAATACAAAAAATATGTAGTTACATTTGTAAACCTAAATTTCGTTCTCGTTCTCATTCTATTTTTTTATTATCATTTTTTTCAGCTTTGTTTGAGGAGTATTATCTAACTCTCCTGCTGGAATAATCCACATTGAACACACAATTGGTAACTTTTTAGCCAAAAATTAACTATTTAACAAAAATAGACTTATACATTTTAGGCCGTATACAGAACAAAAAACACAGAATGTGAGCAGAGAGCAGTAAAGAATACATAATGAAAAACATGTAGCATTGAAAAATCACAGAATCACAAACACATGATACACTAAACTCCCAAAAACTTGCCATTTTGTTCAAAGTCGAGTCAAATAAAGTCAGAAATTGCTTTTTTCCATCTTCCATATCAGTTACAATGTCATCGCAGTCCTTGTGTGCGGGTGCAGATTGTGTCATCATCTGTCAAAACAAAATTACCCATTTGTTTTTATTATAATTGGTAGAGTAGTTGTCCAGATTGTTAATACTTTTATATAATTTTGATATTATTTCCCCTGAAAGTTCTGCTTTTAAGTCTTGATAAATATTCCAGTCAGAGTGTTACAGTGGTCACTGCTTTGTTTGATTTATTGGTTATGATAACTTGATATTTGTAAAAAACCTTTAAAAATCATATTTCTCCAAGGATTATCTCAACATATCAAAGCTTTTCATTAGATTATCTTTAACAACCTGGTAGAAAAGCTTTATTCTGAAAATGTATCAACATTTTCCTTACTGTGAGCGGATGTGCATTTCCACAAACCTGACTCGTACTTGTCCCTGAGGAGCCTCCATCTGCTTGAGTCCATGGAAATGTTGTTCCTTTAGCTCCAATATTACACAATATGGCATAAAACTTTGATATGCCTGGAGAACGTTCCAAAGTATGGTTGTATCTTTCTATTTCCATGGAATTATGCAGACAACCTTCCACCTCCAGAAAAGTACATGCTGTGAGGAATTATATTTTTGGTACATACAAAACTCAAAATAAATCATTTTCAATAAAAGGAAATGTTTCTCCATGTTCTAGCATTTAGCATTTTGTTCTCTCATTAAAATCATACCTGGGCTGCATCCGAATGTCCACACTCGTCCCCTGACCCCTCATTCACTACATTATCCTACAATATTTATCAGACTTTATAGTGCAGTCCATCAGAGAGCAATCACACTCAGCTCACTACTTTCTCCTCGCCGCGGGTCACATGACTCTGGCGTTCGGGTGGAAAAAAAGTCAGCAAAACAGATACCAATAGCTTCATGTAATAAATATTGGTCAAATCCGTCTGGCACGCACATATTTATGGACTAATAATCACCATACACGTCATGGATCTCCCATTCCCTGTGATGGTGACTCAAGCTAAGGTCAGCGGCTGAGCGTTTTGTTCATAATTCTCTAGTCAACAAATGCATTTAAACAGCTCTTCTGCTCCATTCAGTCGGGTTGTGTCCAGTTAAAGACCTGTCGCTGTTGTTTTTCCGGCTCTGACAATGCATTGTGGTCTATATTAACCAGTCTAGTGTCCATCGCTGCATTGTGGGAAAATTGTAGTGCACTACTTTTTCACCTGCTGGACATTCGGACACCACTAAATGTCATGAGCCCTAAATAGTGCCCTATGTAGGGAATAGTGCATACATTGGGACATGTAACATCATGAATCTGAAGGTCTCCTGGGCTCTTTTAAGTCCATAAATCATCACCAGACTTGATCAGGGCATTTCTGCTGTTAATTGTGTGCATAGCATGTCAGGGCAAGCTAGCTTTTTTTGTTTCCCCCTGCCGATAAGTCCCTCTGCAGCCAGTAGACAGCATGCTAACACAAATCCTGATGAGGGAAAGCCTTATTGGTAGAGTGGTTTTCAAGTTATACATTATTTTAAGTTCAAAAACATGCAATGCCCCAGCAGAAGTTCTCAAAACAACAATACAAAAGTGTCTTTTAAACTGTTGGTGACTACATGGGTACGTCATGTTAAAAATTACGCACCTTATCCACACCGTGCTTACATTATGTACTTGTACTTGTACTTGTATGTATTTTTACATTGCTTTTGCGACAAACCTCTCAGATCCTCCCTCAGTCTCTCTCACTGCCTTCTGAGTTCTCCATTACAGGAAGTACGAACCACACGACTCTCCGAAAGCTCCAGAAATCAATGACACGGTAACGCTACACCAGCAGCAGCACACGTTACAGTCCACAGTTCACGTATGATGCCATTACGACGCTTCTCTCCATTTTTCAATCTCTTTTTCATTATTATTCCAGTGACATTTGGCGCACATGTTGCCAGGCACATATCAGAGTTAATAAAGAGATGTTTATGTAAGGCTGTATATCAGATATCACTTCAGCGTTATGAAAAGGTGCAAAGGTTTGTTCGACATCTTCCACGGGTCAGTGAGTGGTCAACAGTGAAACGGCAACAGCAAATGGTGCCAGTTATTACATGTTTGAATTCAAAAACATAAATATATGCTTTTGTTGACAGAAATACCAACAAAATCATTGATTTAATGAGCTTTTAAATGTAGCTTAACACCTCCAAATGTATACGAGAAGCCAAAGAAAAATCCAATATAAAGCACGTTTGGTATTTTGAAAGGTTTTAAGTTCCAAGTCGGAGGTTTTATTTTTATTATTAGATTCAAATGATAATGATTTTACCAGGCATTGAGTTCCCAATACAGTAATTAATACAAAATAAATATGAATTACTTTGTACAATGTATCTTTCAATGGAGAATATAACTATAGATGCCGTTTTCCCGGAACAAAGTTGGACTATGACACTGCCGGTAAAGCCCAAAGGTTAACTTGAAATTACTGACTTGACCTGCTCTTCAATGAGGCCAAAGGTCACTCGGAAAAATCACTAAATGGCTTTTAACGTGTCTTTAATGATCCTGCAACAACATGAACCCAGAACTCTCTTTATATTCTCCTACGGTGAAAAGTAAAAGGTTCAAATGTTGCACCAACAGGAAAAAGAAATGGCCTTGACTAAACCTACATCACTTTATGCCATATTACGTCCTGCCATGTCCTGTAAGACGCAACATTCGATTTAAAAAAAGACTAAGAACTGCCAGGTAAACCTAATCCTGCCCCATAATTACTTTCTGCAGTGAATTGGCCAAACAAATCAAGCGCTCTGAAAATGCGTGTTTCCTCTCACGGGGCCACTCTGCTCCGCCTTTGTCTCGTAAATAGAAATTTAAGCCGGTGTCAAATGGTAGATTGGCAAAAACAAATTAAGTTGCAATCAATTTAGCCTATTTTACTCACTTGTACCTTCAATTTAGGTGCTTATGCATAGCTTTTCTACCTCAAATTACCACTGCTATTGTTCTGTCACTATATGTTTCTTGAATACTATACTACACTTAAGTAAAGATGGATTGGTGAAAACTAGGTGAAAAATACTAGCTGAAAGTGAAAGATGAATTTAAATATATTAAGCAAAATTGACTCTTAAGAGCTTTGACTATGTAAGAATATTTTTCCATGTACTTACTTTGTTGTACAATTTTTAATTAGATTTTTTCATAAAGATCACATTATTATTTTTTAGCTTGTAACCATGTTTTAACATTGTTCCCTCATCAAAAACATACCTGAAGCTGTATTTAGCTTCATTCACGTTAGTTTGGTGAATCCTATTTAGCGAATCCCCTGAGCCTCAGAAACACCAGATTTGTGACATCATATGTAGAGCTACGAGATCTTCTATGTTGTTTTTGAGTCCATTATCATCACCAGACTTGTCCATTACAATTGCGTGCTTTGCTTGTTTGCTTACCTTCCCCTTGTAATTCCCTCTTCTGCCAGTAGATGGACTTATAACTCAAACTCTGATAAGGAAACCCTAATGCATGTGGTAAGTAGATGCATTATTTTAGGTTCTAAAACTCAAGTATATGTACTCAATAGCTCTTTTAACACTAGAAGCACCACAAATTAACATTAGTATTGAAACAAAATCCATACACGTTTTCTATACTGTCATGTGGCTGTTGTGTTATAAAAAAACATAAAGATTTATAAGCGTTTCGTCATCTCAAGCCACATCCGTATGAGAACATTGCGCGCTGGGGGATGCACTGACGCAGCTGGCTTTAGTTGTGCTTTTCATTTCCCGGGCTTGTTTCCTGCCAATCAAAAATGTATCACGTTTTATATTTATTTCACAATATTTCTGTGGGAGAGTTTGGCAAGGAGAACGGCTCAGATTTGGAGATTTAGAGCCGAGCCCGGGCGCTTCTCCTCATGGGACCGTTACATCCCGGCGCTCAAGACATTCAGGCTATGCACGAAGCGGACGTCGAGTCAAATATCAGCGACACGTACGCGCCACTGCTTGTAGGTTGGCGTGGCCACATTGGACCACATGGTGAAATGTGCTTGGCAGAAGATCCTCGACCACAGCGACAAACACGTGCGCACCATCAGCCGGGACAAGCCTCGTCCAGTTGTTTTGGAGCTCTCCGAACAACAGGTGCTGAAAACTGAACCAAACCACCGTGAACTGCGTTGGAACTACAAGGCGCAAACAGAACTTTGAGTGTTTACTGCATGTGCGCCATAATTATCATGTAATACAAATGTTAGCTCTAATTACTCATAGGTTGTATGACTTAATATTTAATTATTTACCGTGTAATTATGTAAAATGTGTCAAACTTTCCCTGTTTAGGAGGCATAGGCTTATAGTTCATTACAAATCTACTAGAATAAAGATTATTGTTATTTTAAGGATTTCATCGGAATCAAATAAAAAGTAACAAAGCAAATGTTTGGTGTCACGTCATTTGTCTTAATTGCAGGTCAAGAATGATCTTTTTGCATCAGGTGGAGATATTATGTAGGCTTACACTTGATAGAGATTCCAAAGGTTCAGACAGGTCCAATCTCATTCTTTGCTTTTAAAAGTTAAATTGAAGCAAAGGAAATGTTCAGCGAAGTACATGCTCCGCCTCCTCATGCCACGCCTTGTCTGAATAAAGAAAGATGGACTACTATTTCATAAAACAAAAATAATTCTAAAAATGGACATTTATTATTCATTACAAAATACCGTATAGTGGACCCAAATTTGGGACACAAACAGAGACAGGACTGCATGATTTTTGTAGCCATACAGTAATCATAACAGTATAATGTATTTATTATTTGAAGGTTTCAAGATGGTTATTTAAAAATATGTATAATTATTAGTCCACAAATTACATATTGTGGTTATAATGGTTCAGAATACGGCACTTCGAGTACACTATTTGTGCTTTAAACAGTGATGCACAGTATTCTGCAGCGTTGAGTGGCCATTTTGGTACAGATAAAAAACACAATGACACTGATGATATAAAAATATTGGCAATGCATACTTCTAAAAAGCTTGTTTTTAAAATGAAAATAAAACCAAATACAGCGGCAGTGCTTTTGTGGCTTTCTCAGTACCACCAGAATTGGCTGCTACATAATTTTATTTTACTTTCAGAATTACAGTATGCCATTTCATTTTGCAACTGGATTCTCAGAAACACCTTTTGGGTTATTTTCCTTTCTCCGCGTTCCCTCTGTGGCTTTCTTTGAGAAAATAAGAGAAAATGGCCTCGGGAACAGCAGGAGGTCAAAATCCTCTTTCATTGTTATAGGCCTCTTTCTTTGCGCAGGAGCTGGATGTAAAAATACATGTAGACGGACTGTGTGGAGGAGCAGAGCCTCGGAGCTGGGGTTGGGAGATGTTGATCCAGGTTTAGTCTGACTGTGGGCGGCAGGTTGAGGTTCTCCACCCCACAGAGCTCCAGATGCAGGGTTTATGGGTCACGCACGGCCGACAGTGAGACAGTGCTGGGACATGACTTTGAAAATATGATGCTAAGCCAAAGTCCACCTGTGGTCAAATAGTCAGTTGGCATTTCAACACAGTGCATTTGTTATGAACTGGGTTTTGTGGATTAAAAAAACAAACATTAAAAAGATATTGCAGTGGCGTGCGGTCAGGGAGGGCAATCAAGGCAATTAGTGATTGGCCAATAACATCGGAAATATACTGACAATGACGGTGTAATCTCTCATTTGTCCAGGAGCGTTCCATAGTAGGTTTAAAATCTCATATGATTCTTGAAAATACATTTTAGCAGCAGAACGAAGTGTCCCTGTCTTCCTATCAGTAACCATACATAATTACCTAATTATTAGAAATAATTTGCAGTCAGGTACACTGTAATCCTGCTTCAAAACCTCGTAATAGAAACCTCACTATTTCAGTCCTTGTAATGTAAGTCACACTGCCAGAGGTGATTGGTACAAAGTTGCATCATGGCTTGACTTTTTTTTAAATGATCTATTAAACAAAAAATTCAACTCATGGGTGTAACGCTTATTATCACATGCTGACTCTACATGCTAAGGAGAACACATTTCTGTCAATTTATGTCCTGACTAGAACTAATTGGAAAGTTATAATTGCAAATGTTACAAAATTTCTGTTTTTTTCAGATTATTTAGAAATGCCAGGCCAAGTTGAACCAGACAATACTGTGTGGTTTGTGTGCAGTTTGGTCAACCTACCAAGCCCCCCTGATGATGTGGGTAAGACAATAATCAATTTGTGGATTCAGATTCAAATGTTTTCATATTTTGTTCCTGCAAAATTAATTTCTACCCACAAAACATCCAAATTGTTCCCACAAATCAGCCAAAGCGTACGATCCAATTAGCCAAATGGATCGTATTAGCCGAATTGTTACTACAAATTAGTCATATTGTACCCACATATCTGCATATCAGTGGATTGCAGTCATGTTTTATAGTATCTACATTTGGGAATTAATTTGATAAATTATGGGTAAAAACAGTCGACGACGAAACAGTCGTATTGTGAGGCCCCAAAATGTGATGAGTTAGGGTTAGTGATTTGGGTCTCGGTAGAAGCCTGTCATTACATCAATTAAACATTTTTTAAGTATTAAAATTACAGTACAATTACATTTTCAAATCACTTGTCGATTTGTTTTCCCACAGTCCTTGACCACGAGCCCTCTCACATCTGTATTCGCTGTTGTCGTACTTCTAAAAGGTCCTTCTTCACGCGCAGTGCAGTGTGGAGGAGGCGGCTGTGATGCTCCAGGTCGAGGGGCTCTCTGATTGGTCTCAGAGATGAGATAAAAGAGAATTCTGGAGCTGCAACACAAACATTCACTCCCGCTGCAGAAATCTCCCTCCATGACCAATGCAACCCCGAGTGAGAACTTGAGCATGGGCAGTACTTCAACGTATACATCTTGAGGATTGGAATATTTGGAAATGGGTCATAGATTGCGATGTGTGTGGATAGACAGTCTAAAGCCTCCACTCTTAAGCATAAGGTCATTTTACTGGATTGTGGAGCTTATAAGCAGTGAAAAAGAAAAAAAAGACTTTTTGTGATAGCGCATGGCACTTATATATGCAACTGCAGTATCAAATTATGAATATACATGTTGCATGGTGATTTTCAAACCATGAAATCCCAGTTTCGCAATATTCCATTTTACCTTTTAAATAATCATGTCATACGCGTCATCTTTATATCTGAAACAGCTTACCTCATCAATATTTTATTTTTGCTTGGTCAAATGTAATTATATAACACCTCCTTTATATTGCTATAAAAAGGAAGACACCAACTGACATTTTACAGTTATACTGTAAATGTGAAGCCTCCAGTTTCACACATCTCACGCTCATTTCCCCAGAGAGAGAGACAATACGACCGCTGCAGTGTTCTGGGGCTTGTATTAGACCCGACCTCCCAGTCCCTCAGTCCCTCCACTGCTCTGCACAAACAAGACACATTATTGAAAACAACAAATATTTTTGGCAAACTTTTCCCTCCACAGACCTCCAGGATTATTGCCTTGGACGCGTTCTCTCTCTCTGGTGACGTGGAGGCTCGGAAAAACATGACAGGAACAAAGCAAAGTGTGCAGTTTGACTTACTGTTTTGGAATTGTATTGGTGTTGTTATTTATTGGCAAATTTGTATCTACTCAATTATAGGATGAAATATACTACCATGGGGTCTATGGCACTATTTCGTTGTTTGTTTTGTTATGGAAGTACCTTTGTGTATGTCACTTCAAGTTATTTCCATTCAGGAAGAGAAAAAGCAACAATCCACAAATTCACAAATATGTATTAAAAGTACTCTTGGCCTTTAGGCATCTTTAGAAGTATCTTTGGTTCTTTAAGAGTGCTTCCTGCGTCAGGAAGGTAGCTAGCATCTACTGGCTGCATTATGAATTACAGAGGGGAGATGCAACAAACCTAGCTTGCCCTCGATTTGCAAGCATGCAGTTTTATTGAGAGCGTTTTGACAGCAGAAATGCTCAGAACAGACTTAAAATCAGCGCAGATGATCTCGGAGTTCAACCTATGAGTGTTTTCTGAGGCTCAGAGAGAGAGGACTTAATAAACAGAATTCATGAAACAAGTGTGAATGTAGTTAAATATAACCTCAAGTATGTTTTTGACGAGGGAAGAATGTTATAACATGGGTAGAAGCTCGAAAAAAAATTGTTAAAGAAAATTAAACATGGGTGTGAGAATTTAGAGTTTTAGTCACTCTTAATAAGCTGTTGAAAAATTAGTGTGCAGTCTGTGTTTCCTAACTGTCATCATCCGTCCCTGTGGTGACACTGACACCACATTTCCATATGAGCTCCACACGGGCTGGAAACTCGCCACACAAATGGAAATGGAAACAAATCCGAAGGGCCGCGGAGGCCGAAAAGCTGCTTATCACACCCCAGTGTCCCGTGCCTGGAGCTGGGGTCCTGCTCCGGTCAGGGTCACTGATCGGAGGCCCACGATGACAGCTCTCCAGAGGGACACAGCAGCTGCCGAGGCCCATGGATCACAGGCTAATGTTCCACACTCTTATCTACTGTCTGAATTTGATACACGCCACGTAATTCTGTTGAGACCATGATTGGATAAAGAGCTGTGACTCAGAGTGGAACGTTTGAGTCATCGGTGCATGTTAAAAATGATGTATGTTTATGTATTTATGGTTAATTCAACATGTCAAGCTTAGTGAGAATGTATAGCACTTTTCCACAATAGACTCATTAAACCAAGAAAAAGCCTGGATGGAACCAGGTCTAACCCGTAGACTGAACGGACTGAACCAGGAGGAGGGCAGAACATGCTCAAAACTCTATTTGCTTGTGAATGTTGCAAAAAAATTGATCCGCATAAATCCCATGGACAACGACGTGCAAAATCAGCGTAACAGCAGCCACCAGGCCGTTCAGTCCAAGCGGAGTGGGAAACACTGCTCGGTCTCAGATACTGATCACACTCTTCCTTTCACTGATCGGTCTCGGAGAAAACCGCAATGCACATGCACGCCCATATCTCTGCCCCTTTCTTCTTCTTCTTAAATTTATTCTTTTTTTTTTTTAAGGATTTTAGCTATTAGCGTGAAATGGGGATGGGAAACAAGGGACAATAATTGTAAACAATACAGTATATTGTCAGAGCCAGGAGACAAACTCACGACACTGCACCTGGCTGCACCTGGAGCCTGTCATGTGTGCTGCCGCCTTAACCCCTGGACCACCAGGCAGCACGATCTCTGCCCCTTTCATCTGTGCTTTGCCTTTGCACAGCCCCCTGAGGTACAGCCTTTGGCCCCGGGGAATGAAGAGATTTGCTGGACTTTTGCCCCGGAGCTTTATTTATTTATTTAGTGTGAGTAGTGACTCATTTTCTGTTTTCTGATTTTTGTTTTAAAAAACAAAAAGCAGGTTACTCTATTTCCTATTTCATTTTGAATCAGAAAACAGGACAAGATAAGATAATTTTCCAATTTTAAACCCATTTCAAAATGAAAATTAAATGGCCAGCAGGTACACAGACCATTTTTCAGTTCCATTTGATATTTTATCCTTTAATTTTAACCTTGTAACCTGCAGCCATGTTTGTTTTGATACAAACAGACTATGCATGGCCCTGATTAGTTAATCCACCTGTCAATAACTCCCATCTGACTTTGCAGAGGTGAAAAATGGGGACCAGATTGATATCGATCTGTACGAAAATACAGATATACAGTTTAACAGAGTTCAGCTATACAACATACAATAATTAATTTACTTCCATTAATATAAATCTGTCTAATTTACCCTTGTCTGACAATAACTCTATATTGATTTTTTTGTTTTGCTAAAAGTCTATACCATCTCCCAAAATTATCCTACAACCATTCGATATCAAATGGGAAGCTTCAGTGTGTATTTTTATGTGTTTTCAGAGCTGCCACTGATAGTTTGGACGAGTACACGAACGCTGTGATGTCATACATTTGATTATATGAGGACAGCATTATATCTACATGACCCAAAGTGAACTTCAATATGACAAACCCTGGTTCATGCAAAACTCATGAGGAGGCAGTGTATAGGGCTGGTGACACAGAGAGCTACAAAGATGCAAGTTTCAAACCCCGAAAAGCTGCTGGAGATGGTGCCTCCCATTCCACTCTGAGACACTGTGCAGATGAACTGACTCCCGTCTTCACAGACATTTTAAACACCTGCCTAAAATCATGCATGTCCCAACCTCAAGTCTTCTATCATCGTCCCAGTCACCAAGAATCCCTGCATCACTGGACTTAATGAATACAGACCTGTGGCGCTGACGTCTGCAGTCAACCTCAAGTCTTTCACCTCCTCCATGCTGGACCCCCTGCTCTTTGCCTACGAAGCCAACAGATCTGTAGATTATGCCATCAATCTCCACTTCATCCTACAGCATCTGGACTCCCCGAGAACCTATGCCAGGATCATATTTGTGGACTTCAGCTCTGCATTCAACACCATCCTCCCTGCTCTGCTCCAGGACAAGCTCTCCCAGCTCAACGTGCCTGACTCCACCTGCAGGTGGAGCACTGACTTCCTGAAGGATCAGAGGCAGTGTATGCAGCTGGGGAAGAATGTCTCAGACACTACCAGCACAGGACTCCACAGGGCTGTGTACTTTCTCCCTTTCTCTTCTCCTTGTACACAAACTGCTGCACCTCCAGCCACGACTCAACTACACTACCCTCATCTGGCTCATCTCAGACGGGGATGAGTCCGTCTGTAGGAGGGAGGTGGACCGGCTGGTGTCCTGGTGCAGCGGTAACAACCTGGAGCTCAACACCCAGAAAACAGTGGAGATGATCGTGGACTTCAGGAAAGTCGCAATCCCCCAGTGCCCCCTCGCCCTAACAGAGCCCCCCCCCTATCTCCACTGTGGAGTCTTTCCGCTTCCTTGGCACTACCATCACCCAGGACCTCAAGTGGGAGCCCACCATAAGCTCCCTCATCAAGAAAGCCAAGCAGAGGATGTACTTCCTGCGGCAGCTGAGGAAAGCGCAGATGATGGTGTAGTTCTACACGGCCATCATTAAGTCCATCCTCACCTCCTCCATCACTGTGTGGTACGCTGGAGCCACAGCCAGGGACAAACAGAAACTACAGCAGTCTGATGAAAAGGTGAAACTAGGACTACAACAGGACCAAACCAAGTCTATATCAGGTCTGAAATGGGCTCAAACCAGAATTCCCACCCATAATACAGTGAGCCTTTCCAACTGCAACCCAACAGTTTGGTTATGCATGTAATTTCTAATATTAACTATGAATGTATCTCATGACCACAAACCAAGGATATGACCCCCTGTCTACATTTTAGTGACCGTGCATTGGAAACATTAAGGCTAAAATGTGAGCGGTTCATAAATACTGCACAGGACTTTGACCCTCGCTCTCTGTCTCATTCGTGGTGTGCTCAAGGGCGCCGTGCCCACTGCTGCTGGAGGCTGATGCTGTTATGAGGCAGAATGGATGACTACAGTGTCCTGTAAGAGCTCTTCTGGGTACGGTGAGGATGAGTGGATTGTCTGACTCGTTTCTTATTAAAATTATCACTCAAGGAAAGATGACAGATGATGAAAAAAGCTGAATTCAAAATGTGGATGAATGGCATTGGAAGCAGCTTGGGTTCACAGTGTAATAGCAATTCTTTTTCAACTTTATTCGCTCAATTAATTTTCAGGATATACCCAAAATCTTAAGGTAAAAGAAACTTAGCATACTGCATGGTTTAATCTTTCAACCATTTGCTTTTGTGAAAAGAAGGTAGAATTTCTATAAATGTTATGCTCCTGATGACATTTGTTCCAAGTATAGATGCAGTTAAGTTATAGTTACAGTTAAGGACCTCTGTGGGGGAAACAATCCATTCATTTTAAAGCAAAAGAGCTGCTCTTTCGCCCACTGTTTAACAACTACAAGAGCAAATGCCTACAAATACAGATATGAACACATGGCAAACAATAAAGTTGTCCAACAGCCCAAATGTGTTTAAATCCAAGAAGGCTAACAGCTAAATGCAACCGCGATGTTCGCGCCAACTGCTGTTATTAACAGGAAAATCTGTTTACTTAACAACCTCTGTTTCCTTAAAAACCTCCAATAAAAATGTGAAAATGTATTTCCCATTGAATCAACTATCATGCCCGGTAATATGACACTTAATATGACTCATTACTGCAGTTCTTCGCCTATATATGAGAAACAATCATTCACTTAATTGCCCAAGCCTGTTAAGTTGCTTCCATTGACTCTTGCAAGGCGTTCTGGTCTATTCTGACCTATTAGGTGATAATCACTGCCAAATACATTTCAAGATGTTTTGGCCCTGCCCCGATACTTTGAATGTAAATTCACAATGAGAAGCTGAAGTGCGCACAGTGTCCCAGCTCTTTAGAATGTTTTCATCCACACCCCACCCAACCCTAATCCTAACCCTAACCCTAACCCTAACCCTAACCCTAACCCTTTAGAATGTTTTCATCCACACCCCACCCAACCCTAACCCTAACCCTAGCTCTTTAGAATGTTTTCATCCACACCCCACCCAACCCTAATCCTAACCCTAACCCTAACCCTAATCCAAACCCTAACCCTAACCCTAATCCTAACCCTAATCCTAACCCTAACCCTAGCTCTTTAGAATGTTTTCATCCACACCCCACCCAACCCTAATCCTAACCCTAATCCTAACCCTAACCCTAATCCTAACCCTAACCCTAACCCTAATCCTAATCCTAATCCTAACCCTAACCCTAACCCTAACCCGTGCTTCTGCTTTATCTACTTAACAGCAAGTGCTAACTATATATCATTAAAACAAATGCCTTAAAAGGTTTTAATTAAACTGATAATATTTTGAATAGATAACCGAACTGTCTCAGCAACTCTTTAAAAATGTTAATCACTGTTCTTTTTGTTAGTGGCCAATTCAGCAAGTTAACAAAAATGGACTAGGTTAGAGTAAATTAGCTGCAGCTATTCTCTCAGAGGTCGTCTGGTCTGGTCGTTACACATTTCTCAGATGCAAAGCTTATGGTAGTTACTGTTTAGCTTCAGTCTACATAGCCTGGCGTACAGTAGCTAGCCTTGGGAAATTGGGAAGTGCGCATTCAGCCGTGTTGGGTGGTTCTGAGAAAATATGGTCACTCGGAGATCAGTGCGATGTGATGTTGCGTCTCATGAAAGAAAGATGCCAAATGGAATGGCTCCAGCAACCACAATTGTCTTTATTCAAACTCCATGAATAACAGTCGATACTGAGAATATAGCATTTTCACTTGTATGCCGACTTTACTTTACATCAGTCATTACAAGCATTAGATTATACTACTACGATACAAGCGGCAGAGTTGGTCGAGCATGTCTTGTCTGACCAGGGAGTTGTCAGTTTAAACCTCATTTGAGTTGCCTTTGTTGTTGCCTGGATGCTAAATTGATTTGACAAATATATGTTAATATTTATCATATCAATTTTATGAGCACATTCTTGGTCAGTTACATCGCCACAACTGTCAGGGGATATTATCAGATATTTGCCAGATCGGATAAACAACTTTCCCAATTTGATTGTAAATTATTTCGAGGGCAATTTGATTCCATCTTTATTCAATGACAGTTTAGCAGGCAGGTCGGCGGAAGCAGCGGCGAGACACTTATTTTGAATTAAAGAAGTGGTGCTTTACAGAGAAAATGCTCATGTTGATTTTGTTGACAGCGGTGACGGCGTAAAAACTGAAGAGGTAGCAGTGTCCCTCTGGAGATGTGACAAAAACACATTCTCCCTGATCAGGCTCTGATTAAGAGGACGAGATGACTGATATCGAGTCGCAGGGAATGGAGAAGGCAGCTGGTGCTTGAGGCGCTGCAACAAATGTAGATATAAATGATTCTCTGCCATGCTTTGCCGGTATTTGGTTGGACCTTTCACAAGTTGTACTTCAACTCCAGGTAATATTGAAGCCACGGTAGATTTTAACATGAGACGTTCGTTCACCCAAAGGTCTCTGAATAAATCTTTGCAACTGGGGGGATTCATACAAATGTTGTGCCCTTCAGCGGAACACTTTGATTATCTGTGTGTGCTCCCCCTCTAATGTTAACTTTGAATGGGCGTGATTGACAGGTGGAGAAACCAATCAGAGAAATGGCTTGGTCCCTTGGTGTCTACTCCATCATTGACCGATTGAATAAAGTTATACAGGCAAACAAGATTGGCACTTAAATACGTAAAGAAGCATATATGATACCAATAACCCAGACACCTCCAAATTTCTTCTTCCGCAGGCTCTTTCTTCTCCTTTTTACTCAAATTGAAATATGGACAAGAGTGGACATATAGTGAAAAAAAATTATAACAATATTCCCTATTCAAGGTTTTAGTGCTCTCTATCTTTACCCACTTTTACTTTTGAATATGCACCAAATTCAGACTCCAGGTCATCCATCCATCCATCTTCTGCCGCTTTATCCGGGGCCGGGTCGCGGGGGCAGCAGTCTGAGCAGGGACTCCCAGACTTCCTTCTCCCCAGACACTTCCTCTAACTCCTCCGGGGGGATCCCGAGGCGTTCCCAGGCCAGCCGAGAGACATAGTCTCTCCAGCGTGTCCTGGGTCTTCCCCGGGGCCTCTTCCCGGTGGGACATGCCTGAAACACCTCCCGAGGGAGGCGCCCAGGAGGCATCCGGAACAGATGCCCGAGCCACCTCAGCTGGCTCCTCTCGACGTGGAGGAGCAGCGGCTCTACTCCGAGCTCCCCCCGTGTGGCCGAGCTCCTCACCTTATCTCTAAGGGAGCGCCCAGCCACCCGGCGGAGGAAACTCATTTCGACCGCTTGTATCCGCGATCTTGTTCTTTCGGTCACTACCCAAAGCTCATGACCATAGGTGAGGGTAGGAACGTAGACCGACCGGTAAATAGAGAGCTTTGCCTTTCGGCTCAGCTCCCTCTTTACCACAACGGTCCGATGCAGCGACTGCATCACTGCAGCCGCTGCACCGATCCGCCTGTCGATCTCACGCTCCATCCTTCCCTCACTCGTGAACAAGACCCCGAGATACTTGAACTCCTCCACTTGGGGCAAGGACACCCCACCCACCTGGAGAGGGCAAGCCACCTTTTTCCGGTCGAGAACCATGGCCTCGGATTTGGAGGTGCTGATTCTCATCCCAGCCGCTTCACACTCGGCTGCAAACCGTCCCAGTGCATGTTGCAGGTCCGGGTTTGATGGAGCCATCAGGACAACATCGTCTGCAAACAGCAGAGATGAGATCCTGTGGTCCCCAAACCGGACACCCTCCGACCCCTGACTGCGCCTAGAAATTCTGTCCATAAAAATTATGAACAGAACCGGTGACACAGGGCAGCCCTGGCGGAGTCCAACATGCACTGGGAACAGGTCTGACTTACTGCCGGCAATGCGAACACAGCTCCTGCTCCGGTCATACAGGGACCGGACAGCCCTGAGCAAAGGGCCCCGGACCCCGTACTCCCGGAGCACCCCCCAAAGGACACCCCGAGGGACACGGTCCATGTAAAGGACAATCCGCTTGTTACACAATGAAGTGGTGGGGCTTATCAGATCTGCAGTTTTGAACAGGAGGTCAATGGACCCGTTTTTTATTATGAATCCCCTTTCAGATCAAAATGGTTGTTCAAACAAAATGTAAATGAATGATCTACATGTGTTATAGGCTAATACAAATGACTAAAATGAGGCTGCCGTCTGAGCAGAGAGGCACAGATTTGTCTTAATACACACACTTCCTCCAACTCTTCCACACACACCTCCTCCAGCTCCTCCAGGGGGTAATCAAGATTTTCTTACATAGAGACATAGTCCCTCCAGATTCCCTCAGATTTGTAGGTACAAAACGTCCCAGCATAAGGTCCTGGTTTGATGAAGACATTAGAACAACATCTACACACAACAGAGATGAGAGAATATAGAGCTGGTTCCAAGACCGGGACAAAAACCACACAACACCAAAAAATGAAACAACAATAATCCTAGATCAAGGGTCTACAAAAGCCGGCCCCGTGCTCTGCGCTACTTTGCGGCAGCTCCCTTGTTCATCTGAAACACTGCTCTGTCAAAGCACAAACGTGTGATGCTGCAAACACAGGGAATAACAGCTTCATTGATGATTTGGTGTAAATTAAACATAAATAAGGACTGTGTGCTCCGCGTGTTTGGAAGTCAGCTCGACAACGTGGAACATTACACACCGAAGCACCGGAGGACAGCGTGTTTTCTGGGTTCCGTTGTTGGATTGAAAAGGCTGCGTGATGTGGGGATTTTCCCACAGGTTTGGTTATGTTTTAGGCACGTCTAAATTCATAAATTCATTTCTCTGTGAATATGTGTCAGATTGTAATAGTTATAATCATAATAGTTCTGGTTTAGACCTGCTTTAGTCCTGTTTGGCGTGGTTTTAGTCCTGTTTTAGACTTGGTTTAGTTCTGTTTTAGTCCTGCTTTAATCCTGCTTTATAGTTTATCCATGTTTTTCTGGTAGATGTGGTTTGTTTATTCTTGTTTTAAACTTGTCCCTGGTCTGCTTTGCACTAGTCAGGTATGTTGTTCACTCACCAACATATAGCTTGAAACAAAAGGTAATTTCTGGAAACATATAGTCCCGTTGTGATGACACTGGCTGCTCTGTATTCAGTTGGACCTGCCTGTCCAGCAGCTGAAACAAAACAGGACTGACCCTCACGTCAGACTTGCCACCAATGGACACTTTTTATTCATGCCCAAAGGCTCATTTCAAAGGTCACTTTTTCAAAATGTATTTTCACATTTTTAATTTCATATAATTATACTCTAATTCTACTACACACTTTTTGGAAACTTTATGGAGGACAGTGCAAGTATAACCTGTCCCTCAAAGGTGAATTATGGTGTTATTTGTTATTCCTTATTTTTCCCAAACTCTTGAGAATCCATCTGATCGGCCGCGATGGGCCTGACCAATCACTGCGCAGCGTTGTAGTTTACCTGAAAGGACCAACCTAAACAAACATGGCGATGCCGGCAGAAGTACTATTTTAGCAGATTTACAGACAATGTATTTTTTTAAATGTGCATATATAAGCACTGAGTATTTGAGGACGGGGAAGAGGTCTGTGCTATTCTCTGACTCGATTTGTTCCTGCTGTTTTGACGCTTTGACCAATCAGATTCCACATATTGGACCGACTGTCCAGATTGATATTGTGTCTCACTCAATTCAGAGTGAGACGCAGATCAATCTAGCAGAGCCAGGTTTGTTCAAATAACTAATCCCAAAATTATGAAGTGACAGGACAATTTTGCATAAAGTTCTATAGATTGCATTTTGAATATATCAAATCATATCTTATATCTATCTTTTTCTAAAACGTCAATGTACTATAGAAATAATGATTTGACTAGTCAACTAATGGAAAACATTATCAACTACTAAAATAATTGTTGGTTGCAACCCTACTATTTTTCATATTATTACATTGAATATTTCCTTTTTTTGTATACATATATTTGTTTTTTTTATTAAGTTTTGAGTGTTTTTTGGTAGTCATCCCAGGTCTTTTGTCGACTGCTACCCTCGTCATTCAAGTGCAATAGTGCTTTAAACATGCTTGTATTTACCTCAAACTATCCCTGTAGAAAGCCCATTAGCTTAATACAGATATACCTTCAGAAAACAAACCTGATTTACTGTGTTTCCTCAGAGGAACACGGTTCAAACTAAATGCATTCAATCAGCAAAAGAAAAGCAACAAATCTCAGTCAAATTGTAATAAATAATTCTCCTGCAGTCTTGACTCTAATGAAAGTGGTCCCGGCTGCATTGTCATCTCATGTTTTATGCAACAACATTTTGTGCGGGCCATTGAGATTGAGCACAAAAAACATCTTAGAGATATCCATTCCTCTCCTGTTTAGTTCTTCTCCCAAAGTAGCATGGCATATGAGAGTCCTTCTGAGGGCAACCCGGAGCTGATGGGTTCAGTCACCTGTGGAGCTCCTGTGGGTGGGGGAGACTGCCTCTTCTCAGCCACAAAGCACCCAAAGGACCAGACCAGGGGCACGGAGGCATCAAAAGGACCACATTTCCCATGGGGTGCTGGGGTTAGAGACTCCAGCCGCAGACAGGAAGTGCAGTTAAAAGATTGGAGAGAATAAGAACTCATTTATACATTTAAGGCACTTTAGTCAAGAAAACCTGCAATTTGGAATTTGTTCAGTTAATTAAGAATGTTATTATGAAGTTCATGTCTAATATTGTGACATATCATGAAAAGACTAAATAAGTTTCAGATTTGGAGTGCTCGGCGGTCCGTGTATCAGGGAGCATTGGTTTTAAGCACTTTCTAATTCTAAGCGACCCACAAGAGTCCGTGTACACTCAAGCTTTTGTCCAGTTGACAGAATTACATTTTCTTTGCAGAAAAATAGAGATTACTCAGACAATAACAGAACACAATGATTATTATTGAAATCACTTGAATGTCCATTTAGAATAATATGTCTCCTTTAAACTGTAATATGATTTTTCTGTGTGAATTTGACAAGTGTCTGTCAGAACTAAAGCGCAACCAGCAGCACCTGGCGATCCTTCAACACATTTATGATTATTATTTCAGTCATTAGGACAGCAAATCTAAAACACACCTTCAAAGACAGAGGTGCTGTGAGGCCAGAGTGGATCGTCCTGGCCTGACCCTTAAAGATGGATAGCTGCATTGACTTTTCCAATTGAACAAAAGTATTAGGCCGGAAGGAACAATAGGCTTGCCAAGCTTTCAGTCAGAGAGAGAACACTTTGTGATCCACGTTTAAAGGTACAATGAACATGGCACGTAAAACGATACGGGCAAGTTTGACAGCGACCAAATTGTGACGCCGGAACGTGTTCTAAGGTGTAGTTATTGTAAAGTACCATAGCATGTTTCCAAAATGGTCCCTGGCGTAGAAGATGTGGGCTCGATCTTGTAAGTTGCTCAGAAAATGTCACGTTTCACCTCCTACAGCGCTGTTCATACTTGCAATTCTTCGAGAAACGTTGGCTTGGGGATCATACGCAAACGCTAAAAATTCAGTAGTTAGATCACGTCAAATTGCGCGGCTGCATTAGCATGTCGGATGCATCCAGCGTTTGTTTATCTCACATGAATTCCCCTCTGCTGCCAGTAGATGAAGCCCAAAGTCTTTCGTTTCTGGCATGGGACTAGCCAGCGTGACGTGAGGAAATCGTTTCAATCAACAATCAACACGTTTTCGAGATGCCAAAATAAATGCACCACCTGTTTAAAGGCCGATAACAAAGCTTATAATGCAGAATATGTGTAGCTTAAGACAATAACAATAACGCAGACAAGCTAGTGGCATATTCTCCACCAGATAAGTAACATAATAAACGTTGAACATATAGTTACTGAGGCTGAGGGTCAAAAACGTTGAGGGCTTCGGAGCAAAGATCGGCGATTAAAATGAAAGCGTTTACAAATCGCTTAACTGTTTTTAAAGGTGGAATGAGGAGAATTGGGGAGCGCGGCCAAGACAAATTGCGTAGTTACGGTGACGGCTGCAGAAAATGTCAAAGTTGTTTGCGCGGACAGAGAGGCAGACTGAAAAATGGAGCAACAATGGAGATGGCAAAATGATTTCACTTGCCCTCGGCGATACTCCTTATACGCTGATGCATTCGTGTACTTTCCCCTGACAAGAAAGTACAATGTCAAGTGCTTCCAAGTGTTCGCCCACGACGTTTAATCCCGTATGGGTTTGTATTGCTGATGTGTGCTCGGGCAAGACACTTCACCTGCCTTCTTTATTGTGCCGTTTGAATGACAATCTTTCTCAATCTTAACTTGTTCTGCTAGTCTCTGTGGAATTGTTGTTGCCATTGACTTTATAACTTTATATTTTATTTTATTATGTACATATCATGCCGTTTTTGTATAAAGTGTTCAATGTTTGTACAAGTTTGGACAAGTTCCTATGTTTGTGATTTTTTGTTCATTGACAAATGGCAATAAACCCTTTTCTGGTTCTGATTCATGATTGGAATGTTCCACGGTATATTGGCATTTAAAGTATATCTGATTTTTGTTTCGATGTTTCGATTTTGTTTTACAGCCAGTTACGCCTTTGGCATGTAGGGCAGGAACGAAGTCTCTCCATCCGTCTGTCCTTCGCCTTGTTCTGAAAAAGGCTCCATGTGAAGTGTAGAGCGTTTTTCGGCTTTCCGCTGTCGGCCTTCAGGTGATCATCCCCTCTTTCGTCTGCTTTCAGGACTCCAGAAAAGTACTGTTTCTTTTGTCTTTCCAACCCTTTCTTTTCTTTTCCCAAACCAGATCCATTACCTTTTCATTTATGACTGCAGCCTTTGTTTGGAACATCATTTGTTTCACCAGATTTCGAATTCTAAACGCTGGTTCAATCTAACTTTTTTCTCACTTTGAATTTTTTGTTGCAGATTTTTTAAAATTGTTCTTCTAAATGTTGCTGAATTTCGAAGTGTGATGTTCTTTTTCCCCCCTCCTACTCTTCATCTGTCAAAACAAGATTACCTTCTCTTTCCCATTTGTTTTTAATATATTTAGTAATAGAGTTTAGAGTCGTTGTCCAGCTTAGTAATGCATTCTTTGATTCTCTGATTTTCAAGCCTTGATAGAAAATTCAATACCTTTTAAATGTTCATCACATATTTTCACGAACCTCAAAATTCAAAGTGTAAAGTTTCTAGAGAAAAAAAAGAATGTAGGAAAGAAGCAAGTGGCCAAGGCAAGAGCAATCGATAGTGTCACTGAAGAAGACGTGCTGGTCTCTTTTTGTGGGTGGGATTTACAGTTTACAGTACGGTTGTTTCAAAGTTGAATTTGTTCACTCAGGGTCAACTGCTAATGCCTCGCCATGCTGGAAAATTTGAATAATTATGACAAAAACTGAATCCAAATGATTCTATTGGGTTGACAAAAAAGAAAAAAAAAAAAAAAATCAACACTCAATATTTTAGTCTTATATTTAGATAATTATGTCCACCATACAAATAAAACAAGAATAACAAAACAAAAAAACAATGACCTAAAATACATAAAATGGAGGAGGATTTATAAGTGATCTGTTCTTCTGGATCTACCTCTGTATCTACCTGCGTTGCACCAATGAAATTTCCCCATGTGGGACAATAAAGGAATATCTTATCTTATCTTATTTGTGTGAATTTTACACTCCGACTGACCATTTAAACGGTTGAGTGTTCCTTTTGAATTATTTTTCAACAAACAGAAAATGTATACTGCTAAATTAAGCGAGAAAATGAAAAAAAATCAAAAGACAGGTAAAAAATAAATCACAGTGAGGAATTCATCAGTGTGTAAAACGTTCAAAGTCGAAAGAAACAAATTACCGTCTGAATCTTTGTGAAGAGAAAGTTTTGAAATCCTCTTCAAACGTGTTTTTGTCAGTAATTTTCCGTCATTCTCTGCACCATAAAACAAGACGATCTTTGATGGTGTTGAGTTGCCGTTGTCATTTTAATAGCTTTAAATAAAGCAATTTCAGTAATTTACAATAAAAGAATAGTTAAAAGCAGTAAACGAGGAGTCCGAATAGACCTTTTTAAAGCAGCTGTATGAAAGTCTCCCACTCCAAGTAAATCAAAGTGACTTGATTGGTGGAAACATGGAGCCGGAAATGAAACTGAACCGCAAAATATAGCAAGAAATACACCGTTTACAATTGACTACAAATACAATGGTGCGCTCATATACTGTACATTCATGAGCAATGTCAGTCTTGATTAAAGCGCTCTTACACGCTGAAATTGTAAAACCTCAACATATTGCGGTTCCAAATGGCACAACAAAGACAACGCCCACTTTGTTTGTGCGGCATATAATTGTGTTGAAATCCATCTTCTCCACTCACAAATGTCACGTACGCGGAGTGACAATAAACGTAATGGAATAAAGGCAAAGTCGGAGCGATGGAAAAGCAGTTTGTC
This sequence comes from Eucyclogobius newberryi, assembly GCF_026437365.1. NCBI lineage: Eukaryota > Metazoa > Chordata > Actinopteri > Gobiiformes > Gobiidae > Eucyclogobius > Eucyclogobius newberryi. The sequence goes on along the minus strand of NW_027315857.1, from coordinate 16,590,194 downwards.
GTGAGATGTTTCTGCATATTTGCATATAGACCGGGATAGACACCACTAGAGACACGTGGATATGTATTCAAATATACCCCAGGGTTGAAGTTCTGAGCTTGACCGTTTTTGATGGATTCACACAAACACACTCAAAAACCGGATATTATGTATTTTTCCTGCTGTTTAAACCACTTTAGTTCTTCAGTCTGTGTATTTGTATGACTTAAAATTATGTAGGTGTTGAAAATACTGTACTTTTAGGGAATGATGAGGTATTAAAAGTATTTGAATGTGTTTCAGGGATAAAAACAGACTTAATTGACTGAAATAGTATTGATAAACTAAAGAAAACGCTCTGGGTCTAAAATGGTTAGCGGCTTGACCCTGCAGTAGTTTCTTAAAATAAAAATTCTGCAAATAATCAGCCCATCAAATATTGGCCGCAGTGAAGGCAACAGCGACAAAACATTCATGGATCACGTCGACAGGAGCACAACGTTTTCATGAGCAGTGCTTTCACTTGTCACCTGACTGAGGAAGACTCACACAAGCTCCATCGGAAATGTATGGAAAAGGAGCGACGTCGAGTCCAGAGTAAATAGACTTTTTTGCAACTGAACTGTGCAGATTGTGTTTTAATAGCACTGCGAACTGTACCGTCCTTTAAAGGAGACTTACTATGCAAAATCCACTTTTAGGAGCTAATCACCATATTATAATTGTTCCCCCACTCAAAGTTGTATTTAGAGTGATTCATGCACATTTGAGTAATCTTTATTCTCCTGTGGACAAGACTCCAGTGCTCCGACCGTGTCAGGTCCACTGCGCTCTACTTTCTTTGTTCAGAATTTTTATTTTCTCAAATGGTGACACACAAAGGATTCGGCAGCGCCACACTGCCATTTGGGCACAAATTAAAAATATTCCTCTGCTGACTATCGTGAACTGCAGCTCTCTAAGGGCAAGGTAACTTACAGTAGATATAGATCCATGGGCGTCATAAATTAGAACAAGACGGCACAAATGGTCGACTCACCACCAGAAAAGTTGCATATTGCAGGTGCCTTTTCATTACTATTGTCATTTTGAAATGTCAGGAAAAAGTGCTGGGACTGAATCTTTAAGAGTCAAGTGTTCTAAACTCTGAACAGAGACAAAGTTGTTTTGAATTGTTGGATTATTGAAATATTCTTGCATATTAAAGGCCCTTGAATGTAAGCTGACATTCCCTTTATGTGACTACTCCCACTTGTGACTCAAACATGTTCATTTTGATGACACTGTCAGTCCAGCAGCCTCACAGCTCCCATTGAAAATACTCAGGCGCTGATAAGACTTCTTTGTAGCGCTCTGAGCCCAGCGCGTCATGGAGAAGGCCTACGTGTCTGCCCGTGGTGCAGAGGGGGGCTGGGGGGCTGCCGCGGTGCAGAGGGGGGCTGGGGGGCTGGGGGGCTGCCGCGGTGCAGAGGGGGGCTGGGGGGCTGCCGCGGTGCAGAGGGGGGCTGCAGAGGGGGGCTGCCGCGATGCTGAGGGGGGCTGCCGCGGTGGAGAGGAGGGCTGGGGGGAGAGGGGGGCTGGGGGGCTGCCGCGGTGGAGAGGAGGGCTGGGGGGCTGCCGCGGTGCAGAGGGAGGCTGCAGAGGGGGGCTGCCGCGATGCTGAGGGGGGCTGCCGCGGTGGAGAGGAGGGCTGGGGGGAGAGGAGGGCTGGGGGGAGAGGGGGGCTGCCGCGGTGCAGAGGAGGGCTGGGGGGAGAGGGGGGCTGGGGGGCTGCCGCGGTGGAGAGGGGGGCTGCTGTTGTCATGACAGGGTGACATTGCTCTGAGCAGGACGTTTGTGACTGACGTTCAGGTCTTTAGGCTACGTTTGATTGACAGCTGTAGAACGATGACTAAAAAGAGAGGAAAGGCATTGAATATTGTCATACTACATATGTGGGGGCTGAAAAAAGGATGAAGTGAACGGAATACTCAGGAATGGATAACTTTGCATTGTTTGTGTAATTTTTCATTTCATTTCATCATACATACTTTATCCTAGATAACGTTCTCTTACCTGGGAGTGAGTGGCTGGTGGTGGTCGGAAGGGCCAACATAACCAGCCTCTCTTCTGTCAGTCTGCCCCAGGGTAGCTGAGGCTACACACATAGCATACACCATACATGAATAATGACTACAGTGAAGTGCTTTGAGAGGCTTCAACAGCCTGTAAAGCGCATTACAGGCTTGTAAATCATCTTTATTATTTTACCTGGATAGACAGAGCAGGAGTGACCTGGATACATTTGTAGGCCTTCTATGAAATGGACTCTGATTACAACTTTAAAAAAAAAAAAATCAGGCAGAGTAAACGTCAATATTAGCGGACAATCTCGACCGCACAAATTACACGACAAAGACAAAGTTGTCCTTCATTAAGCCGTACAGCACCACAGAACTAACCTGTGCTCATCAGTGCGTAAAGACGCCTAAAGGGAAACGTTCACGCCATTTTCCTGAACTTTAACACTTGCTCTGCTTGTGACCATAAGTTGAGTCTGACGCGTTTTTTATTTGTTACCGGTAACATTTATAAAGCCAATCTTAAGTAGTTAAAAACATTTGAAACTTTATAAACATTTGTAACTAAAATGTTAAATCAATAAAATATACCAAACAAACCTACTCACACATCAACTGGTCAATAAAAGACACAACGAGAAATAACCAAATGAGTCTTGTCCTTAGGCTAAGTCTTAGATCAAGGATGTCAAAGGCCAAAATGAGCACTTTTACCCCTCTGTGCTACAGGGGCCTCTAAGGGGGGCTGACATTTGATTGGCCGCCCTAGTGGGAATGTTTGAAGGTTGGTAACTAAAAATGAGCACAACCTGGTGGTCAAAATAATAAAATATTTCACATAATTTCTTGTGACAGTTTATTATGTTACTTACTAGCAGGCCATGGGTTACAATTAAGAAAGTTTAATTGCAAAGAGATTCTGATTAAATTGTCTTGTATTGCCATGTTTTAAGGGGAATTGACTTGATTTGGTCAAGAAAAATGAAAAGATCTTGGAGGCTTTTTTGATACTGCCATAGGGGTTTAAGCCTGAAACATAACCCTAAAGTTGTTTAAGCTTTTTAGGGTACTGTGTTTTCTTTTTTTATGTGAAATTAACCATCAAAATGTATTAGAATATTGTTTCAACAAATAAACTATGAAGAATCTAGTTCATGCCTCACACTTTTACCTTTACCTTACAAGGGTGTCCTAAATGTAACTACAAAATAGGTTAAAAAGTGTTTTATCCCATAGATCCCACTGAATGTGTGTGTGTCTACTTCAAGTGCACGTATTTACCAGTTGCAGTTTGCCTTTGTGGACATGGCTGTGGCATTTGGGTGATGAAATAGTCTCTGGTGTGTTCTGACATGACCTGTCCCTTCACATCAGGCCGCGGTGATGGACAATGTCAGCGCTTGTTCCCACATACGTCTCCCTTAACACACATGTAATAATGCACACAACTCTGAGGCAAAACACATCAACTTATCACATAACAATATCCTCAACCCTCTTGCAGTCCAATAATGTAATAACGGCTGATAAAGTAATAAGTACGCGTTAAACAACAAGGAGCAGCATGTTAAACGATGCAGAGTCTTAGAAAATCACAAAAGGGTTTAATGAACCACGGCCACAAACTGAAATAGTTCAAATGTGTGGAATTCTGAACGTGGTATAGTAATATAATGTAATAATGTCCAGTAATGTACACACACACTGCCCCGCCCAAATAAACACATCAAAATAACAACTTTGATGAGCCAATAATGACATAACGCCTTGGCATTAATGTGACAAAGAACCTTTTATTCATTCATGTAATAGCTGTGAACAATAATGTAATGTAAATACAGCAACCTGACTGAATTTATCACATATAACGTTTAATTAAGCAGTTTGTTGTCGTTTAAGTGTTTCTTCTTCCCACTCAATTTCAAGCAAATTGTTTGTTTTTTAGTTGTATTACATGGGGAACACGGACATGCGGTGTAATTGTGTGAATGTATGAACATGAGGCCAATGCGTACAGTTGTTTTTTTTCACTTGCAGTATCATGCGAATACTGATACTAATACTATCAGAATACTAATTTAAACATGTACTCCTTCCAGAAGCAAATCTGTAATTGCCGAAAACTAAAGTCATATTTTAGCAACAACAAAAAAAGCAAAAAACTAAAAAAAACACTCAAATAATTAAATAAACTCTTCCTTGCTTGCCATAATTACTGCTACACAGCTACAATCCTTTCTCAACGATTCCAACGAGGACCAATAAAAACACAATGCCATCAAACAAGAATGTTGTTAGTGACTTTAATGAGATCACTGCAATCCATAAAGTACTACATGCAGTATTGTATGTACACAGAATACACGCTCAACGCTCTTTACACACACACTACATCAAAAGTTAGACTCAACTGTGACTTGACCTGCACGTCTGAATCAGAGGGGCTCAAACCAAGACAACCACAAACGCACCATCAGCGTTAAAAAGTAAGACCTTTTCAAAAAACGTGTCATTTTATCTCCAATGGGTTTCCTAATCGAGTACTTTTAGAAGGTCCGCGAGCCGAAATGAAAAGCTGTATCGACCAAAAAGAGACGGGCCCAGCATGTCAACAGAGCATTTAAAACTTCAATGACTGACAGAATGAGTTTTCACAGTCAAGTTGACTGTGGGAACTCGAATTTGAACCCAAAAAATAAAAGAAATGCTATTTTATCAGTTGTTTTTCATTTAAGTAGGTGGGTTGTTAACACGGTGGTTGTACAAAAAGGCTCTGCAGGTAAATGGAATAAAGCTTTTAGCAGATAATGCGTTCTGAAATACTCGATGGGACGCTCGTACTCGGCTCCTCATAATGAAACCACTTTGACATGGTTATATTACAGATGTGTTGAATTTCAATTTGAAATCATGAGCTTTTTGGAGCGAGAGAATGCAGGTGAAAAGGTTTAGAGCAAACTATGGCCCAGGGACCAAATGCGGCCCTCAGACCACTCATTGTTGGCCCTCAGGCTACCTGCTAATCGGCCCAAACAACCAAAAGTAGGAGCCTCTGTGAAAAATGTTTGGACAATCAATCACTTTAAAGCTATATGTAGATTACTCATTGAAGTGAAATCAAATTGTATTGAAAGTTTACCATAATTTACAGAGGGATCACACTCCTCAGCCTCCCGGGTAAGGTCTATTCCAAGGTACTGGAGAGGAGAATCCGACCGATAGTCGAACCTCGGATTCAGGAGGAGCAGAGTGGTTTTCGTCCCGGTCGTGGAACACTGGACCAGCTCTATACCCTCCATCGGGTGCTCGAGGGTTCATGGGAGTTTGCCCAACCAGTCCACATGTGCTTTGTGGATCTGGAGAAGGCTTTCGACCGTGTCCCTCGGGGTGTCCTTTGGGGGGGTGCTCCGGGAGTACGGGGTCCGGGGCCCTTTGCTCAGGGCTGTCCGGTCCCTGTATGACCGGAGCAGGAGCTGTGTTCGCATTGCCGGCAGTAAGTCAGACCTGTTCCCAGTCCATGTTGGACTCTGCCAGGGCTGCCCTTTGTCACCGGTTCTGTTCATAATTTTTATGGACAGAATTTCTAGGCGCAGTCAGGGGTCGGAGGGTGTCCGGTTGGGGACCACAGGATCTCATCTCTGCTGTTTGCAGACGATGTTGTCCTGATGGCTCCATCAAACCCGGACCTGCAACATGCACTGGGACGGTTTGAAGCCGAGTGTGAAGCGGCTGGGATGAGAATCAGCACCTCCAAATCCGGGGCCATGGTTCTCAACCAGAAAAAGGTGGCTTGCCCTCTCCAGGTGGGTGGGGAGTCCTTGCCCCAAGTGGAGGAGTTCAAGTATCTTGGGGTCTTGTTCACGATTGAGGGAAGGATGGAGCGTGAGATCGACAGGCGGATCGGTGCAGCGGCTGCAGTGATGCAGTCGCTGCATCGGACCGTTGTGGTAAAGGAGGAGCTGAGTCGAAAGACTCTATTTACCGGTCGGTCTACATTCATGACCTCACCTATGGTCATGAGCTTTGGGTAGTGACCGAAAGGACAAGATCACGGATACAAGCGGTCGAAATGAGTTTCCTCCGCCGTGTGGCTTGGCGCTCCCTTAGAGATAAGGTGAGGAGCTCGGCCACACGGGGGGAGCTCGGAGTAGAGCCGCTGCTCCTCCACGTCGAGAGGAGCCAGCTGAGGTGGCTCGGGCATCTGTTCCGGATGCCTCCTGGGCGCCTCCCTCGGGAGGTGTTTCAGGCATGTCCCACCGGGAAGACCCAGGACACGCTGTAGGGACCATGTCTCTTGGCTGATCTAGGAACGCCTCGGGATCCCCCCGGAGGAGTTAGAGGAAGTGTCTGGGGAGAGGGAAGTCTGGGAGTCCCTGGTTAGACTGCTGCCCCCAAAGCGGTAGAAAATGGATGGATGGATGGACCATAATTTAACTGTTTCTTCTGCAAATTAAAAAGGAAATACTAAAAAATATTTAAAAAAATTATTAACTTCATCTGTATTCTTATAGTTACACTTTTCTGTACATCATTTTGGCTTTTAAAGTTGCATATGTTCAGATCACATAAATCTGAAAAATGTATCGGACATACAACAAATTACAACAAATTCTTTGTTAAAGGTTGAATGGACGATTTTTTTGGCCCAAATCTGAGTCTTATTTCCTCGTGGCGTGGACTGCCGATTAGTCCTGTCACGTATCAATCATAGAACGCACCTACCGCTCACCTGCAGCCGCGTGTGGCTTGTCCCCATGAGAGCAGCACGTTTTGGCGTGTCTAAGCGCATTGATCTATAATTAGGACAGAGAAAGACAGTTCGAGCTGACTCATAAGAAGACGGAAATCTACGGAAGACGAGAGATGCGATGCGATCCGACGCGCTAAAAAACAAACGCACGTGTGTGTTGTATCAGTCCGCACGGGGGAGTGCGCATGCGCACTTCAGCCTGAGTTCTCAAATCGCCGAAAAATCGTCCATTGCGCCTTTGATATTGTCGACGTGTCATCATTGGATACAAATTCAAGAATTTACAGAGTATATCTTATTTCTTTGTGTAAACCCAATAAATGAGTGTAAAATTCAAATGGTTTCATAGTTTGGGAAGTCAAACCCTCAATAAATCATGTTGAGAATTATATATCTACACATCATTATTCTAGCTTTGTGATAGAACATTTTGGTGTCTGTAGCTGAAAAAATATATAAAATATCCTTTGAATGTGCAATTTATTATTGAAATTAATGTGTGAAAGTTGACTGTGTGAAATAATAAAGCAGTAGGAGTAGATTGGGCACTTTCTTAGCAGCAGGTGAAAGATTTTACTAAGTAACTTGATCTCAAAATAATTCTGATCATTTTCTCACCTTGATGGTAAAAGGATTCACACAAAAACTGTTCCATGAAGAGTGCACGACTATTGTAAATATCACTCGCATGACAAGCCCTTTCTTTTGAAGGCACCTCATTATTCCAGCGCAAAGTGCAAGAGTGGCGCTGGAAATGTTGACGTTCTCTCCTGTCTCTAAATGTCCCGGCGCTCCTCGCGGGCGACAGCCGTGCATAAAATATTCCCTTTCTACTCTGTTTTTTTGTCTGACATTTGATGTGCCACCTTGTTTCGAAATGGAAGACAAAGTGTCAAACATTGCCATTTCTTTGTGGAGTTTGTGACGGATCTCTGCCTCACGCTGTGACTTTAATCAAGAGCGAGGTTGATATTAAAAGGAGGGTTTTACAACAGTTATTTCAAAATAACTGTTGTAAATCGTGATGTTTATTTCAGGTTAATATCCAGGACATTATATTGCATTACTGGTACGCATACTGGCTGAGTTATAGCTGGATTTTCACTTTTGAGAAGAAATGGCATTCAAAATAAAGAGTATGTTTTATTTATATAGTTTATGTTCCCTTTGAATTCATTGGTACACCTTGATTAGCCATAATAAAGCAACAAAAACGTAATTAATTATGAACAAATAGATTATTAAAGGTCCCATAACATGCAAAATCGACTTTTCAGAGCTTTTAACCTTCTTACATTGCTATCTGTGCTTCATATATGTACCCAGAGTGTTTTTTGATTGATTCCCGCAGTGTTTAACTATATTACAGACTATCTCCTTTCCTCGAATCTCCAAACTGACGGACGGTGGCTACAAGACCGCGTCATAATCACAGGCATGCATCATCATCCCTCTTATATATATATATATATATATATATATATATATATATATATATATATATATATATATATATATATATCTGTTCTGTGCACGCTGTAGAATAAACACCAGATTTATTTCGGCTCAAAGTAGTGTTGATCTGAAGTTTTATCGTTTCTCACTCATTCGCGCGGCAGGAGCGGCGCAGCGCGGAGCAGACAGCTGTGGGGGACACACTACGTCACGGGTGGGCGGGGCACACACGCGCTCTCTGAGACTACGTCACGGGTTGGGCGGGGGAAACAGATCGCTCTTCGCAAGGGTGGGGGCGAATATCAAACCAAGCCGTCTGCATTTCCGGGTTGGTGAGGGGGTCCAAGGTCTGGGTGATATTTCTTAACTATTATGTTAAGGGTGTTGCACAACCCTTATTATCAATTATACACTTAGGATAGACTACGAAATGTGAAAAAAATCATGTTATGGCACCTTTAAGAATGATTCATGCTTAGTAACTGCTTAGTTAAGGGGTTATGGTTAGGAGTTAGGGTCAGGGTGGTCCTGAAGGATGAAGAGAGAGAGTGTGTGATGTTATAGTTTTGTCAGCTGCACTTGACTTTGATTTATTCAAGTCAAGATGCAAAATGCAGGCGAATTTTCACTGACCGTGGTATAATGGCCAATAATGTAATAAAGGCTTATAATGTAACTACAGATGATGCGTTTTGCTGGGTATTAACTAATAAAGAAGCTACAGGCAGGGTCCTATTAGACACAGTGTTCACTATGAATCATGGGAAAACACCAGTCTGATACACTCCTGAGAAACTCCTTTTCGACGGTTCTCTGCCAAATACAAAACACACAATATTCCAATAAAAATGCAAATAAAACATCCAAAAAAAGATCAATAAAATTAATAAATACCTATAAACACTCTAACTAGTAATTTGAATTCATTAAAAGGCATAACATCATTTTATTTTAAAGTCTTTGGCATGAAGTAAAGTTGCTGAAAGCCTTTTCCCAAAGCTCTGTATTGATTTGTATTGAGATCTTAATCAATGAATAACTGATCAAACTTGAAAAGTGCTGTTCACTTCTCGCATCCACTGATTGCCATCCTACTTTAGAGTGTGAGTATACTTCACAGTGGTGCGTTCTGTGTCCTTCTCCCGTAATGAACCGTAATGTTGAGTTTAGAGGTTTTAACTGTTGCTGTAGAATGGACTATAATCCAGAACTGAGAGCAATGTAGCCTGGATGAACTGTGTTATACAATTAAGGGTAATACACTTTTAACTTCTCAATGACACTCTGACTTTTTAGCTCAGTTTTGGCGTGAACCAGGGTTTGTCATTATTGAAAGTGTCTTCGGAGTGTGCCTTTGGTGTGTGACAGTGTAATACTCCAAGAACAGTCCACTGACAAGATCAAAGCCACCAGGGACTCATCAGAACCTCATTATACTTTCTAAAACATGACAACTTTGCTAACTCGGCTATACGTAATTGTTTTGCACAGACGCTCGTAGGACACCTCTGTGGTCCTGCTTCACACACATTAAACAGCGCTGAAAGAAAGCGGTAGTGTTCAAGCAATAGATGAGTTAGAAAGCTAACATGCAGCTACTCCGTGACAAATTTAGACTGACAAAGATGAGAGGACGTTTTTATTTCAATGTGCCAGGGCGGAGCTGTTATGACTGAAGCACATTTACTCTATTACTCTATATTTACTGTGTCGGGCTGTATACAGGAAAGGTGTATAAACAAGGGGCGTCCGGCTTTGTGGAGGGAGAGAGTTTGCATTATGTTTGGATAATGTTAAATGTCTTATGCACTGGAAATATGTACGATTTGGGCTCTTGAAACACGTGCTGAGCGTCGATAAGCAGGAAACCGCTGATGCTAACAGCTAGCTTACTAGTTACCATCACTGGAAATATGCCGGTTTGTCAGAAGATCAGCATCTGCTTTTTACTTATTTTAACCTGAGTGATCCAGCATGGTGGACCATGGATCATCCCAAGTGATCCATGGTCCACTTTGGATCACTGACACTCTAGTACCGTACTGATCCGGCCCAAAGCAAACCAGTGGAAACAAGCCGATGGGGCCCTTCAGCTTAAAGGCGCAGTGGACGTTTTTTTGGCGATTTGAGAACGCAGGCGGACGTGCACATGCGCACTCCCCCGCGCGGACTGATACAACACACACGTGCGTTTGTTTATTAGCGCGACGGATCGCATCGCATCTCTCGTCTTCCGTAGATTTCTGTCTCTTCTGAGTCAGCTCGAACTGTCTTTCTCCGTCTTTTTTGTCCCGTACACTGAGGGAACTATATTATGATAGATCAATGCCCTTAGACACGCGGAAACGTGCTGCTCATGGGGACGAGCCAGACGCGGCTGCAGGTGAGCGGTAGGTGCGTTCTATGATTGATACGTGGCAGGACTAATCGGCAGTTCACGCCACGAGGAAAAAAGACTCAGATTTGGGCCAAAAAAATCGTCCATTCAACCTTTAAGGAAAGAGTCTCTGATTGCATCTTCTTCTTTTTTTACAGTATGTGTGTCTGTGTATTTATTAATTATTATATTTATTGAAGACTTTCCGTGCTCTCTTCTTGTAGTCCTGGAAATTAACCAAACACATGTTGCATTTACTTTACAATCATCAAACGAGCACCTACTGTGAAATTGAATAATCCGACCTGTAAAACAAAACAGCACTTTTCTCATCTTTTACATTGTCTTTCTAACAACCGTTCAAAACACTCCAAAAACAGCTCTAATACCCAGCAGACAAAAACGTCCTTTGATATTTCCACGGTGGAGGCGGTGAGTGGTGATGATTTTACTTTGAACGGAGAGTGTTTTCCCTTGCTCTACTGACAACATGACCTTTGTCAGAAAATGAAATGCACTATTGATTAAGACTGAAAGCTGGAGTTAATAGAGAGCCCGAAAGCAGAGAGGTGTGAGGAGCAGCTCACGACCCGCTCCATGCAAAGGCCACTGTTTCATTGGCAACCGAAAGACAAAGACGACAAAGAGTTGTCCTGCAATGAACCAAGTTGAGAAAGTTAAATGAGGATATGCTGTATCCTTCAAGAATTACGGTTTCGATATTGATTGGCCTCTCTTTAACACGATCATATCTTCACACCTCATTGTTTTCGTCTGATTGCAGATCAAATTCAGTTTGAATGTAATGTTTTTCTTACCAGTGTTGCCATGTAAACAGAGTCTTATGGGTCTTATTTGGACGCCGGGGTCCGAACGCTACTTTAAAGGTGAACCGGACTATAAGTCGCACCAGCCAAAAAATGCATAATAGAGAAGAAAAAGCATAGATAAGTTGCACTGGAGTATAAGTTTCATTTTTGGGGGAAATGTGTTTGATAAAATCCAAGACCAAGAACAGACATTTAATCTTGAAATGCAATTTAAAATAATAACAGATGAGAGAACATGGTGAATAGGTGTACGTATGCTAACGCTAACACCTTCAGCTACATGACGCACAGACAGAACTGTGGTAAGTGTCTGGTATGTTAACGTAACATATTAACAGTTATTCAGATAACTATAGCATAAGAACATGCTAACAAGTTTACTAAAACATCAATATTACCCCAAATCACTAAATCCATTGAATTCTTCTTCCTCTGTGTCACCTCTAAACAACTCCACAAACTCCAGAGGAAGAGGAAGTGCAGATTCTCCTTCTGCATCGCTTAGAGCCTAGAGCGCCCTCTTGCGGTGGCCAGTGTGAAAATAACGAATGATATCACATATAAGTCGCTCTGGAGTATAAGTCGCATCCCGGCCAGAACTATGAAAAACGGTGGAACTTATAGTTTGGAAAATACGGTATATAACTTTTATGGTAGCGCTGATTTACACAGATTTTAGCTGTCTTCGACATTCAGTATACTACATAAACACAGCCAATTTTAGCAGTTCAACAAAGCTAGAAGGCTTTCTTGAAAAAGTATGGTTTCGAAGGCATCGTGGAAAAATGGATGACAAACTGAAGTAATGATCAAAAACTGGACAGATGTAGTATTTGAATAGTTACATTTAGTCTTTTTGGACCGACTTTTTGTGACATTTTTGTTGCGTAATCGGATGCCTTCAGATGATTTCGATGCTTTTCTTAAAGGCGACCTGTTTAAGAGACCTGTGTACTCAAGTGTAAAAACATGTTCCTGACAATCAACAGGTTCTGCTCAGAGGACCTGAGGCTCTGGGCAGAATTTATACATAAGAGCATGCATTTTAAAGTGAGTATGATACAAAACAGGGAGCCAATTCAGCTTTTATAGAATGAGTGTGATGTGGGACCTTCTGTTTTCCTTCTGTTTTGAAACATGGATTTATGAGAAAATGTAAAAGTCTCTCTAGTTCTGCAACATCAGTTAAAACTATATCTATATCTTCCCCGGGAGTTCTCACATGTGATTTTGATTGCAGTCTATGTGGCCCCGTCTGCCAATGCTGAAAATGCTTGTGAAGCACTGCTCTCCTGCACTTGTAGGCTGCAAACACAGCACCCACAGGCTCTCTTCCTCGTCTCTGGTGACTTTAACCACGCTTCTCCCTCTTCTGTTCTACCAACATACACCCAGTATGTTACCTGCCCCACCAGGAACAATAGAACATTGGACTTGTTTTTTGCCAACAACAAGGAGGCTTATTCCTCTTCCCCCCTCCCTCCCCTGGGCAGCTCGGACCACAACCTTGTACATCTGAGGCCTGTGTATGAACCCATCGTGCGCAGGCAGCCTGTGGTGTCCCGTGAGGTGAGGATGTGGTCTGCTGAGAGCGAGGAGGCTCTGAGGGACTGCTTCAGCACCACTGTCTGGACTGAGCTTTATGACCCACATGGGGAGGACATCAACAACATCACAGAGTGCATCACGGACTACATCAACTTCTGTTTTGAGAACATTGTTCCCTCCCGGACGGTGCGGTGTTTTCCAAACAACAAGCCATGGATTAACCGTGAACTGAAGGCTCTGCTGAAGGAGAAGAAGAGAGCCTTCAGGTCAGGGAACAAGGAGGAGCTGAGGACTGTGCAGAAGGAGCTGAGGAGGAAGATCAGGCAGGCTGAGGCCGGCTACAAGAGGAGGATGGAGGAGCAGCTGCAGCAGAAGAACATTCAGGAAGTGTGGAGGAGCCTGAAAACCATCTCGGGCTTCAAAATCCCCCCCTGCCCAGACAGAGGGGGATCTACAGTGGGTGAATGATTTAAATGCTCACTTCTTGAGGTTTGATCGGTCACCCGCCCCTCCCCCTGCACAGCTGCATGCTCCCTCTTCCACAGCTGCACAATGCCCTGCATCTGTTCCTCTTCGCTTATCTGCCCCGGACCATCAGCTCCCCACTTCGCCTGGACTCACCCATCCCCCCAGCACACAGTCCCCCTGCCAACCACTGACTGTCACAGCAGCACAGGTGAGGAGTGAGCTGAAGAGGATTAAAGTGAGGAAGGCAGCAGGACCTGACGGCATCAGCCCCAGGCTCCTTAAGTCCTGCGCAGATGAGCTGTGTGGAGTTATGGAGCATGTCTTCAACATGAGCCTGAAGCTGAGGGTGGTACCACAGGTCTGGAAGACCTCCTGTCTGGTACCTGTGCCTAAGACATCGCGCCCCAAAGACCTCAACAGCTTCAGGCCAGTGGCTCTCACGTCCCACCTGATGAAGACACTGGAGCGGCTAGTCCTGGACCACCTCCGCTCCATCGTGAGCTCAGCCATGGACCCACTGCAGTTTGCATATCGGCCTGGCATCGGAGTGGAGGACGCCGTCATCTCCCTGCTGCACCGCTCTCTCTCTCTCACCTGGAAAAGCCTGGCAGCTCTGTGAGGATTCTGTTCTTCGATCTTTCCAGCGCCTTCAACACCATCCAGCCGCTGCTCCTGAGGGACAAGCTGGAGACGGCTGGTGTGGAGTATGACCTGGCAGAGTGGATCCTGGACTAACTCACAGACCAACCCCAGTTTGTGAGAGCCCGGAACTGTGTGTCTGACACTCGGACCTGCAGTGTGGGGGCGCCCCAGGGCACTGTCCTCGCGCCCTTTCTCTTCACCCTTTACACTGCAGACTTCAGACATGACACGGACAGCTGTGTCCTGCAGAAGTTCTCTGATGACCCTGCCATCATCGGACTCATCACGGACGACGATGACGCGGAGTACAGAGGACTGGCGCAGGACTTTGTGGACTGGTGTCAGCGGAACCACCTCCTCATCAACGAGGGGAAGACCAAGGAGATGGTGGTGGATTTCCGCAGACGCCACCCCACTGCCCCCTCACCATTGAACATCCAGGGACGGGACATTGAGAGAGTGGACTCATACAAGTACCTGGGTGTTCATCTGAACCACAAACTGGACTGGACTCATAACACAGACGCACTGTACAGGAAGAGCCAGAGTCGGCTCTACCTCCTGAGGAGACTCAGGTCTTTTGGAGTGACAGGGCCACTCCTGAAGACCTTCTACGACTCTGTGGTGGCATCAGCCCTCCTGTACGGTGTGGCCTGCTGGAGCAGCAGCATCACAGAGAGGGAGAGGAAGAGGCAGGACAGAGTCATCAAGAAGTCCAGCTCCGTCCTGGGCTGTGCTCTGGACTCGGTGCAGGAGGTGGGGGACAGGAGGGTCCTGGCTAGATTCACATCTATGCTGGACCATGATTGTAACCCCCTGCAGGACACTCTGTCCCCTCTGGAGAGCAGCTTCAGTGAGAGACTGATCCACCTTCGATGTGTGAAGGAAAGGTTTCGCAGGTCTTTCCTTCCTGCTGCTGTCAGACTTTATAACAAACACTGTTAGTACTGAACACTCGCAATACTGACCTAACCATGTGCCATTCTGTCACATGTGCAATTGCTGTTGGAATTCATGTGCAATTCATGTGCAATTACTGTGAAATTCATGTGCAATCTATGTGCTGTCGTGACACATATTCATGTGCAATTACTGTCGTGATCACATGCAATGGTATTTATGTATTTATTTATTTATTTGTCTATGGGAGTTTTTTTTCTTTTTTTACTTTTTTTTTATTTATAGGAGATCTTCTACTGAAAGTGTTTTTCAGACTTCCTATAAGTGATCTGTTCTTCTGTATCTACCTCTGTATCTACCTGCGTTGCACCAATGAAATTTCCCCATGTGGGACAATAAAGGAATATCTTATCTTATCTTATCTTAAAACCACATAACCTCTGTTAAAACTCTGTTAAGACTGAGTGAGCAGTTGAAACCGACAGACAAAACATTAAAAACAAAACTGACTGATAAACAAAAAGACTGTGTGGTCTGAAAAAATGTTTTAAAAATAAAAAACAATCACTTCGAATGTACTTTTAAGAATCCAGATTCCCAAAACATTGTCAGAAGTTAACTAATTAAAGTACTTACAAGTCAGCAGACATCATAGCTTTAAAAAATATTTCAGTTTTTATCCGGATTACCGTGTTTCAGAGTACGCAGAACCAGAGCAGTTATGGCCTTTGGGCTCATTTTGTGCCCTGTTATTTGGCTGAACTTAGTGCAAATTCCTGGAGATTGAATGTTACTCAAAAGGTGATTCGTACGCTCCAATTTGCTCCTCCACCACAAATCCTCCATCCAGTGAGGAGCAATTTTCATCCCATTGTCGTCTCCATGCTTGCAGTTCTGCCTTGGTACTTTTTTCTTGATCCGCCTGCGCTCCTCAATAAATAATGGGTCAAATTGCTTGCATCCCATAATAGCCAGGGTCTCATTTCTATCTGTATCACTTTTACTTCTACCCTTGAGTCCACCAATATGTCTAGAACTTTGCATGGTCTAATCTGTAGTTGTATATTGTCAGTTTATATTTATGTGTGTGTGTGTGTGTGTGTGTGTGTGTGTAGTCTGTACATAATCTGTATATGCAGTATACTGAGCTGTACACAGGATGCTCCTCATGTCTGTGTGCTCATGACGCAGAGTCTTTTTTATTATGGGACACAGCTCATTTATACTGGAGCACGTGCCCCAGTAAAAAGGGTCTGGTGATGTCCCTGTGCTGGAGCATGTGATTACACACACATAATATGTAACATATACACAGTACAAGTCATTCAAACACAACACAAATACAGTAACGACGGACGAGTAGTACAAAAATGATGGAGGCAAATCATTGTAAAAGGAACTTGGGCAGTAGAGGAATCCCATTGGAGGCATAGAAAGTTGCTATATAAATGCGATTTACCATTGGTAGGTGGTGGCTGTCCTTGGTGCTGAAATATATATATATATATATATATATATATATATATACTTTTTTTTTTTTTTTCATAAAATACACAATTCACTAAATTCAGTACTATGAGTAATAAAAGCACATGTTACTTACCACTTACACACTCACACCTATATATATATCAGTATATATATATATATATATATATATATATATATATATATATATATATATATATATATATATATATTATATTATATATATGTATAGAGAGAGAGAGAGAGAGAGAGAGAGAGAAATCCTACCAATGGTTAGAAAGGGCCGGTCTGAAGGACAGCACAGAAGCCCTGATCATGGGAGCGGGAGCAGGCCCTGAACACCAGATCAATAGAGGCCCAGATCTACTACACCAGACAAGACCCAAGATGTAGGCTGTGCAAAGGGGGCCCTGAGACCATCCCGCAGATAACTGCAGGGTGCAAGATGCTGGCAGGGACAGCATACAAGGAGCGCCATAACCAGGTGGCTGGCATAGTGTACAGAAACATTTGTGCAGAGTACGGGCTGGAGACCCCAAGGACAAGGTGGGAAACACCTCCAAAGGTGGTGGAGAACGACCGAGCCATGGTCCTCTGGGAGATATAGGCAGAATGGTAATGGAGAACCAACCGGAAATAGCGGTGGTCGACAAGGTGCAGAGTAAAGCCGTAGGGGTGGACATTGCAGTGCCATGGGATGGAAACATCCGGAAAAAGGAACATGAGAAACTAGAGAAATACCAAGGCCTCAGAGAGGAGCTGGAGAAGGCCTGGAGCGTGAAGGTATCGATGGTGCCCGTAGTGATCGGAGCACTTGGGGCAGTGACCCCCAAACTGGAGGAATGAGCAGATCCCAGGAAAAACATCAGACATCTCAGTCCAGAAAAGATATTGTGCAGAACCCTCAGTGAGAAAGAGTTTTTAATATATATATATATATATATATATATATATATATATATATATATATATATATATATATATATATATACATATATATATTTTTAATGCAGGATTTGTGCCAAAACTCTACACGTGTCACTCGGAGTCTTAATTTTCTAAATAATCACAAATGACTAATGATGAAGAAACAACATTGTAACAAGGTTAAAAGCTCATTAAAGTTGATTTTGCATAATATATCAACTTTATATAAATTAAAATCCGCAAAAGTCATGTCAAAAAGCTTTGTCACTTTATTTTATCTGCACTAACAAACAGACACGGTCAAACACAAGGGCACAGTCTGTGTATTCTCTCTCTCCTCTGTAACATCACCTCTTCTCTTCACTCACTTCTTTATTTCTTTCCCATCTCTCTCTCCCTTTCCTTTTTTATGGACGTGTGTGTCATTGTCTCTCTCTTTCAGTCTTTTCCTCTCCCCTCTCTTCTCTTCTCTTTCCTCCCTGTTTGTTTTCTCTCTTTTATCGCTGTCAGTTACATCTCTCTTTGCACTCGTCTCTCATCTCTCGCTCTCCTGTCCAATGGAGAACTCTGGTTATCCGTGGATGGCGCTGAAATGCCAACTGTCATATTAACTGATGCCATGACACCTCTGTCACCACGGTGACGGGATGTTTTTGAGATAGATACACAGAAGGAGCAGGACATGAAGTGTGGCAGATAGGACGCTCTAGTTAAGTAGATGTCAGACGGTTTGTGGTAAGAATGAAATTAAAACAATAATTAAATTTATATGATATTATTTATATTTACATGTAGAGAAAAATAAAGATATGACGTATCTGTAGATCTGGGGCCCTATTTATACAGCTTGCTTGCTGTGGTATTTGTAAAACTACCACTAGACGCAGGACTTTGCTTATCTGAGACTGAGAGTGTGTTTGAGTGCAGGAAATCATCAGCAAATACATTTTATAAAATCATTTCATTCATATTTCCACAACTGCGCCCAAGCACGTGCACTGTCCTGGTGCTTCCTATGATCTGAGAGCGGCAACCGTGACCAGTCCATGACCCATCGCAGAGAGGAGCCCCGGAATCTGTGAATGCATTTATGAAACAACGATCGGAAGAGCAAAGGATTGGTTTAATGAAGCGCTGAGACAAACGCTTTACTATGTATTTACGGACCGCGCGCTGGAGTTGAGATTGACCCCGATGATCCAAGTGAACCAAGCCCAAGCACGATATTACCCAACCTGACCCAGAGTATAGCTCATGTAGCTCCTGTCTACATAAATGAAACATCCTAATCTGTGCTTGACTCAAAATAGTAACTAGAACTTTCACATTCCACGTTTTTTGGGTAGAATCAGAGCTTTTGTGATTTCCCTGCCTCTGTCTCTGCTGCAGCTGAGGTGTTTGTCTCACTGATCAACATATCTCTCACTCACTCTTCCAGGGAGGGCATCTGTGTCTCTTTTGCACGCTCATGACCGCCTCCTTCAACCATTCAGACCACACATTTTGTATATTGCGATAAGAGTCTGAAGCACAACAAGAAAACTATAGCTTATCTGTAAAACTGTAGGATACTGCCTCTAAGTGTAGGCGACTAAAACACAATTTAGTCTGTAATTTTAAATAAGAGAGTCACTTTTATCTGTATTTGTGATAAAGCCTTTCATATGATGTGGGAAGAATGAGACTGTTTAGTCACTGTGTTCTCTTTAGTTGATTAATATACTCTCTTCTATATCAGACATTAGTTAAGAGATGACCTTGACATATTTCGGCGGTAATTCTTCACGCGATGGTTGGTGTGGCATGTTTAATTTAATGAGAATTGGGACTATCAATTGCAAAATGAACAGACAATGGTATAACGTCCAACAGCGTAAAGCAGCTGCCAGCTGTGTCGCTAAAGTGCAGTTAAATGAGCCAGAAAATACACAAAGCCAAGTGTTAATCATTTACTAATACATATAAAAGCAGCTATAACATCGTTAGTGTTTTTACCTGGAAAACCCGCAATTAAAATAGATATTCCTTTCCATTTTATCCCTTTAGCGGCCAGTGTTACAGCCTGGCGCGTCACCTTGTTGTTCCCATGTAGATCAGTGAGTTTAATGCCATATATTGGAACACTCTTGGCAATGACATCTCCACGGAAACAAAAAGTTGGTGGGCCAGAAAAGTGTTAAAAATGCCCCTAACTCTAATAAATTAAAGAGGATGTTTTAGAATCTTTGCATGAGTAATGGACTGAAATACAAGAGCCTAATTAAGACCGGGCACTGTACCAGGAATGACCAGAGAACAGAAGAAGACTCGGGACAACATGAGACAAACGAGGACGAGGAGGTTAAAAGAGCAGACGGACGGAGAGAATTAGCACAGAGCTGCGAGGGGAGACAGAGCAGAGAAGGATTAAAGACACAGAGAGGAAAAAGGAGGGATGAAAACGGCAGTACAAAGAAAGAGCTTTGGTTAAACACGGGTAAAGCAACATCAGGCAAAGACTACCAGTTGAATTAAGGACATATCATGCTTTATTTTGGTCTTTATTTGGACCTTAACCATGCTTTTTGTCACCTTGGCATGTGCATGTTATGTTTTAGAACGTAAAATAAGACGTAAAACCAAGGAATCAGCTTTGCTTTAGAGCTCCCTCTGTCGGTAACAGTGGGACAGAGCAAGCAATGTGGGCACCATGCCACATTTCAGGCGTAGTTCAATCAATTTGACTCCGGATTTTGCAAACTATCGAGGGAAAATTAAAACTTTGTGCACTCAGTGCTTTCTGAGTGCACATGATAAATGGAACAAATGTGAATGCAGCAAAGTACAACACTGGGTATGTTTCTGATGAAGGGACACCGTTATAGCACGATTACAAGCTGCTTTTACCTTAATTCACGCAATTTCCTTATTTTGGTCATCTTGCCCTGAATCTCAGAAATCAATTAAACACATATATTAATTAGTTTTGTGTGTGTTTTCCTCTATAAAGCTCGCATATTTAGAGGAAATTTACAGATGATGAATACAAAACATTTGATCTGACGTAGCGATAGCAGCATGTGACCTGCTTATGATGTCCATGTTGGGAATTATTTACTTTTATCAGCCCGTTCATGATATGATTTACTCTTTCTCTCTTCAGATGTGGGTTATTTGAGATGTTCCTGTTCTGTTTGGTCCTTTATTGCATTTGTAAAGTTTTAAAAAGCCGGAGGCAATGAAGACATTGTTAAATGATCTAATCAAAGCATGTACTAAAGGAAATATAAAAATAAGACAAGACAATAAGAAAACTACACATTTTTATACTGTATGTATTTAACTCTGGGCTTGTCTACTATCCAGGCCCTTTTCCCTTAGAAGAAGAATAAAAAATGATATTGTAAGATTAAACTGTCCTGAAATTGAACTATTTACTCGCACATGTTGACATCGGCGCCATGTTATATGAAAATCAATATCTGTGAGTGGAGCACAGTAAACTACAGCCGATTAATTTAACTACTATTGATTCACTGATGTTTGTGCCACACATCAGATACGTCCACTGTGCAGGACTACATGCATTTGATTTCCTGCTAAACTGGTAAGTACTTGGTTTATTGGCTTCATTTCATATTTTGATATTTATCTTAATTATAGAAGTCTTTTATTATTATTATTAGGCCCGAGCGCCACAAGCTGGCGAGAGGCCTATTAATCTCGTAAGCACGGCTGCGAAAGTGCGCACGTAGTGCGCACGAAATCGAGCGCGAAGCGCTCGCCCACTTCCAAACACTCACTAACGCACTCCTCCACTCATGCACGCCCCGTGCATACTAATTAGTTGTAGGAAAATGGAACATTACCGTTGTAAACGGGCGAAGCCCGTGCAAAAGTTCGCACTAAACGAGCACTTTACATTGGGATGACGACCGCGAAGCGGTCGTCATCCCCATATAAAGCACTCATTTGCGCTAAGTAGCTCACGAATACGTTCCCCATCTCTTGCATGTTCCGTGCATATAAGCATGTAATGCAAAAATTGAACATTATTACTGTATAGAGGGCCAAAAACACAAAGTGGGCGGAGCCCACTCAAAATTAACGAAAGTACCCGTCAGTGACCAGGGACCCACACCATGAGGTAGGAAAGCGCGAGCGCTTTCCGAAAATGTATAGTTTATGATATTTGAAAAATGGGAAACATTGTTTTCGCATCGGAATATTATTCTTTCTTTCTTTCTTTCTTTCTTTCTTCTTCTCGGGACCAACCCCCCTATTTTTCACCCAGTGAACATTGACGAAAAGTCACAAAAATTTGCACGCCTCTAAAAATCGTGCCTCTCTACATTCTGGCTATTTCCTTTTTCTAAAATAAAAAAAATTGGCGCGTCAGCGCCCCCAAATGTACCAAAAATGCATTGAGAGATGGGAAATGACCCAAAAAAAATATGATCGTAGAATCATGAAATTTGGCGCAGAGGTAGATGGTGACAAGAGAAGTAAAAAATATTATTACGGCAACGCCGTCCGCCCAACCAAATGTCGGCCATATTGCTTCAAAAATGGCTAAACATGACTTCGGAGTTTTTCCAAACGTCGTACTTTTACGAACTCCTCCAAGGGCGTTGGCCCTAAAAAGCTGAAATTTGGTGAAAATGCTACTGAGGAGTGGGACATGAAAAGTTATCCAAATTACATTGATACCTCTCACGGTCTCTGTGCGGCGAAGCCGCAAACTGTAGCTAGAATTTCAGAAATCTCCCATATTTAAAATTTCTGCCGTTTGCGCAGATAAAGTCCGAATTGCGTCAAATTAGAATCAGTTGTTAAACTCTTTGCCCTAAACCTACTTGAAGTGAAATAAATTCATTTGGCGCCACAGCGCCCCCTACAGATTTTATATGGAGGTTAAATGTTTAGTTATGTTTAGCGTAATAAAAGGACAATTGGGGCGCGTTAGCGCCCCCTCCTCTTGCGGCGTGGCGGCGGTGTGGCGGCGGCGTGGCGAGGGCCGATCATTGCCGCTTGCGGCTATATTTTTGACTTATTTTTCTGACTGTTCTCAATGTAATTTGTATTTTTAAGGTAATTCATTACATTATCTTCCCATATATATTTGTATTGTGTAACTGGTGTAAATGGGACGTCCTGTAATCCGTCTGGTTTTGATTTGTCCGCAATTTCAATTCACACAGGGCTCTTATAGTTGACAGAATGATAGCCCAATCGATTATAAAGTGTGGAAACGCTGCAAAATACTGTCTTACATATCAGTTTTTTTTGTGTGTGTGCTGGTGCTATGCAGTGGCCGTAGTTTTAAAGCAACAGAAGAGTTAGAAAGTTACAGTGCAGCTGATCCATGATAAATTTAGACTGAAGAGGACGGGAAGACGGCTTTTAATAATCATTAGTGAAAACAGCGGGGGTTGGGGAGCGAGGTCCCTTATTGGAGATTGAGAGAATTGGCAACTTTATATGTACAGTAACTTTTCTCATTAAGATTCTGCCACCTGCCTGTCTCCATGGAGATGTAATTGCTCCACATTAAACTGCAATAGCTCAATGGAGACGCCACCGGTTTTCTGTCTCGTTTCTGAAATCCGCCGATGCACAAGGTTCAGAGATATTTGACCAAATCATTTCGTCAAGTTGTCTTTTCATAAATCACAAACTTAACATTGAAAGTCACATACGCAACTTTTTTAATATTTTACATAAGCACACTTTACAAATAAAACCACTGATTTGGCTGAGTAGCGTTAACGAACTGTTCCTTTCTCTCTCCTCCTTTGGATACAGTCCCTAGTTTACATGTACAGAGACCTTCAAGTGCACTGAACAACCAAACTCAATATATCTTTTCCCAAAATTAACTATAATCACTGTGCTTATTTATAGCCACGGTTCATTTTGAGGTTCATGGAACCTGAGGTAAACCGCAGAAATGACTCCAGGCGCAACACGAGTCCGTCCGATACAAACAGAGGGCTGAACTAGTGCAAGTCAGGAGGGGAGCTCTGGGGGTCAACAAGCTTGATCTGTTCCTATAATGACGAACACGTGACTGGACTGTGGATAAATGCGCTGAATGACCAGTCCATTACACACAGAGGTCCACACTCGTCTTTTTACATCGATTTTAACGCAGCAGATCAGAACAAAACAAGGGAGGGACCATAGCTTGTCATCTCTGCTGCTCTAAAATGAGTGAGTCCACGCCCAAACGCATGTCCAAAATGTCCCTGCTGCGGTTGCAGGACTCTCCTCTTCTGCTCCTGGTGCAGGACTGCAGTTGTTACAACACTGACTCCAGATGACTCATTGCGAACTTCGAGATGTGAATCACAACACCTCGAATGTATTTCACGGAATTACATGCATTTGGAAAAATCTGCTGGACTAGGCCACTTATCCAGTTTCCGTGGCGTGCATGAAATCATAGTGAATGAGTGCTATTAGATTAACAGTGTCCCTTCTGCCCAGCCATTCCATGCATACTACTGACACGTGTGATAGGCCTCGAACACAGGAGGCTGGAGCAGATATGAAATGACGAGGGAAGTAACAGAACACCTGAAGCCTCAATGTGGCTCCACTCGACAGCCCTCTGGCCCCTGAGGCAACACGAATGTTATTTACATGGGACGCCGGGGTGCAGATAACAGCAGAGGGACGGAGAAAGGAAAAGTGAGAATAATGATTTTATGTGTGAGTCACAGGAACAGAGGTCCTTTGTCACACAATTCTCTCCAGACATGTTTGGTTACCGTGGTTACAGCCTGGTCCACGTAATGGAATGTTCATTTATATGCAGACGTTGGCATATGGACGCGGATCATTTTCGGCGTGGGGTCATGCTAACAATCGGCTCTAAACCAAAGGCTTCATTTGTGATCCAGAGTCGTACTTGTAACCGCTTATTTTTTTAATTTTTAAAGATTATTCTGGCCTGTAGGCTTTATTAGACAGGAAAGGACAGTTTGGGAAAAATCGGAATCAGGGATCGAACTCACGACACTGCCTTGACAACTGGGCTACTCACTTTTACAACCGTCTGATGTCAACGTTTTGTTCTGGTAAATAAGCGTCATAGGAAACTCAAAGTCAGTCAGAGAGTTGACCTAAACAGAAGACAAAGTGTAACTACAGAAAACAAAAATGGAGGCAAGCACATCATATTTTAGATCACATTTGTTAGAAAAAAAATAAGAAAATGAGGCGAGAAAATAATGTATTTGTATTGTAGTGGTTTCTACTAGTCCAACTACTGAAGGGTTATTCATGTCCTCAAGTACTTATGAAAAAAGGTGACATTCAAAGTTGATATTGATGAAAGTGTGGATATATTTATTTTCATATTTTAAAAGTTATGTGGGGCTCCAGCCTTAATTATGCTTTAACCGTTCTATAATCAAATATCTAAGTTAATTAAATCGACCCCTTTTCTAGAAATGTACCAAATGTGGTTTATGCAGATGTATTGATCAAATAATTAAACAGATAAATATGAATATGGAATATGCAAATGAGTTGATAACAGATGAAGACCTTAGATAAGATTGTTCTAGTTGTGTGTTAGAGAGAGATGATCTTATCAGCAAAAATTGTCAAATATTATGTCCAGGAGCTCAGGACACACAGGAACCAGTTGAGATGGTGCCTGTGTGTCCGTGTTGAGAGAGCTGACGCCTCCAGAGTTCAGCTCCAAAACTCCAAAATTCAGCCCATGTACATAATACATTTATCCGTAAGCTACGAGCTCCGGCTCAAATGATGGACAGAACAACGGATATTCATTGAAGCCTCTATGAATATCATTTATGTCTTGAAATTTGAGAAGCTTTAATTTGTTGAAAAATACACAGTAAATCTTTACAAGGTGAATCCATTTCTTAGTTAGAGTTGACGTGACAAATGTGTAACTCATATGGTAACTAATAATTATGATTTGTTTTGTCCTCAAGTGTGGACTGTTTTGGAAAAGCAAGGGTTCTGTTAAGCTGCTCCCACAGCTTGGAAGACTTCTCAATCTGACCTGAAGAGGTCTTGCGCGATATAAAAAGCAAGAATCCTGTGAACATTGTGCTTTTAAATGTAGTGTTTAAATCTGGTAAGATGCATTCTTTTATGTTTTGTGCAAATGGGTAAATGCTTTTATTATTTGTGTGCTGGCACCCTTGAAAAGAACATTTTGATCTCAATGTTTTCTATATAAAGGTGAATAGATCAATAAACTTTCACTTTACGTGCCCACACAACCTATTTTAAATTATATTTTATTTTGTTCTTTTATAAACAAATTGCTTACTATATACATTTTCTGACCATAATCAGACTTTTGATCCAAAACATGTGAAATGTCTGAACTCTGCTTCAAATCACATGCTATTGATTTAAAAAAAAAAAAAACAGATACAGAAACTGATAATTGACGTTGACTCTTAATCTCATTTTAAATTTGGACCCACTCAGGGGGAGAACCAGTTCTTCGAGGCAGATGAAGAACTGGTTATATGGAGTACAGAGCGTTTCTCCAGGCAGTCAAGGAGCATCTGGAGCCACAGGTCACATGCCTGTCCCACTCCGGCGGGGAAGTGGGAGAAGATGGAGGAAAAGCAAAGAACAGATTGCAGGTGAAATTAAATATTAAATATTGTTTTATGGAAAAGGTTGTCAGAAGCAGAGGACAGTGCTGAAGCTGCCATACTTCCCCAGTATAGTTGCTCCTGGGGCAGTGTAGTTGGGAAACTGTAGTTTTTTTTTAATTTCTGTTCCTAACTGGCCTGAGCATAAGTGATTTCCAAAACGTTTTAAACCTGGTCTTAACCAGGACAGGAGCTGATTCCATAACACAGGAGCTTGGTAGCTAAATGCCCTTCCTACTACTGTGCTATTAGAGACTCTAGAGATGTTACAAATGTATGGATACGTTTTTCTGCATCGCTTTTAGGCAAGATTTGTCTGATTTTGGCGGAAATAGGATGTTTTCCAGTTGCAGTTTGAATAAGAGAGAATAAAAGCTTTTGGTCAAATAAGACTCTGAGGTTTCTCACAGTAGAACTGGAGGCTACACTGACATTGTCCAGTGTGACTATCTGCTCAGACAGAGCGTCTCGTAGATGTTTAGGGTCCAGCACAATGAACTCGGATTTTTCAGGATTAAGAAGCAGATAATTAAGTATCATCTAGGTTTATATATCCTTCACACAATCACTTGTCCATCTACAGTTGCTCTGATCGGGTTTCATTGATAAATACAGCCGAGTGTGATGCCGTGCTTTTTATATTTAGACATTCTCTGCTGCTGGCTCCGCCCCTTCATAGTTGCATTTTTCTGTCGCTTCAGATGATTTTGGAACATTTGTGTGTGTGTGACCCGCTGGAGTTTTATTTTTTCAAAGAATCCCACTCTAGCTTCAAATGCAGAGCAATAGTTCAAACATGCATGACTCGAGTGAGTTTATGACTTGGAAACACCATTGGATGTTTTGAGAGAAAGAAAACTTGCATTCATGTTGATTACTACTGCATTTTTTTCTCATTTCGGAGAGAAAAAAGTATTCTTGTTTGCTCATGAGTTAACAACTGGAGGCTTCAGAGAATTCCAGGCACTGACTCATTTAATAATCTTTTATTAGAAACATGAAATTGCAAGAATAAAACCACATTATGAAATGCAACTCCCACATATGCAAACATGAAAATCAATATGCCAATATTGAATGTAGACACATTTGCTGGCATAATCTAATTGCACGAGAAATAATGTTATTACATAACGACATGCGAGTTCAGTTACAACGCAGACTGTAGGAGAAGGACTGGGACTTTTCACTCAAATGAAGGATTAGTTTACTGATTTGACTTTATGGCTAAAACGTTATAGATACTAATAATTAGCAGCTAGCTGCAGGGACTAAGCTCCAGTATAATGCAGGACCATAATCACCTCCTGAACGCTCTGGTTCAGTCCCTTATTTTGTATGCATGAATGTTTCATGTCTCTTGATTGCTGCAAACCAATTCACCCAAGGGTACAAATAAAAACACCTAACCTAACCTATTAGATTAGAAAATCACACAAATATAAACTTGAAATTGTCCTCTGCTGCAAACTACATTCTACCTACATGTATAGAACATTCACAAGAGTGTTATGTAACCCTTCCACCACCTGCTTGTTTCTATCTTGTGTGTTTCCTGGAACGTTCCACAGTATGGCATTAAATCTATCAAATCACATTTACATTTATTCAACGTTTATTATATGGGGCTTTATTTATTACCCTAAGCTCCGACTGCACGCGGTGCAGTGGCCGTAAGCATTCCAAATAATTAAAAGTAACGAGAGGAGCTTAGATCACACGCCAAGCACTGTGGCAGTTATTTCCATAGGAGTGATTTTGCGGAGCTCCTATATAAATGATTATTTACCTTGTGTATGCGTGATCAAAGCCTGTGACAATGACATTTGTGCTGGTGGCCGTTCCTCCACTATAAAAGTAACATAGTGCCCCTTTAAGTGAGTAAGTGCCTCTTTTGTTTCACTCACACTAAGTACAATCATTTGCGTGGCATTTTAAAACACAATCCAACTTTGCCTCTGTTTTTCTAATCTCTTTTTATTAAAACTGACACAACGACCCGACCACTGACTTCTTCACCGCTGCTCATTCAACCAATCAGTCTGGGATCACAAAATGTTACAGAGCACAATCCAGCAAAACACCCGCTGTGAAATATTTAACTAGGGCGCACATTCGCTCGTAAACTGCTTCTGAGTCATTATTTCAAATGTCAAGCGTTAGAGTGAACAGACAGTAGACAATTTGAGTTTAGAGCAGTTTGTAATTCTGCTAAATATCTATATCTATCCATCTATCTATATATCTATGTATACAGACGCCTGACAGAGCTTCATGTTCTTGTTTTTTTGTTCTTCCTGCACTTTGTCTGCTGCTGATCCATCCGTATCTCTCGTGCTGCTTTTGCTCTGTCAGGAAGGGCATCCGTGCTCACTGACCCCTCCTCTGACCATCTGACCATTCGGACCTCAATGTGTGAGAAGAGAGTCATGGTCAAACCTCACGCACATCATTTAAACGTAAGAGTTGAAAGCACAACAGAAACAAAATAGCCTCCAGTCTAAATAGTATTAAGTGTAGGCGACTAAAACACTATTTAGTCTGAAGTGAATTTGAGAGGGATGAGTGGTTGCCAGGGCCGGCCCGAGCCTTCAGGGGGCCAACATTTCCTTAGGAGCCCTCACCACATCATCAGAATCAGTTTTATTCTCATTGTCAGTTAACAATTCACAAATTAGGAACTTGCTTTGGCAAACAAAGCACACCAAAATCTGGGAGGCCCTGGTCGTTGCAATCACTTGTATTTGTCATAAAGCCTTTCATATGACGACTGCTGCTGCTGCTGCTGCTCCTGCTGCTGCTGCTGCTGCTGCAGTGTACGTGTCTGATTTGGTAAAACCCACTGATTATCGGCTCATGTTTAGGTATATCTCATTCATAAGTCACTTTGCATGGCCCTTTTATGGTGTTTTGGAGGTGTGGAGAGGGCATGACGTGGGTTCATTTGTGCTGATTCCAGCTGCAGGTTGGATCTATAAAGAACATTGCGTGGTGGAGAGTGCACAGTGTTGTATAAATCAGGAGTTTGGTCACTTCGGGTACACACTTGCTCAGCAAAATTTCGACACAAACCCAGATGAGGCCGCTGATCTGTAACTTGGCCTGGTGGTGTCTTCTGTTTGTCTCCACAGAAATAGAGCATTGTAATGCCTTACCAGCAATATCACAAGACCCTGTTTACCCAGTATAATCCTGCTGCCCCAGTATGGAAAGACCCAGCTCGCAGTCTGTGCTGAAGGCCAACAACATGAGCAGCCCTGCCCTAGTGTGTCTCTCACTTGCCTGTATAGACTAAAACGATGTTATATGTTAAGAGTCTATGTCATAGCGACCCGACCTGTGACCCACAGGCAGGTCAGATAGACAGATTTATCCACACGCATCTTTGCTTTCTAAAGTGGCAACTCAACACAATAATACTCACCTTAAGCTTTGAAGCCCAGTTTAATTGAATAAACTAGACCCAGACACTTGACTTTTACATGTTTTTAGCTGCGCAAAGAGGACAACTTAACCTGTAAGGGCACTTTGATTCACAGACAAAAAAGCATCTGGCGTTTTGTGCACACTGAGCAGCCACATTACCAATAGGCTCCACACAGTTTAAAGACATTATAACTACGTAAATGCAATTCACTGATAATAGACGTGTGCTTTGTGTATAAAACAAAGTTCCTCAGCAAGTTCCTCAAGTATAGAGCGCGTTCACACTGCATCAGTTCCAAATTCTCCAGCTCTAAGGCGACATAACAGCGTGTCAGGCGACCTGACGCGCTGTTATGAGGGACCTGAACCTGCCTGATCCTCAACAGTAAATAGCGAGAAATCAAGTGCTGTAGAAGCAGTTTGGAGTCCATAAAAATGTCATGAAAGCCCAAGCTTTTGATCACTTTTTTTTTTTTTTTGACAGCTGAAGTACCACGGCAACACATTGCTCTCCATAGCCGTCCCAACTGATGTTTGAGGCTTAAGTGTTGTCTGGATTTACAAGGCTCTGTTCACAGTCTGCAGTGTGAGGCTGCAAAGGCCTCGGGCTCCACTGGGAACCACTGGGAACCACTGGGAACCACTGACACAGGATTTGGACTCATGTGATCAGCTGCATGTGTATAATACAGATTAAAACGGCTATTTAATAGAGTATCGTTGTTTTAATAGCTAATACAAATAAATGCCAATCTTGAGGTATATCACTGTATGTTAAAGAATCTGGATTGAATGACCCCTGCTTTGTCCAGACCCCCTGCATTAAAGAAATGCCCTACTCCAGACTTTTATTACAAAACGTAAAGATGAATTAGGGCCTGTGTTTCCAGTGTAGCTGAAGGTCAAGTGGAGTCCCAGTGCCGTACTATGGAACGTTCCAGCGCAGCACGCACTAGCAAAGTTGCGCACCCTAAACAATGGAACATAAACTCTTTGAGGATGTGATTTCATCTCTAAACCACTTCATTTGAATATGAAGTTGATAACAAAATTCTAAGATGAAAAATGGTTGCTGAAAAGGACCTTGAAACTGAATAGACAATACATCTTGTGTGAATAGGCGGTTCGAGCGGAGTGACCTAATTCAATAAAGTAAATGTGAGCGTTATCAGCTTCCACAGACTGGAGAAGGACATCACTCCACTTTAGGGAATGTCTTCTCTTCCACCTTCAAGGATATTGCTACACGCTTCTCAAACCTTAAATAATATGAGATTTAGGGGCTGTAGACCATAACTCTGTCAGCAGTTGTTATTAATCAAATTTAAAGCTATACTTTGCAGTAATTTATGGCAAAAAGTGAGACGTGTTTTGTACTTTTTTATTGTACATTGGTTTCAGAATAATGGAATAATGGAAATGTAAGCTTGTTAGGATTCAGAAAGCTCAAGATATTGACTGGTTACAGACTCTTCTTGGTGTGTTCAAACTTGCACACTCTTGACAATGTAACTTAACACACAAATGTAACCTTGCACTAGATCAGGACCATTTATCAGGACAAAACCAGGACTAGAACAGGACTAAACTGGCCCAAACTAAGATGATACTTATGGGCAGCACAAATGCCAAACATGTTTTTTCATCCATGAGGTTATTGTTTTACTCAAATAAAGTTTGGAATGGAAACTGAAAGTAGTTTCCCCGTGGTTGCTCTGACTTTGAGAGTTTAGCTAGCTTTTTTGCTAACGGTGGGGGGGAGATAAAGGCCACTTCAACTCAGCCCACAACAAGTAAGCTTATAGCCTGCAGTGTGATGTTGTTTATTTGATTTTCAACTACTGTTAACTTACTTGTTGTTGTTGTTGTTGTTTTTTTTAGATCTCAAGTACAAATTAAATATTTAGCAGACTTTAACACAGTTTTTTCACATTTTAATTTTGTCTAAAGCACTTTCACCATTGAGTTCAGCCAATCGCCATTAAAATTACAAATGCTGCGATATCATTTGCCTAACCTACTATACTGAAGCTAAACTAGTTTCAGGATCTCGATGCTGATTGGGCAAAATAATTAAATGAGATAAATGGTAAACAATACGGCAGAGCGAGACGTGATCAAGCTTTCTCAAATTGCTAAAGACACTTGATTTCCTCGTTCTTTTCAAACCAAGCCGAGATGATCGATGGACAGTAAAATGTGCAGTGTTCCTGTTGGCCCCACATCCTCTTTGCGTTTTACCCATGATTGAGGCTCTAATGCGGCGTGCAGAGAACCAGCCAGGCCTTCAGAGCGGGAGAGGGAAAAATACATTTTCCAATCTGTCTGATGTCCCGGTTTGGTCTCTGCAGGTGGTGGTTAGTAAATAAAGGTTGAGTTTCATCACATAGCAGAGGGATTTCACATACGTCCAACATTTTCTAAGCCGTGGTTACTGTCTCATTTTAAATAGGATGTTTGAAAATTACTCAGTTTGATAGAAATAGAAACGGTTTGAATACACGTATTTGTGAACGGAGCATGAAATCTGTCATTTGGAAGCAGTGATGTGTGGTGTGGGAGCAATTACTTTCACTGAAAATATATGAAATCCTCATAATAGTGTATTATATATATATTTATTGGTTTAATTACAGCTAGGATGAAAGCTACCATTTGCGTAGAACTAATTATTCTCACTTTGTAATTGTGGAAGACATAATTACATAGTGTGCATGTTATATTGTAAACGTTGCCACCAAAAGTATATGTAACCTGGTTAATTACATTTATTTGCCCTTTTTAGACTTTAAATAAGTCTGATATTGTGTACACGGTGTCAAGTCACTATTCAATTTAAAAGCACATGGATAGCTTTCAAATGAAAAGGCAAAACCTGTAATGAGCCAAATGACCTTGAGGCTGTGTACAAACCATTTAAAAGCAAATAAATACATTCAAAAACATAACTAAATAAACTACTTCAGAATAAATGATTTAAAGCACTTCTAAAGAGATAGCAATTCATGTAACTCATTTAGTCACGGTCTAGATCAATTCAGACAAGGTTTATATCTGTTTGGACCATGCATAATTTAACCAGGTCAAGACCTAGTTTATACTAGTGATGGTCGATACCAGTCATTTTTATCTTTATAATATGGTAAATTTCGTGACATTAATCCGGTACTGATATCAATGAGTTTTCCATTAAAATGCATTGCAAATATAATACATGGTGTTACAATTTATGTGCTGGAACATACAATTGCCTGTTATTCAGATTATATCTTATTGTTTCTGACCAAGCCAGAGATTTCCATACCTGAAATAATGTATTTTTAATGATATTGACACAATGTCTGGAACTAAACATTCTTTCTTACTGGCAACGCTCTTTGGTCTTTAGAAAAACCTACCTATTTAAATGACGAATGGAATCCCTCATATATTCAGGTGTGGTTTTCCATAAAAACTTCTTAGAGAAAAACTATACCACCATTTTTACCCCTATAAAGACCTTGAAAAATGTGACCTCATTCTATTTCAGTCCAAGCCAAAATTGAAACTAATAAAATAAGTGTCTTGCCCAGATTTCTTTAGATTTCTACAATTATCTGTATATGGCAAGGCAAAAACAAATTGTATCCAATTAAAAATCCTACGAATACCTAAAAAAAATGGGGAGGTTGATGTCTACCTTGTCTGAAAAATGACTTTATTTCAGCTCAGATCAGAGCACTGCTGTACTGGTGTGATCCGGGGTGAGAGGGCGTGTAATGCTGTGCCGCAGGTCCCTGTACAGGCCTTACTGACAGACCACAAAAGGCGGAGTCATCTGTAGGAACTAGTTTTGGGTAAAATCTGTGCTAACGACATGAAAAATTAAAATCAAACAAAATATGTTAAAATCTTTTTTTTTTACCAGCTTGTAAAAGAAAATCAAATATAAAGCATTTATGTGTTGAATGAATATTTTGGCTTGGAGAAACAAATAAGAAGTTATTATAATAAAGAAACAAAAAAAACACAAAACCCCTCTGACAGTTGTATTTGTAAAGGCTTATGAATCAGAACTTTCAAGGTGAAAAATATGTAAATTATAAATATTTACAACTAATCTAGAAAGCAACTCAACTAAATATATCAACATTAAATAGGAAATAGAGGGGAATTTTGTCATATTGATGGATGAGGAATGGGAAAATTTATGCACTTCACAATAGAGGACCACAAAATCTCATGTTTGGAAATAATTCTGTTGGAGGAATGTAACCTGTTATAACACCATGTCAAAGTGCTCATTATTCACAGGTATACACTGAATGTTGGATAAACTATGGCAGCCTGGAGGTAAACTATCATCATGTGTTCTGGGACTGCCCTGTGCCACTGCAGAACATTTTCAACACCATCATCATCCCTCTCAATTTTAGAACAATGTATTTGGGCCTCAAAACTCCAGCCATGGACACATCCAATTTGGAATTAATTAAATAATTGACCATTTTGGAACTCCAGCACCAAAAAAAAGTAAATGACTATTGAAAGTGTAAAGAAGCAGGCAGTGGAATGAAAATTATTTGCCACATTATATATGAAAAATAAATCAAATATCTTTTTTTAAAATATTTTTTTTACTAAAAGGTTTTATTCAGTGTTTTTTCAGTAGGTAGTTTGCCCTGTGCTGTGGAATCTTCTCAGCGTGTGCCGCGACTCAGAAAAGGTTGAAAAACACTGCTCGATGGTATACGCAGTACATTTATTACCGTGATTCATGACATTAAAAGCACATGTAATATTCCTGGTTCCTAATCTCCCTATGAAAGACCTGACCTGTTGATGGTGTGGATCTACCTGGAGTCTGGAGGGCAAACATCTGTCAGTTTCTCATACATGAGTTATTGAGAGCCTTCATTAGAGTGGGCTTCCCTCTGAGTATTTCCATAATGTTCTTTCACACGTGGCTACTGTTTAGGAGACTGCGGGCCCAGCTTTATTACATCTGTTGTTGTGAATTTACTCACAGGCAGCTTTGATTAATGGAGTTATAAGCTACAACAGCGGCGGTTGGTTAGGAAGTTTGCAAGAATTGACTGTCAAGCTATAGTCATCTTTTATATTGGCATGTCCTCCAATTGTTCTGTATTTAGTCTCTAATGTTGAAACTTTTCCTTTAGCTACTGCCACTTTCCATCTGCAGTCCCTGGGCAGGTGAGGACAACATGAAAAAACAACACATTTCATTAGAATTACAATGCGTTCCAGCTCATTAAAATAAACTCAGTCAAATACACTATAAAATGTCACAATTTCATAAACATGACATAAATTAGAAAATACTTGTGCCCAGTTTCACAGTAAAATGACAAATGTTTAGTGTTAGGCTTTTTTTTAATACTACAGCTAATGTACTAATTGGCCTATAGTTTTGAAGGAACAGACTTTCATTGATTGATTAATTGATTAATCTGTGTTATCCATCCATCCATTTTCTACCGCTTGTTCCCTTTCGGGGTTGCGGGTGACTGGAGCCTATCCCAGTGACTTCGGGCCTTAGGCGGGGTACATCCTGGACAGTGGCCAACTTGTCACAGGGCCAACACAGAGACACAGACATTACAGACAGTTCACGCTCACATTCATTCACTAGGGCCAATTTAGAGTCACCAATTTTGTCTAACACATGCATGTCTTTGGACGGTGGGAGGAAGCCGGAGAACCCGGAGAGAACCCACGGTAACACGGGGAGAACATGCAGACTCCACCCAGAGAGATCATGTGATGTTGGTCTGGTCCGGGAATTGAACCCACGATCTCCTTCTTGGGAGGCAAGAGCGCTAACCGCCTTTGCCACCGTGCACCTTAATCTGTGTTATAGCTGTTTTTAATGTCTCCCTATGTTTTTAATGAGTGTGCCGTAAATTCCCCAGTAGAATTTGGCCTTCAAATGTATGTTCAAAACTATGTTATTTTTTTCTCTCTTTTTTTTAAAGATTTTTTTGACCCGAAGTCTTTTTTAGAGAATTTAAATTGTAAGTGTCGGGATTCAAATTCACGACACTTGGAGCCTGGCATATGTGTGCTGTGCCTTAACCACTCAACCACCAACCTCATGACTCATCATCTAAATATAAAAAATATTGTTTAAAGGTTTAATTCTGGATTAGCACTGGTTTAGACCTGGCTGGTACGAGTCCTAGTTCAATTCTGGTTCAGTACTGGATGAGCAATTTTGAACCGCTGCTGGTAAATCATTTTGTATGTTATTTCTCGCAAAAATAATCTATCAGTAGTCATTTTATTGTATTAACTTAATTCATTGAAACAGGGTTGGGGGGGATACTTTGTGCGACTCAAAATGTTGTGATAGTAGTGGCGTGTTGTGCACCTCTGGCCCTTGTGTCTGGCCCTGCTTTACACGATGAGTCCCAGTAGTAGTTAATAGAGCACTCACCATTACAATTACACAGTGCATATTTCACTTTAAGAAAATTAAAATGTAGTTGGTTAAAAGGTGCAAAATTGCATCAAAAAACTGGTTGAGCGCTACTTGTATTCTGCCAATTCAGTGTCAAAAGGTTTGTTTAAATGACTAAATGCAATAACTGTGTTTATGTCTGTCTCCAGTAGGGAATAAAATCTGCCGACTTGCTTCTACACCTCATGTCCTTACCTGCCACTCATCTCTCAGAAAACCTTCACCCCATTTAGATCCAGAGAAACAAATAAAGGCGTCCACAGCTCCACACTGCACACAGCTGCCATGGTGATCCCTCCTCCATCTTGGCTCTGCTCCTGGAGGTCCTTGGAGGTTTAGGTGCATTGTAAACAGATGAAAATATGTCTGCACTCTGACATTTTCAGTCCGTACAGCGGCGGAAGCTTCGTCAAGGTTTCGCTCGATAAAACCTTGAGCCTCTTGGCATCTCTCTCTGTCCACGTTTAATTACAACGCTTTAATATTTAACCACAATCGAAAGTTCGGGAAGAAACTTTGGCTATTATTTATTCAAATTTGCTGCAACTTGCACTTGCTGTGCTTTCAGGATTTTTAATCAGAACGTCTACATCAGGGATTTTCAACTGGCGGCCCATGGGCCAATTCCGGCCCAAGCAATATATATTCATTGTAATGAAGCCTGACAAACGTGTCACCTACCGTGAACAGCAGCAAAGATGCCACAATTAGCCCCAAGCAAAATGGTCTGGCCCGTCATGGCAAAATGGGCCATGGGCCGGACCATATATAAACCTGCTAAACCTGCATATACATCTGAATCAAGCAATGTAACATCTATCAAGAGAGGCACGCCACTCGCTCAACTCAAGAGACACTAGATCAGGGCAAACATATGAGTGGCAAAAATAGGCAACGGAGACAAACACTAGTCTAAATATAGTATAATACAGTATATGGATTTTTTTTTTTTAAAGGAGTTGGAGAAGCAGAGCAGAAAAGATTATAAATACATTTTTTACAAACTGTAAGAATTAGTTTGGTAATTCCTGCTGCTTTTCCCCTTTGATTTTAATGAACGCGCTAAAGTTACAACTCTATGGGCGTTTGCACTAACATACGGTAGGTCCCCTGTTTGGTTTGACACTGCAGAAGGATGTCACTGTGACCTTCAGGTATAATAAGATGTGAATCTTATAAGAGCAAATAAACATGGTGGACAAGAAGGCAAGCTGCGCCACGGGGGAGGGAGCTGGAGCCACCAGATCTGTAAAAGGATCATGATTGAGTCATCAAGAGAACGCAGCACACAAAAGTATTACTTTGCTCAGAACTGACTCAGATTGTGCAGGTCTTGTAGCTGTTGTTAGCGCTAATGGCTCAACACTGCGTGGGAGAAAGGTTAGCATCTGCATCTCTGTGAGTGTGTTGTTTTGTTTGGAAGTGGGACTTTTACCTCAGATAACTGACACTGTGTTGTGTTGGCAGAGGCATTTCAAGTTGCAGAAATTGCTAAATCAATGTAGCGGCCCACTGAAAGCAACATCAATACCTCATTCCTTTATGACTGTTTATTACAAATGTTTTGAAAGCAGAAGACCACTTATGATCATTGCAGTGCTGTAGTCTAGTCAAGCCACAACTTGGTTCTTGTCCAAGCCACTTACAGTGCGTCCGGAATGTATTCACAGTGCTTCACATGCGATGTACGGGTATGCAGTTTAGAACCTGCTGCATTGAAATGAAACCGTCTTGGCCCGACCTGACTCATGACTCAAAAGACAACATGTGCATCACTACCATGGAACATATTTCTGTGTAAATATCTCATGTTACAAAGTCACACTCACTCGATGAGCACGGGCTCAGGAGCAGATGAACCAGATGTGAAGACACCGATACAGGTAAATCACACAGTCATCAAGGAGGGGACAGAGGGGACAGAAGAGACAGCTGTGGTGTGTTATGTATGTTGTAGCCTGAAAAGTATGGTCATCATTTTCAATTTCCTATGTTTAGGAATATATTTTTTCAAACTGAGTCCAGATGACTACAACTGAAGCTTTTTCTACTATGTTTAGGAAATTTAAATATATTTTTCAAAAGTGTCCTGGGCAAGAGTTCTTAATTAAAATCACACAATCGCAGTTAGAAAGACTTTACAAATACCAGCTCCTTTAACATCAAGTCATTTTGTAAAATGTTTACTGGACATGGGGCGGAAAACAGAAAAGCCTTCAATAAACACAATTCGGACAAGGCTATAGGCACAAGCGTCTTATGAGCTGACCAAGTACAATACAATACATTTGTAAATAATTAAGAGCGCTTGAGCCTTCATTGCTACTTGATTCAGATTAAACTGAATTGAAAGTTGAAGTTTATCAAGTATTGATACCTCATAAATCTACATAATTTAAAAAAAAAAATGTTTTGTGGTTACAGCAAAATGTTTTTTTTTTTTTCAATTAACTTGGAAACAGATGTTTTCAGATTCAAACTGGATTTTCCAGAACATTTCAAAGGCAATTACAAGAACCCCACATAATTGTAACTTTCAAAAATCACAGCAGACTGTTGACAAACTTTTTATTTTGGTTGAGCAGAAAGGATAATTCAGTAAGTATTATATGAACACAGGATCATTTTTTAACATTAACATTCCCGTTATATTCCTTACACTTAATATTCCCGAAAAGCCCTGGCGGATAAGTAACTGCTGTAAGGTCTGTATAAGTGCAAGTGCACTTATTTCACTCCATCAAGTGATTGTTAGCCTGTCCACTTTCCCAAGCAAAGTCACCTTTCAGGACCTTTAAAACATCATTGGAAACTTTTTCCACTGAAGATTTCATTTTCATTTTCATGAAAGGTAGTAATTTTGTGCCATAAGTATTTGTGTTGCACTTTTCTCGACAGCCAGTCATTTTCAACAAGTGACATTTCTGCAACATATTGAGAGAACAAAATGTCATTATGACTTTATGGATACATGGATATGGAGTTTTTCATATTAAAAACAAATGATAGAAT
Organism: Eucyclogobius newberryi; assembly: GCF_026437365.1. NCBI lineage: Eukaryota > Metazoa > Chordata > Actinopteri > Gobiiformes > Gobiidae > Eucyclogobius > Eucyclogobius newberryi. The sequence continues at coordinate 16,551,242 of NW_027315857.1, read as the reverse complement.
ATTAATTGCAAACTGTCAGATTGAAATGAGTAAGTAAAATATGCTGCATTCATGTGCTCCTTGGGTTTCTAAGATGAGAAGTTGAGAATCCGACTTGTTTCCATTCATGTGCTTTTTATCTGGGAATGTCGGGAAGTTGATGTCACAATAATAAAGTCATAGCGTTCGAAAATCAGATACTAATCGATCCAAAATTACAATTTGCCAGTAGTGTACAACAGCATCTTGAAACCGTGGGGCAGGATCAGCTTGGGCCAGTCAGATACTGATTAGGTCCTCAGTGATGAGGGAGCTGCAGCCAGTGTGAAGTGACCCACGCCATGTTTGACTTTCTCCAGTTGACAACACTACACTTTACTTCAGTCATAAGTATCTATTTTATACTATAGACAACTTATTACCATAGGGTGAATGGCAGCTATACATTGCAGTATAATACACCCACACATTAGGAATTCATACAATTTGAAAAGCATTTCTGACATCAATCATGCTGCAGTATATATTTTTCATTCCACTCTCCCATATTGCCGGCTAATAGATGCCTTTCAAGGCTTTTTTACATATTTTGAATAAATATCCTTTTAGACAGCCACGATGCAAGCGTTTGAACTTCAAATCTCCCATCTTCAAACGCACCTAAACGCCTCGTGTATGCCTTAAGAGAAGGATCTGACACAGTGGAGCTGTAACATTCAGGGTTAAGAGGAAGCTCAGTGAAATAAATCCATTTATGAATATTTAAACTAGAGCTAGTGTTCGCAGTGTTCATTACAACTGAAGAAAGTTCCATCCTCTGCACAGACACTTGGTGATGAGACAATTGTAGCCCCAGCTCCCTCCAGGGAAAACCAAGTGTAATATTCAGTGTTCTTTTTACATGTGATTTGGGCTAATTTGACAGCTCTTATAATTTAAGCGGTGAGTTTCTTGCCTGCAGCAAAATCGCTTCTGCAAATAAGAGGGATGTTCCAACAAGATGGATTTAATCCCTGTATATCCCTTTTGAGGTCCAACCTTTAGCTAAGTTGTTCTGGACAATAGAAACAACTTACAGAAAGGTATGTGTTGGGGTTGCAACGAACAGCATTGTCTGGCAAAACTGCTGCTTTTACTTCATAGTCTACAGGGAAATGTTAGATATATGTTAGACACAAGTTCTTAAACATCAGAACATAAAGCATTTTTTGTTTCTGTATGTAACAAAAAAAAAAATATATATATATGGGCCTGCCTCTTCAGACAACATTTTTTTCCGCTAGAGACTAGGTCCGTCGGTAAAGATACAAAGCGCCACACATCAGGTGGAGGCGTCGACGAGAGAGTCTTCATAAAAGAAACATACGCTCAGCAAAGACAGGTGCAGTTTGCAGAAAGCGCGCAGATATGGGAACAAATCAATCTAAAAGTGATGTGTCCATCCCGGAGACACCTGTCATGCTGCAATGTCAAATAAATATGGGAAGGAGTGTCTGGAATGCCTGCCAATGTGGTCAGATACATTTGGATTTGGCTAGGTGTTTTTTATTTTTATTTAGTTAATTTTATTGTATTTCTGTTTCTGTAATGTCTTTGTGATTTGAATGCATTTTTGTGTGAAGCACTTTAAATTGCCTTGTGTATGAAATGTGCTCTACAAATAAACTTGCCTTGCCTTGCCTAGAGAGAATGACACATGTCTCTGTGGAGATGGTAATGCTTTACCTGGAATGTCCCACAGTATGGCATTAAACCTATTGTTTAACTGTGCGTATACATCTGGAATCGTGCAGGTGGCCCAACCACTAAATGTTTCTGCAAGACAAACTATGAGAACTAAGATATCTGTTTACAACTCTACTACAACAGAAACTAGAGAGGTAAAGATGTCTATAGCACAGAAGTAATATAGCCTTGAATGTTGTATCTCACAAACTACCTCATCTTCCAATCGACCCATCGTTCAACCCGAGTAGAAGACCGACTTCCAGATCTACAGCTAGAATTTTGGAGCATCTAGCTGCAGGATTAGCCTTCCGTGCTTCATGTTTTTTGGGTTCTTCGGACCACCCCAAAGAACCCTCACTCACTGTGTTTATATGATCGCCAGGGAAGCCGGACAACTGGCCTAGTCCAGTTCAAACATCTGAAGTGTTTTAGATCCTCAGCAATGACCAACTACAGTCTCCCCGCCACAAACTAGCGAGTGTTCTTTTGTTTTAGTCACTGAAAATCCAATGCAAAATGTAAATGAGGTGTAGTCTTTCAGCCCCAGTTCACACCTGATCATTTCTTTGACTTGCTGTAGACTGGGGCAAGCGAGGTCAGACATGCTTGAAAGTAGTACATTTCTCCACCATCTGATATTAGTCGTCATGTGCTTATGTGTGGGGAACTTTTTTTTTGATCCAAGCTGTTAGCAGGAAGTAGAAATCCCTGTAGGCCTAGAAAGAATGTTCAAATCAGAGCGATCCATTTGGGAAACGTGTAAGAGTTTGGTTCTGACAGGGTTCAAGCTGCATTAGTATTTGATTTATGTATTTTTAGCTGTGTCGGAAAAGAAGTTCAGAGAAGTTAATCCAGCCGCCCCAAGCAGGAGAGGGAAATGTGTGCAAAGGGATTATGGGTAAACAGATGAGCAAACATTACAGATTGTAACAGTAAATATTCAAGGATTGAAATAAAGGGACAGCGAGAGTAGGAATCAGCTCTATTATTTCAAACTAGACCAAAAACAATTGAATTAGATTGCTTCTCTGATCATCATATTCCGCTCACAAATATCAGTTTTCCAGTGGGAATATTATTGCTTAGCCTAGAATGTTCCACAGTATGGCATTACACATCTCCGTGCAACCAAGTTAGGTGTGAACTATGAAGAGGTGAGTGCACACAAGTTAATCTATAAAAATATCTGGATAGGGTATTGCTAGCTTAAACGTGACACCAGTTGTCACTAGCAGCTGGTCCATTGATGCTGCAGTGAAAAAAATCCTTGAGTCTTGACAGGGTCCTACAGGTTTGACAAAGGTTGGATTTGGTAGCATTTTTTGCTTCTTCTCCGTTCAAACGCCTTCAGTTTTCTTTTAAACATATTGTATTCTTAGTATATATATTTCACACTTGGTCAGGTAGTGTGCAAAACCCTACGCTCATCATGGTAGAAGAACACGCTGTACATGTTCAGCGGCCGGAGAGCCAGATGGAGCTTGAGGCATTCAACTGCACCAGGTAAGAAACAGTCATTTGAAAAAGACTTGCCCGCGATGGCTCCAACTGAAAAAGCCGGTTCCACATGCTTTTTTTGCAAACGTAAAGACTCTTTTCCATCCCTTTCTACTTTCTATCATCACCGAGACAATCACTGCTGGATAATTTGCAGACACTGGCTCACTCCTGCTGAGACAGACACTGGTCGCTCTTCTGTTTGTGCTGATGGCAGTCAATTTGCCTCAGCAATCGAAACCCGAAGTCCAGGTCTATTCTCTCCACCGAGGCCTATTATTTTTAGCATCGCTCCTCCAGACATTCAACTCTCCATCAAACCCCAAAAAAGGGTGTCCTATCCCCATCGGACCTCCACCTCTGCGGCCCATTCCGTTCCTCACTCATCCTCTCCCCACGCTCATCCTTCTCTTCCATCTCTTTTGAAATGGTGAGACATTATTTTTGTCTTATTTTCTCTCGACGGGGTGTTCATTTTCTGGCAAAGTCATTATCTCCAAATGGAAGGCTCCCCTGACAATAACTGTCCGTCGCGGCGCACTCGGTTCCCATAGAAAAACATAAACCTCCAAATGGGAAGACTGAAAATGCATTAAAGTACAAATATGAGGTGTCATTGTGGTCAAGGGGTGAAGAAATGGGCCCTTGAAAAGATGGAGTCTGTGATAAGCAATTCTACGGAGCGCGGTGATGACAGAGGAGGAGATGTGCGGACAGGAGGTGAACCGGGCCCCAGGCAGTCCCCAGTAGTCTGAAAATTGTTTGTTGCTGCTGATAAAAGGGGAAGAGCAGATGGAAACAGGTACCATTTAATTTAGTGTACTGTGGGAGAAGAATAGTCAGAGGCAATGTCAGCAATGTCGCAATCAATTGGAATTTCAGTTGGCAAAATGATCAAATTGCAAAGCATGCTATTATTTAGAACAAAGAACAATATATGCTTTCTTTAGAGAATTCTATTGTTGTAGCTGTAGTTTAGACCTCTACAAACGCATGGGATTCTTGTATTAGCAGTAGCAATCAGTTCTTTTTTTAGTCTTCTCTGTTCACGTCCTGGAGTTGTTAATAATGTTAATTCATTTAGAAAATAAATAAATAATAATAATAATTAATAATACATGTTATCATAAATATATAAAATAAAAAGAAATAGAAAGAAAGAAATATATGGCCTACTAAAACGCATTAAAATACTGGTGTTGTTTTCGGTTATTTTATTTGTATGTATCAATGTTACTTAATTTGTTTGTTTGTTTTTTAATTTATTGTTTTTTTGTTTCTGTTGTTGTTGTAGTTTTTGCAACTGTATTGTTATGTTAATTGTTGTGTTGTTGTTTTAAAAATAAAAAATCATAAAAAAATAAAATAAAAAATAATAATACAAAATAATAATAATGCGGACTCTGAACAGAATCGTACTTTTAAGCACAAGTCAGTCACATATCATGATCACAATACAATACTGTCCGATTTGATAAAATTACGCAACCCCAATTTTGGAGATAAACACCTTTCCTGCCCTGTTTTCATAAAGGGCCACATTTACTAAGCCACTGTGTTAAGAAAGGATGTAAGATTTGTGTCTGTTGAACAAATGCTACTCCGTACTGGTTGTGAAAGCCTCCTGGAACTGCGCGTTCTCAAAATGATCTGCACGCTGCATCGCACAGGCGACGGACTGAGGACGACGTGTCGAGAAACCTTCAGCGCTGACAAAAACCCATATCAGGGACCAAGGATCACAAGGATTTTATCATAACCTTGTTGAAAGCAGAGTCGTAAAAGTGGTAATGGGCCTGCATGCTATGGCCACGCGCACATGGCTTTGGAGTCGCCCTAACGCCAAAAAAAGGCAGCAATTTGAGACTGAATCATACTGGCGCATTGGCTCCATCTAATTATAAAACATTATCAATCGCAGACCAGGAATAAAGAGCATGATGCACTGCTTTGTGAGTTAGAGTGTGTTGGCTGTGTGATGGCGGGGCATCTCTCTTGGCCATATGCAAAAGCTATAGGCCAGGCAAGGTGCAAGGCCACTCAAAACCGCCTTCAAGAACCAACAACAACCAAAATCAAGCATGATATGTACAATTCAATCAGATACCTGCTGAAATATCTATTTATTTATATTTCATTTAATCATCATTTGTCTTTTATGAGGCCATTTGCTCATGGCTCTATTGTTGCCCCCTAATGTGTTGTTTTCCAGGATCAACACAGATGTGCTACACAGGCACTCGCGCTTCACCATCTGTCACTTCTCTCCCTGCCCCCTGTCCACTTTTTCTCCACTTTCTCTCTTTCTTTCTTTCTCCCTCTCTCTCTCTCTCCAGCGTCTGTGTTTACTCGTTCTGCTGCAACAGTTTCCTTTTCCCCCTCTCCTCTCCTCCTCTTCCCCTTCCATCCTTTCCCGAGCCAGTGGCCGGGCCTTTTAATCGTCACTGGCACCTGTCCCCAAGAGCCATAATGTCCACCATCCATCAGCGGAGGATGACGTCCCCCAGCCCCCCAACCCAACCGCCACCTGCCCGTGTCCTGGGAGGAGGGCGGGCCGTACAGTTTACCAGACCGGAGCGATGGCGATATGACCGTGTTGCGTGGTAGGAGCTGACACTCGCGGTCATCGGGTTGGGACTCTCAATCATACAGCCGTGAACGTAAGGGGGTGAGGGGCAGCGGGTGGGGGGAGGGGGGGGGGGGGGGGGGGGGGGGGTGGAAGGGGCCGAAGAGGGCACGTAGGACTTTCCCCCTGAACAATGATCTATCTCCGGGCGATGAAGTCTCCTGTAATGCAGTGACGGATGGAGAGTCAAAGTGGAAATCGTTCTTGTTTCTGGTTCAGGGTTGACAGCGCGGAGGCCACAAACGGATCAATATCTAAGCATTTAGTTACAAGTGGATGCTGTGCTGTATGAGTTTGAAGAACAGGATAGAGCGGGATTAGAATATGCATCATGACGTACCAAGATCCTGACAGGTTTTCCTAGCTTCACTAATTGAGGGCGAATTTGCCTACAGTGGCTATGAGGTTTATTAATGAATTAGAATTAGGCAAAAGGCCTGAAGGTAGATCTTCTTCCACTCTCCTCAGAGAACTTCATTTACGCTACTTTTCTTTCTGGCTTATTGAAAATGTGTCTTAGCAGAAGATGCATTTGAATGCCCCGAAGGCTCACGTCCTTTCACGCTTCCCACGGCCTGGGCAACTCGGGGAAAGGCTAGAGTTTGTTCTTGGTGATGGCAATACTTACGAAACGAATGTTGCTTGAATTGTGCAGTATATTTCAGCTCAATTTCATGTCTTCTAAACACATCTGTCGCTATTCTTCATTTTCTCTATATAATGACACCTTTTATTCTAACCAAGGGACGCAACACCAATTACCATGTGAGAATCCAGCTGACAGCCTGCAATTATAGAACTGAACTAAAAATATTTATCTTGCCACTGAAAGACTTTTGACAATGTGTAAAGGAAATAGTTACTTTCTTCTGACATTACACCAATTCTTCTTCACAAACACAAGTCCTTTTCAGGGATAAACTTATTGCCGTCTCCCCTCTCTGTCTTAATGAAGGCTTATGAAGATGAGAATAGTGTGTGTTGTGCTTTCAACTGTGCACCCGGTTCTGGAAGACAACATATAACATCCTATAAGGGAGGCGTGTGTCTTTGAAGGAATGATAATCCCCATTAAAACTAACATGTGATCAAAACCGCCATATGTTCCTCCTCACAATCAGAGCAGTGTGCGACTTGTATTCCCTGAGCTGTCCTAAAACACCATGTGTGCTCACCATCGACATCATCACCAGCTGTCCATCAAAAGAGAACACACTTCTCAACATTGCTGCTCTAAATATTATTCATCTAAAATTACATATATACTCAAGAAAGATACTTAAACAGGCAGATTGAATCTGATTTAAAGGTCAACTTCCGGTAGATGATCCACCATTGACTTGTCTCCATGGAGATATTCTTGCTTTGCCTGGGCTGTTTGTGACCCGTGGAGGGAAGAGTACAGTAATAAAACACCTGCACTAAACAAATGGAAGAAGCAGCATCTCCCATGGAGACAAGCCACTCAATATATATTGTGTAACTTTTAAAGGAGACATTTTATGCTAACTATTGAAATGTACCATAATTGGATAATTTTATAAAATGCAATATTGATCTTCTTTGATTTGTTTGATTTTCAAACTTTCTTCTGGTAAAACCAACAATTGTGTTCAGCCCTGCGAGGCAACTGCTTTTGAGATTTACAAAAATAAATTCTATTGAACTGAATTCATAGAAACATGTTGACTTCCTGTTCAACACAGCAGAACTGATAAGCCCCGCCCACCTCTTCATAGTGACATCTTAGCAAGCTGCAGCTTGTCGTTTATGTGTTTTTATCTACGAGATATGTACCCCCTACATGTATAACTTGGATTATTTCTCCGTTTTTAATAATCACAACTAAGTACAGACACATGGACGGGGATAGGGGGTAGGTGAAAACAAGAATTTTCTGAGCACTCGGGCCGCAGCTGTGGGTATAGTAGTCTAACGCGGGGGATACAGTGACCGGGTCCGGGAGCCACATATTCTAACCCAGGGGTGGGCAAACTACGGCCCGCGGGCCACATCCGGTCCGCAGCGTCTTTCAATCCGGCCCGCCAAGCTTGTCCAAGTAATATTAAAAAAACAACAACAATTTTTTCACACCAATGATCGCGGGCCGGCCCTCCACTACTTGCCTGGATTCGAATATGGCCCTCGGGGGAAAATAATTGCCCACCCCACAACACTTCACAACCTTCACTTCACACATTTTCTTGTTTTACACAACACACTCTGTTCTTCACTGTTCTTCACAGTTGACATTGGTTTAATTTATTGTGTGAAATCAACAGGTGGTGATAAACATCACGTCCTGACTGTTGTACTACTTTTTCACTATGTGTTCAGGCAATAACACTGGTGTGTTAGAACTCTGGAGGCCCATGTCAAGTCTGCTTCATGCACTGATTAGACAGTAGTTTTATTTCTGCAAGTTTAACTCTTTAAGTAATACAATATTAAGGTTGAGAGTGCAGTGAGTGATCTGCTGCATTATGAGTCAAAGGTTAGTGCTCTCCCAGTTCTGATGGTGCAGCTGTCAAGACACTGCACTTTTGTTCAGAAAACTGGGGTTCCAGTCTAGCTAAGAACTATTGCAAGATTGTTCTTCTTCTTTGATTTGATGAGCAGCGCAACCAAATTGAACACTGTGGTTCCAACAGTCCAGACTCTACTGTGTCAGAGTCTAGAGCAGGGGTTCTCAAACTTTTCACACCAAGAACCATATATTTAAAAAAAAAAGAATTGGGCTTCGGGGTACCACCAGATCTAAAGCTGGTCTAAATTAAAAATATTCTAGGCCAAAACGTAAAATAATTAGGTCTAAAATTGGACTACACCATTGCTACATACACGTTTTAGACGAGCACTAATCCAAAAGTGCAACTATGTAGATTAAAGTGACTCTAAATTCAGCAAGTATTTGACCAGCAGAGAATTCCACGTACCACCTGAAGTTGCTCGCGTACCAGAGCAGGAAGTACTAGTGGTACACGTAGCACAGTTTGAGAAGCACTGGTCCAGTGGATCCATCACAAACCTTTGTAACATAAGGTTGCTTGTTCAGGACCTGCCTCTGTTTCAAGATGGTTTATTTACATTGTTAACCATATTAGATGTTCAGTGTTACCAATGACCAGTACGTCATCTCTTTTAATCTACTCATCCTTTGATAACCTGAACAACATCCAATGTACAACATCCACATTTTAAGATAAGATAAGATAAGATAATATATTCCTTTATTGTCCCACATGGGGAAATTTCATTGGTGCAACGCAGGTAGATACAGAGGTAGATACAGAAGAACAGATCACTTATAGGAAGTCTGAAAAACACTTTCAGTAGAAGATCTCCTATAAATAAATAAAAACTCCCATAGACAAATAAATAAATAAATACCATTGCATGTATTTTGGATGGGATCCTTAAAACCAATGCTGAGTTAATGCATCTCCAGTTGAAATAAAACTTCCTCCTCTCCTCTCACACTCTTTCTTCCACACACCTGGGCCCTGCCACCATCAAACATCTATGTCTTTATATTGCAACAGTTACACCACAACTCCTGACAAACCAAGGTGAGAACCCAAGCCGCAGATGAGTATCCAGCGGAGCTGACGTGAGGCAAATCGCATCATATGAATAGAAGATGAGGCGTGGGGGGGGTCTCCGGGGAGGGGCCCGAGACATATCGCGGTTCACAGTGAAATGTCAGTGTCTGCCGCGTCAAATAAACAGGATCTGTGTGGAGGTGCAGAAGGGAGGGCCCAGGAGACCACATGGAAACAGACATGCAGGACGGAGGGACGAGTCCGGAGGATAAAGGCTATGCACACAGAGAGAGCGTGTTGGGGTAGCAATATTTTTAGTACTGCAAAAGAATATTACTGAAGAAGAAGGACAACATTTTGGTCCAAGTTTTAGCTCAAATAAGAGAAAAAAAAGGAATTATACCTGGATGTAACAACTGGTTTATTATTTGAAGTTGTGTAAATGAACAAAACCTTGAATAATTCACACAATTTGGCATAAAAAAATACCACAAAAAAAATACCACAAAAATGAAAACTATTAAAATGAATGTAATGTTCTTGAGTGAAAGTGTAATACTCCTTATAATTTCCACAAGCGAATGGAGGAATATAGTGTCATTTTATTAGTGTCCCTTGAGCTAATTGTTAGTTTTGAGCTTTTTAACAGTATCATGTTCATCTTCTTTCTAATGAAGCTGCTCCATGTCTTTATACCTCATACATCAGGGGTTTACAACTAATTATTAATAACACAGAACATCCAAAATTAACAGTCTTTATAATTTTAATTGTGATTAATTTGTGGGTTTTCTGTAATTATGCCTATTACCAAAAGCTTTTTCTTAACATCTGAACAGCCTTCACACTTAAGCCACAGTAATGACTGATTTTAACAAAGGTTTAATATTTCCGTCCTTCTTCTGTCCTCCTGCTCACAGCTCCTGTTCCTCGCTGCTCTGTGTGCTTCCTGTGCCCCGCTGGACACTCAGAGGTTTTTGTGGAGCGTTGGTCTCATTTCTGATCATTTTCACAGCGTGTGGTGCAGCTAATTGTCTGCGCGCACATTTAATTGTTGATTTAACATCACCCTGGTGTTTAATACTTTGAACACTTGTTGCTACATGATTACTGGACCAATTATAACAAAATAAAAACAGACGTAACAGTCTCATTTGTTGCAATGTTTGCGCAGCAGGACTTTTATCCTGTTTTGTCAGGTTCAAAAAATCTTGTTTTCACATGCGTTCAGCACAGGAGCAGGAACTGGCTCACATTCGCCGCCTGTGTGAAATCATAACGTGCCACATTTAAATAACACCTAAATTGCACCTAACTAACCAGGCTAGATTTTAATTAAAAACTGAAAATAACTTTGGGGTCCAGACAGATCCAGACAGCGGGGCCCCAGTTGCGGACCCCTGCCATTCAATTTCACCAGTTTTGTTGTTTTACTGTGGAATTTACAATTTTTGACAATAGATTTTTAATGTTTCAGTTGATTCAGTTCTAGCACCCTCTGCTGGTGCACTGTTTGGACAAATGTCATGCTAAATTGGTTTCCCCCCCTGAAAATGAGATCCAAATGTCATTGGGACTATCCTGGTTAAATTCATTCATTCATTTTCTACCGCTTGTTCCCGTCAGGGGGTTGTGGGTGACTAGAGCCTATCCCAGTGACTTTGGGCCTTAGAATCCTGATTAAATAAAGAATAAATACATAAATGATATGAAGCACTCATAGCAATACATCTCTGTCCACTGAATAAATCCCTTCCAAAGTCTGAATATCTTTGCTCTCCTTCCAAACCTGCTCTTTGTCTTTTCTGTGACAATGTGGACATAACTGCAGCACATTTGTGTGAATGGAGCAGAGTGTGGGAGGGCGGGCCGTCCCTTTACACAGCCACATACACAACTGTATCACTGTGTCACTTTCAGCAGTTTTTCAAGATGACAGTCCAAACCAACCAATATCACAATTGTTTCCCTTTAACAAAGCTTCAAATTCAAAATGATGGGCCGTTGTGGGGACTATCCACATGTATGTAAAAACATCGCTCTCAAAAACAGCTTTCAACGTTAAAAGTAGAGCGGTAAAATAATGTTTGGTCCATTTAAATTTTGTACTTTTCTAATCAATCAGGACCACATTGTGCAGCCGAGAGAAGACTGTTTTTGGTTTGAATTGTTTCATCATCTTTTTGTACAAATGATCGATCTGTAATTGCAGTTTTAAAAGCTGAAGCAGTTTTCCTTGTCTTCTGCTGAACTGAATTGTAAAGTAAAGTAAGCCCTTATGACATCACAATGCTACGTCACGCCGTCACGTGACGATGTGTGCAGCTAATCGTTTTAGCATATCATCCAGAAGTTAGATGCTGTTGCTACATGTGAGGGACAAGTGTTTTTTTTGCTACAGGTGGGTTAATTTTTTATTTCATTTTATTTTTTTGAGTATTTTGCAAGTTATTCCATTAAATGCAAAACATTTATTGTCCGAACTTCAGTAGCTGGGTCCACCCCACGAATAAGAGAGTTTGTTTGCTGAAAACCATGGAATTGGTGAGTCGCACTAGCATTTAGTTTAACATCTCATTCAAATTGGAATATCAAGTTGGAATATTCTAGCCATTTAAATTGTTTTGCTCGGTTTTGACTTTTACGCCTGTTATTTCAAAATGTATTTAAGCAAACAAAGGGCAATTTTAGCAGGCTTTACAATTTATTTGCTATGTATTCTTGTCATGTGGTTGGAATTTGAAGCACTGGAATTTCCCCATTTTGGGACAAATAAAGGCTTATGTTATTTAACTTAATGTCTAAAATCTAAAGCGCTGTATTATCTACCAAAGTAAACTTTTTAGCTGTCATCTTTAAAATGTTCCTCTATCTAAAACAATTACCTATTATTTAAAAAAAAAGTCCAGATTACTACAACTGAACCTTTTCTACAATTAATCATAGTTTACATAAAATAACATTGACAATTTTTTCAGTCAGCTTCAGCTTCAGTATGCGATGTCTCAAAATGTTGGCCGTGAACCTGAAAACTTTCAAAACCATTTTGGCCCTGGAAAAACATGACTCTTGTGGTATTGGACAGGACTTCCAACAAATCACATGTTTAATGTTGGCTGCTCTCTGACTCTGCTCTAATGTGATGTCAGCGCGGGGCTTTCTAAAGGAAGGATCACTTTCCCGTGTCCTTGAGGAGCACTCAGGCATGTGACCTTGACCACCGCAGGGTCCTGGGGGTCCTGAAGCCTTCACGTGTTTCAGCACTAGCAAAGAGGATGACTCACAGGTCTGCTGCTTTCACTTGACTTTGAAATCACTGTTTCAATCTCTGTTATAATGTATGTATTGAAGGTGAATGGTGGTCTTTAAACATGACCAGTTATTTTTAGCAGTTAGTGGTGTAGGGGTGTATGCACATTTCCTTCTTTGCGAAGAATGCAGCAAATTTTCGGAGCCGGGATTTGAACTTGCAACACTCTGGTCAGCTGCACATGGAGCCTGGCATTATGTGCTGACGCATTAACCACAACCTTACTTTCAGACACAAATTGTAAATCCCTTCTCAGGTGGTCTCGTCCGTTTTTCTAAGCTTGTGTCCTCCACCAAAGGCCTGGGAGCTTGAGGGTTCTTCAGTATCTTTGCTGTTCCTGCACTGCACTTTTCTTGACTGAGATGTCTGATGTTTTTGGCACGGATCTGCTGTAGCCACTCCTCCAGTTTGGGGGCACTGCCCCGAGTGCTCCGATAACCACGGGCACCCCTTTCGCCTTCACCTTCCACGCCTTCTCCAGCTCCAGGAAAGACGTTGTGGTTGACATCTCTCCGAGCCCTGAGGAAATACCTCAGAGATGTCCACCACAATGGCTTTCCTCTGCTGTTTAGCCACCCACACAATGTCCGGTTGATTTCACATTACCATTCTGTCAGTCTGTATCTGGAAGTCCCACAGGATCTTGGCTCGGTCATTCTTTCCTTTCTTTGGAGGTGTTTCCCACGTTGACCTTGGGGTATCTTTGCACAGCCTACACCTTGGGTCTTGTCGCGTGCGGTCGATCTGGACCGCTATTTCTCCGGTGCTCAGGGCCTGCTCCTGTGCTGCCATGATGAGTGCTTCTGTCCTTCAGTTCAGCCGGCTCTAGCCATTGTGGGATTTCTTGATATCAGCCACTTTAGTTTTGTTCTGGTCTCTATTCCAAATGAACGGTTCCTCATCTGCCTCGATGAACTGCCTCTCCTCCTCAGTGGTTCTGGCTCAACAGTCTCTCTGCAAATTGAGCAACGTCTACATGCCCATCTGTGGGATTCAGATCCCCTTCACTGTGGGTCTTCTCGAGGTTTCTACATTTTCCCTAAGCGGTTTTGTAGTTTTTCCTTGCCAAAAAGGAGGATCTAAGGGCAAGAGCTTTTGGGACGTTTGCTAATAGCGATGATAGCATCTCCAGCAAATACATTTAGATGTCTTGGATGTGTCCATGATGTCCATGATGATCTCTCTTCCAGCATCCTCTGGACATTCACTGAGCACATCATCCTCCCCCCCAAAAGACTTTGTCTGACTTCACATAAAATGTTAACGCGTTGATAAAACGATAGTAGCTTGATAGACCCTGCTCACCTCTAGTGAACATCTCTGAACATCCTTTGGAAAGTTTATATTTAGAAGTTATGAACTCTCCAAATAATGTCACCTGTCGCGCATGTTTGTTTACTTAATCCACATGGTCACGGGCCCTAGGGGCCCTACACCACATCCCATTCAACCCAAACTGTGAGATGACCACATTGAGATAGTCTCAAGAGGATGAATGTTTCTTGTCAAAAACTGTAATTGTCAATTGCCTGCGTTTAGACCTTAGACATGTCAGAATGACAGAAGCAGAACACGCGCTTTTGTCTCAGTGAGAATCTCACGTCTTCTGTGATTGGCTGAAACCTCATGCGGCTTTGTGTTGGTCCTTCTTCCGGTCAGTGCGCAGCGCGTCACTAGAGCAAATCTCTTGATCATTTGCTGCGCCGCGTCTTGCCGCAAAAAAGCTTTTCCAACTTTTCTGCACCAGCCGCGTTGGCGATGGTGACGCCCACCGCGCTCCCCGCGCGGGCCACGGCGCGCCGTGCTCCCCCGTACGCACCCGCGTACTCCGCGCACGCACCAGCCGTACTCCGCGCAAGCACCCGCTGCCTAATGTTGGCCTAATGCTCGTTGCTGAGAGAGTTTTTTAACATTTCAAAACAATTACTGCCACCACGATGTATTGAAGCTTCAAAGCAACAAAAAGACGAAAATTGTAGGTCCCCCCCTTTTTTTTAGGACCCACTCATAATGTATATTATTTAGTTTCAAATAGCAATGATCCTTATGTTTGTCACAGAAAACTGAAGGATACATAATTTATAAAATCAATATTCTACGCAAAACATTGTATTATTATATGTTTTTGAAATTTGCTAATTATCAGCTAATAAAGTGTTTTATTTTTGTCACATCTTGTTTTTTATTAGTCCCACAATCTTTTACCCTGCCCTACGTCTACCCTGAACTCGACTTTGGTCCGTGCTGCTGCTCCGCTTCCCTCCTGCAGAGAGCTCCACACACACTCTTGTTTGTGGAGCGGACTTCAAACCCTCTGCTGCTCTGGCTGCCATGTCGTCTGCTCATTTCTCTGGACAGATCTGTGTGTATGTGGATAATTCGTGTGAGTGTGGGATCGCCCCTGCTGCTTGGGCCCCCGGGGGACACTGTGCCGCTTCTCTCAAGGTCAGGGGACATCACAAACTGGGGCCGATCAGGCTGACACAAGCATACACCAGCCTCCTCCTACTTTGCTTCCTTGCTTCCTTGTCTTCATAATTTCATAATCCACAACATGTCAAAACTTTGATATGTTTCATGCAGTAAAATGGTCATTCCCAGCACATGGTCAACAGAAAGGTAATATAATGAGGAACAGGGAGTAGCTGAACACATAGGTGGAGCTTGTGGAAGAAGTGGTGAAGCTAAATGAAAGATCTGTGTTTAAAGAATTATTAAAAGTCCTTTTTATCCATGCTCTTATAAACTAGTGTCTTTGCCAAGGCTTAAAACGTGAAATGATGGGAAATTTTTGATCGGGTCATGTAATTGAGGACATTTGACCATATGCAATGAAAAGAAAGGTAATATAATTAGCAATAATAAGTAAGTAAGTAATAATAAGTATTAAAATTGCCCTCGCCCTCAATTTGCCGGACAGAAAAAAGGATGTTAAACCCCCAAATAAAGTACCCCACTACTATTAAAAGGAAATAAAATCTAACAAATTTAGGAAAGTTAAATTAAAGCAGGGCGATGAAACAAATAATATTAATTTCTTTCATATTGCTTTTATAAAAATAGATAAATACAATAGTCAAATAACAATGGCATTAATGTCGGCTAAATCCATAATTTCCTCAAAATGCACGATATCTTTTAAGTGACACAACAACCGCAAAATGAAGAGACAAGAACGCCTGGAAGTTTACAAAGGTCATATGGATGGATCGCCTTGGTAAGTTCAATTATAATTAAAAAAAAACACAACTTGATGAACATTGATGAACAAAAGTGCTTTTTTAATTTTCTTTCTTATGCATCTGAAGACTGTATCAGCACTTATAGAAACACTTTACATTAACAGCCGGGCGCGACGATGGACACTTAAAATGCCCCAAAAATGCATATTTAACCATCACAGGGACTTCGAAACTACGTTCAATAAGGTCAAATGTGACTTAGCTCTCTTTAAAACAGCAAACTGTGATAAAGGGCTTTTTATCAGTGGGAGGTGACTAGACATCCTCTTTCCTGGACACGTCCTATTATTTGGGGGGAAAAACATCCAGGAGGAATGTTTAAATTAAACTAAAATTTCTTTTGCGTCCTTTGTTCAGGCCATTTTTTGAAGTTTTGGTAAACATCTTGGCTGATCAGATGAAATCAGCAGCTCCTCTACTGCAGTGTGTGTCGAACCCTTTTCCCTCCTTGCTCCTCTGCGCTCTCACATCTGACACTGTGCTGCTCTTTTAGAACAGAATACACCTAAACATGTTAAATATTGTTGTGAAGACAGGTCCCAAACCAATTCTTATTTGACAGAAATTGGTCTAATAACTGCAGAGTTGTTAAATCAAATTCAAATCAGAAGAAATAAGGTTCTAGCAAATCCAAACTGCTGTGTTTTAGTCTGTCGAAAGGATGGGCTGAAGGTTCATGTCTGTGAAAGAGCAGGAGCGGGAACAACCACATGGACTGAAAATAAACCCGTGAAAAACATATTATCGAGTTGTAAAATGCTTTGTAAAACAGCAGATTTCACTTTCACAATATTCAATTCAAACCAATTTAAACCCATTTGGAGCCAGGACTATTCTGATCAAATAATGCATACAAAAATAAAGAGCCAAATAAATCCATAGTTACATATTTTTTCTGCCTGCAAACAAGTCCTTTTCAGATCACCCGAATCTACCTGGATTGACAAGTGATTAAACATCATCATGAATAAAAATGTGATACCAGATATGTCCTGATTGTGCTGCCTCAGTTTGGAATCTGTTGGTTAGCACAAGTTCATTAAAGTACAAGAGCAGCTGCTGGAGGGCTTCCAGCAGCTGCTCCGCTCTGACCGACTGGGAGATCTCTCCAGGGGGAAACCACGCGTAGGAGGAGTCTGTTTCTACAGCAACAACAATAACGCCCGGTATTCAGATGTGACTGTGATCGCAAAACACTGCACTTATTCTGGACGATTTTAACAAGGGGAATCTCAGCCACAAACTACCAAAGTAAAGACAGTATATTAAAAGACCAGAGAGCAGAACACGCTGGATCACTGCTACACAACAGTCAGCAACGCCTTTCACAGACTACGTCATGGTTCACCTGATCCCCACGTACAGACAGAGGCTGAAGCTCTCCAAACCTGTAGTGAGGCCTTCTAAGAGGTGGACCAGTGAGGCAGAGGAGGAGCTACGTGTGTGTTTGGACATTACAGACTGGGAAGTTTTCAGAGCTGCCACAGATAGTTTGGATGAGTCCACGGACACTGTGACGTCACACATTCGATTCTGTGAGGACAGCATTATACCAACACACACCAAAGTCACCTTCAACAATGACAAACCCAGGTTCACACGAAAACTGAGGCAGTTGAGGTGGCAGAAGAGAGCTGCACACAGGGTGACGGAGAGCGCTACAAAGATGTGAAGTACGGAATTAGCTGGGAGGTGTCGAGAAGTTAGATCTCAGTACTATACACATCTGAAGCAGCAGTTCTCTGACAACAACGCCGCGTCTGGGTGGAGTGGGCTCCGGCTTCTAACCAACTTCAAGCCCAGAGCCCCCATGCTGCAGATGACCGGAAACTGGCTCAGCAACTATGTGACCACCCCCTATGTTTGTGAATTCTGTTCATTAGCAATGGCAATAAACCTTTTCTGATTTCTGGACTGTGTCTCTCGGCTGGCCTGGGCACACCTCAGGATCCCCCGGAGGAGTTGGACGAAGTGTGTCTGGGGACCCGGCCCCGGATAAGCGGAAGAAAATGGATGATTTCTGGCGTTATGTTGAGTTTAGCACGGGTCATAATATACGGTTTAGTCTCGAGATGCTCTATGTACCTACGTTTTGGAATTAAGAAAAAAAAACGTAGATTCTTGGGAGTGTCTGTGCACGTTTAGACTCTCAACTGAAATTCAGTTGGCGGTTAAAAAAAAACAGATTGGGCACTTTGTTTCAGGCTGAAGCTCCGCCCCTTTCTTCACCCGCATGTCCAAGATACATGGCCGAAGTCTCATGACACAATAACAAAGTCTATCAACCTCCGGCCTTGGGTGCTAACTAATAAAACAATAGTGTTGGGTTTCTGTGTAAATCTGTTGCTCTTATGACACGGACAACTGAAAGTAAAGCCCTAAATGTAGTAACAGTTAGTCTAAGAGCTCAAGTGTTTCAGTTAAAGTGACATGTCGAAGTTTAGTCTATACATACTACGAGAGGCGAGGATCGTTCTCAAAGTCTTTTTATTTGATGAAAACATGGAAAAACAGGCAAAACAGCAGCGTGTTGTTCGTCTTGCAGCTGAGATTCGACTCTTCACAAGATTTAGCTGTGTTATATAAAGCTGTTGCTTGGGTCTGATAAAAATGGCCTGACGTTCGCTATGACGTCCGCTCTAAGATTGTTTAGACTAGTCCACAGATAATCAGAAAATACACAGAAAGTTCATTGTGACCCATATGCAGTAAGATCGTCGTGACTCATGATAAATAGGACACAGACATGACAATAAATTGATCAATATCCACACATATTAGCAGACTTGCAGCAGGTGAAGTCAGGTGTGGAAGTCGGGCAGCAGCTTTTGAACAGAGAGTCTTCCTGATTAATGCAAGCGTCCACATGTAAGGTGAAAACATATTTACCATGAGTTCCAGAGAACCACAGGATAATGCTCAGGTCACCACTGAGACATTGGTAAACCAAATGGGAAAGTAGGAACCAACTCCTCTGCTGGTTGTAGTCTGTTGATAGTGGAAATTTGTTGTAATTAGGCCCGAGCCCCAGCAGGGCGGAGGGCCTATTGCTCCCGCAACGCTGCCGAAGGAAGCGTTGCAACTGTCTGACCAAACATGCGGGCTGCGCCCCGTCGGCCCTGGCAAGTACAGTGAACTAGCCCATGCCGAAGGCATGGATCATGCATACTTACTCCTGCTATGACAGAAGTAGCCCATTCACAAATTGTTGACAACAGCAGCGCGAAGCGCTGCATTCCTCCAAAAACCCTCCTGGCATCGTCCTGTACGCGAGAATCCATGCCGCAGGCATGGGCCATGCTTGTATCTGCTCAAATCAATGGAAGTCTATGGGGAGTGGGCGGGGCATCCCGACGGAATGGGGAGTGACGAGCGCGTAAGCGCTCGTAATGATGATTCCACCCCATGGCGGCATGGGGAAGGCTTAGAGCTTTCAAACGATGTATAATTTGTTGTTATAGTGGAAACGGCTATATTGTTTTTGCTAAAAATATTATTATTTTTATTATTTTTCTTGTTCTTCTGCTTTTTGAGCTCTAATGCTCAAAAACTCACCAAACTTTGCCCAAAATTCCGAATCGGCGAAAAATTTGATTTTTTCTGGGCCATTTTTTTTTTCGTTAAAAAATGGCGCGACAGCGCCACCGACAAAAGTCAAAATACATTGCGCCTATGGGAGACGCCCCGAGGTCAACTTTGGCGCAAAGCTACGAAATTCGGGACACGCATTCCTCTCGTGAGGACAAAAAAAAAAATATTATTGTGGCCACGCCCCCAGACTTACCCTATGGCCGCCATCTTCCTTTGAAAATGAAAACACGCGGTGTTAGCCATTTTGTTCACGTCAAACTTTGACGAACTCCTCCTAGGGCGTTTTGCCAACCAACCTCAAAATCGGCGGACGTCCTCTGGACAAGTGGGGCATCTAAAGTTATAAAATTTTTTGAGATACCTTTACCGGTCTGTGTGCGGCGCAGCCGCAAAGTTGGACAACTTATTTTGGAATATTGCAGATCTAAAAATTGCTCCCATTTGATCAAAACGAGTCCGATTAGGACCAAATTTGAATCAGTTGTTAAACTTTCAAGTTTGGACCAGTTTATGATGACAAAATTGAAATGGGCGCGATAGCGCCCCCTACAGAGTTGCCTTTGAGTGAACATTGATGGACAAAAACTGGTTTTACACAAATGTTCTAAACTTTGCCCAAAATTCTATTTTGGGGTCCCGAGCAAAAGGCCAATCAAACTTATGCCTCATTTTTTACGGCGTAGTCGTAGCCATGACGGAAACCTCCCATGTTATCCCTATGGGAAAATTGCTAAATCTCTCGAATATCCACATTTTTCTGTTTCACACTTTAACGAACTCCTCCTAGGGCGTTTTGCCCACCAACCTCAAAATCGGTGTACGTCCCCTAGACAAGTGGGGCATCTAAAGTTATCCAAATTTTAAGGATAACTTTTACGGTCTCTGTGCGACGGAGCCGCAAACTTTTCCCTGAATTCTGACTATTTGGCCTTCAGAGTGGCCTATAAACAAATTTTTCCAAATGACATTATATTTTGCACAAAATTCTAATTTGCAATCCTGATCATAAAAGTATGAGAGCCAAAGTCATATTTTGTACGGCGTAACCGTAACGATGACAGAAACATCCCATGATATCCTTATGGGAAATTCGCGAAATTGCTCAAATCACCACATTTTTACGCTTCACACTTTAACGAACTCCTCCTAGGGCGATTGTCTGATCAAACTCATATTTGGGGAAAATCATCTACACAAGCGGGGCATCAAAAGTTATCCATATTTTGATTCTAAGTGCTACGGTCTCTGTGTGGCTGACCCGCATATATATGTCACAAATGGGAAAACAGCGGAATCTCTAAAATGACCACATTTTTACGCTTCACACTTTAACGAACTCCTCCTAGGGCGATTGTCCGATCAAGTTCATATTTGGGGAAAATCATCTACACAAGCGAGGCATCAAAAGTTATCCATATTTTGATTCTAAGTGCTACGGTCTCTGTGTGGCTGACCCGCAAATATATGTCACAAATGGGAAAACAGCAAAATCTCTCAAATTACCATATTTTTATGTTTTACACTTTAACAAACTCCTCCTAGTGCGTTTTGCCCACCAACCTCAAAATCGGTGTACGTCCTCTAGACAAGTGGGGCATCTAAAGTTATCCAAATTTTAAGGATAACTTTTACGGTCTCTGTGCGACGGAGCCACAAACTTTACCCAGAATTTGGACTATTTGGCCTTCAGAGTGGCCTATAAACAATAAAGTTTTTCCAAATAACATGACATTTTGCACTAAATTCTAATTTGCCATCCTGATCATAAAAGTATGACAGCCAAAGTCATATTTTGTACGGCGTAACCGTAGCGATGACAGAAACATCCCATGATATCCTTATGGGAAAATCGTTGAATTGCTCAAATCACCACATTTTTACGCTTCAAACTTTAACAAACTCCTCCGTGGGCAATAGCTCGATCAAGCTTTACTTTGGGAAATATCATCTACACAAGCGGGGCATCAAAAGTTATCCATATTTATATTCTGAGTGCTACGGTCTCTGTGCGGCGGAGAAGCAAATTTGACTGACACTTGTGTTCATTTGCACTGGATTGGCCATGTCCAATGTGTCGCCGTCTGTCAAGTTCTTTTTTTATTCAACACAATAAGGGCGCCATCTTTATCAAGTCGAAAGCGCAGAGTCGGAAGGCCGGCGGCCTGCGAGGGCCGTTGGATGCCGCTTGCGGCTTTAATTAATATTATTTTTTAGTGGATGCATCAGTTAGTCACGCAACATTTTGAAGAAGTTTTGCTCTCTCTCTGACAAGAACTTTGTGTTGATGATAACAAACGACTTCAGTTTTCAGACCTTTATTTCCCTGAATTCTATTACAGCATTGTTGACTAAAACAAAATCCTTTCAAGTTAATTATGATCTCTTCCTAAATTTCCACAATGATTATTCTGTGTGTGATATGATTTTTCAAATGGAGAAAAAAAATGTATTTACTGCTGCAATATGCTTCCCTGATCCCCATTTCACGCTCCAGTGTCTAAAGTCTAATGAAGCCTATGGACGAATCTTACAATATGCCCTAAATCTTAAGTTACTCTTCCCTAATATATGTGCACTCGCAAATGGCTCATTATTAGTGTCACCGCTTTATTGAGTTATATTATTTGAAAGAAATAACAGTCTAATTTGAACACAGCTGGCCACTCGTCCCTCCTCTGACCAGCAGTTATGTCCGCTGTGTAAGCTTTGCATTTGTGTCAGATCCCGTGGGTCGTGAGTGGTTTGGGCATCGACTGACCAAATGGACTGGTTCTTATTAAAAGCTTAAATTAGACTCAATTATGTCCATTAGTTTTACAGTGATTAAAGGCTAAGTGGTCGCTAAGTAGGCTCCATATATCGGATAACAACGTCTTAATGGCATTTTCTCAGGGAATCACACTCAAAGCATGAGATTTATTTGCGCTTTAGCTTATGTTGAAGGACACATCTTATGCAACATCTACATTCTCGCTCTTAACGTGGAGTTGCATTAAGCTTCATTCACGTTTTTATAATCCTGTTTACAAGCTAACTTCTCTGCTCTTGTTGTTGTTGTTGTTGTTTTATGGCGGTTGGCATCCAAGTGTTGCATTACCGCCAGACTTTATTCCTCTTTCTCTGAGCCTCACAAAACACTTAAAAGTAGCTTCAAAGGTCGGAATCTCCGGTCGGAAAGTACACACAAACAACTACAGTAGGTAAACAGAAAACACAGAAGAAGAAGAAGAAGAAGAAGAAGAAGAAGAAGAAGAAGAAGAAGAAGAAGAAGAAGAAGAAGAAGAAGAAGAAGAAGAAGAAGAAGAAGAAGAAGAAGAAGAAGAAGAAGAAGAAGAAGAAGAAGAAGAAGAAGAAGAAGAAGAAGAGGAAGAACAAGAACAAGAACAAGAACAAGAACAAGAACAAGAACAAGAACAAGAAGATGAAGATACACATATTCTGCATTATACGTATTGTTATTGGCATTCAAACGTGCCCTTGTGCACATCTGCAATTTCTACGCATGACTTCAGGTGTTTCCTCATTAGGATTTGTGTTAGAGGGAATTACTATGAGGAGACAATAAAAAAACCTAGCTTGCCCCCAACATGCTAATACCATCATGCAGTTTTAATGTAATTATCAGAACTAGTCGAGCAAAGATTCATGAACTTCAATGAACTCCAAAGACGTCAAAAATATGAGTATTTTCTGAGGCTTGAAGCACAACAACCTCACAATCAGGAGAAATGACACAAGCATGAAAGAAGCGAAATACAACTCCAAATACGTTTTGGATGAGGAAACAATATTATTACACGGTTAACCACATACATGTGTCAAATACTGCTTGTGTAGCTATAACCTGCTCAAAAAAAAAAAAGAAGTCTACTTTGCATAATATATGTCGTTTTGAGGCCTGACCCATGCACAGAGGGTTCACAGCAGTAATAGTTGTGGTTTCTATGTGTGAAGAAGAGATGCTTTTGTTCACCACTGACTGAACCCCTGCACTGGAGCTGAACCTGCCCATGGTTCTCTCTCCTTTGCCTTAGCCCCACACGCAGATCATACATCACCTCTTCTGCTGAGAGAACGGGGGTTAGTGTTTTATTAAGCAGTCACACGCTTTACATTCAAGCAACTGAACATGGGAAACCTTTTCATGAACCGATTTTTCCATATGTATCTTTCATTATGGCATATATGTGTGTAATTATGCTGTAAAATCCTGAAAGAAATAGCTACTTTATAAGACTTTGGGGTAGAGTCATGGCAGTGTCTTCTGAAAAAGAGTAATGTAGTTGAATGGACTGATTCCACAACAACATTGCAGATGGCAAATGGTCAGACAACAGACCAGTTATGATCAGTATGTTTTATCTTCTTTAACAGTTGTTTTGTTTGTACCTAATCTAATCAAAGTCCCACATAACTCATAATTCATGCACAAATGTCTGAACTTTCTGCTCAAACGGCTCCGGGATACCAAAACCATCCAGGCAGAAGAGGGTCCTTAGAATATAGAGAAATAACTTCAGCAGACATAGAACATTTATAGTGTTAATGATTTAGCAAAAGCAACAGTTTTGCATTTATATAGTCATATTTCAGTTCATAGGTGCTGTAAACACTTGGAACTTTTCCCTCAGCCGCCTTCAGCTCGTGCAGACCGCTGCGATTTTTTTTTTGCTATTTTATTTTTCATCAGAACATAAAACATACACAAACTCAACAACACTCTTTACACCAGAAGAGGGGGTAAAAAACAAACAACAACAACAACAACAACAACAACAACAACAACAAACAAAACAAATGATACGGGAAATAAAAGTAAAATCAAATTAATAATAATGTTAATAATAAATTAAAAAACTCAAGAGCTTGCTAGACTTGGTGAGGCTTAAGTTTTAGGAGCAAACGTTGAGAATAAGGGAGTGGCATCAGAAAAAAGGGGCGGAAAGAATAAATAAAATTACATTTCATTGGTGTACGTATCCATACATAAACACACATATATATATATATATATATATATATATATATATATATATATATATATATATATATATATATACATATATATACATATACATACATACATACATACATATATGTACCTGTCATCTATACACAAAGAGGAATTACTCAAAATAATTCAAGATAATTGTCCCATTTTGACCATTGTCTTCTAAATTTGTCTATTTTTAAGTTGAGTCCTGGGGTTATTTGTTCCATTTTGCGTATGTCTGTTCTGATATTTATCCAGTCCTGTGGCGTTGGAGCGGTTTAAGTCATCCATTTTTGTGTAAGCGCTTTCCTCCCAGCCGCCAGGAGTATATTCCACAGATAGTCTTCCTTTGTGTCCTCTGTAGGAGGTTTGAGGCCCAAGTACATAATTCCGAAGTTAGACCGCTGCGTTTTCTAACCAACACACCAGACGTCAGCACATCGCCCCGGTTCTTTTTGCTCTCCATTGGCTTCCCGTTTCTTTTAGAATTTCTTTTTGTTTTTAAAGCTATACATGGCCTGGCACCATCTGGCTGAGCTTCTGTCTGCCCCGAAACCCAAGCAGGGCTCTAAGGTCTATAAGGGCTCTAAGGTCTATAAGGGCTCTAAGGTGGACAAATCAGTTTATGCTGGACGTCGCCGGAGCCAGACTCAAACACTGGGGTGATCGAGCCTTCTCTGTCGCTGGCCCCCTGACAAGCTCCCTTCCCGACATGCGCACCATCACAGACTTTTGCCTTTCTAAATCTAGGCTTAAAACTTATTTATTCAGACTGGCTTTTAGTAGTGACACTTTATCATGTACAGATTGTTTTTACTTAGTACTTTTTTTGTATTGACTTGATTTTTATTGTGAAGCACTTTGGTCACTTTGAGTGTTTTGAAGGGCTCTATAAATAAAGGTTGTTTGATTGATTTTATGCCTGGACTGATGCAGATTTGCTGTATTTTTCTTTTCTTTCCGAAGTGGCAAAGAAAATGTGTGATACAGATTCTAAGGACATTTACTGGAAACAGATTCAAATCTCAGCTGTACAATGTTCAACAAAAAACATTATGTGTCAATTATTAAAGTTAAACTGCTGTGTCCATAGTCTGTCAGTTCAGTTCAGTAGATGTTGAATTTGATTCAAAAAAATAAATACAAAAAATAACAGATTTGTAAAAAGTGTTGTTTATTTTCTTTTATTTTGATGTCAAAGCAACATCTCAAACCCAGACAACAATAATTACAGCACATGGCTTTTGTGCTCCCAACACAACACATTTGAACATTGTAGACTCGGGGTCATAATGACACTAGGAGCTACTACAGGAGAGTTGCTTTGATAAAAAAAAGAAAAATGATTTGGAAAATTGAGCAGTTAAAAAATCTATTGTTGTTTCTTTGTGGCTTACTGGAACCTTCTGCATTTGAAAAGCAACTGTAAATATCTCTGAATCTGAATAATTTCCACTAGGGACTCACCAATTCCGCCTTTCCCCAAACTTTATTACAGCTTTATTACCTTTCTACTACTTTAGTACTTTTTTTCAGTACTTGCAGCCACCAAGTACCAATATTGATACCATGCATTATTTTCATAAAGGTTCTAAGAATAGATCCATGGTTCTAATACAGTAGTAAAGAATTATCATAGTAAATTAACCATTGACGGCAACTTACTTACCTTTACTAGTTAGGCTAATTTCCCCCCCATTGCTAACTGCTGTAGCCACTTTAACATGTTATACCTCTTTTGAAAGATCAACATACTGTCACTGCCACTGTCATAAACACAAGTATTACACTGGTATCACTGGTGAACTGTGAAGACATTAAGGAGTCCCAAATGTTTTATACTAATGTGTCAGTCACATCTGATTTAGGAGTTTCAGTCAGAATGTGCAGAACAGTTATTGAGCCTCTTTATGAATAACTCCTCCTCTCTGTTCAGAGCTCACTGCTGCAGCTGAGAGATGAGAGCTGCGTGTTAAAATGAGATGCAGCACATTTACACTTGTCTATGTGGTGGCAATACCAAGTGCCAATACAAGCAGCTAGTATTGATGTCTCAACCGGAATCAAACCCGCAGCGCTGCAGGCCACCCGCACGGGACACATGTGCGCACCATTTGTCCCTTTCCATTGTTGGCCCGCCCTCTTCATGTAAAAAACATATTATTTCTCAATTAGTTGTCAATCAAACAATTGCATTGCTGTCTCAGCCAGGCTCGCCGTGACCTGCGGCAACATGAGCGCTGAAAAGAAACCAAAAAGACCCCTCCTTTTTCTGTTTTCCCTCAAATGTGGGGAGAAAGCAGCGAGCAGGCTTGGTTATGCTTAGGATTTAAAAAATGACCACAAAGTCTTGTTCTGCAGTGGCCTGACCCGCCAGCCCGGCCCACATTCTGTTCAAATGCGTCTCGGTCTGGAATCGGACCATTGGAGGGTGTCAAAAAAAACTTTCCCACATTTACCGCTCCAACCATCGCCACTAATTTGCATCACGTGTCTCTCAAATGTGGAAGACTTTGTGTCACGTGTCTCTCAAATGCAGAAGACTTTGTGTCATGTGTCTCTCAAATGCAGAAGACTTTGTGTCATGTGTCTCTCAAATGCGGAAGACTTTGTGTCACGTGTCTCTCAAATGTGGAAGACGTCTCACAAATATTTTCGGAACATTTAGAAATAAATATATAACTTAATTTACCTGAGATTTACAGAGTTTAGTGCGTCGCTTGTTGACTCAGCAGAAGTCGGCAACGTTTCTCAGTCTGTGTTATTTTTATTCTTTACTCGTAATCCATCATTTTAGGTTTAGACACGAACGGACAATGCGTTTGTCAATCACTCCCTTTGGAAATTGGCGCGACTGGGTTGGATCCCAGACCCTCAGGTTTTGCAATGTAGTCTGTCAAAACATGTTGGGAATGGCTGGTCAGGCAAGTTCTGCTGGTGTCAAGCACAAAGGGGAGTGTTAATCAGCCTCATATTCATGGAGAGAGATGCAAAAGAGTAAGAGCGAAGCGAGCACCACAGCCATTTTAAATGTACCTCAATCATAAGTATAGCAGTCCTGAGAATAACGCTTGCAGCCTCTCAGTCCACAGTGCAGAGGTAGAAAGATGTGAAGATGTGAAGGGAGAAGAGCAGAGCAGAACATGCAACCAAGTGAATGGGTAGTGTGCAAAAATAGTACATCTGAAATACACCAGAAAAACTACTTCTCCCCAGACCCCACTACCCGTTTTGGGCTTCTGCCTGTACCGACAAATAACTTTGAAGTTTTTTGTATCAGGCCTATATGTTGAGATGAATAGACAATAAAATGTTTTTTTTTTTCCTAAATAAGCAATGAAATAAAGGTTTGTTTTTGTGAACGTAGCTCTCAGAAGTTCCCTGATATAGAGTAAAATGATTTGGCCCATTGCATTATATTAATACATTTATTCAAGAAGGATAAGACCATTTAAGAAAGGTATTGGGTCGGTATAATGGATAAAATATAAACTGTTCTGCAATGCATCGACCCACTTTATTTAGAGTAGCACATTAATAAATACTTCAACGACATAAAACCACAGCTGGTAAGAGACACGTGACATCGATCAGACGTTACCTCTGACAAAGTGGAGGCCAAACATGTCAGGCAAATGAGCTCATGGAGTAAACCTCAAAGACTATTTTAAAGTTATACAATGCCATATATTCAAGCAACTGTCATTTATCTTTTATTCTCTTTAACAAAGAAGACAATGTGCTGTTATGTTCTCATTGTATACTTCACTAGTGTGTATGTAGGACAATTTATGTAACTCACTTTTTGTAGATTCACTGATGCAATCATTTCACTGTGTGTAAAACGATATGGTGCTGTCCGTGGTGCTAAAGAAGTAGACTTCCCTACTCCAATGCTAATGTACTGGACGTGGAATTGCAACACGGTTGGAAATCCCAAGAAAGAAACAAGAAGTGGAACAAGACGTGAACATTCTTGTTAAATAGAATAAAGGGTAAATGACAATGTGTATCAACGCTTCTCTTCAGCATATGTTAACTTCTAAATGACAAGAATGAAACGTGGTTTTGAAATAATTGACCATAACATAATTTAATCTGTTAACAATTTGTATTAGTAAATTACTTAGGTAAATTAGATAATTTAATCACATGTGCTTTGTAGCGGGGCTCTCCCTCAAAAATATGGCGAAGTCAGATTTCAAGTGCTCCGGTGGATTTATTGTGCCAAAACCGAAGTGCAAAAATAGTGTAACAGTGCAAAATATATACAGTGAGCAAAAAGGTCCAAAAATCCAAAAACATATATTTACAGAGTTCCAACTATGAGTTCAACTTTAACTCGTTCTCTCTTTTAACTCTCTCTCTTTTACTCACTCTCTTTTACTCACTCTGCGCACACAGTTACCTTCTCTGATGTTGGAGACAGACTCCCCCCCCCCCCCAGCCAAGAGCGGCTCGCCTTTATTCCTCACTTGCCCCTCCCACTGAGCAAAATAACTAGCTAATTCAAATCCAAAATAAACTGACAATAAACTGTTGTGGCCTCTTCCTACAACATAATACATCATTAATTATATACACATGTTCAAAATAAAGCAATATAAACACATAGAATACCCGGTGTCACATGGTCAGCACCACGGCGCGAACAACGCGCATTTAAACTTCCAGGAAGTCCTGGCTCGGTTTCGACCCAATGCGACGCATCGGCGGAGCGCGGCTTCGTGACAAAACAGGTAACAATTGACGTGTGTATGCTTAGAATGAACCTAACGCGCGCAAGTGTGCACCCTTGGCGGATTAGTGACGGAGGAGTGCGGGGAAAGATGCGTGTGTAGCGTCTGATGCGAATGAATGAAACAGAGGGAAACGCGGGGAGCGGGGAATGTATGAGTGTGTGTTGGAAAGTGCGCGCGGGCATGAAGGGCCGCGCGGTTGCTCAGCAAATAAGCGCCGACACCAGTTAAAGACGGACTGGCTCCGTCACATGCTTTCAGTAGCCTAAATGCATAAAACTTCCTTTAGTCGAAATAGGCTAAGACCAATATACTGTGCAAATCCCCCTATGCACCACAACTACTATAATTTACTCATTTAAATGAAAAAATGCGGGGAAAATCTTGAGCCGTGGCTCACAGTGAGACGGGGACAATTAAAGATTATACTTAGAACCATTGTATGACCAAAGACCAGGCCATCGGGAGCACCAAAACTCCAATGCTATGCTATGCCCCGTTGTCACCCGGGCTGGCCGTTGTCAGCCGACAGAGCAATGCTGGATGCAGGAGCGCCCCGCAGCCCTCCCAGTACATTTGATAAGCCATAAAAATAACAGTTGACAGAAGTCTTCAAACTAGATTTGTTCCTCGGTTCTCTCTGTCCAGCTCCTCTCCCTTTACTGCTGTACTACGCACTGGTCCTGCCAGGAGAGAACAAGCACTTAGCTTAACTGCAACTGCTGAAATATACTTGGATGAGTGTCTAAATGTCTTCTCTCAAAAACTTTTACCCAGACAGAATCAAATTTCTTTTCGCTATGAAACCAACTTGGAATGATAAAGACTTGACACTGAGAGCAGCTCCACAACCTCAGATCTGATGGACCCCCAGTTTATAACTTCTGTGGAGAAACGCCACAACTGGGACCACTTTTATTCCGGAGGAAACGCAGAGCTCCAAGAACCCAAACATTTAGTATGTTAGAAAGGGAGACTACAACATCTAGAAGGAAATGGTGTATGGAATCTCATTTGAGAGGATAACAGGGTGAACTGAAGAGAAGACATTGCATTGCCAACAAAAAAAAATATGAAAAGTGCAGAGGCAATCAAAAGTTTTAACAGTGGAAGCGAAGCATTTTTGTGAGTAGAAAAAAAATCTCCAGTACTTGAGAGAGAGAACTTTGTGAGAGGAGTCTGGATCAGTAAATAGCAGCTAATGATCCTACGTTTTGGTTCTTCTCTTTGAGTATACCAAGTTACATCACAGGCTTTTGAGCTTTTGAGAAGTTTGAAAAGAAAGCATTTTACAAAAGGAACAACCCGAGTTTGCTGATTAATTTACCAGAACCAGAACATGAGTACTGACCTAAGATATGGGTTTAAGATGGATAGAAGAGTCTTGAACCACCAACAAGCAGGCGACTGTTCTCCTTTGACGCTAATCAAATAAAAAGTTTCACTTGTTACTCAACTTTCATTAGATAGAAACTATTTTGGACAAACGGCTTCCTGAGGGAACACGTCATGTTTGGATGGGTCTGGCTGTATAGAATTGTTAAAGTTAACTTCCATTTCAACTTCCAACTTATATTTGACGTCAGTTCTTGCCACTTTCCCTTTGTGCATGATCGAGAGGCCCCAGAGAGCCCAGCGGTGGTGGGACCCATCTGTCCTCATTAGGGGACCCTGAGGGAGCGCAGCCGGAGTTACTGGGTGTCTAACTGAATTGGGCGTCGGGATTATGCTGTCAAAATGCCGGGGCGGGTGTGACCTCAGCAGAGACTTCTCCACCGACCGCTCTTTACCCAGACATCAGAATAAGGCTCGACACTGCACTGAGAAGAAGAGAGGAGAACGAGAGAACTGGACAGCACCAGAGGCAAAACACATCTTTTATAGATTCTCACGGATGTGTCAGGGGTGAAGAAAAGAAACAGCTTTTACGGATAATATTTGCAGCTAAAGATTGGTGGATTTACATTGCAGTGGCCAACATATCTGCTCACACAACACAGCTCTTTCATTTGGTGGTATTCAGTTACAGTTGGGACATTTTTACACCTGTTTGTCTGTTTTACTGGTTGCATTCGGGACTACGCATTGTTTCAGTTTAATTTGGTGCACCACACTTCTGCTCAAACAAAACAAATCCTCCCCGTCGTCGGCAGTGCGAGTGGAAAAAGTGTAGGAAACAACAACAAACTAGAAGCCGCATTCGCCGATTAGAAGGAGGAAAGTGACCTGATGTCTCACTAGTCAACAAAACATTGACCTGCATCAAATTGCTAGCAATGTTTGTCTTTCTGATTTGAATTTAACATATATGACGGACTTCCACATTGGGTCATCAGGAGGCGCTGTTGAGCAGGCGAAAGTTTACTTTATGGGACGGCTTTAAAACGTTTAGAACTGAAACATTTTCATACAATAAACAACACTTTCTATCAGTCAAGCATGGTGTTGGTGTTGGCACTCCATCTACTGGCATCAGAGGAAATTACAAAGGGGAGACAAACAAAGCTAGCTTGCCCCAACATTGTAAAGAATATGAAAGAGTCCAACTAGTGTTTTTTTTTTTTCAGAAGCGAGAGGACTCATTAAACAGAATTCATGCAACTAGCGTGAATGAAGCTAAATATGATGTTTTTTCCTTTTTTTGAACGATTTAGTGAAAAGCTCAAACAATCAAATTCTGCATAATGTGTGTCCTTTCTAGAATAAAATAAACCTTTAAAAATGGTTGAACTACTAATTCAAAAATGTACATAAGGTAGTGATTGTCATTTTCTCCTGAAAGAGAAAACCCCTAAACCAGCTGAAATTACCTTGGCATTTGTTTAGTCAGAACTCTGAACGTCTCCCCCTTGCCGATGACATACGCCTTTTGATTGGCTTAATGATCTGTCCTTCGCTAGCGTCCATGCCCAACCTTAATATCAGCTCATTAACATTGAATAGACGAAGTTAAAGTAAATGTTTGTATCCGTAAC
This sequence comes from Eucyclogobius newberryi, assembly GCF_026437365.1. Lineage (NCBI taxonomy): Eukaryota > Metazoa > Chordata > Actinopteri > Gobiiformes > Gobiidae > Eucyclogobius > Eucyclogobius newberryi. Next base: position 16,519,020 of record NW_027315857.1, on the reverse strand, counting down.
GACACTTGAGCCTGCTTTCCAAACACACACAGCCTCCAAACCTCCACACAGTATTTCTCCTCCTCGCAATGTGTGAAGAATCTCCTCATTAGCGGCAGAGTAGTCGTCGGACAGCGGCGGCAAATCGCTGACAAATGCCCACCAGCTAATGCATTGTAAACTCATAATGCATATTCACAATAATGGTACACAAGCTACTTCAACATTTCTTCAACTAAAGCGGCGCTAAATCTACAGACTGCAGGCAGTTTGTCATGATGATGCCTCATTTTATGTGTGAACTTTGGAAGAACTCAACCAATTAAAAAGAGAGGGACAAATATGTAACACTGATCATATTTGAAACATTTGTTAAATAATAGTATAGTTGCCATGTAATTCAACTTTGGCATAATATGTGTTCTTTAAATTGACTTGTTTAACCATGTTTTAACATTGTCCCCACATCAAAAACATACCTGGAGTTACATTCAGCTCCATTAACGCTATTTTCATTCATCCTGGTTGGAAAATCTTCTCGCTTCCGAAACATCAAAAACATTCCATTCTGTATTTCCCTGATGTGTGACGATTTCTTGATCAGTGACGTGGCTCCGAGAATCTTCTACACTGTTTTGAAGTCCATAAAACATCGCCAGACTCGTTCTGAGGCTTTCTGCTGTCAAATCACAGTCATTGCAGCCAGTAGATGGCGCTAAAACTCAGTGTGATGAGAAACAACAGAGGCACAAAGTATTTCTGTTTTTATTAAAAATGGTTTTAGTTCTAAAATATGGGATGCCAAACCAAACACAGTTATAACATTACAAGTTATGCATAATATTTATCCGGTTAAACTTGATCTTGATTTAAAAAAAGACAAAAAATATATACACGTAGACACATTAATTGCGTAGCATGCTTACTTTCGTAAATTGTCTTTAAGAATTTACAAATATGAATTTGCCTCTTTAAAAGTCCTATTCCGATTGAAACAACAGGCTTGGAGTTCAAGGCCCTTCACTGCCGCTTGCGGGTGTAACTGGCTCTTATAGTGACAGATGTAGCCGGTTGTCTTGTGTTTACTAGTGTTCTGCAGTAGTTTGGAGAAATATTCAAAACATATCATTATTTTTAGTGCTCACACGCAGCATTTCCCAGGCCAGGAATTAATTAGAGGTATGTTTGTTGGATTGGATTGGATTGGATTCAACTTTATTGTCATTGCACAGAGTACAGGTACTAAGACAATGGAATGCAGTTAGCATCAACCAGAAGTGCAAAACAGCAGTTAAAAGTGCAGAGTATGTAAAGTGAATCAGTGAATAAATACAGAATGTACAGTAGGGGGCAGTATGGGGTATGAGCAGTTGTCCACAATCACTGTGTGTGTGTGTGGCAGTCTACAGTCTCTGTATGTGCATGTCTGTGTGTGGGGGGGGATATACATATACATGAGGTAGAGAGTTCAGCAGGATGACCGCTGCAGGGAGGAAGCTTTTCCTGAACCTACTGGTCCGGGAACGGAGCACCCTGTAGCGCCTCCCGGAGGGGAGGAGGGCAAACAGTTGGTGGCTGGGGTGAGAGCTGTCTCTGACGATGCTGCGCGCCCTCCGCAGACACCTCTTGCTCTGGACAGTCTCAATGGAGGGGAGTGAGGAACCTGTGATGCGTTGGGCGGTTTTCACCACCCTCTGGAGTGACTTCCGGTCCGCAGCAGAGCAGCTGCCATACCATACTGAGACACAGTTGGTAAGGATGCTCTCGATGGTGCAGCGGTAAAAGTTCACCAAGATCAGAGGAGACAGGTGGGCCTTCTTCAACCTCCTCAGGAAGAAGAGACGCTGGTGTGCCTTCTTGACCAGGGTTGAGGTGTTGAGAGACCAAGAGAGATCCTCGGAGATGTGGACACCCAGGAACTTGAAGCTGGTGACACGCTCGACCTCCGTCCCGTCGATAAGGATGGGGGTGTGTGTGCCACTCTTCTTCCTGAAGTCCACGATGAGCTCTTTGGTCTTCTTGGTATTGAGAGCCAGGTTGTTGGCGGCGCACCACACTGCCAGATGCTGAACCTCTTCTCTATACGCCGTCTCATCGTTGTTGCTGATGAGGCCAACCACCGTTGTGTCGTCTGCAAACTTGACAATGGTGTTAGAACCATGTACAGGTGTGCAGTCGTGGGTGAAGAGGGAGTAGAGGAGAGGACTCAGCACACAGCCCTGTGGGACACCGGTGTTCAGGATGAGTGTAGAGGAGGTGTGGTTTTCCAGCTTAACAAACTGGGGTCTGTTGGTTAGAAAGTCCAGAACCCAGTTGCAGAGGGAAGCATCGATACCCAGGTCACTGAGTTTGGTCATCAGTTTGGAGGGGATGATGGTGTTGAATGCTGAGCTAAAGTCAATGAACAGCATTCTCACATAGGTGTTGTTATTGTCCAGGTGAGCAAGGGCGGAGTGTAGTGCCGTAGAGATGGCATCCTCCGTGCTCCTATTCTGGCGGTAGGCAAATTGGAGGGGGTCCAGTGTGGGTGGTAGGCAGGTTTTGAGGTGAGCCAGGACCAGCCTCTCGAAGCACTTCATGATGGTGGGGGTGAGTGCAACAGGGCGGAAGTCGTTGAGGCTCTCAGCTTTGGAATGTTTTGGCACTGGCACGATGGAGGTGGTTTTGAAGCATGTGGGGACAGCTGCTTGGGCCAGTGACAGGTTGAAAATGTCAGTCAAGACCCCAGCTAGCTGCCCAGCACAAGTCCTGAGCACACGTCCAGGGATGCCATCGGGGCCAGCAGCCTTACGTGCATTGGTCCTACTCAGTGCAGCAGATACGTCGGTGAGGGAGAGTGTGAGGGGTTGGTGTCCTGTCGTGAGCACAGCCTTAATGGCTGGCTCCTGGTTATCCCTCTCAAAGCGAGCATAAAAGCTGTTAAGCTCGTCCAGGAAGGAGGCGTCGTTGGATGTTGGGGTGGTGTTGGTGGGTTTGTAGTCAGTTATGGCCTGGATGCCCTGCCACATGCGTCGGGGATCGGAGTTGTTCTTAAAGTGCTCCTCAATCCTTAGCTTGTGGCTGTGCTTGGCCTCCCTGATGCCCCTCTTCAGGTCAGCCCTGGATGAAGAGTAAGCCTGTGCATCGCCAGATCTGAAGGCGGCGTCACGTGCCTTCAGCAGTAGGCGGACTTCTCTTTTCATCCACGGCTTCTGGTTCGGGAATGTAGTAATCTGTTTGTGAGTGGTGACACTGTTGATGCTGGTGTTGATGAAGTCCAGCACAGAGGAGGCATAAGAGTCAATGTCCGTGTGGGAGTCCAGTGTGGTCTGGGTAGCAAACACACTCCAGTCTGTGTGTTCAAACCGCTGCTGTAGTTCAGAGTCTGCTCCCTCTGGCCACACTTTAACTGTCCTCACTGTGGGTTTCACACGTTTGATGAGTGGTGAGTACTTGGGGATTAAAAACAAAGAGAGGTGGTCAGACTGTCCAAGGTGGGGGAGGGGGACTGCTTTGTAAGCACCAGCCATGTTGGTGTAAACATGGTCCAAAGTCTTGATTCCTCTTGTAGGACAGGAGACATGTTGATAAAATTTAGGGAGGACAGTCTTCAGGTTGGAGTGGTTGAAGTCACCCGCAACAATAAAGGCTGCCTCCGGATGTGATGTCTGTTGTTTGCTAATGGCAGCAAGCAGTTCTTTCATTGCCAGTTTAGCGTTAGCATCGGGTGGGATATAGGCTGCAGTCACAATTGTAGATGTAAACTCCCTGGGCAGATAGAACGGTCTGCACTTAACCATAAGGTATTCTAGGTCAGGTGAGCAATGACTTCCGATGATGGCAGTATCCGTGCACCAAGCTTTGTTCACATGGACACACAGACCCCCGCCTCTGGACTTACCGGAGTCATCAGCTGTTCTGTCCGCCCGGAGCATGTAGCGACCAGCTAGCTCAATGACGCCATCGGGAACGCTGTTGTTGAGTCACGTTTCCGTGAAAATCATGATATTGCAGTCTGTAATCCATTTGTGTGTGGTGATCCACAGTCGTAGCTCATCCATTTTGTTCGCCAGAGACCGTACATTAGCGAGGAAAATGCTGGGTAGGGAAAGCCGGTGAGGTGTTAGCTTCAGCTTAGCCCTTAGCCCAGCTCTCTTACCCCGTCTTTGTTTACGGTCTCGACGCCGCCTGCGAGCACTTCCGGTCGGCGGAGCCGGGTTGATTGTCCCGGTGGTCCTAGCGATCTCTGGGAAAAGTTGTAGTCCATCGATAAAGTAGTCCAAATTTTGTGATCCGATGTCCAAAAGTTCCTGGCGGCTGTAGAAAGTGTTTGCAGGACAGTTCTGAGTGAGCATGCTTGAAACAAGTAGGCAGATAACTACTATTTCACTAAATCTGTAGAGACGCTGAGCCGCGCGTTGTGCACGCGCCGCCACATTCATTGTGATGGGAGAACAATATTGTTTCAAATGTGTTCTTTAAAGGTGTACACGTGAGCAATAAAATATTTATTTGTATTTGAATGTGCCTTTAAATCTTATTTTATTTCAACTTCAAGCAGGTGGCCTCTACCAGTATCAAACCAGGGTAAATAAAGCCTCTTTAAAATGCTTTATTTTTAGCAATTCTTTTTCAAATACTGCCTTCATTGTCAAGTATTCCTTTTTGTTAGAGAACCTTAATAAGATAATCCTTTACTTTAATCATCTCACAATCTCCAAATTGACATTAGAGTGCGATTCCCTTTTTCTCCCAAAGGTCAGATATGTTCGCATGGAAACTGTGGGAGCTGCAGAGGTGCATTGTGGTCTTTTGAGTTCTATTATATTTCGGTGAAAAGCTGCCTGTGTGTCTGAACTTTGACCTTTGAGAGGGCTCCGTGGACTGACCTTCGGGACAATGGAGCAGTGGACATGCACCTGAGAGGAGGAAAATACCAGGAGATGGAATAAAGGTCATGTGTGAGGAGTGTATGGGTGCTATTCACGGGTCTGTGTGACGTGAAGCTGCCGTCAGGGCGTGCTCTAGGGTGTGCTCGATATATCGATATTGAGATACGTCCTGACAGGCTTCTTGGCAATTTGGCAAAGTTCTACACTTCTTAACCTACAGACTGTTGCATTAAGGCTGAATCGTATGAGCTGAAAATGTGACTTAATCATAGGACAGTTGTATTCTGATATTGAGAACAGTGTGAACATGGAATTCTAATGCTTTTTGTTATTCTACTTAATAAAAAACATAATTTTAGTACACTTAACACCGGTTTTAAGGGATATCCACAAATCAGTACGTGTATCCCAGGCATGTCCAAACTAGGGGCCGGGGGCCAAATGTGGCCCTCAGACCAATTTTTGTTGGCCCTCTGGCTTCCAGTTAAGTCGGTCCAAACAAGAAGTTGTAAATTTTTCAGTAAAATTTGACAAATTCAAGCATGTTATACCAGCGTAATATTAATTTTACAAGTCCTATTAAAAGGTGTGGAGGCTCATAAAAACTATGTCAAATGCAAAATTTTGAATTATTAACTTTGTCATTCGCCAAATTCAAGATTTTCAGGTTGTTTGTGGCCCTCTGCTCCGAATAAGTTTCAAAATGCGGCCCTCAGTGAAAAAAAGTTTGGACACTCCTGGTGTATCCTATCAAGTTCTGTGTATCGGGGTTTGTATTGTATCGTGAGGTACTAGGCAATACCCAGCCCTAGTGTATTCTCAGTTGCACATTCGCACACATTAAAATGACTAAACCTGGACTAGATCAGGACTAAACAAAGACATCAGAACTAAGATGGCTTTGATTTAGGGCCAATTAAATTCAAATGTGACTGTACCCTATCATGTCCGATGCAAGTGTTCAAAGCTATGGCTATGTTGCTGCACCAGTCCTAGGAGGGCTTTTAACGGATCAGATTTCAGAAAATGCTAAATTCAATGAGTCGGTTCTCAAATATCGTGTGTGGTACTTCATTAGCAAGGACCACCAGATTATTATTTAATGATGTGAGATGGAGGCTGGTGATCTATGGCGGCTCTAACTGCACACGATGGCTGGGACGTGAGGAGCGATCGTTCTTCCTTCTTAGAATATTGGATGCTGGAGAAATATTACCGTATTTTCCGGACTATAAGCCAAAAAATGCATAATAGAGAAGAAAAAACATATATAAGTTGCACTGGAGTATAAGTATATAAGTATAAATGTAAGTATGAGTCGCACCCCGGCCAAAACCATGAAAAAAAGGTGCGGTATACAAAAAGACTGGTACACAAAAGCCTTCTGGTAAAAGAAGGCTTCTGGGTAATCGAGGCTTGGTCCGAAGACATTGGTTAGGGGCGTGGTCCTTCCTCCGAACTTCAGTTAACTTAATTTCGTGTGAAAAAAGAAAACACAATCAACACAGCAAGATTAACTCCTCTTTTACCACTACTACATAATGTTTTACTATTACCTTCACTACTACTATAATCATTACTTCACCCATCACTACTATACCTACAACTACTCTTTGCAGCCTTGATTCGAGCAGCTTACTTCAATGAAACGGTAAAACAAAAATGATTTCTGCTGTAATCGAGCTCAGTAAAAGTACGTATATGGATATTCATTCATCATTTGTGTACTATGGAAACCTTGAAAGAACAAACCAGGGTGCTTTATTTTCCCGACTCTGGAGCGGAAGGCCGACCAGTATTTCACTATGAAGGGCACCTATTCTCCACACACGGCTGATCTGACATGGACAAATAACGGGGGATACAGCCGAGGAGAAGAGAGGAAGAGAGAGGGAAGACTTCAGAGCAGAAGAGGAGGAATTATGGTGATGTCACCGCGAGCTTAAGGAGGCTGGTCCATCAGTCTGTGCAGTATATTGTCAAGTGAAGCTCTGATCAGGGAGGCAGAGGAGGAGCCAGGGAAGACATTTTGTATTCTCAGATGTGCATGGAAGGGAGAGAGAGTGCATACTTAGGAATGCCTTGAGAAATGATGGGTTGAACCCTATCATATCAATCAATCAATCAATCAATCAATCAATCTTGCATGAAAAGAATAAGGCCCAATCTCAATTCTCATTTATACCCTATCCCTTCAAAACAAGGGGCCAATGAGAAGGGCTGAAAACACAGCCCTCGTTAGGTTCTTTGTTACTGTTTCATGTACAACAAGTCAAGAGATGTGCGGTATTTTTTTTTTTTTAATTTGTGTAAAATGTGTGTAGCCTATATACTCAGACAATAGTGCAAAATAAGCAATGCAAATGTACAGAATGTAGATGTGCTTATTAAAGCGGCTGTGTTCAAGTGGGAAGGAAACTGTTCTTGTGTCGGATGGACCGTAGCCTCCTGCCTGAGGGGAGGGGCTTAAATAGTCCATGTCCAGGGTGAGAATGGACAGCTGTCTTCATCTCTGCTTCATCGCTAACGTTTGCGGGAGCTAATGGGGATCTTAATAGACTAAACTAAACTAAACTAAACCAGTGGTCCCTGGGCCAGCTGTATTTACAGATAGTACAATCCGTAGGTCTCAAAATGTCAAAACATTGTGCCAACCCAATTAAATGCATGCAAAATATATGCTGTGCTGATTCTCCACAATTTTGTGCTTTTGTTGAGTCTATGGACAACCTTGCAACTTAAATTCATAATTCACAAGTGAGTGCGTCAGAATACATTAGAATGACACAAAAGTTCCCCTTCACAACACTTGAGTTGATGGATTGATTCCACCTCCCGGCTAGTTACTGCACATATAATAACACACACCAACACTGCTCAGACTTTTCAGTCTCACACAGCTGCTGCCTTCTTAGACGAGTCATTTATTTAGCCCTTGTTCTACATGTCAGACCATGATCCCAAGTGTGAACATTCTGTGTCCATAAATCCATGGTTTCAGATGCTTTTCGGAACATTTCATTACAACTCAATGTAACAACAATAAACTTCTCATTTTTGAATAATAATCCCATCATTTGTTCAAAGGAAATCAACTGCTTTCTTTAAAACTCTGGAAAAAAGTTAAACTGTTGTCCAGCCATGGGTCTGATGCTCTGCTGAGGGCAAACCCTGGGGCGGGACTAAACCAGAATTAGTGCTCGAGTCTGATATGATTGGTCAGTTATTAGGTCCAATAATATTTTTGCTCTACTATAAAGCCAGAACATAATTGTTTTGTTTTGGCTCTATAGTAGAATTAAGTAGAATGATATTTCTGTGGCTCCATGACCCATGACCCTGAAAACCCATACTGACATAACTATGATAACATATCTTACCATATTATCTTTCTTTTGTGTAATTGTTGATGTTTTGTGGGTTGTCAGGTTCATGCATGGGGCCACAGATTTGTATTCCCGGTACATGTCTCCATATAGACAAGCAGCTGATGCCACAGGCCAAGTTACAGGTCACATCTGTGGAAAGGTGTCCCTGCTTATAGTAAGAAAGCATATTTTCCGAGGTTCTTCTGTATATATATATAGATATGTAATGCCATATTTAGGAACATTCCAGGCACAGCAGAAACAATCATAATTCATTCTTACTCCTCTAGAAAGATGTGGTGAAATCATATGTCAATATTCCCCACTGCCCTCCATCTTGTGACATTCACTATTTTTGAAAGAAAACTGATGATCCATAAATGTTGAACCTTTAGTAAAGATTGGCTCCACAAACTTGCTTTATTCTTTTATGTCTTTGAAGTCCTTTCCACACTTTCGGGGCTTGAAACATTTGCAAATTTATGCTTTTTTGTTTCATGTGGATTCCTAATGATTACAGTGATATTAGCCAAAAAGGTTTCTCATTTCTAAACAGAGTCCCAGACCATTGGCTACATGTTTGTAATGTATTTTCTATAGTTTACGGCTTTGTACCTGCTAAATCTCCTTGGTCATCCCGCGCACCCACAACAGTTTGGGAACCACATCATATTTGGAAGTCAGTCATTTTCTCCATAAAACTTTATAAGCCTGGTACAAACATTACACTGTACTGTTCAGATGACTATTTTACCTTCAAAAACAAACCCGCAGGGACCAATTGAAATCCTGCTTTGTTACTATAATTGCAGTCATGGTTGTAAATGAAAGGCAGAACATCAAAACAACAGGAAATTGCAAACTCCAAATGCTCCAAGGCTTGTTGTCATCTGTCAATACACTTCCATAAATAAAGACCAAACCCGAGAGAGAACAGAGTATCCACACACAGCTCTTTGGGTGGAAACAGCACGAGGTACAGCGACTTAGATGAATTGATACAAAAGTGTTGTGTATTCGGTGCCACATGGAAGCTTTCATCTGTAAGACACGGAGTATGTACGGAAAAGTAAACATACATTTGACCGTAAATACCTGCAAGCGGACGTATCATGCTTTATTGTGGTCTTTTATTGGCTCCTAAATACACGTTTGTCACCTCAGTATTTGTGTTTTATGCTTCAAGACTTAAAACAATGCCTATTTAGAAAGCACTTTCAAATATCAAGGGAAAATTGAAACTGGGTGATTTCTGACCGCTCTAGTGCACAGGATTACAGAAGGAAGCAAGAAATAAGCAAAATATGTTGTGTATTTTGATCTGGGAACCATGCTTTTACATGATTAAAAGCCTAAAGAAGTTAGCTTTTCATGAGAAATGTATTCTTATTGAATAAGGAAGTTGCTCGCACTGATTTTTATGTCAACATTCATTCTCCCGGTTCAGCAGTCCAAAGTTTTTGAACACCAGTTGCGCACGTAGCCTGGAACAGATATAAACATTCTATCCCATTCATTTTAATGAGGCAGCAAACAATAAAGAGGAAGTTTGTTGTTTTAGACAGCGCAGACGAGTCAATATCGAATCCTAGCTCAATCTTCTAAAGTTTATATATGAATTGTTTATCAGGCACCAAAGCAGCACTGTTTTAATCTTATTTCTGTATAAGCTTTTTGTCTTTGAACTTTTTTTTTTGTAGTTTTTTATAATCTCTGTGGCAAACACCAGGCTCTGGAACAAACTGCTGAGTCATTATTTGTATTAACTTCATGTGTATTCATTCAAATTCATGATTAATTGTTTGTCTGTATGTATTATTGCACTTTGCTGTACTTTATAAATAAACCTTGATCTTGATATTGAAGGCTAACGCTAACTCTCACTTTGACATTGCAGCAGAGCCAGTGTATAGAATAGTAGCAGCCATTACAATACAGGAAAGGTCAATAAGATCTCTACTTACAAAATACAGACGAAGGCCTTAATATTAGACAAGTTGATGTAACTGCAGTGCTTAACGAAGGAAAAGCGCATTTGGCAGTGGCAGTTGGATGTGGGAACGCCTCCCTGTAAAAACTGCATCCTCCGACTTGTGTATTTACAGATTCATGCAAATGGCTTCAGTGAGTGTCGTTTCCGTGGAGACCTTGATGATAAGCGACTCATCTTCTGGTGCTGAGTGGGCCATTTTGAAGACAGACATTTTCCGACTGCTTCGGCTGTGGAGGAGAGAAGTGTGATGGAAGAGAACAGACGAGGAGGCTGCGGGCGGAAAAATCATACAGCCAGAGGAGACGTAATGAGACCGGTTTTCATGGTTTTATTTTGGCACATGCTATCCAAAGAACCTTGTATTATTCAGCTCACAGAGACACATAATCCATGGATACTTCATTCCCATTGGTTGCACAAGTGTCCACTGGTAGCTGAAGCTGCCCTGGGGCAATATGTAGGGGAAACATCATCGATCAAGCCAAAAAAAACATGTACGAAGAAGTCTGGAGTAAAAGTGGGAGAAGTGTCTTGCTTAAAGAATATTGGACTCTACCATTCATTGACAACCTTATTTGCCGGCTAAACCGCACCTTATGGCATACTTATATTCTATAGAGTCATGTATATAAACTTCGGCAGGATTATTAGAGTCATTGTGACACTGAACGGCATCTGTATATATCTGTATCTGTAAAAATAATAAACAGGAATTCAATCTGCTGAATCTTCTTACAATACAAGTACAACAATCATCTAAGAATATAGTTACTTATTTATATAACACAGGATTAATTGGAAGATAATAGAGTTAAGAGCATCTTTGTAGTGTTACGCCACAATCCCCTTGTAGCGTTACGATTCCCATTGATCTCCTGTCCGCACTCAATCCAGTAGGTGGCGGTAAATGCTCCTTTTCAGTGGGCTTGCCAAATGTCATTAAAAGTAACACAACAACAACAACAACAACGTTAGGCATGGATTGTTTGGTCAATCAGTTCAGCATCAGATCAGGGAACAATCAGAGAAGGAGAATTGGAAGAGAAAGGAAGAAGCAATCAGTGAGCTCCTGACCCGGCGAGTCACCTAATCCACGGTACTCGCCTCATTTTGGATGCACACCTTTTATTCCAGTTCTGCACACGGCCTTGTATAAGATGACATTGAGGTCATTTGCAAAAGTATTCAAATGTAATAGAGGAGGCCTTTGCTGACACAATGAAATGACATGTGTCTTATGATGGTAGTTGTGACAATATTCCACCAAATGTGTGTGAAACTAGACATGACACAACTGGTAGAAATATTCTCTCCAAGAAGTGTGATATATGACACATTAAAAAAAATAATGAATTGTTGTTTAGCGGTATGAATAGAGAATTCCTAACACTTCCTCCCGGGCAGGTGGTGCTCACACATCTCATCATGCAGAGGAGTGAATTAAAGAACAGGCTCTAAAGACACATTTGAGAACTCATCATACCATAAAAACTGATTTGGCTATAATTAGGTTTCAAATAAACTAGACAAAGCAGAGAACTTAATAAATCATGTGTCCTCACTTTGGTCCCCCCAGTGTTTGAAAACCACTCTTTCAGGAATCATAAATATTTTATATGATTTTTAGCCTTTTTTTATGCTACTGTTCCATAGCGGCAGCAACTGCATTTGTGCCACGCCTTAACCCCTGAGTCTCCAATAGGCGGCTCACGGGCAACTCCGGACCGGAGCTATTTTTAATAGAAGTGAAGTGGGTTGAAAAAATAAATGCCGTAGTTCAGGGCGGGCAGCTGCAGGTCAGAGAAGTTCCAATTCTGTGCGGTTTGCCTGACGTTGGCCTAGATCTAATTTAAGCATATTCTAGACTAGGCCTAAATTAGGTCCAAAACCTGCTTTAATCCTGCTTTAGTCCCGCTTTAATCCTGCTTTAGTCCTGCTTTAATCCCACTTTAGTCCCGCTTGATACTTGCTTTAGACCTGCTTTAGACCTGCTTTAGACTTGCTTTAGACTTGCTTTAGACCTGCTTTAGACCCGCTTTATACCCGCTTTAGACTTGCTTTAGACTTGCTTTAGACTTGCTTTGGACTTGCTTTAGTCCTGCTTTAGTCCTGCTTTAGACTTGCTTTAGACTTGCTTTAGACTTGCTTTAGACCTGCTTTAGACTTGCTTTAGACCCGCTTTAGTCCTGCTTTAGACTTGCTTTCGAAGTGCTTTAGTCCTGCTTTAGACTTGCTTTAGACTTGCTTTAGACTTGCTTTGGACTTGCTTTAGTCCTGCTTTAGTCCTGCTTTAGACTTGCTTTAGACTTGCTTTAGACTTGCTTTGGACTTGCTTTAGTCCTGCTTTAGTCCTGCTTTAGACTTGCTTTAGACTTGCTTTGGACTTGCTTTAGTCCTGCTTTAGTCCTGCTTTAGACTTGCTTTAGACTTGCTTTAGACTTGCTTCAGACTTGCTTTCGAAGTGCTTTAGTCCTGCTTCAGACTTGCTTTAGTCCTGCTTTAGTCCTGCTTTAGACTTGCTTTAGACCCGCTTTAGACCTGCTTTAGACTTGCTTTAGACTTGCTTTAGACCTGCTTTAGACTTGCTTTAGACTTGCTTTAGACTTGCTTTAGACTTGCTTTAGACTTGCTTTAGACCCGCTTTAGACCCGCTTTAGACCCGCTTTAGACTTGCTTTAGACTTGCTTTAGACTTGCTTTAGACTTGCTTTAGACCTGCTTTAGACTTGCTTTAGACTTGCTTTAGACTTGCTTTAGACTTGCTTTAGACTTGCTTTAGACTTGCTTTAGACCTGCTTTAGACTTGCTTTAGACCTGCTTTAGACCTGCTTTAGACCTGCTTTAGACTTGCTTTAGACCTGCTTTAGACCTGCTTTAGACCTGCTTTAGACTTGCTTTAGACTTGCTTTAGACCTGCTTTAGACTTGCTTTAGACTTGCTTTAGACTTGCTTTAGACTTGCTTTAGACCTGCTTTAGACCTGCTTTAGTCCTGCTTTAGTCCTGCTTTAGTCCTGCTTTAGTCCTGCTTTAGACCTGCTTTAGTCCTGCTTTGGACCTGCTTTGGACCTGCTTTAGTCCTGCTTTAGTCCTGCTTTAGTCCTGCTTTAGACCTGCTTTAGTCCTGCTTTGGACCTGCTTTAGTCCTGCTTTAGACCTGCTTTAATCCTGCTTTAGACCTGCTTTAGACCTGCTTTAGATCTGCTATAGACCTGCTTTAGTTTTGCATTAAGTGGGTTTGCATTGCCTGGGTTTTAGTGCTTTAGTCCTGTTTTTAGTAATGTAATATTGTTAAGGTATTTCACTTCTCTCAAAGTAAAGTAGGTGGATCTTTGTTGTTGAATTGAGCCACTGTGAGTTGACTTGAAAAACTAAGTACTTGGTCCCACCTCTGCAGAGAAGAACAATTTGATTAAAAGTTTAATCAAGTAAATTAACTTGAGCCACCTCTGTGGCCTGACCTAAGTGAGTGAGTCAGACTGGACCAGCAGAGAAAGCCTGTTTCTCCCACGTTCTAATTTCATAAAAGTACAAAGCGTTAAAAGAAAGGCGCTTTGAAAAGAAGCCCCAAATGTGTCGATATAAAGTACAATTTAGTGGAGAGAGAGGGTGAGAGAGAGAGGGTGAGAGAGAGGGTGAGAGAGAGAGGGTGAGAGAGAGGGTGAGAGAGAGGGTGAGAGAGAGAGGGTGAGAGAGAGGGTGAGAGAGGGATAGAGCTTTTGAAAGCAGGGGCGGTGTCTGCATTTATAAAACTCATTACAGACTAAATCTAAAGAGGGAATTAAAACTACAGAGATGGAATATGGATATTTCATATTGTGAGCTGTAAGAAGAAGTGTGATAGAATTAAGAGTGTTCAAATAATATGACCTACTTTTGAATGATATTAATATTTTGATACAGTATAATGTATATGACCTTCTTAAGAGGTCCTCCTGTTATAATGTGTATATATATATATATATATATATATATATATATATATATACACATATATATATATATACACATATATATACATATACATATACATATATATTAATTTTACCAGAAAGAAATTCAAGCCTGGAAGACATAGTTAAGGCTTCATCGCCCATACACCGCCTCTTGCTCCCCTCTTCAGTGGTGCAGTGGCAGGTCACGCCCCCAAACTTCCTCCGCTGCACCTCCTTACAGCCAATCAAAGCCCAGTCTCCCTCATTTGAACCCTCTCACCCAGCTGCTCTTCAGCTTCCCAGTATGGCGTCCAAGAGTGGTCTACGTCATATTGATTCTGCCGACCTGCTTGGGTCTCCTCACATTCTCTCCAATGGTTACGCAAGATCGTGTGCATCAGCGCCTTGTCCCTCCAGGATCCTGTGGTTGTTTTGTCCATTCTGGATCGCTGTGCTTCTCCCCAACTAGGATTCTTCTCCTATGCCTCAGCCTGAGTCAGCTTCCCTGGCAGTACGCCCGGGCAGTAAGAGAACAAGGAAGTCCAACCTTCTTTCAGCCTAATTCCATCACTGGAGCAGCCCCTTATTGCTCACTCCTACTTTTTATCTTTTTTTTGCTTTCTTTTTTTTTTTATTGCTGTACTCCTGCTTACACTCCTACTCCTACTCACTCCTAATTCCGTCAAATTCATGTGCGATTACTGTCGTGTGCAATTACTGTCATGTGCAATTACTGTCGTGATCACATGCAATGGTATTTATTTATTTATTTATTTTTATCTTTATTATTTTTCCCCTCCATCCCTTGTTGGGAAATGGGAGGTTTTGTCTATAGGAGTTTTTGTTTGTAAGAGATCTTCTATTGAGAGTGTTTTTCAAACTTCCTATAAGTGATCTGTTCTTTTCCTCTGTATCTACCTGTGTTGCAACAATGAAATTTCCCCATGTGTGGACAATAAAGGATTATCTTACTTCGGTGGCATGGACCACTGTAAGCACCACAGGTTACATACCAACGGCATGCCAACGTTTCACCCAGGCTGCGTTCACAAATTCTGCAAGGCTGCGATGTTAACTTGGTTTTGCCTCCTCTGCAGTGGTCACAGCTGTGCTCAAGTTGTCTTATTCATGCCTCTCTAGGGACCTGTCCATTGTGGCCATCAGCTCATTTAGGAGGGTTATTTTCTCTGTTTACCTCGAGCGCCAGATGGAGCTAGACTGTTATCTCACACTCTAAAGTGATTAGTATCTCACTCTCCGTCTTCCATTATCACTGTGCATTCACATCTGAAGCCGCGGCATCCATTGCAGTTGTCTCGATTGGTCCATGCTTAACACAGAGATTCTCATCATGCTCACACAAGCAGTCCGCTTCGGGCGCTCATGCTCCCTGTACCCTTCTACTTCAATCCAAGCTGCTCCTGGTCCCGGCCCTATTCCTTTGCTGGACATTCACTCTAATGTGGATTGCAGAGTCAGAAGGATTTAGGTATTTAATAACAACTCTGCCCATATCCTAATTGCATGTTTATTCTTGTCTTCTATAATTTCAAAGAAGTCAAGCCAATTTAATTGTATAGCACATTTGAAAACCGAGTTGTACCAAAGTGCTTTACAATAAAACCACATGTACAAGAAAAAACAACAAGATATTATTATCAGCGGTATATAATATACATTACTCCAAAAACAATTTCCGTAAAGTCAGTTGAAGGCCGGTTCCCTGATTTTGGCCGTTTAGCTTAGTTTGGTGCGTTGGGCTGTGGTCAAATCTGTTGAATAACCAACCGTCTACAAAAAAAACTATTAAACAAAAGATATACATCTACAAGAAACCCATTTAAACTACTTAGAACATCAAAAATGGATTTGGTTATGACTTTACTAGTCCTCATACACATACGAGGGGAGTGGCCATATTTATCTCAAGCAGAATAGAATAGAATTTAACGATAAAGATAAGATAAGATATTCCTTTATTGTCCACACATGGGGAAATTTCATTGTTGCAACGCAGGTAGATACAGAGGAAAAGGACAGATAACATATAGGAAGTTTAAAAAAAAGATAAAGATGGCAGATTAGTACTGGTCAGTACTGGTTTCTTTACTTTGATCAAATATGCTAGAAACGCCTATATACGCCTAGAAACGACCTCACTTTCTAAACTAGACATATACATCTGATTGCAAACCACTCTGAGGGAACACTTCTCCGTGGCGGCGACAGGAACATGTTTAGCCGACATTAGACGGCTCAAACTCACCAAACTCAGCAAAAAACACCATGTCAAAGTGCCCATTATTCACAATGAAGTGCTGACTGTTGGAGAGACTGTGGTACCAGGAGGCAAACCACAATCACGTGTTTTGGGACTGTCCTGTTGCTCAAAAATATTGGAATGAAATGAACAATGCACTGCAGACTGTTTTTGACATTGCCACCTCTCTGGACACAACAAATGAATACCTCTGGATGTACATTTGGTGGTGGGAAAATAATGGATGACACAAACCTAACCGGCGATCAAGGACTGGACCGACATAGGAACAGACATCAGGCAAATGGAAAAAATGGCAGTCGGACAATTATAGACTTTGGACCAAATGGGACTTTTATTTAAATGTGCCTTGATTGTGTTTCTTTTCATTTTTAGTTGATGTCTATTTGTATATGTATTTTAATTTTGGCGCTCTGCTCGTCTCTGTGGTTTATGTTAAAGAAATGGAAACAAATAATGAATTCAGGTGAAGGGCAGATAAAAAATATGCGTTTTTAACAAGGGTTTTAAACTGGTTAATGGGAATGGAAATGGAATGGACATTTTTTATATACACTGGGAGGTTATTTTAGACTTTAGGTGCCACAACAGCCTTTGGTTTTAAAATGAGAGGAGGGGACCGATAAAGGCACATGGAAGAGGGCCTGAGGGATGAGGAGCAGATGACGGTGTTAAAAAATCAGCTATGTAATAAGGTGCAGAGCCACTGAGTGCTATAAAATCAAATAATACGATTTTTAAATCAATTCTAAATTTAATCGGCAGCCAGTGGATGTTGGTTAAGATTGGAGTTATGGCTGCCGCGTACTGTCATTTTGAAATAACTGTGGAAGTCCTGTGTGGACGGAGCTGCAGTAATCAATTCTGCTTGTTATGTGTGAGTGGATGACAATTTCACGATTTTTATATGAAATAATTGGCTTTAATTTAGCAATGGACCTCAATTCAATACATTTTTGTAACTTGAATTGAGGCCCATTGAAATTGTCATCCACTTACTCATAACAAGCAGAATTGATTACTGATTTGGTTTTCGAAACGTAAAGCAGAGTCAATGTAAACGCTAATATATCTAACTGTATCGTGTGTATGAGCAGATAATTGTCCCTGGGATCGCTTGATGGGATCAGAGTGAGGACCAAACAGAACGACTTCTGTCTTACTCTCGTTTAGTTGTAAAGAACCCCATCCAAAATCTGTGCTTACGAAATGTTCTCTTCTCTCTTAACTTTTCTTTAATCTCGTTTACAAAGCGGGACTGTCCTTCTCATAGTTTTTCACCTCGCTCAACCTCAGACACTGCCTCTCATTGAAATAACTTACTGTTTGGTTTGTTGGCAGATCGCAACCAACGTTTAAGGTGAACATTGCCCCCTACTGAACCGGGGTGTGTATTGCCAGACTAAAAAGTACTCCTGGTTACGTTATGGTCCTTCAGATTCCCATCTCAATCAATTACAAACACGTCTTCTTTTTAAATCATTTTTGTTTTATACTGACATTAAGAAAGTTACTGATTGGATGGAACATAGGACGTTCTGATGAGATGCTGCTCTAATCAGACCCAAGACAGCCATAGACATAAAAACACATAGTTCCAAACATTCTGCTCGCTGTACGTATCGTTAGTTGTTATTCATTTTGAAGTGCATATATTAACACATATTACCATTTATTTAGGTGGCAATGCTTTTCATTGTGTATTTTTCATTCAGACAATTCACCTGTAGCATGGCCCCTAGCTGTAACAACTCGCATTTATCAACGTCCACAGTAAATGGTGAATCCTCAGGCAAATAATTGTCCTCGAGACCAGGTAAGTGCTAAATTGTTATATAGTCTTGGTCACTTATGTGCTAATTACTTTATGACTTATGTGTCTACTTTGGGACTTGTTATTTTGTAGGGTGGCCACCAATGGCAGAGAAAGTACTCAATTTATTCAGTTGTAAAACAGATAATTTAAGTAAAAGTACCATATCAACAAATCTACCTAATTTCAAGTATTTAAGTATCAGTTTAAATGTACTACTTAAAAAGTAAAAGTATTTCACACAGATTTCTAGAAAAGTGACGAATGTATGTAAGTGAATTTATAACATTATATAACTTGTAATTTTCGTTTACAAATTATTGTAAAATCAAAGACCATGTAGGATGTCACAATGTAGTCACTTCTGGTGTCTGAAACACACAGAAAAGTGATGTACAAAGATCGCTGCTCACCCGACTTGTGTCGAAGTTTAGTCTATACAGACTGCGAGAGGCGAGGATCGTTCTCAAGCTCTTTATTTGATGAAAACATGGAAAATCAGGTAAAACAGTAGCAAGTTGTTCGTCTTGCAGCTGAGATCCGACTTTTCACAATATTTAGCTGCGTTTTATATAACTTGCTTGGGTCTGATAAAATGGCATGACAGTGGCATGACGTCAGCTTTAAGATTGTTTAGACTAGTCTTTAAGATTGTTTATACCAAATAGACTCCACGCTCTATTTCCACAAATTTTACAAGTAAAACCAGCGCCACCTGCAGCTGGCCTTTGGAAACGTCTACGGGAACAGCGCCCCCTGGAGTTAAAGCAGCAGAAACACAGACGCGCACAGACTTTTACAGCCACAAGTTTGTCACTTTTGACTTCAGTTGTTTTAATCCGTCTGAAATTATTAAAAAGTGTGTCATTTCCAAACGTCTCGTCAGCTTCAGTTTCCACTGTCCAATCAGAGTCTGGCAAAACCACATGTGACCAAAGAGAAAACGTGTTTGTGTTGAGTTTGTTTTCATCAGAGAATAAATCTATCTCTGGTTTTCATCAATTTATTCATAAGTATTCTTTCTGAAGCTTCAGATTTACACATTTATTTGGGTCAAATGTGTTTAAAAAGTTTTAATGTTCAGTAGAAATTGTGGTTTGACGTCGAACACTAAAATAATCTTTAGTTAGAGACACATATTCACATATAATTTCACTTTTGACTTGTATTTACCTGTTTTCCTTCTGCCCCATGTTCCTTCGTTGTTGAGTTTGTAAATCTTCTGTGATTGAAAAGAAATGTTTTAAAATCCACTCGTTTGGTTAAAACTTTAGTCGGATCATCATTTTATTTTATTTTGTACAATTTCATTTTTTAGATAAAAAAAAAAAAAAGTAAAACACACAACATAAAACTAATTAAATGAAAAAGCAAGTCCAAATAAATGTCCCAATTTTTCCAGAGTCTGTCAAATGTATTCCTTTTCAAATTAAGTCTAAATGTGACTTTTCTTTTTCCATTTTATTTACGTCCATGATAATAAACCCAAAGCCCTGAAATCGAGGGCGATGGTTGTGTCAAAAACAGTCTGCAGAGCGTCGTGAAGGACAGTCCCAGAACACGTGACAGTGGTTTTCCTCCTGGTGGCGCTGTTTCTACTGCATTTCCCAGTGAAGAATGAGACCTTTGACCTGGAGTTATGAAGAAACGTCTTTCCAAACATGTGACTTTAAGCTCCTCCCACTCTTCATCTGTCAAAACAAGATGATCTTCTCTTTATCATTTGTTGTTTGTAAAACCCTATAAAAGTCCTGTTTGTCCAAGTCAAAGGATTCTTTTAACATATCAAAGCTTTTCATGTGATTCTCTTTTACATCTGGTGAAAAACCTTTAGAACTTTTGGTCATTGTGCTGGTCCTAAACATGTACAAGACGCTGAATCTGAACAGATAGTCACACTGGACAATGTCAGTGTAACTGTAAGAAACCTCAGAGTCTTATTTGACCAGGAGCTCTTATTTAAAGCACATATAAATGGAATCCGGCCTAAAACCGATGCTGAAAAACGTCTCCATGCATTTGTAACGTCTAGATTAGACTGTAACTCCTGCTCACAGCGTGTCCTAAAAGCTCCATAAAAAGCTTTAACTGGTTCAAAATGCAGCAGCAAGATTACTAACAGAAGAGAAGAGAGCACATTACGCTGGTGCTCGAGTCTCTTCACTGGCTCCTGTCCAGTTTAGAATCACATTTAAACTCCTCCTCCTCCTGACTTACAAAGCCATAAATGACACGCCCCCATCCTACCTCAAAGATGCTATAGTACCATCTCATCCAAACAGAGCTCTTCACTCTCAAAATGCTGGCCTTCTGGTGGTCCCAAGAGTCTCTAAAAGCACAGTAGGAGGTAAAGCTCCTGTGTTATGGAATCAGCTCATGTTCATTTAAGACCAGGCTTAAAATGTTCCTCTTTGAAATGACTTATGGTCAGGCCAGTTAGCAACAGAAATATAAAGCTACAGTTTCAGCTACGCTGCCCTAGGAGCAACTATGGGGGAAGTATGGCAGCTTGAGCTCGATCCTCTGATAAACACTACTTATTCTATCAAACTAAATTTCATATTCAAAGATGGGCTGCACCGTCTGTTAATAACAACAAACTCTGGACGGTTAATTTTAACCAATGACAAAAACATTTCACAAGTTAATTCGTCCAAACCCGAGAACACGCCTTAGCAACCGCCTTGGTAACCGCCTTGGTAACCGCCTTGGTAACCGCCTTGGTAACCGCCTTGGTAACCAAATGCTTTAACCGCTGTTGCAAAATCAGTGACGTCACACCGGTGACATGCTGTAGCCGCCCCTCATTGTTCTCATTTGAAAATGTGCTAGACAGAGCGGCATTTTACGTTTTACACGACGAATATTGCAATAACACGAGATGTGAAGCGCTGCACTGCTCTAAAAGAGGGGAACAAGCTCTTTGAGGGGCCCAAACGGAAGAGTAGAGGACTTCCAAGGACACGATTTGTCCCAGAATCCCAGCGGCAATGTGTGGTCTGTGTTTTTGTAGTCGCCGTCTGCGGCTGTCTGACTGACGCCGTGTGCATGATGGCGTGTTGTTGCTCACGGCGACCAGTGCTGACTTTATGCATATCACGGGTTGTAATAAATATACCAGGAAGTTAAATAGACCGGTGTGTGTCTATAGTTATCTGCTATAGTTTTCTGAATAACTGAATAACAGAGCCCGTCCTCCACTGGGCCGTGTGGATCCACAGCACGGCCAGACTAAAGAATAAAGTCTGGCAGAAATGTAACACTTGAATACCAGCCGGTTGGATACGAAGAAGAAGAAGAAGAAGAAGAAGAAGAAGAAGAAGATAGAAGAAGAAGAAGAAGAAGAAGAAGAAGAAGAAGAAGAAGAAGAAGAAGAAGAAGAAGAAGAAGAAGAAGAAGAAGAAGAAGAAATGAAGAAGAAGAAGAATGAAGAAGAAGAAGAAGAAGAAGAAGAAGAAGAAAAGAAGAAGAAGAAGAAGAAAATAAGAAGAAGAAGAAGAAGAAGAAGAAGAAGAAGAAGAAAAGAAGAAGAAGAAGAAGAAAGAAGAAGAAGAAGAAGAAGAAGAAGAGAGAAGAAGAAGAAGAAGAAGAAGAAGAAGAAGAAGAAGAAGAAGAAGAAGAAGAAGAAGAAGAAGAAGAAGAAGAAGAAGGAAGAAGAAGAAGAAGAAGAAGAAGAAGAAGAAGAAGAAGAAGAAGAAGAAGAAGAAGAAGAAAAAGAAGAAGAAGAAGAAGAAGAAGAAGAAGAAGAAGAAGAAGAAGAAGAAGAAGAAGAAGAAGAAGAAGAAGAAGAAGAAGAAGAAGAAGAAGAAGAAGAAGAAGAAGAAGAAGAAGAAGAAGAAGACGAAGAAGAAGAAGAAGAAGAAGAAGAAGAAGAAGAAGAAGAAGAAGAAGAAGAAAAGAAGAAGAAGAAGAAGAAGAAGAAGAAGAAGAAGAAGAAGAAGAAGAAGAAGAAGAAGAAGAAGAAGAAGAAGAAGAAGAAGAAGAAGAAGAAGAAGAAGAAGAAGAAGAAGAAGAAGAAGAAGAAGAAGAAGAAGAAGAAGAAGAAGAAGAAGAAGAAGAAGAAGAAGAAGAAGAAGAAGAAGAAGAAGAAGAAGAAGAAGAAGAAGAAGAAGAAGAAGAAGAAGAAGAAGAAGAAGAAGAAGAAGAAGAAGAAGAAGAAGAAGAAGAAGAAGAAGAAGAAGAAGAAGAAGAAGAAGAAGAAGAAGAAGAAGAAGAAGAAGAAGAAGAAGAAGAAGAAGAAGAAGAAGAAGAAGAAGAAGAGAGAAGAAGAAGAAGAAGAAGAACGCCCGTGTAAGACGCCATCACATTCGATAGGGTCAGATTGTTAGCGCTCTGTTTATCTGTATTAGAATTGTACATGGCAGGGATTAAACATTTCATTCATTTTTTAACTTTTTTTGATTCTTGCCCTTTCTTTCATAAACGAGCACGCCAATAGTGTCCATTCATTGAAGGAATGGCTGAGTAAAGTTTTCAACAATCTTGGAAATATTTTTTATGTATTACTTGGGGAAAATTGCGTTCTTTTTTATTGTATTTTGGTTGATTTATGTAATGCCTGTGGGAGGGGCATAAGATAAGATAAGATAATCCTTTAATGACCACACATGGGGAAATTTCATTGTTGCAACGCAGGTAGATACAGAGGAAAAGAACAGAAAACTTATAGGAAGTTTGAAAAACACTCAATAGAAGAACTCTTATAAACAAAAAACAAAAATAATCATATTAATATTATGTTTTAACACATCATTTAGGTGTGTTGTAGCACAATATAAAATGATGTTCAGAATTAATATTAAGTATGATACAGAGAGCATGTACTCTAGCAATGTTCAAATCTAAGCTAAAAGTGCGAAATTATTCATTTTGCACTCTTCTCTTTTATGTCTTACTGTTTTGTGATTTCTGTCATGTCCTTGTGATTTTAATGCATTTTTTCCCTGTTGTGTGAAGCACTTAGAATCGTCCTCCACAAATACATTTGCCTTGCCTTGAATCCATGCGCAGCTGCAAGTTTCCATGGTATTCAAATGCTGGCACTGTCTGAAAGTGTTTCCAGTAACTTATTTTGTTTCAGTTCAGGAGCCAAAACTTTGCCAAAACACAATAATTAATTCTTGGGGGCATTTTATTTTCCAGTAAAGTCGCAGCTCCAATATTTTCTGCCTGTGTCAAATCGACTTGTTTTGAGCTTTTAATACTGGATGTCCACATGTTTGAGGGGTTTGACATTGAAAGGCAGCAAAGTCTCCAATCGCTTTCCATGTTTGAATTAAAATTACCAGATCTTTTTTTGCATATTGTGAACACACGACATCTTCCAGCTTCAGTAGTCTTGACCAAGCTGAGCACAAGATAACATCAAAAAGATAACCTGTGTACATAGAGGATTAATACCAAATATTTAAGAACATGATTCGTTAAAAGTCAGTGCATGTTCTCCCGGTGTTGCAGTGGTTAACGTGCTGATTCCACTACATGCAGCTGTGCTCCGCTTCACCACGCCACGACCTCCGCAGCCATTGCCATTATAGTGAATAATGGCCTCTCCGCCGGCATCCGACCAGAGTGCGAATCAAGTCTATTTTCCTCTGCACAGATCAGAATAAAGCAAACAGGAAAGAGAACATGAACAACGTTTAGATTTGTAAAGTAAATAAACTCAGCGCTGACTTTATCCTTATTAGATTACTTATGATTTGTGGCTTTACGCAGTGTTGGTTTGAGATTTGGACACAGTCGACTGTTGGCGAAACGTGTCAAATCCTGTGTGTGTTATCTCTTCTGCACTTCTGCTTTAGAATGAATTGCTACTTGGTCTTAAATGAGCTGTATTATTTCACAAACGTGTAGTCTCTGCGTATTTTGGGGGCGGACTGCAGCAAAGCAAGAGCACAGCTACATTTAGTGGAATCAGTGCGTGAAAGCGTTGCACATGAGTGTTTGCTAACATCGCTGTGTTGAGTATTGAGTTCCAAAAAAATCTAGCCTGCCCCCGAACCTGTGCATGTAGTGCCCAAACCCGAGTCAATCCCTGCCTGTCTGGGCCCACCTAGCGTTACATTATTTAAAGTGAATTTTTATGTTCTGCACATTTTAATTCGCAGAATAATCACAGTCTGATTGAGTTTCATGCGTTTACAAGGCTCTACCTGCGGGTTCATGGTACCTGACCCCTCCCTCGACTCCCTCTTTTCTTTCTGCAGCTCTCTCGTTCTTTCTGCAGCTCTCTCGTTCTCTTCCCTCCTCACTCCGTGTATCAGCCGCATGCTTTCATTCTCGTGCCGCGTCCGTTTACCTCCCATATTTGTCCATTTTATTGACTTGGAAGGAAAAGATTGTCTAGAGAGGAATAGAGAATACAGGTCAGCGCTCTGGGGCATCTGCCAATCATCCACAGATAACTTTGTTTGCAGGTGGAGTTCAGAATCTCGTGGACATTCTCAGTCTTAATAGCATATAAACTAAAGGGGTGTATCCAAACGCCTCTGCCAGCGTAAGCCTTTGCTTTTTACTTTGTGATGTGATTATGAATGCTCTGGTTGAATACAGAGGGAAGGAACCATGTTGGCGTTATGGATTTACAAAGAACAGAGAAGAGATGAGCAGAGGAGCAAAGGATGAGGAAAGGGAGAGGATTGGAGGGGGAGAGAAGCACTCATCGTTCCAGCTGAGGCGTGTCCCTGTATTTCTGCATGAATGTGTTTGGACGGTGGGAGGAAGCCAGAGAGAACGTGGTAAGACAGCGAGTCCACCCAGAGAGATTATGTGATGTTGGTCTGGCCCGGGAATCGAACCCAAGATCTCCTTATTGGGAGGCAGATGTCTACAACTGATGCTTTATGTAACCACTTTGACATTGTCTCCTTGTTGACAGCGTGTATTTCATGTATGATCATTAACATGCACGGAACTGACAAAAGAAACTTACAGAGAAAAAAGTGAGCTCCGAAATGTCTCATTAACTCGATGAGTGGGCGCTAAACATTTATACCTTGAGAACCTTTTGTCTTTGTAGTCATTTGTTGATTCAAAAGTTTGTAGATTGAGGTAACAGATGTATCTTATTTGAACATTTAGTGTTGACTTGTGGTTATTACATGCCGCTGACTCTGGCTGCGGCATTACATATGCATAAGCTGGTTACAGTTTAGTTTGTAATACTGTATGTGTTTTTTCCCTCTTTAAGTTTCAGTTTCTAAATATCAAGAGACCTCTATTCAAACTAGAAGATTTCAAATAAATATATATACTCTTGCACCACTGCCTTGAACTGTCTACTTTATCCACCCCTGACTGTTAAATACATGTAGCTTCAACTAAGAAATGACCAGTTATTTTGTTGGCAATACCTTATATAAAGGCATTTATAACTGTTTGTTAATCAGTAATAAATCATTGACAAAAGTAAACCAATTATTTACAAATATATGGCTGTTTTTTTTTTTTTACTAATCATGAACAAAGAATAACTGATCATTAACTATGAGGCAGATCTACAAAGCATTTGTAAATGTTGAGTAATAAATAGCTAATCAACTAACAAAAATAACATATCTATAACATCAACTATCCCTAACCCTTAAGCCTAATAAATGAGTATCAAATGAGTATTAATCAAGTATTAATACATATTTATAAATGCTTTGTATATAGGCCTCATTCTAAAGTGATTTGCAAATATACATATCCCTGTTATTCATGCATGATTACATCCATCCTTACATGTCTATAATAATGAGAATAATAATAATACATCTTTATTTGTATGGCGCTTTTCTGAACAAGATCCAAAGCACTTCACACAACACAGGTTAGAAAGAATCAATAATCAGATTGACAAACTTTTGCACAATGTTAATGCTTTTTTAAATAGAAATGTTTTCAAATGCTTCTTGAAAGTTGAACGTTTTATAGCATTGAAAAACAATCACACAAAATCTCCCCCACACATACAGCATACGATCTCAACGTGGGAGCGCTGCATAATTATCTTGAGAAGCACATTTGGCCCTGGTCTTGCCCCGCCTTCTCTCCTCACACTCTGCCAGCAACATATCGACAACAAATTGATTGAGTTTTTTTAATCCACTAAATGGGGAACACGCGCAATGCTGACACCTCTTTTAAATCGTATCATGCGCGCAATGTAGCCTCATAGTGCTGAGCCAGTGCTAAGATGTCACTATTGATGCATCGTGACGGCTAAAGTAGTTTGTAAGTTGACTTATTGCGGCTATAAATTTGGGGTGATTGAGTGGTAAGGTAAAGCAACAAAGGGGCGACATGTCATAGATTCATGATGAGAATTTAAAGCGCAGTTGTAAGTGCAAGTGTGTTGATGTAACTTATAATCTGGAAGCAACTGTAGCAGAGGAGTAGTTACTGCAGCAACAGAAGAAGGTGAGTCAACTTACCGAGCTAAATGACCTATAGCCAATCAAGTGGCTGCATTAGGGTTTGTGCGTATAGCAAAGGTGAAACGCCCAAATGATCAAAGACGCAGATGGCTGGTAGAACTCCCAAGGCGGATGCAAGGATCTCCCCTCGATTCAGCACTTTTGTAACACTTCACCCAATCAGCTGGAGGTATTTCACTTCATGTTGAAACTTTTCTGGAAGGGAATTCTCTGAGAGTGCGGCACAAGATCAGTCTGACTTCAATCGCTCCTTTTGAAAGTGCAGGAGTGAAAAGTAAGGGTAAAATAAGTTGAGTGTTGTCCCAATTGATCAATTGCATGTCGTTTCGCCGATCTTAACGCTCAAATTCTTACCATTAAATGCAGCGGAAAGGAAAATTCATTCACGTGGGGCTCCTCTAAAAATGAGATTCTACTTTCATGAAAGTTAAAGATGCCCTTGAGCAATTGGCATGTCATGTTTTAGAACTTGAAATAATGCTTATGTATGGTGTATTGTTTTGGTCACGTTGATTGTTGGGTTCTGACGCAGTGGTGCATCTCTACCAACAGATGGCACTGGCGTCTACCAGATGCACAAGTGTTTAAAAAAAAAAAGATAATAAAGAGCATTCTGTTTTGAGGCTGTTCAGAAGAGCTTTGAGTGGTGTGACATGAGCCATCAGCTGGAAGCACTGGGAATGAATCATGAAAAAAAGCCTTCTAAGCACATTTGGCATACATTCTGGCTGGTGATGATTGACTTTCTCTTTGGGAGGATTATAATTGAGTGATTTCTTCCTCAAAGTGAGAATTGAGCAAAAAACAACTCCAATATAACACCTTTAAATGTTCAAAAAAGGAGATTTAGCAGAATTCGTCTTTTAAAGGACACATATTATGCACCTGGAGTAGAGTTTAGCGTCATTCATGCTAGTTTGTGGAATACTGGTTAGAAAATCCTAATGGAACGACAGTCCTCAAAACCATCTGTGCAGCTCCGTGATAACTGACATTTCCTTCATAACTGACATAGCTCTGACGTGGCTCTGAGAAGCTTCTCTGCTGTTTTAAAGTCCATAAATCATCTCCAGACTCGCTCAGTGCTTTTCTGTCATCTTATCAGGACCGGTACAACTGCCTGCTGAGACCAGGAAGTAAATTGAGGGGTTGTCTCTGAAATCTGTATCTTAAACTGCTGAGGGGTGGCGCCATCTACACGGAGCAAGAAGGAATCAAACAGTTTGCAGCGTTGGAAATATGATTTTGTCTTATCAACATGAGCAAGAGCATGTTTAAAGGCTACAAACAATTGTAATAATGTGTCATATTTTCTCATGAATCGCATTGCAATTGTCTTAAATCAAGCTTATATTACAATGATTTGTTTTTTTCACAATGGAGACTGTTTTGTTGTTACTTTTAATGGCAGTTGGCAAAGAAAAGGTGCTTTTACCGCCACCTACTGTAGTTGTACGTCTTCAAATGTGTTTTACGCTTTAGCATTAAAAAGAAAGGGGAGATCAAAAGATAGAGAAAGAGAATGAGAGAGAAAGAGAGGGAAAGAGTCCATCCCCTCTGTCAGAATACTTGTTTATTATGGACCGTTCAGGCATGTATCTCTGAGGGATCCATCTTATCGGGAGCTGGATGCACGCTCCCGATATCGTGCAAATACTATAATTGGATGAGTCATGGAACAGACCAGAATAGACTCGTCGAGCTGATGCCATTATGTAGTAAGAAAAAAAACAACTTCCTAGGCACACCAGTCTGTCTGTTGGTAAAAACCTCCATTTCCTCTCCATCAGTTTTGTTCTTTTTAGTCCTGTTAGCCGCCACAACGAGAGGCTAACTAGCATCAAACAGCTCCGCTCCAATGTGGCCGTGTGTTTAACAGCATGCACGCGCCAGGCAAGAGACTAGAGCAGGGGTCGGCAACCCACATGCGGCTTTTTAGCGATCTCCTTGTGGCAAATCTCCTAGAGCTTTTCAAAAATGTATGAAAATAGAAATAGATAGGGGGATATATTGGTGGTTTTAATATGGTTTCTGTAGGAGGACAAACATGGCCAAACATTCTTAACATTTTCCATTTCTGTTTCAAATGCTGTAAAAATTGTGATAATAAATATTCAATTTCTGTCAACGAAGACTTGCGTCATAGCCTGCGACACACGTTTCAGCACCCTAACCCATGGCTGTAGTCAAACTGGAATGAAAGAAATTATGAGAACAGAGGATTCAAGGAAGAATGGACCGAATCATTACTTTCATTGCCAAAGCGGAAGGATTTGCCTGCATGTTTGATTTTTTAATGACAACAAATGATGATAACAAAAAGAGTTATTTGGAAAGACATTTCCAAGGAAACCACCCAGTTGGAAGTGAGAGAAAAAGTGCAATTTCAGCACTTCTGGAGAAATAGTTAAGAGTAACGCAAAGATAGATTTAAGAAGTGGATTGCATCTCCAAACTCCACTACTGCTGCTAGATTGGTTGCAAACAGGGAGATAATAAAGCGTGGAAAACCGATCACATATGGTGAGTACATGAAGGATTCTCCGCAAAGACAGTGAAGGAAAGGGACATTAAAATGGCAGGCATCATCACCAATCGGCAAATCAAGGACGTTAATTCAGCTCCAGCATACTCAAGTGCCTGTGATGTGATTGATATCGAACAGGGGCTGATTATGTATTTGTAGCCTAGTCATTTTGATTGTTGGTTAAAATAGCTAATATAAAACTTACAGCGTGTATTTGTGTTTTTGGTCAGATATGGCTCTTGGAACATTTTGGGTTGCCGATCCCTGGACTAGAGGGACTGTAAAAAACTGCTGATGTGATTTGACCACTAAGACAGGTTGGGATTTGACCTCGGTTTATTTCTTTGCTGCTGGTTACAATATCCTAGCCTAATATATTGGGGTCCATTTCTTCATAATGTTTTCAAGATGTTACATTTTCCATAATAGGACAGTAAAAGAGCACCTTACAAGAATACCAAGCACCAGCAACAAAGCAAAACAATTTGTAACAGTATTGACCCTGGGTTTTGGAAAGTAAAAAAGTACAAAGGTAACTGTTTTAGGTAATTTTTCAATAATTAATAAAATATCAAAATGTATTTATAGAGCACAATTTGTACAAAATACAATTCAAAGTACTTTACAAACACTAAAACATGCATTCAAACAACAATGTACGTGCATTAAAATCACACAAGTACAAAAGTAAAAGCAACAATAATAAGATTCATATCAAATTTGAAATAGTGAAATGCAGATCATATAATAATCAGTCATAACCACAGCCAAATAAAAGAGTTTTTAGGCTAGACTTGAGCACTGTAGAGGCCCATCTCAACACCTCATGGTTAGTCCTGACTCTGGGTACCAGCAGGAGGCGCTGTTATTTACCAGGTTGTACAATAATCTAAAGAAAAGCTGTGATATGTTGAAGGAATTCTTTGTTTTTTTCGAAAACATTATAACCAAGAGATTAAACAAACCCATGACCATTACAACCCTCGGACCGAAACCGTTATTAAGGCGTATAAATCACAACTTTCAAGGGGAGTAATATCTAAATTATATTCAGTAAATGCAGCAACAATCTTGACATCTTTTCTACCAGCTATATTAAAAAGGGAAGTGGGAATAGGAAAGAGAAGGTCATCTCAAAGGAGGACCACAAAGTCACATGTTTGGAAAGAGTTCTGTTGCGTATCCGGGCGACAATGTGAATGGACAACTTTGCAACATACTTCTGAAAGCAGGGAAACATCCATTACAAAAAGTGGGATGACACAATCCACAATCAACAATCAAAGACTGGACTGACATAATGATGGACATTTGAAAAATACATTTGAAAATGGGCAAATTGGTCACACTTTGGACTAATTGGGACATTAATTCTGGACTACATGATTAGGACTATGTTAAATGTTTATATACCTCTCTGTCTTGGTCTGTGTTCTATATACAGTATGTTTTAAAATAGAAAAAAACAAAAAAAGAAACTATATTGGGTGAAATGTATTGTTTACTGTTGCTACTTTATAGTTATAAAGCCAAATATAAAGTTTCTATTGCTCCTTCCTAATACAAGATGTGAATCTCACTCTATTATCTTCTATTTGAACCAGTTTGACATCCATTATCCATTAAAGCTGCCAGTCAAGCGCCTCCTCAATGTTCCATGTCATATTTAAACATCTGCCTCTGAATCCACATGAAACGCCAGAGCAGAGGAGACAGAGGGTCGTCTGAGGAGCTCTTCATCATCACACCGCCGCTTGACTCGGGCCGCTCGCTTTTCTGTTCCGGCTGTCAATCAGAGCGCTGTATGCACACAGCCGGATAGGGCACATGCAGTCTGTAGAGCTGCATGTGATGATCCAGGCGTGTAAACATCAGCGCACATCAAACAGGAGAGGAGTGAAGCGCCTGTAGAGCACGCGGCCCTTTCAAACGCTGAACAAAGGCTGTGCTGTTCTCTGTCAGGCAAATCTTCCCTTACAGCTTGTTTATATTAGAGTTACATCGCACACACACACAGTTGCATTGTATAACATGTATGCAACTGTTGATAAGTGTTGAGCTGCCAGCAAAATGTAAATTGAAAAAAGTATCTGCTGGTGCATTGGGTGTTTGCATTGGAACATAGAGGAGTGCTGGATTAAGGAGCCACTGCAAACTCTTCAAAATGTACATTCCATTTGACTTTAAAACACTCCTGCAATGGAAATGATAGTTGGATACCTGTGGAATGTACTTTTGTGGATGACAGAGACTAAACCAATTGCTAAGGACCGGACTGACATTTACAACATTACAACATT
This sequence comes from Eucyclogobius newberryi, assembly GCF_026437365.1. NCBI lineage: Eukaryota > Metazoa > Chordata > Actinopteri > Gobiiformes > Gobiidae > Eucyclogobius > Eucyclogobius newberryi. The sequence goes on along the minus strand of NW_027315857.1, from coordinate 16,487,533 downwards.
GATTTTTACTGTAGACTAGATTTGTCGGGCTCTGGAACAGATGGGTGTAATACATAAAGGGTAGGGATGGCAGTATTGATATAATTGATATGAATTGACATATTTTATGTTACATTTAAGGGTAGGCATCCATTTTAGGCATTTTGGTCTTCGTGGATTTTTGTCAAAACACAATTCTGAAAAGGTGAGCCTATATGAAACCCTTTTAATGCATATGTGTATTGAAATACCTTCACACATAAGGTTAGGCCAATGTTAAGTATCGGTATTGAAAAAAATACACCCAAAGATTCCAATAAAGATTCTGATAACTGATAACCCTACATGCCTGACTGACTTTTTAATTGTATTTTTTCACTACTTTGATTCCGTAGTAGACTTCTCCTCTGTGTTATTCACCTTATTCCACCCAAACCACTTTTTCCTCTATTTTCCACGGATCGGCACTTCCATTGTAATTGCACTTCCGGTCAAGCGGGAACTGTATTCTTTTAAATGAAGAACGAAGTCTTGCCGCTAAAATATGCTATAAAGTAGATTGATTTGAGTAAAATTTCCAATGTTCATGTGACCAACAGGTCGACAATGCACCGATTCCCTGGGCGGCCCGAAAATGACTTTATCTATATATTATGTATATTACTTACATGTCTGGAGGTCGGCAGCCCTGTGTTAACTAATACAACCAGAAGAAGGATTATGTGGAATTGCGGTGCCCAGACAGACTTCTGGAATAAGGTGAATAAAGTCCGTACACTTCCAAGTCCATATAAACGTAGTAGCCAGTTTATAGCCTCATTTAACAATTATCACCATTTTTGTGATTTTTATTTGTTGTTAGGCTGCGGTTTATAAGGTCACACTTCATGCAACTCTCCCACTTTTTGAACATGATCATTTTAATTATTCAGATTTAAGAGATTAATTAGTACTTTACTGTTACTGAAAAAAAAGAAGAGAAACCTGATTTGAGAATCATAATTATTTAAAGCGATTAGTTTATAAGTGGCTTTCATTTCATGGCCACTTGTAATAATAACATTAATTCTTACATTGGATATTTAATTTTTTTTTAGTAGGCTTATTGTTCAGAGTTCCACTGCTTTGCACCAGCAAGAGAACGCCACATTGTTTGAAGTGTAGATCTTGCAAAAGGCATTTAATATCCAATTTTCTTTTGCTAATCTCACTATTTATAGCAAAACAGTTTAGCAGACCACATAGTTACGCAGTGTTTTCCTTTTGTAATAATAAGTACGGTTTGTTAAACAATTACTGTAAAATTCACACTATCCACACACTTTGTACCCTTCATACAACAATGCAGCTGATTATATATTTTTAGGGGCTTTCTTGAGAGCAGGAAGCACAAGAATTGTACACACTGAAGAAGACTTTGGTGGAACAGCAGGGCCAGAGCCAGATGTGGAGGTGATGCAGACACAGTTAAATCAGCTCACACAGCTCACACAATCACGGACAGAGGGGACAGTAGTAGAAGTACCAGGTGTGCTCAACAGTCAGTATTTTATGGTACATTTTCTGCTCTTTTGGCGCAGTTCTCTGTAGTATTATTGATGCTCTTTTTTGTAATACAACAAAAGGCATTAGTTTTGTAGGAATTACCCCAAGTTCCAGGCAATACATGACATTACAGAACAAGAGGGTCACTATTGTTATTATTATATAGTATACGTTTTTAAATAAGAGCTTTTTTTTTACAAGTTATCCGTTTTTCATTATTTACTTCTGTACCGACCTACTTAGTGTTGCAACACTGGAATTTCCCCATTGTGGGACGAATAAAGGCTTAACTTATCTTATCAAATGCACAGAGGAGACGGAACATGAGAGCTGCGCATGGACTTTGTGTCTGCAGCGGAGAAGCAGAGGATTTTTTAAATGTTTTTAAAAGAAATTGCGCCGCCCAGTGGTTGAGGCAAGTGGTTTTAAGGCTCCATGTGCAGCCGGTTGCAGTGTCGTGAGTTAGAATCCGGGCTCTGACAGTTTACTGCATGTCCTCCCTTCTCTCTCATCCCCATTTCGCTGTCCTGTCTAATAAAGCCTACGGGCCAAATTATCCTTTAAAAATATGTTTTTATTTTTTTCAATGCAACAGGGGGTTGGCATCCCCCACTTCCCCCCTCACATCGGCTACTGATAATTTCACTGTTTAAAAATGAGGTACCCCAGCTTTAAGTTGCTCTGTATGTGGGAGACACATGGACTCTCATGTGTTAAAGCAATAACTCGAATACTGTATTGTCTTTTACATATAAATACAATTCTACAGTTACTGAGCACTATTGAGCTTCACTGACATTTGAAAGAGTGCAGTAACCGGGGTGGTATTTCTCCTCCTCACACTCCATGGACCTGTGACATATGATGATGAGTTTTATGTGCACCGGGCCCATGTAAGAGGTATATCTGTGTCAGCTCATGATAAATGCATGACTTCAAAAGCAAGATTGATTATGTAGTCAGTGATTTTTGTGATTAAAAAAAAAAAAAAACGTAAAATAGACCATGAGTTGTTTGGAATGCTCTTGTCAGAAGGTACAGAAGGTAGGAATAAAAAACGACTATACATCTCGGGTGCTGTTCATATGTCACCATTAACATTTAAGTTGACAGACTCGAAGGATCAACTTTGAATGGCCAATCTTTAGACTTCTTTATATTGACAAGAATAATGGTAACACGAAAAAACAAAAAGGAACAGTAATCGTATTGCAGGCATAACAATTGGAAGTCACTGCTGGGAAAAAATACCATTTACATATAGGAAATATTTCAATCATACTTACCACATTTACCACATTTAAATGTTTCCTTCGTAAATAAAGGAAACATTTAAATGTGGTAAATGTGGTAAGTATGATTGAAATATTTCCTATATGTAAATGGTATTTTTTTCAAGTTTAAACCTTATACTCAACTCACTCACTATAATAATTCATGGTCCAAATGTTCAATCACTGTTGCTAATGAAGCTTCAATGTATTCAAAATCTACTGTAGGCGTGAGTACTTATTTCCTATTAATTTCTTTTGGTGAAATTGTGTCCGGAGTTTAGTCCCTCCCTCCTTTTGTGTCTTGTGTTCCTGTCTACTGTATGGGTGGAGCTGGGCGGAGTCTTCCCTGGAGCCTGTTCACCACACATGCAGTTCATCAGCTCAGAAACACTCACTCCTGTAAAAGAAGCCTTAACGTTCCATCACTCATCACTAGATTGTCCGGTACTTCTTGTAGTACTCTCCATGACCTTACATGGACCGGCCTCCTGCTGGTGCCAGAGTCAGGACTAAACATGGACCGGCCTCCTGCAGGTGCCAGAGTCAGGACTAAACATGGACCGGCCTCCTGCTGGTGCCAGAGTCAGGACTAAACATGGACCGGCCTCCTGCTGGTGCCAGAGTCAGGACTAAACATGGACCGGCCTCCTGCTGGTGCCAGAGTCAGGACTAAACATGGACCGGCCTCCTGCTGGTGCCAGAGTCAGGACTAAACATGGACCGGCCTCCTGCTGGTGCCAGAGTCAGGACTAAACATGGACCGGCCTCCTGCTGGTGCCAGAGTCAGGACTAAACATGGACCGGCCTCCTGCTGGGGCCAGAGTCAGGACTAAACATGGACCGGCCTCCTGCTGGTGCCAGAGTCAGGACTAAACATGGACCGGCCTCCTGCTGGTGCCAGAGTCAGGACTAAACATGGACCGGCCTCCTGCTGGTGCCAGAGTCAGGACTAAACATGGACCGACCTCCTGCTGGTGCCAGAGTCAGGACTAAACATGGACCGGCCTCCTGCTGGGGCCAGAGTCAGGACTAAACATGGACCGGCCTCCTGCTGGTGCCAGAGTCAGGACTAAACATGGACCGGCCTCCTGCTGGTGCCAGAGTCAGGACTAAACATGGACCGGCCTCCTGCTGGTGCCAGAGTCAGGACTAAACATGGACCGTCCTCCTGCTGGTGCCAGAGTCAGGACTAAACATGGACCGGCCTCCTGCTGGTGCCAGAGTCAGGACTAAACATGGACCGGCCTCCTGCTGGTGCCAGAGTCAGGACTACACATGGACCGGCCTCCTGCAGGTGCCAGAGTCAGGACTAAACATGGACCGGCGTCCTGCTGGTGCCAGAGTCAGGACTAAACATGGACCGGCCTCCTACTGGTGCCAGAGTCAGGACTAAACATGGACCGGCCTCCTGCTGGTGCCAGAGTCAGGACTAAACATGGACCGGCCTCCTGCTGGTGCCAGAGTCAGGACTAAACATGGACCGGCCTCCTGCTGGTGCCAGAGTCAGGACTAAACATGGACCGGCCTCCTGCAGGTGCCAGAGTCAGGACTAAACATGGACCGGCCTCCTGCTGGTGCCAGAGTCAGGACTAAACCTGGACCGGCCTCCTGCTGGTGCCAGAGTCAGGACTAAACAGGGACCGGCCTCCTGCTGGTGCCAGAGTCAGGACTAAACCTGGACCGGCCTCCTGCAGGTGCCAGAGTCAGGACTAAACATGGACCGGCCTCCTGCTGGTGCCAGAGTCAGGACTAAACATGGACCGGCCTCCTGCTGGTGCCAGAGTCAGGACTAAACAGGGACAGGCCTCCTGCTGGTGCCAGAGTCAGGACTGAACATGGACCGGCCTCCTGCTGGTGCCAGAGTCAGGACTAAACATGGACCGGCCTCCTGCTGGTGCCAGTGTCAGGACTAAACATGGACCGGCCTCCTGCTGGTGCCAGAGTCAGGACTAACCATGGACCGGCCTCCTGCAGGTGCCAGAGTCAGGACTAAACATGGACCGGCCTCCTGCTGGTGCCAGAGTCAGGACTGAACATGGACCGGCCTCCTGCTGGTGCCAGAGTCAGGACTAAACATGGACCGGCCTCCTGCTGGTGCCAGAGTCAGGACTAAACATGGACCGGCCTCCTGCTGGTGCCAGAGTCAGGACTAAACATGGACCGTCCTCCTGCTGGTGCCAGAGTCAGGACTAAACATGGACCGGCCTCCTACTGGTGCCAGAGTCAGGACTAAACATGGACCGGCCTCCTGCTGGTGCCAGAGTCAGGACTAAACATGGACCGGCCTCCTGCTGGTGCCAGAGTCAGGACTAAACATGGACCGGCCTCCTGCTGGTGCCCAGAGTCAGGACTAAACATGAACCGGCCTCCTGCTGGTGCCAGAGTCAGGACTAAACATGGACCGGCCTTCTGCTGGTGCCAGAGTCAGGACTAAACATGGACCGGCCTCCTGCTGGTGCCAGAGTCAGGACTAAACATGGACCGGCCTCCTGCTGGTGCCAGAGTCAGGACTAAACATGGACCGGCCTCCTGCAGGTGCCAGAGTCAGGACTAAACATGGACCGGCGTCCTGCAGGTGCCAGAGTCAGGACTAAACATGGACCGGCCTCCTACTGGTGCCAGAGTCAGGACTAAACATGGACCGGCCTCCTGCTGGTGCCAGAGTCAGGACTAAACATGGGGAATCTGCGTTTCAGTTTTATGCAGCTAAAACCTGGAACATTGTTCCTCAAGATGTGAGACAGGTTCTACTCTGACAATGTTCAAATCTAAGCTAAAAACAGTTTTGTTTAGCTGCGCATATGACTGAAAGGATTTTTCTTTGCACTCTTCTCTTTTGTTTGTGATTTCATTAGTTTAGACAATTAGTTGGATTGATTTAAAAGGGAGTTGGACTCCGAAACACGTCGTGTAAAAGTTTTTTTTTTTTCTGTAGTTAATTTTATTGTATTTCTGTTTCTGTGATTTGAATGCATTTTTCCTGCTGTGTGAAGCACTTTGAAATTTGCTCTACAAATAAACTTGCCTTGCCTTACATTTTTGTGTGCAGAATTTTGTTATTATTCTAGATAAAAAATGTGTCCTACTTTCACTTCTTATATGTAAGACAGTGGCTTTTATCGTTTTAAAAGACACTATACTATACAATACATTATTTCTATCGTTATTGACCTTTAAACATGCTTGAGTACCTTGAGTTATGGGCTCCATCTACTGGCAGCAGAGGGAATGAGATATTTGAAAGAAACAAATGCTAATGTAGCCAAGAAGTTGTAATGATCGTGATTTGACGGCAGAAATGCTCAGAAAGAGTCCGGTAATACTGACTTATGGACCTAAAGACAGACACAGAAGGTTCTCGGAGCCACGTCACAGATCACACATCAAGGAAATGTTTTTGACACTCTGAGGGGTGAATACTTTCCATCCAGGAGTCATTAAACTAGCGTGAATGAAGCTAAATGCAACTCCAGGTATGTTTAAGTCAATTTAGCATAAAATGTGTCCTTCAAAACATAGTTCTGGTCATCTATTAGAGTCTTCATATTTTCACTGCCCATTACTATTCTGCTGGATATTTAAACCATTTAATTGTGTTGCTCAAAGCACAACACACAGACAGACACCCAACCACACACTCCCTCGCTGTCAGACTTTTTCAGTGCTAAGTTAACTTTTAATAACACACTGTAAATGAATGTTGTATGCCTAGCTGGAGTTACTCTTGGTTCAGTCATGTCTTGTAGAATGCAGCGCTTGCGAAGAAAGTGTTCTGCCGGCCGCTGTTCAATGGGCTCAGACTTCAGAGGTAGACACTGAAGCTATGACTTTAAAACGAACCAAATTATTCCCAAAACTCGCACTATAAGAATGAATTTTAAAAGAGGAGAGCCCGAGCGCACAACAAGGATGTGCCCACAATGGACAGATATGAGACCTGCTCACACTGTATGAGGGACACAAGCCAGAGGAGCCCTGTGGAAGACACTTTTTCTGTTATCTATGGATTGTATCAATTAAATATATTTTTATCATGCCCAAAATCACAACAGCAGTTGCCTTGAAGGGCGACAGTGAAAAAATAGATAAAACAACGTTCATAGGAGATTAGTAAATGGATAATGTCAATAATGGACTGGAGAAAATGGATGGCTGGATAATAAATAATGTCCCGGCATTATCTTTTCTCTTTACATATCAGATAAACTGTGGGGGCCAGAACCATTCAGGAGGAGAGAGAAAGGTTCATTTAGCAAGACGGGATCTACAGGTCAGCATCAGCAGGGTCTGAAAGAGTAGCAAAAAGAGAGGAGAGAGGTGTGGAAGAAATAGAAAAACATGTGGACAAAAAAGTAGTCAGAAGAAATAAGGGATATCAAATGAAGAGACTGTGGACAGGAGCTGATTCCATAACACAGGAGCTTGGTAGCCAAACGCTCTACCTCCTACTGTGCTTTTAGAGACTCTTGGGACCACTAGAAGGCCAGCATCTGTTTGGATGATGTGGTACTATGTGTGCCATGTCATTTATTACATGTTGATTTATCATCTATTGATTATGCGCCATGGATGGGTGTAAAATCTGCCCATTTTTTTCAGTTAAGATATATTGTATTATGATTGTAAATAACTCTTAGAAGCAAGGTCCATTAGTTAACTATATAAGGCATTGTCACACAGTATTTTTTCAATTGCATTAATAAGACATTTATTCACATTTGTAGATGGCTCTGGTAAGCAATAAAAGCCTGTGTATAAAGCCTTAGAAAGGACATAATGCTAACATTAAACTCTTCTTAAGCCTGTCTGTGATACTAGCACACACCTCTCTGCCCTTTACTGAATAACACTGAACATTTTACAATACATTAAGTTCAAGGGAACGAGGAGAGAACTGTATTTTTCTCAACCCATAAAAACACATTGAACTTTCTCTTCTCCAGTGTTGAAAGGTTAGCGGCTCCTCAGATGTATCTCTCCTCGGTCGCTGTGCCTGAGGGGTCCATCACTTTAAAAACGGCCTCCGAGCGACCGGTGTGTGACGCTCGCTCTCTGCAGATGTGATAACAGCAGAGGAGACTTGTACCCACACCAGTCTGCATCAGTGAGGAGTTAGCGTTAGCATGTGGCCGCTCAAACATCAGGAGACTTGTACCCACACCAGTCTGCATCAGTGAGGAGTTAGCGTTAGCATGTGGCCGCTCAAACATCAGGAGACTTGTACCCACACCAGTCTGCATCAGTGAGGAGTTAGCGTTAGCATGTGGCCGCTCAAACATCAGGAGACTTGTACCCACACCAGTCTGCATCAGTGAGGAGTTAGCGTTAGCATGTGGCCGCTCAAACATCAGGAGACTTGTACCCACACCAGTCTGCATCAGTGAGGAGTTAGCGTTAGCATGTGGCCGCTCAAACATCAGGAGACTTGTACCCACACCAGTCTGCATCAGTGAGGAGTTAGCGTTAGCATGTGGCCGCTCAAACATCAGGAGACTTGTACCCACACCAGTCTGCATCAGTGAGGAGTTAGCGTTAGCATGTGGCCGCTCAAACCAAACATCAACCCAGTTAACCCAACCTAGTATTGCACATTATTGCACATGATTATGACAGTATTGCGCATGATTATGATAGTATTGCACATGATTATGACAGTATTGCACATGATTATGAAGCTGAATGACACATGATCAGTTCTAACAGTGTTTGTTATAAAGTCTGACAGCAGCAGAAGGAAAGATCTGCGAAACCTCTCCTTCACACAGTGAGGGTGGATCAGTCTCTCACTGAAGCTGCTCTCCAGAGCGGACAGAGTGTCCTGCAGAGGGTGAGACTCATGGTCCAGCATAGATGTGAGTTTAGCCAGGACCCTTCTGTCCCCCACCTCCTGCACCGAGTCCAGAGCACAGCCCAGGAGGGAGCTTTGTCCAGCTTCTTCCTCTCACTCTCTGTGATGCTGCTGCTCCAGCAGACCAGTGTGTGGTTTTAGATTTGTTTAATTTTGATGAAATTATTAGGTGTTAGGGTTAACCTAACCCAATAAGAATGGGTTTACTGTTGGGTGGGATGGAATTGATGTGAATGTGGAACACAATATAATAAATGTTGAATATGGAACACATTAAATTAAATGTGACTATGGAACACATTAAATTAAATGTGACTATGGAACACATTATAATAGATATGAATTTAGAACACATTATATAATGAAATTCATATTCCATAAATAAAAACAATGTTTCACAAAAAAAATAGACAAAAACAAGTGTTATGTGAGCATGTTTTGCGCACCAAACCACCTCTTAATGACGCACGGCTCTAAAGTGGAACTTTTTGGAGCAATCCAATACATATGACACATCCCCGTGCTCGTCTCCCATTGCGTCAAACACAGTCTGTTATCTAACCGGTTGGTTTAGCAAGGGTGGGACTAAGGGTGCGTAATTTGCATCTCTATGCGACACTTCATTGGCTTTACTGGGCTGTAGAACTGCCAAAAATCCTCCTGATTGGCTAATCTTGGTGTCACTCAAAAGCTAACACTTCCTGTTAGCCTCTGTAGCAAGGACATTGCAGTGAAAATTCTATTCTCTTTGATATGGGCAAAAGAAAAAGAAAAATGGAGTTGACAAAAACTTTTTTTCTGCAACATGGAGGCCTTCATGGATCACATGTGTGGAACATGTGTCTTGGACCTAATTAATAATTACAAACGGATTGAGACCAAGCTTGTGGGGAAATATTGAAGTTTGATGTGTACAGAGCCTTGAAGGTAAGGAAAGTTGAAACTTTTAAGATAAGATAAGATAAGATATTCCTTTATTGTCCCACATGGGGAAATTTCATTGGTGCAACGCAGGTAGATACAGAGGTAGATACAGAAGAACAGATCACTTATAGGAAGTCTGAAAAACACTTTCAGTAGAAGATCTCCTATAAATAAATAAAAACTCCCATAGACAAATAAATAAATAAATACCATTGCACATGAATTTCACAGTAATTGCACATGAATTTCACAGTAATTGCACATACGACAGAATTGCACATCAGTATTAGGTTAGGTCAGTATTGCAACGGGATAACGTGACGATCTCCGGGTAAGACGACTGTTCTCCGCAGTTTCATGAGTTCCTCCTTTGTGGAAACGCGGTACGGCGCCGGCCGGGGGGCGGGGCCGGAGCCGGGGGGCGGGGCCGGAGCCGGGGGACTCAGAGCCAAGACACATCGCCACGACACGACGAAAACACTCAATCCAGCCGAATAAAGACAAAACAAGTTCATTTAAAGCGACTCCAGTGCGTGTCTCGATCGTTCGTGAAGTTCCTCTTTCATATAAACGTGTATATAAACGTGTACCGACGACACGCCGTACTTTAGCTCGGCCGGAGGGCGCGGGGAGGGGCTGGTGGGCTCGCTCGGAGCTAGCTCACGTCACAACAACACAACGAACGCAACGAAAAACGCTCAAATCCAGCCGAAAAAAGTCAAAAACAGTTGAATTAAAAAACTATTCCAGCGCGTGTCCCTATCGTACAGTAAAATAGAAAAAATATACTAACTATATTTACAAAATATAGGAGATAAAGCACAATAAGTGTGAGAAAGAAGAGAGAGCGTTTACACCGGGCTGCCAGCTGTACCAGCGCCTTATGACGTATAATTTACTTTGTGCTTTTCTGTATAAAGACAACGTGTGTTCGGACTGTGATTGTTGCACGTGAAAATGGATTATATATTCAAAAAGGCGAGAATTTGATGTGTAGATTGTCAGGCTTTGTGACTGGGGGGCGTGGTGACACATGAGTACGTGGTGGGACACATGTACCTGTCCCACCCATGGGACGCCTGAGGCGGACTTCAACAAACCAAGCAGTTCCATAAAAATGATTATTTCAGTAATTCAGGTAAACATGGCCTGTCACAGTAATATCCATGGCCTGCAGGCTAGTAATCATCATTAATAATAGTCTATTACAAATGTTAATCATCCCTCAATTATTTAAAAAGTGAAATTTACTCTCTCACATCAACATTTGTTGGTATGAAATGAAATGACTTTCATCTACCTCCAGCACTCCAGACCATGTTACAAGTCAGATCTGTGGAGAGGCAAAGTAAGAATATGTTTTTCAAGGTACGATAAAGCAATAAAGGCAACGACTGTATGTCATCTTGTTTATTTAAAACACATTTATTTATAAACTTACACCAATAAGACAAAAAAGTAACTCCAATACAAGTAAATCTATCTACGGATAAACCTAAGTCCAAATAAAAGTACCTTTCAGTAAATGCCAACCTGAAATGAGAAGATGGGAGTTTCAGAAGGCATGAGCAGGTCTTGTGAAGTGCTTTTAGGGTCACAAAAAAGTACAGGAGAAAAAAAAATGTGCCAAATTAAAATTCAGTATCTGAGGATTAGACAAATGAAAAACAATAGATCTTTTGATGAGGGATTCTCAATAAATTGCATTTTGAAGATTATGCTTATTTTCACCCAAATAACACAATTTTGAGGTCTTTGCAAAAGCACCGAATTAGAAATGTTGGAATCAATGGACATTTAAGATGTGGACATGAATGGACATATCTACCACAATTGGTAACTTCTGATCTCAAGGCTGTGTTCAGTTCAATAAGATCCAACAGACTTGAGATTACTGCAGCTCTCACTAGCCTCCTCAACCATGGCCACAATCATGAGCTTACATGGCTCCTTGGCCTTTTGTCAAGCTGGGCTGGAGAACTCATCGTCTTGTCTCTCAAGGTTGAGACAAACCTTGAGGAATGAGCTTCTGCCATCAATGCCAACCTTGACAAAGTATCTGGTCAGGGGATGGAAACCTCTGAGTTGGCGGAGATGGGCAATAAGACCAATAGTTCTTTTGAACTTTCGGCCTCCAGCCCTTTCCATTAAATATAAATATATATTTAAAAAAACTGTCTTTGATTGTTACCTTGATGTGGTAGATAGATTTTATGTCTTAAATGCCACTTTTGTCCAAAATATGCAATTCTGTGCTTTTGCAAAGACCTCAAAATTGCGTTATTTGGATGAAAATAAGCATAATCTTCAAAATGCAAATCCTTGAGACTCCCTCATCAAAAGATGTCTTGTTTTACATTTTTCTAATCCTCAGATACTGAATTTTAATTTGGCACTAATCTTTTCTTCTGCACTTTTTTATTACCCTAAAAGCACTTTGCAAGACCTGTGAGAGTATTTTAGGCCTCACCAATAAAGTACATTCTGCAAAACTAACTATCATTGGGTAAAATCACCAGAGGAGCTGAGTTTGAACCCTCATCATTGCCACATGGATTGAACAGTGGCAGAATGTTCTCAGTGAAATCACAGTCAGTGAAAGTGTAAATAAGAGATTCTTTACCCACATCATAGAAGGAGACCAGACCTTCATCATAATCCACAAACACTCCCACTTTCTCTGGAGAAGATCTAACGGGAAGACGCACACGAGGCTCTTCGCTGGTCTCATACTCATCACTGCCCATATAAAGTGACCAGAATCCTTTCCGTACAGTTTGAGGCTCTTCGTCTTTTCTGTCCACTGACTCTTTGGCCACTCCTAATATCCACCTAGTCTTTCCCTCGACCTGAACCTCAAAATAAAACTTTCCAGAAGAAAACTTTTGTTCTCCTAAAACGCACAAATAACTGGAAAATCTCTCAGAAATGTCTGGGAGATTATTTTCTTGGTCACTGTGATGAACCTGTTTGAGATCTTCAGACAGAACTAAGTTTGGATTTACTGTGTTTGGATCTAGAGACACGTCCACTTTAAACTCTTGAACTCTTTCCATTTCAGCCTTCATAACCTTCTCTATCTCTGTATTAAGTGTGTTCGTCAGCTTAGACACAGCTTTGGTCGCTCTCCCTTTGTATGATGGAACCCTCACGCTCTCCTCGGGCCAGTCACGGAGCTGTGGAGCAGGTTTGTCTAAAAGGAAAGTTTGTACATACTGCAGGTGGTCTCCAGAGCTCCAGAGCTGCTTCATCTCAGCTCCTCTCTGCTCCTGGGCAGAGATCTCTGTCTGGATCTGCTCTCTCAGCTGAACTTCCTCCTCCTCGTTCCTCTTCTGCTTTTCTACAATGCTCTGTTTGAACTCGTCCAGACTTTGTTGAGCACACTCCCTCAAAGTGTTGAAGACTCTGAGACCTTCTTGTAGTTCTGTCTCTGCCTTTCTCTGACTGAGTTCTACTGAGTGCCGGATCTCCTCGATCTTCAGAAGTCTTTCTTTAATCTGCTCCTTCAGCCTGGCCTGCTGCACCTCATGTTCCTCTCCCAGGTGCACTATCTGATGATCCCTATGGTCTTTCATCCAGCACAGCGGGCACATCAAGTGTGAGTCTTCTTTACAAAAGAACTGCAGTAGGTGGCCGTGCTCAGGGCAGAAGAGCTTCTCTAAGTTGGGCGGAGGTTGGATCAGCTGGTGCAACTTGTTAAGAGGGTCTGTGGAGTGGCTCTGCAGGTGGCTCTCACAGTACGAGAACTCACACATCAAGCAGAACTTTACGGCTCTTAGCCTGGGCTCTCGGCAGCGGTGAGTGGACACATCACAGAGCACCTCTCCTGGAGGAGTGGACACATCACAGAGCACCTCTCCTGGAGGAGTGGACACATCACAGAGCACCTCTCCTGGAGGAGTGGACACATCACAGAGCACCTCTCCTGGAGGAGAAACTATCTCTGACATAAGAGTATTGACTTTTGTCTGTGGTCTTGGCCTGAAGTCCTGCTTACAGAGTGGGCAGTTGTGGTGACTGCTGTCCCAGTGTTTGTTGAGGCAGAATTTGCAGAAGCTGTGTCCACATGGTGTAGTGACTGGATCAGTGAAGACCTCCAGACAGATGGGGCACAGGAACTGCTCCTTAGAGAGAGTACAGCTCATAGCGGCCATCACTGCAACTGGAGAGACAACGCACTTAGTTTAGTGTAAACCATGACATTAACAGTAACAGTGACACAAAATGTATTGTTGAGGCAGCTGAGAGTCAAAGTTACACGTTTGCTGAAGGTTATTTAACTGTTTTTATCTTTTTACTCAGTTGTTTTACTTGTGACTAGGGATGCGTACCGCTACGACGGACCGGATCTGGACTTGTAAAAATTTTTCGGTTCAGGTCCAAAAAAAACGAAACCCCGGTGATTCGGTTCTGGACTCATATAAAATTTAGCACTCAAATACTATATCCTTTTTGTTCTAGAATCTAGACCATCTTAAACCTTCCATTGATCGCGAAATTCACGCTGGAAAACACGTAAACACTGCCATGCGCCGCTGTCAATAGCGCACACGGACCCTAATTAGCGACGCACGCGTCTTCCGGGCATAAGTGAAGCCGGCGAAATAAGTTTAAAGATGCGAGAGACGGGAGCGCTTCATACGTGTCGAGCTGCGCGGAACCGTGTATCCACATGTGAACACTGAAGCCGGTGAGATCGCTGGCTTCATCTGAACTGTTTTTAACTGGGGTGCAATGTTGTGATGGCGGGGTCAGCGTGGTCTTGTCTGGGTCTTTGGTCTGGGTGTAAATATGAATGAAATAACTTAAGTGTTATGTTGTGGTGTGATGTATTTGGCATTAAGTAAATACTAAGTCAAAGTAATATTGCTTAATTGCTGCATTCATTGATTAGAGTTTATATTTTGTAATAGTATTTCGTATTTGTATTCTACTGTTGTTAAATATAGTCTGGTGTTAAATGCTGCTAACATGATGTATTATTTTGATTTGTTGTGTAAAATATTTTCATATTCTACTTTTGATACTGCTAAGTTGATGCTTTATAGTGATTCAAGACTTAATTATTTACACTGGTGTACACTTGTCTGTTTGAAGGTTTTTACCTGACTTTTGATGCCAATAGATCTGTAACATTAAAGATGGAAATGTGTCCAAAGGCAAAACATTGTATCAGATGAAACAGCTGCTTTGACCCTTGACCCAGACTGACCCTGTCAACAATACTCAACATGCTCTTGTTGTTGAGTTGAGTCTTGAGTTGTTCCTCAAGTAAAACACATGAATATGTGTTAACTGTTAAGCTATAGTTTAGCAGCTAGCTAGTAGCTTGTGATTTGTAAGTTGTAGCTTCTGTTAACAACAGTGAATAAAGCAGACAAGTTGAGTTTATTTCACTCTGCAGTTAAACCTTGTGTTTGATAGTCGTCCTTGTTCAAGTGTCTTCAACTTAATTTAGCCAAGTAGCTTGTGTTATGCTGTTATAACATTATGCAAAAATGGCCGGACTCATTAGGTCCGGACCTGAACCTAAACCTCTGGATTCGAATCCGGACTTGAACCTGAACGTGGGTTTAGGTATGCATTCCTACTTGTGACTGTCCACTTTGGACTGCAGTGAAGTGTTGTGTTACAGCAGTTCGTCCACAGCGAAAACCAGCGCCGGGGACAGCCGCTTCATCGCTTTGCAGCGTTTTAAGCCGGTCTGCGACTAGAGCCTGCAACGGGGGCCCCGGGCTTCACTTAGCATTTGATCCATGATGCCTATTTGCTCATCAAAAACTGCCTGAGCATATGAGTGCATATCCAGGGCAGCTTTTCCAATGAAAATCGGGTTAGCTTGTTTTCTGAAGTTTGGCTCGGCTTGATTGATCTCAAACAATGAAAATGTTTCTGGACAAAAGAAAAAAGGCACTAAACAGTCATTCTCACATGGGATTGCGAGTGGGTTTGTAGTGCCAAACAGTTCTTCAGATCCACAAAGTTCAAGCAGTTTTACAATAAAAGGTGATACAGTTCGTCGTTTGTGAATCTAAGCCATTGTTAATGTTCCAAAAAGGTCTTTATCAGGCATACATTTGTGTGTGGCGCAGGAGCCAAAGTTAACGTGACCGCTCTCTGCCGCCTCTATCTTTGTTTTCAATCAACATCATTTACTTACACATAACGTTAGATTTATCATTTTACTCACTTTAGTTTTGAGTTTATTGATGTAAAGGTTGAAATCTTTGTGGACAAACTCCACGCAGCTCTGTCTTCTCCCTGTGTAAGTTTTGTTTCTTGTTCTTCTTCTTCTTTGGTGTTTTATAGCGGTTGGTATCCGAGTGTTACATTAGCGTCACCCACTGCAGTTAGACTTAAGACTTTACTCTCCTGACTTGACTCTTGGTAGTTTGTCTCCCCGTCCGACTTTATTCCTTAGGCTATATTACTGCCACCTACTGTAGTTGTGCGTCTTAGACTTTAGATTTTATTCTTTATTCGTAATGTTGTTGTTGTTGTTGTTGTTTTATGGCGGTTGGCATCCAAGTGTTGCATTACCGCCAGACTTTATTCCTCAGACTTTGTCGTAGTCCTCAGACTCTGTCGTAGTCCGTAAAAGTACTCCTTCCATTGCTTTGGTGTTACAAAGCCCATGAGGTTATGTTGTTGTTGTTGTTGTTTTATGGCGGTTGGCATCCAATTGTTGCATTACCGCCAGACTTTATTCCTCAGACTTTGTCGTAGTCCTCAGACTCTGTCGTAGTCCGTAAAAGTACTCCTTCCATTGCTTTGGTGTTACAAAGCCCATGAGGTCATGATATGTCTTTGTGACCGGCTTTATTCCAGGGAGACTCTTCTTCATCTTCCTCTCCTTCTTTGACGTTCGGTGCTTCCACCGTACAGCTTTATTCTTCAGGCTTCATTCTATAGGCTTTAATATGTCCACTGATGTCGCCGCTTGGTAGCCGTGCATCTACGAGACTGGACGAGGACAGGAGACCACCCCCACCCCCATCTCGTCACTCTGATCACTCTGACTCCCCACAAGCAGACCCCCATCACTCCGACTCCCATTTAGCGCCTTTAGCCTGTTTTCTATATCTGCCCAATCAAGCTCCTTTGTTCCAAGGAATCTCCCTGCAGCTTTAGCAATGATCCTGATCCTTTCAGTTCTGCTTTGAGTCTGAGCAGCACAGTTTACAACATCCACCATAAAGAGTACAAAATCCTCTCTATCCACAACCAGGGTATTCTCATTAATTCTGGAACCTGCACACTTGGGACCTCCACTCTTGAAACCTTCACACTTCTTGGGAGCCACGCTGGCCTCTCTCATTTCGCCCTGGCTGGGAGCAGCGCTGGCTCCTCTCTCTGTATTTACTCTAAACTCGTTACTTGAAACTTTCTTGACTGCATCTGCATAGGATATACCTTGAGAGACCTTTATTTTCTGCACCTCAGCAGCTCTTTTGCTAAACCTGCATCCCCCGTAGGCAGAGCTATGTTCTTCCCCACAGTTACAGCACTTCAGTTTTGCACCCACGTCACACTTTCCATACTCATGATCTCCTGCACATTTACCACACCTTTGCCTCCCTCTACAGACCGCTGCAATATGCCCAAAGCGCTGGCACTTAAAGCAACGCAGGGGCGGCGGAACATATGGCCTGACGCTATAGCACATGTACCCAATGAACACCTTACTAGGCAGGCACCTCCCTTCAAGTGTTACCATTACCGACAAGCTGTCACATCTTACCCCAAACCGGGTCACCTTCAAACGCCTAGCGTCCACCACCGTAACTCCCGTCAAATTCTCCTTAACTTCATCCACAGACGTCGCCGTAGGTACACCTACGATAACTCCTCTGACCGTGTTTCTTTCAGCATTAGACACAAGAATGTCCTTTCCACCCAGACGTTTAGTTCCAATCGCCTTCCGTTGCTGAGCCGCGTCCTTGCACACGACCAGCAGCGAGCCATCTCTAAGGACACTCGCACTCTTGATCACTCCCACAGCTACAGTTAGGCTCTTTGACAATGCCACTGAATTCCACTCCTTAAAGGATGCACTATCCTGTGCAAGCTTTATGATCACCTTACAGTCTCTGCTCTCACCCCGGACATCAATAGCTTCAGCCTCATCCTGCTGCTCATTCCCAGAACCCTCGGACGAGCTAAGGGACTTTTTACGTTTCCGGGCACGTGCAGGCAGAAAAGGCTGCTCCTCCACGCCGTCTAGAACGTCTTCCATCCCCTTAGAACCGCCGCCTACTGTAGTTGTACGTCTGTGTTTTTATGTTTCTGTGTCTTCAAAGCCCATGGGATCAAAACTGAAAGGAATCACACGCACGCACACTCTTTTTGCATGTGCTTTATATCGTCACATGACGATATAAAGCACATGCACCTTCATATCGTCACATGACGATATAAAGCACATGCACCTTCATAATGGCGGTGGTTGTCTTGCAATGGAATGCGCGTAGTCTTCGTGCTAATGGCCAGGAATTTAAGCATTTTGTCTCTACCTTGTTGAACAAGCCTCACGTTATGTGCGTGCAGGAGACTTGGTTACGACCTAGGTGGGGTTTTGGGATACAAGGGTATGTGTGTGTTAGGAATGATAGGGAGCAGGGTAGAGGCGGAGGTGTGGCTGTGTTTGTCCGAGATGACCTAAATTACGTTGTTGTCAGTGTGAGTAAAGCGCCGGAGGCCCTGGCGGTGAGGGTCTGGCTGGGTGGTGAAGCTGTTACTGTGGTTAACCTTTATAATCCGTGTGGTGAGTTAACGCTAGAGTCCTTACATAGTATCGGTAAGGATGTTCGGGGAAAGGCCGTGTGGTGTGGGGATTTTAATGCGCATAGCGCTTTGTGGGGCGGTAGTGGTACCGATAGGTATGGGCAGGTGGTAGAGGGTTTTATCAATCAAAGGGAGTTGGTTTGTCTGAATGATGGGGGTGGGACCCGCTATGATATGGGGACCGGTGCGGAAAGTGCAATAGATCTTACACTTGTGTCCAAGGAGTTAGCTGGTGTTTGTAGTTGGGAGGTTCTTGGTAATCTTTCTTTTGGTAGCGATCACTATCTAGTCCGCACCGTGATTGGCTTTGGGAGCTGTGTGGTCAGGGGGACGAGGATCCAGAGGTGGCAGTTGGCAAGGGCGAACTGGGGGGCTTTCCTGAGGAAAGCTGATGATGGTTCTAGGGTTCTGCAGGAAGGAGGATTGACTCAGGTGGATGATCTCAATAGTGCAATTGTCTCGCTCATCACGCAGTCAGCGGTAGGCACGATTCCTAAGAGTGGTGGTAGTGGACATAGGAAGCGGGTGCCGTGGTGGACTGAAGCATGTGGTCATGCTGTTAGGGCGAGAAATGCGGCGTTTTGCCGGCTAAGGGTTGCCCACACTGAGGGTGCCCTCATTGACTACAAGAGGGCCCGCGCTGTTGTGCGGAAAACTGTGAGAACGGCCAAGAGTGCCTATTGGAGGCGGTATTGTTCCAAAATTGGGAGAGAAACGCGTCTCGGGGATGTTTGGGGGATGATTAAGCGGATGCATGGGGTTGAGCGCCGTCGTGGGACCCCGGTCCTAATACTGAATGGTGTTGAAGCAGTCAGCGACGTTGACAAAGCTGAACTGTTGGCCAGCACCTTTGTGTCGGTGCACAGCTCTGACAATCTCTCACCTGCGGAAAGGCACTACAGGGAGAGTACTTTGGCCCAGAATTCTGAGCTGATTGGGCACCAGCCTTCGACTCAAGATGACCTTGACCTTCCGTTTAGTTTGTTTGAGCTAAGGAGAGCACTTTCTAAGGCGAAACAGACAGCCCCGGGTAAAGATGAGGTGTGCTATGACATGCTCTCTCATTTGACTGATGACACGCTTGGGCTAGTCCTGGGTCTTTTCAACCGTGTTTGGGATTCAGGTTGTGTTCCATCTGCGTGGAAACAGTCTACGGTGGTGCCGGTTCTGAAGCCGGGTAGGCCAGCGTCTGACCCTTCAAGTTATAGGCCGATTGCCTTGACGTCGCAGCTCGGGAAAACGATGGAGCGCATGGTTACCGAGCGGTTGGATTACTTCTTGGAGAGTCAGGGTTTGCTTCCCGCGCACCAGAGTGGTTTCCGTAGGGGCAGGAACACCATGGATTCCGTGTTGTGTTTGGAATCTGATATCCAGCTGGCCAGGGCTCAGAAAGAAAAGGTTATTGCGGTGCTCTTCGATGTGGAGAAGGCGTACGATATGGTTTGGAAGGATGGGCTCCTCATTAAGCTGCGGAAGTGTGGTGTGAAGGGTAAACTGTTTAACTGGGTCCGGAGCTTTCTGTCTGGCCGGCGTATCCAAACCAGAGTGGGCGCTGCTTACTCTGGGGTCTATGGGGTGGAGAATGGGATCCCGCAGGGGAGTGTGTGTAGCCCTATCTTGTTCAATGTTATGATTAAGGACATCTTTGACGACGTGGATGGGTCTGTTGGGAGGAGCCTTTATGCTGACGATGGCGCTCTATGGGTGAGAGGGAGGAATCTCCGGTTTTACGAGGCAAAACTGCAAAGGGCAATACAGCAGGTGGAGCAGTGGACCCTGAAGTGGGGGTTTAAACTGTCCGTACGGAAGTCTCAAGTGATCTGTTTCTTCAATGGACATAGGGACGTCTCCCTTCGACTGCATGGGCAGGTGCTCGAACAGGTCAGGGAGGTGAGGTTCTTGGGGGTCACCTTTGACGAGAGGCTTAGTTGGCGTCGGCACATTGATGAGGTCAGTGGTAAATGCAAAAGGGTGAATAACTTGCTTCGTTGTCTATCCGGCCAGGACTGGGGGGCCAGCAGAAGGTCGCTCCTGGGTATTTATCGGGCCGTCATGAGGGCGGCTATTGATTATGGCTGTATAGCCTACATGTCTGCGGCTGAGACTAACTTAAAGAAGCTTGATGTGGAGCAAGCCCAGGCCTTGCGCATCTGCTGTAGGGCTTTTAGGACCTCCCCTGTCTCGGCGCTGCAGGTTGAGTTGGGGGAATTGCCGTTACGGCTCCGGAGGCTAGAACTTCTGTTGGCTTACTGGGTGAATGTGCAAGGTCATACGAGCTCTCACCCGGTGAGGGACTTTCTCAGGGTTGATGGGGGGCAGAGTGAGGCTGGCGGTATGATTTTCAGCCAGGTAGGAAATGCGAAGGCGCGGCTTGCGGGGGTTGGTGATCTGCGTGTGAGCCCGTCGGTGGCTTTGTCTGCTATAGCTCCGTGGAAGTTTGTCCCGGCTCCTGTTGATGTTAGCTTGCATGGCAAGCTTAGAGGAGTCGCTGGGAGGGCACCGCAGTTTGCCGTTCAAGCGCTCATCGATAAGCACTCAGGTGATGTGTTTATTTATACCGACGGGTCTAGGGATCCTGAGAGTGGGCGTACTGGCGCCGCTTATTTTGTGCCTGACCTGGGGCTAGCGGTCAAGAAGAGGTTGACAGATCGCCTTTCTGTTTTCACGTCGGAACTTATAGCGATACGGTTGGCGTTGGAATGGGCGGAATCTGCTTTGCAGTGTTGCGGCATTGTGGTGGCCTCTGACAGCCTTTCTGCATTGCAAAGCATTAAATCTGGGAAATCGGATTGCAGACAGGATGTGTTGAATGGCATCTTCTGTCTGATGCTCTCCCTGTCCAGGAAGGATGTGAGGGTTTCCTTCATTTGGGTCCCTGCGCATGTGGGGGTGGATGGTAACGAAATGGCTGATGCACTGGCTAAACGTTCCCTTCGGCGGCCATCAATTGATGTGGCGGTTGAGTTAAGCAAATCTGAAATCAAGCCTGTTATCAAGAGTCATGTGGTCGGCCTTTGGCAGGAATTTTGGAGCCACTGTGTTACTGGACGGCATCTCTATCACATACAGGGTAGTGTGGGTCCTTGCGGGTCTATGGGCAGGAACGCGTGGGAGGAAAGGGCCTTCGCCCGCATGAGGATTGGCCATACTGGACTCAATTGGTCACTAAGTAGGATAGGCAAACATCCGACCGGTCTGTGTGGTCACTGTCGGGTGCCAGAGACTGTCGAGCATGTGCTGATTTGCTGTGAGGCTTATGATAGGGAAAGGGCCGGGTTGGCCTTGTGGTTTCGGAATAATGGGCGGGAGTTCAATCTGCGGAACGTTCTGGCGATCCAGTCACAGGGTTTGTGTCAGGCTGTGGTTGCTTACTTATGTAGCACAGGGCTGGGTAAACGTTTATAGAGGTGGGGGGTGTTGGAGACTGAGCCGAGGATGAGGAGCAAGAGGATGTTCTAACGCGCTTGGACTTCATGGGCCTAGAAACGCCAAAGTGATGGAAGAAGGACTTCTAAGGGATAAAACGACAAAGACGTCCCATGACCTCATGGGCTTTGTAAAACAACAAAGACGTCCCATGATCTCATGGGCTTTGTGCTTCCGGGGCGCCGAACGTCAAGGAGGGCGAGGAGGGTGGGGAGGAGTCTCCCTGGAGTGGAGCCGAGTTCATTCTTTCCGCTTTGATCCCATGGGCTTTGAAAACAATGACACATAAACACAGTGGTACAAGTATATATGTCATATGAATGGGTTCCAAGTGTGGAGCTCATGGGCTTTGTACTTCCCAAAGCACCGACCGTCAAAGAGGGCGAGGAAGGTGAAGAAGAGTCTCCCTGGAATAAAGCCGGTTGGTCTCTGACACAACAACTATTCTAGTCACAAAAACACATCATGACCTCATGGGCTTTGTAACGCCAAAGCAATGGGAGGAGTACTTTTACGGACTACGACAGAGTCTGAGGACTACGAAACGTCTGAGGAATAAAGTCTGGCGGTAATGCAACACTCGGATGCCAACCGCCATAAAACAACAACAACGTCACATGCTTCTTCTTCTTCTTCTTCTTCTTCTTCTTCTTCTTCTTCTTCTTCTTCTTCTTCTTCTTCTTCTTCTTCTTCTTCTTCTTCTTCTTCTTCTTCTTCTTCTTCTTCTTCTTCTTCTTCTTCTTCTTCTTCTTCTTCTTCTTCTTCTTCTTCTTCTTCTTCTTCTTCTTCTTCTTCTTCTCTTCTTCTTCTTCTTCTTCTTCTTCTTCTTCTTCTTCTTCTTCTTCTTCTTCTTCTTCTTCTTCTTCTTCTTCTTCTTCTTCTTCTTCTTCTTCTTCTTCTTCTTCTTCTTCTTCTTCTTCTTCTTCTTCTTCTTCTTCTTCTTCTTCTTCTTCTTCTTCTTCTTCTTCTTCTTCTTCTTCTTCTTCTTCTTCTTCTTCTTCTTCTTCTTCTTCTTCTTCTTCTTCTTCTTCTTCTTCTTCTTCTTCTTCTTCTTCTTCTTCTTCTTCTTCTTCTTCTTCTTCTTCTTCTTCTTCTTCTTCTTCTTCTTCTTCTTCTTCTTCTTCTTCTTCTTCTTCTTCTTCTTCTTCTTCTTCTTCTTCTTCTCTCTCCTCCTCCTCCTCCTCCTCCTCCTCCTCCTCCTCCTCCTCCTCCTCCTCCTCCTCCTCCTCCTCCTCCTCCTCCTCCTCCTCCTCCTCCTCCTTCTTCCAGACTTTATTCTTTAGACTTCATTCTTCTTCTTTGGTGTTTTACATTGCCAACCGCCATAAAACACCAACCGCCATAAAACACCAACAACAACAACAACAACACTCTTTAGATGTCTTAGACTTTAGACTTTATTCTAGTCAACGCAGCTTTGTTCACAAAGGCTGCCAACCGCCATTAAAAGTAGCACAACAACTTGGTACATATTATGATTAATTCAAAACAGTAGGTTCCAATTTAGGTTTGTTTCTATAATTAGTCATAACCATGTCTATATTTACGCCAACAAATCAAATACGACTTACCAACGTAGCCGTGGTGCGGATGAAAAAGGGCGGTAAGAGATTTGAGATCGCCTGCTATAAAAATAAAGTTGTGAGCTGGAGATCAGGCGCGTAAGTACAATTGCAAAGTGTATTTATTGCATTTTATTGTGTATATACAAATACAATTGTCCTAATATATCACATACTAACAAACGGTTGTCAACACAATGTCTTTTAAACAAATTCTGCATGTGTCTGTTTTGTATGCAGAGAGAAAGATCTGGATGAGGTTTTGCAAACACACTCTGTCTTTGTGAATGTATCAAAGGGTCAGGTGGCCAAGAAGGATGATTTAACCCGGGGTTTTGGGACGGATAATTTGACAGAAATCTGCAAACAGATGTTGGCCAAAGGTGAACTTCAGGTGTCCGACAAAGAGAGGAAGTCCCTATTGGAGACGATGTTCAGAGACATTGCGACTGTTGTGGCTGAAAAGTGTGTCAACCCTGAGACCAGAAGGCCGTACACAGTCAACCTCATAGAAACGGCCATGAAGGACGTCCACTACTCCGTCAAAGCCAACAAAAGCACCAAGCAGCAGGCCCTAGAAGTGATCCGACAGCTGAAGGAGACAATGGAGATCCAGAGAGCCCACATGAGAAGCTGAAAACGCTGCTGCTCGTTGTGGAAAGTGAAGTTTGCGATGAGGGGCTGGAAATGGTCGTTCTGGTGGATCCTGGTTGTTATAGGGAAATTGATGGGCTGATCCGCTGCAAGACCAAAGGCAGAGGTTCCCTGGAAGTCCTCAGTCTGAAGGATGTGGAGGAAGGTGATGAGAAACTATAGCGGTTTGTACTTAAGTTAGTACACACTTACATGCTCTCTGTATCATACTTAATATTCATTCTGAACAGTGTTAAAACCTAATATTAATACACTCTAATACTTCACTTCTACGTATATTCTTCATGTCCCCAGATATAAAAAAGTTCAAATATTCAAATCAAATTGTTCAAACCATTTTTGTTGATTTGTGTGTTTTTTTGTTGTAAGTGATGCATTTGCTACGGTCATATTAAAAACAATCACGTCACAGACTCCAGTCTTGAGGTTTTTCTCTGCTGTACAGGTGTTGCCCACTCCAAACCAAACTCGAACTGACTAAGGGCTAAAAGGGCCCCGCTTTTATACACTTATGCCCCTCGCACAGGCATTACATAACCCAAGCAAAATACAATTACAAAAAGAACACAATTTCCCCCAAAGTAATACATAAAAAAACTTTACTCAGCCATTCCTTCAATGAATCGACACTTAAGAGTCAACACTAAAAATGGCAAAAAACAAACACAAAGGGTTAGGTCAGGCATGTCCAATCTAGGGCCTGGGGGCCAAATGCGGCCCTCAGAACAATTTTTGTTGGCCCTCCAGCTTCCTGCTATGTTGGCAGTAGTACTTTTTACTGTGAAATTGGGAAAATTCAGGCATATTGATGTTATACCAACCTAATATTAATGTTCTAGGTCTAATTAAAGGTGTGGAGGCTCATCACAATTACGTCAAAATTTCGAATGATTCACTTTGTCATTCAACAAATTCGACATTGGCAGGTTGTTTGTGGCCCTCTGCCCAGTTTAAGTTTCGAAACGCGGCCCTTGGGGAAAAAGTTTGGACACCCCTGGGTTAGGTGGACAAGAAGGATTATTTAACCTGGGCTTTTGGGACGGATGATTTGACAGAAATTTGCAAACAGATGTTGGCCAAAGGTGAACTTCAGGTGTCCGAAAAAAAGAGAAAGTCCCAATTGGAGACGATGTTCAGAGATATTGCGACTGTTGTGGCTGAAAAGTGTGTCCACCCTGAGACCAGAAGGCCGTACACAGTCAACCTCATAGAAACGGCCATGAAGGACGTCCACTACTCCATCAGCAGGAGCAGCAGGTTGGAAAAACACATGGTGCGCGTGGGCCCTCGGTGGTTGACTAGGCAGCTCTGTCACAGAAAGAAGAAGAAAATATTGGCACTGCAACTTTACTGGAAAATAAAACGTGCACCAACTACGGTTAAGAATTGTTGTGTTTTGGCAAAGTTTTGGCTCCTGAACTGAAACAAAATAAGTTTCTGGAAACACTTTCAGACAGTGCCAGCATTTAAATGTCATGGAAACCTGCAGCAGTGCATGGATTCAGAAAGATTGTCTCATTGTGAATAAGTTTTTTTTGAGCACGGCTCTATGGAAATGGCTTTCGTGGAGTTGCATCATATGGACAGGTTGGCCCGGGTATGGTTAATTAACGGAAACTGTCAGACTTTCTAGAAATGTTTCTTCTTGTTCTTCTCTTAAATAATGAAGTATAGGCAGATCTGTGGGATGCCGTGGACTTTGTGGAGCGTTAAGTGCTGTTTGCAACTAATTGGGTAATGTTTATTCTGGTAAAGGGTCATTCAGTAAGCCACAAAGTGCGTTTCAAGGTTTGCTCATTATATTGGGAGTTAACGACTAAAATGCACTCAATGACCTATTTTTTTTTTTTTTTTTCCTATATTCATGTTGTTAATGTGAGGCTATGGATGCCCAAATTGGACCATTCCGTTATATATGCCCTTGCCTCCCATTTGCAATACTGAAATACCGGTAATCATGTTCAAGAATCTGAACCGATCAATCAATCAATCTAGCCCATTCAACCATGTTACGGATTTTTGACGATTCAAGAGATAGAATATGTGTTTTGTTATTACTATAGATGTTAAGTCAATCAAGTTACAAATGACACAACCACAACACGCATCGGTTGGAGCTGGGATCGAACCGCAAACCCGAACTGCGCCACTGCTACTTGTTTCTCTTCCTGCTCCACCCCTGTTACTTCAAGCAAGCTGCAGAAGTTTTCAGTTGACCAATTCCTTTAAACTTTGCTCTTTATCACCCAACAATATCCGTCCAAGCTGTTCCTAAAATGCGTTGGACAAGTTCGCAGTGGGCTGGAAGAAAATCGATGAGTGGAGGCTTGGATGGCTCTCATGGTTTCCCCCTTTTATTTGGATGAGTAAAGTTACTTGTTGCAGTGAGTTTATGGGTGTAACTGTCTCACTAGCAAAGTACAGTGGAATGGGCCAGAACAGTGGATGATTAGAGGTACAAAATATCGCTTGACACAGTGTAGAAACAAATAGAGAAGTGTGGAAGAATACTAACGTTGGGTGTACACTGAGGGTCCAACCAAAGAGAAATAAACTTTCTTATGTGGGTTTTGAAAAACTCCTCCATCATTATGACCACTATTTTGTAGCTGAGGAGTAAATGTAGTGTAACAATGTGGTGAGTGATTTAAATAAACTACAGCTCTAAAACAAACGTGTTCTGTTGTTGTAAATTCACTCATTTTATATATTTATGTTTTTCCATGCTTGAGGACAGACTTACATGTACTTTTGTATTGTATGGCATTATATTGTGGTAATCTGTCAACATAAAAGATGAATAAAGCTCAGTCAAACGCATTTACTTTGCTTGTTACACTACATAACTTGTACAATAATGTTATACGGTGCCTTTATAACACAGTAGCGCAGTAATGTATAGTGTTAGTTTTCCAGGGCAGTAACGAGGTAACGTAATGAGTTAATTTGAAAAGTTATGCAGGTATGTACGGAAACAGCTAAAAACAAATGTGTAATGTTGAAAAAATATCTGGAGAAAAGATAAAAGTTACAGTGTAAACCCTGTCCTGTCCAAGACGTTTAAGCCTGATGTGACCAATATGTTTAGTCTTGGTTCAGGACTAGGTCTAGTTCAATGTCCGGTTATTTATATTTTTTTGTGACAGAGCAATATTGTTTTATTTTCTATTTACGTCAGTGAAACAATATATTTCTGGCCCCGTGGGAAACATAATTGTAAAGCCCTCATCCAGTATATACAGAGTGTTCAATCACCTAGGAAGCAGCTACGAGAAGACAGCCCGGGAAATGGTCTAAAATGAATTTGAAAAGTACTTTGTGATGTCGTTTTTGGCCTGATTTGTGAGTGTGTTTTTGTAGATTGGAAGTGAGTCCAAGAGCACTTCAAAGAGGTGTTTCATCAGAATTTTTACAGTTTCCCACCAATATTTTTCGCCATCTTTTCGCCAGCTTCAACCTCACAATTGTGCATAAGCAGTTCTCTCCTCAGGCTGGATTTGAACACAACTTAATTTACACGCCATCAACCATACTGTCACCGACCGGAAAAAGGAAGAAGTGAATTACCAGATTTACAAACTTGTTGAAACTGTAATGACTGTGCAAGAAATCATTGCCCTGCATGAAACAATGGACATTTTTAAGCCGTTTCCTATACCTATAACAATAATAATGGGCATTGGTCATAAAAATAGCATAATTTGTCCTTTCAAGTTTTACACAGGTGGCACCCAACACACGCAGGTCTGGGTAATTTGAGGTATAATAATCACTCAAAATTGTTGTGTTTGAGTGAAACTGTAGCCCACAGATTTTGCAAAAGTAATTAGTAGTACTTCTGAAAATGATTAAAGAAAGTATTAGTGTCTTTGAAGACAAACAAAGCAGTCGGTTTGAGGCTACATGTGATAGAGTGGCACTAAACAGAAAAAGTGAACGTGTCATATTTTACTTCTTTATTCATATGAGTAATTACACATCAGACCAAAAGGAGCTACAGAGCGACAAAGAATATAAACAGTATAAAGTCAAAGCGAAGCTCATAATCAAAGCCTCTCAGCAGGTGAAAGCAGAATCACAATGCTTACAGTTAAAGTGCACTAAAACAAAACCTAAAATGTGACATGCAGAAACACTAGTTCAAACAACTCATTCACACTTAAACTGAAACAAACCTGCTTTGGTCATTTTTAACATGCTGACAAGCTGGCACAGCAAAATAAAACATGTACTGGTGTGATTACGTTTGAATCAGGTTCAATGCCTTTGCTCGTCTTCATGGCACTCGTGGTTGTCCTCAAATGATGTTTGATGAGCTCGAGAATGTAAAAGCTCCTTGAATGAAGTGAATTATGTCAACTAGACACAAATTGTATAGATGGATAAATCTGAGGGGGCAGGTGGTTAGTTAAATTGGTAATTTGCTTGTTTTCATGTCTTTGTTGCCTTTGTGTCTTGGAGCATGGCTATGTCTCTGAAAATAAGAGATTACATCGTGGCTTTTAACGCGCTCATGTTCAAAGCAGGAACTGGGGGACAATAAAGAAGGTCCGTGTCTATATGGCTGCTTGTCCTTGGTAAGCAGATGTTGGAGGATGGTCAGGTTAGTGTTTGTTCACCTTCAAAGTGAGGGGTTCAAGAATGTTGGAATGACTCTTAGAATTTACGACAATGAAACATTATTGATTTTTTTTTTCCTGTTTGCATTCCCTAGTAATAGATGGACGTACACATTGATTACTCTGAACTGAGCTGAGGAAAGATCCTTTGTTGCTCTTGGTGTGAGCGCAGAGCTGTGCAGTACATGCATTGATTTAAAGCTGGACTTGAAACCAGCCTTAATACTTTCCGCGCCCTCAAGACTCTTAGAACTATATTATTGGTTGGGGGGAGGGCGTTTACTGTCTCTGCTGTTTGCATAAAACCCATTTACTCTGGACAGCGGTGACATTGCTTGTATAGGCCTCTGTGTAATTGAGCTATTAGAGCAGAGATAGCGAGCTTTGCCTTGTCACATTATGGACAATGTCTACTATTATGATCCAAACGATTATCGAACCTCTTTTCTTACAGAGTGTCCCACATTTTGCTGCAGTCAGTGAATAATTATACTGCTTTTAGACATTCGAGTTATTGTGCACTGTGTGGGAAAGGAGAAGTGCAGAAAGTAACTAGAAAATAGATGCAGGGGATTGGGTAGCACAGGATCCAGACTAGTTTTCAATGCATGGGTTTCAGTCACGTGACTTATTTGTTGTCAGATTTCACCACATGCTGTTGCCTCTCCACTGTTAGATGGTCATGAAAAACAGCACAGAAAACTGAAGATGGCTTATCTACAGCGACACTTGAAAGCACCAATAACTTGCCACAACAAACTTTACATCTGCTCTTCCTCGTCCACAAGCCCCCCAAACTAATTTAAAACATGATTTAGTCACAAGTTTAGATCACACAGTCAGCATCAAGTTGGTTTAGATGTGAAATATAGACATTAAGAAACTTAGTCCTGAGGAATGTCAGATTCAGGGGGAAGAGCTCCGGTGAAGACAGTGTCCTCTCCGTGGGGGTTCGTTCCTTTACACCCAACACTATGCTTTGAATTCTGCAACAGTGTTGAGTTGTGAAAAGGTACTGTCTTTCAAAGGTCTTTTTGGGACATATGGGTCCCCTACACCACAGAGTAACATGTAAACTTTGGGAAACGTGGAAGAGGAGAGATTGGATGTGGGTGTTAGAGCTGGGCTAAAAGCTGTGCTAATGTAGAGCTAACAACATGAAAACACTTTACACAACATCCAAAAACATCCAAACCAGTGCAACCTGGACAGATCAGGAATTACAGGGTGTGATAAAGTATAATAAAGTATCAACATACGAGTGAAGTTGCTGTAAACACTAATGTGACTGTAGAGCTGGATCCTGTTCCTGCTGCGATGCATGAATATGGACTCAAAGTCTTTCACCTGCTGCAGATGTGTGCAACAGTGTCCACAAATAACTATTATAAGCTACTAGGCTACATAAAGCTATTTATTTTTTAATATAAATTGTATGTTATGTTTTGTCCGCGGCCCAAAATGACTCCCCTGCTGTTGTGTAGTGTCATCCAAGGGCTCAGAAAAAAACAGTCAGAAGTTTTCATCTCAAAGGAATTGGAAAATCTGTTTTACATTGAATTTTAACAGATTTAACGACTCGATACAAAAAAGACATCTCTCATTGGACAACACTGACATTGGACTTTAGCTCGAGGATAGATGTAGTGACATTTTTCTTGATTTTCTTGATTTTTGTTTTTATTTTTGTTCAGTTTT
Source organism: Eucyclogobius newberryi (assembly GCF_026437365.1). NCBI lineage: Eukaryota > Metazoa > Chordata > Actinopteri > Gobiiformes > Gobiidae > Eucyclogobius > Eucyclogobius newberryi. The sequence goes on along the minus strand of NW_027315857.1, from coordinate 16,457,220 downwards.
TATGTTCAATAAAAAAATCCACATTTACCATTTTAGGCTTTGGACAAGATAATATCGTGATTCATTTAGGCTGCTGCCAGACCTTGCATCAAACACTCCAAATCAGTAAAGATCAAGGCGGATTAGCCCTCCCTATTCTGCTGCCCAATTAACAAATATAGTCTGTTCGCCCAAATTTGAAGCAAATTGAGTCACAAGAAAGATATTAGCTCCAAAGAGATATTTGTTTTGTTCTCACTACAGAGATGTTTTGGTCCTTCATCAGACAAACTGAGATAAGCATGGGCCGTCCACACCAGACACAGTTAGGAGGGGAAATGAAGGTGTGTAACAAGATAAATTGTATTATGGAGAATACACTACTAATATGACTTATACACTACTAATATGACTTATACACTACTAATATGACTTACTTTTAAAATCTTGGTCTGACCTCTTCCTCTTCAAGGTCCAGATAACAGCATTTGTCCAGTGGAAAGATATTAAAGCCATTCTGTGTCTAAAACAGCTACTATTATGGCTTATGTCATCAAGATTCCAATATATTTCTTCTGCCTGGTGAAGTACTTGAAAAGGGACTTAAAAAGTATCTTTTTAAAATACAGTCAATTGCAGCAAGAAAAGCAATTACAAGAAACTGGCTTGAAAGTGACCCACCTCGTGAAAAGCAACGGCGAGAGACTGTAGAAGAAATATATTCTATGGAGAGATGTTTTTCTACAGCTCAAGGGTCATATTTTTACAAAGCGCTGAACAAAATGGACAGAATATAAACATGTAGTTATAACATTTCTGTATTTTACTTTAAAATCAGCAGTTTGACCTGTGCAAAACTAAGACAGCTCTGTTTTAAAGTTCAGTCCGTGTTAACCACAGAAGCCATATAAGCCTATTACATCACATTGAAAAACTGTCAGAATGTAATGAGTAATGATTGATGATAATGAATGATTTATGTACTGGCAATAAATGTAACTGCATTCTTATAGTAAAACAAATACTAGCTGGAGCAGTTACAAGGCATCACGAGTGCCAGGGTGCTAGTTCTAACGATGTGATATATGTCCTTTAAATACAGAGATGGGGTACTTTTTGGAGTAATGAGGAGCGTAACGTGGTATTTTTGGTTACCCATGTAATCTTGTTCCCCATGTTACTTTTTCCAAACAGTGATGCGTTAGTTTTGGTTACATCATCATCTCTTTGCCGGTCTCATCTCCTCAACGCAATTGCCGAACTCGGAGTGTTGTGAGCGTGAACACTGCACAACCGGTGCCTGGGAGAGAAATAAACTTTCAGATGTTGTTCCACTAATTGTAGTGATGTTTTTCCGTGCTTGAGGACAGGCCTACACGTGCTTATTGTCTGCCATTGTATTGTTGTAATCCGTCAACATAAAAGATAGATAAAACTTAGTCAAATGTATTTACTTTGCTTGTTTATTTGATATTTTAATCATTATATTACTGTGTTTGAAGTGAAGCCAACTCGTCAGTCTCGCCCCCTTGTGTTAGGTTCTGTTTTTGCACCAGAACAGTTATAGAATAGTAATAGCAGCCTTGTGTTTGAAGGAACATTCCAAACCAAATAAGGACTTATGCCAGTTATTACCTCTGTATTGATGTGCATGAATGAACAACGCAAAGGGAAATTATAACGCGTTACTTTTATAACAAAGTAGTGCTCATGTCTCATTACTCCTCATGTATGGAGTTGGAGATCCATACTGACTGCAACTAACTAGAAACTAACAGGATTTAGCAAAATAATGGGAATACACCAAATGCAACTCCATGTATGTTTTTGATGATTGAACAATGCTATAAAAAGCCCAAAAAGTTAACAGTAGGTTGTGTACCACCATTATTTTCTTGTGGTTTTGCTGTAAGTGTTACTCAGATTCTAAAGACCCAGTTGTTTTACTTGTGTGGCCTTTGACTGACACACATCGAATCCATCAACAAAGAAGCTACCAAACCCCATTTTCTGTCAAAACAAAGATGTGTTTTTAGTGTGAATTTAGTTATTGTTGAGTCCTAGTTCTTTCAGAAGGATTGACATTTTGGGTTGGTGTTTGTTCACGGTTGACTCAGAAGATTACAGTTTACATGCAGCGGCACAGTGAAGGCCCCTGGTCTTCTGTGGAGGGGTCGAAAGGGCCCATCAGCGTGCTGAGAGAGGGAACCAAGTGAAGTGTGCTGAAGACCATGCTGATGACAGTTAGCTTATGCAGTTGGGGCAGAGTTCAGACTTTGGATGAATAAATGGAAATATATTTTTAATAAATTTGCTTTAACATAAATATGTCTTTTTAATGTTCATGAAATTTTGATTCTAAGCCATTTTTTCTTTGATTTTCTAGCTTGTAATGATGTCAACTTTTGAAAGTCAACCATAAGTTATTTAGATGGTGGAAGAATGAACCATGACAAATGACTTGGTGATGGTTATTTTCTTTAAAAAAATATGTTGTTGTTTTTTAAACGTGTGATGTAGTGATTGGGAGCTCAAAGAAGACAACCTTGAGAACAGGATTGTTCAAACAAATTTGAATTAAGCAAAATACAACTTATGTTCTTGAATCCATTCCTTTTCAGTAAAAGTATCCATGGAACAAGTATGGTGTCTAACCCTATATATTCAAATCTACTTCTCTTCCTCCTCTACTGCCACTGGCCTCTAAACTACTTATCTTCTAATTTGTCCCCCTTAGGCTCCATGGCAACGAGATCATTTGTTTGTTCCCTTAACCTGGCAGTGGGCATGATTTTGACTTCACCGTTGTTCATTGGCAAGAACCAGCAAAGTACCATTGAGAGAAACAAGTCATCAATTTGCACATTGATATTAAAGGATGTGTTTGTTTGTTTGTTTGTTTGTTTGTTTGTTTGTTTGTTTGACTGAAGTTCTGAGAAAAAAAAAGAAAAACAAAATATGTCGTATTTGATGCAGTTTAAAGAAACCTTTTCATTTTACACTAAATGCTCTATATTTAAATATATTCAAATATATTTTTGGCTGGGGCGTGTAAATTATACTAATAACATATTTAAACTCCAACCACAGCCACAGTCCAAATGAACTGTTAGACTGGGCTTTGACTGGGCAGTGACTGGGCATTGACTGTGCAGTGACCGAGCAGTGACTGGGCATTGACCAGGCTGTGACTGGGCAGTGACCGAGCAGTGACTGGGCATTGACCGGGCTGTGACTGGGCAGTGACCGGGCAGTGACTGGGCAGTGACTGCGCAGTGACTGGGCATTGACCAGGCTGTGACTGGGCAGTGACCGAGCAGTGACTGGGCATTGACCGGGCTGTGACTGGGCAGTGACCGGGCAGTGACTGGGCAGTGACTGCGCAGTGACTGGGCATTGACTGCGCAGTGACTGGGCCTTGACTGGGCATTGACTGGGCATTGAGTGTGCAGTGACTGGGCATTGACTGCGCTGTGACTGGACTGTGACTGGGCATTGATTGGGCTGTGACTGGGTATTTATTTGGGCTGTGACTGGGTAGTGACTGGGCAGTGACTGGGCAGTGACTGGGCAGTGACTGGGAATTGACTGGGCAAGCACTTAATTAATTTTCTTTGCTTCAGAAGCTAAGGATCCTGGCAATTGGGAAACATCCTTCAAGTGTGTATCTCATGACATCTGAGACATGCGATCTCACGGGGATGTGATGTCACAGGCCTTCTAAAATGCAGATTTTAACCAGAATTGGCTGCAGACGCTCAATGTTTGACCGCTTTAGACCACAAGTTGCAAATTGCCCTAAAAAGAAAAACTGTAGAGGATAATCTTAATCTTACACCACGTACAGAGTTTAGTTTCAAAAAGAGGTGACATGGTGGTCGTCAATGTGTCAAAGGTCGTCACTATCTCAGGGCCTGTGGCTGAAGATGCTCGCTATCACAGAGCGAATTACATACAAGACAACTGCATGTTCTACCGTGTGTCTATTGAGTCATACCTTCTTTGCTCCCCTCTGTCAACCACCTCCACCCTAACCCCTCCCTTGGTGTAGCAGAGTAGTGTTGTCATGGCTACGCTGATGCCTGTAAGCGGTACTTTGATGAAGCGTCATGGTGTAATGAACAGGGAGGGACGGGCATACAGATATGTCTGTAAACAGAATGTGTTGGGTTGTGTTGGCTAAGACCACTGACCACAAACAACTCTTTTATTTGTTTTAAAGGACCTAAAATTGTCATACGATGGAATCATTATCTTACAAGATGAAAGGAACATAAAATCAAGCCTGGACTTTACGTGTTGTTTCATATACTGAATGATGTCATCTTTGTTCCATTATTCAGAGTGAAGAAATATTAAAATGCACAATGGAATCGATCTATGTACTGTGCACTCTTGCTCAACACGTCCCCTGCTGTGCTCTCAAAATGTATATATTCTTGCCAACAGTCTCTGCTGTGCTCTTACAAGACTTTGTTGACAAAATGTATTTTTCCTTCCTCAACTCTTTACTCACATTTACAAAATGTATTTTACTAACACATATTGTAGGCAGTTTCAGGTGCATACCGCCACCTACTGTACCGGGTACATATCACCAGGATGATAAGTACTTTTTGGTGGCACATCTCAAGGGGCTTTCTGCAGCCACAATTCAAATTTCTGGTTTGATTCTTGAATCTTTTTGTTAAAATGCGTTGAGAAAAAATAAAACCAAAACCACATCACCAGATACCACTTTTTGTTCTACTATTTCTTTTGCTATTCCTATTGCTCAACACAATAGGAATTGGCCTGTGGTTGAACAGGAATTTGTTCTGAATCCTGGGCCTAGTCGACCTAAAATTCTATTGGCGAGTGATAAAGTGGATTTATTCAATAGGCATTTACTTTCCAGTTGAATGCATGTGAAAAGGCCTTGCCATTTCAAGGACCACTATTTTCAAGAGGATGGCAGCGTTCAGAATGTCAGTTAGAGGGTCATATAGTACAACCACTGACCAAGAGCTAGACAACACAATATAAAATATTAAAACACACTTGCTAAATGCAGGATATTGCATCATCCAAGGTCATCGTGTCCAGTGGTGGCAAATTAAAGCTTCCATGCACATGTCCCCCGAGTATTTCAGACTATTTTGTGTATTCAGAAGAAGCTACTGTTATAAAAAACACCTGTAATGACATTTGCTTTAGTCTTGTTAGCTGAAATGTTCTGCACTGTGTCATAACAACTGGTTGCTAAGTTAATATTACTTTTATGTTGTAACCAATGACCTGGCATTTGCATTTCCTTTTCTCAGTCTAATTGGCCTAATACATTCTTCACACAACATGAACTCAGCAGTCGACACTATCAAAGCTCGCTAACCCAATCTGTTCCGTCCAAATGTGTTTTTGAAGGGCCCTGTCCCACTGAGAAATGCTGTAATTAAGCTACATTTGATCAGTTTAGCTCAATGAAGTGGCTAACTAGCAAACCCACACTGCCTGCCGCTTCCAATCATGCTACCAATACGTTTTCTGATCTTTTTCCACCCAGCAAGCTAAATAGCAAGTCATAAGTTAGCCTAGCATGTTTACCCTTTGTCTATTTAATGTAACAATCTGGATTACAAAGTTTTTTGTTTGTTTTTTCCGCCCTTGTTATACAAGCACAAAACTTCAGTATAAAAGTTGTGTTTTTAAAATGTTTAGTGGAGGGCAGTAGCATTTCCATTATAGCTGCGGGCTAACACACAGCGCTTGTAGCTCTTTCCAGTCCGTTGCGCTCCAGCGTTGATTAAGTCTGGGGTGATGCTACAGGGTTAGCGGCCCTCAAACATGCAGCTGCTGGATAAACGCCTCGGCAATAAAGTTCTATATGGATGTTTACATTTACACATTTTTGCATCCATAATGGAACACTTAAGCGTTAGCATAAATCACCTGACAGTGTTGGAATAAAGTGTACATTAACATACTGTTTTTTACTAATTGGCTGTACTACATTTCCAAACACTACAACAATTAACATACTGTAATATATAGTCTTAGGGGACATTTTAGACGTATATACTGTGGCAATGAAGCTGCTTTGTTATTTAAGTTAGAGCAGAACTTTTGTACAATGGAACACTCCTGGACAAAAGAGGAATTACACCGACTTAGAGCAGAACATTAATTAAAAAGGAAATAAGTGAAAGGTTATAAATGAAAATGGGATTGTAAAATGTATCATAAAATATTACAATACAAAGAGTAAACTGAAAGCCTCCAATGATTTTTGTTTAAACGGCACATGTTTTTGCAAGTAGCATCCTCTAGGTTGTTAAAACGATAACTATACTCACAATCTAACTGTCACCTTACGGAAAACTGTCAATAATAGAAACAAAGAGAAGCGCTTTGTCAGTTAAACGACCCATGGAACACTTTTGAAAGCTGTCTGTTTTTAGTACCTGCTGCTAGCTAGCCAAGTGTGACGGCGGCTAATTGGAAGAACAGCAGCGTTGGTTCCCAGCAGCATGTGTGGGCGCGGTGTTGTCATGCATGAGCAGAGGATGTAATGGGACTAGACGTGTTTTAGTTGTCCAAGAAGGTGTGCGAACATTTCAGAATTGTTGCTCAATTTCTTTTTGCCAAATTAAAGTGCGACAACTGGTTGGCAGAAAATGTGTTTAGCACAGTGAGAGTGCAGTCTGTTTAGGATGTTATTTGCAGTTCATGACCAATATTTTTCTTGTTTTTGTAAAACAAAATCAAGTATGTCATCTACGCTTTGTTTTTGGAACTTTACTACATAAAACATATAAAACTGAGCAGATACACTAGGCTATGAATCCAATATCAAATACAGCTTCCCAATACCAATCTATTACCAATGTCCACAGCTCTACAATAGACAAAAAGACTGTTGAACTCCGAGGAAAAGGTCTAAAATGGACTAAAATAAAGCAGTGTGTATTCTAACTGGAGCCGATGAGAGATGGTAGCTTCTTCAGTGAGTTACACACTTTTATGGAGTTCAACAGTCCCGTCCACTTTCAAGTGTGCCGTGGTTCGGGAAGTATATTTCCATTATATTTTTGCCACAGGGATTTAGAAAATGTAAAATATAAGAGTTAAAAGGCACAATAAATACATGTAAAACCTAAAATATAGACAAATGTTTTAATAACATCTCTGTAGGAATAATGAATGGATTTTTTATTACGCACCAAGCGATAGGCGGTCACTGTTGGGCTTCATTTCGCCCATTTTCTACTCAATCTCAGTGATATTGTTGGTTGCACAGAGTGATAGAGGCCGATGTGACGCTCTGCTTGGCCGACGCTAATTTATTCCAATGACATTGAAGTTAATTTGAGTGTTATACAACCCTAAAACTTTTACCAAAGTCCTCATTGTCTTTGCTCAGAGCCAGAATAGAGAAAACGTTTGATAGGGGCTAACTGTTTATAGCGCTAATGATGAGGTATTGCTCCGTTTGCTGTGTTGTCTTTTTGTCATCCACAGTAAACCGGAGATGACGTAATCGCAATTGCTACTATTCAGCATTCAAATGGCTGCAGAACAGTGCCACCTGTGGACCATCTATTGACAATTGTCTTCTATTTACACATAAAATGAATTAGTCCTAAATTACCTTTACCGGCTTTGCAAAAAAGCAACGCAATTTACATCTTGAAACACTTGCATTAACGGCAAGAAATAATAATAATGATTTTAAAAAAGTAGTTTGCAATTTCTTACATTTTGCATCAAAGTGTCAACAGTAATTCACTCAGATAAGTAACTGTGGGCTTTCTGAACACCTGCAAGAATTCTGTCAGCTCCACGTAAACAATTTGTGGATAAATTGCCCCAAAGGAGGAGGGAACGAGGAGCCACACTGTTCCACACGGGCTCTTGGCCGGAGGCAAGCGGGATTACAGAGTCCTGGTGTGCTTTGTCTTAGTGGTGGGTCCAACTTTACAAACTGAACAGAATGAGAGAAAGGGCGACAATTGTGAGAAAGTAAGAAGAAGTCTGTTTGAATTGTAACATGTTATTGATACTTCAAAATAAATGATTATTTGTAGCAGATTAACAGGGGCGATGTAGTGGTTTACTTGAGTGGATTGGCTGGGTCCGTAAAGTGTATCCACTGTCTTCAGTGAACTGTCCTGGCCTGTTTATCCAAAGTGGGCCGTGATAGGTACAAGCTTCTAAACAGTCTGGCATGCGTTTGGCTCCCGGAACGCTTTAGCACAAGATGATAAGATAAGAGAGAAAGGATACGAGAGAGCACAGACTCAGGTGAAAACACAATAGCAAAAAGCATCATATAAACGTATATCCAGAAAATAATGTTTTCAACAAATGCTGACTCGACCTTGTGATAAACCACTGTATTTCCAGTGAATAGAACATTATTTGTTGAGCTGACGTTCTTAGCAAAACAAAGCTAGCACACGTTAGCAGCAACTTTTTCTAATTTATCGATGTATAGTAAATAAAGACCCAGAATACTACACTACAGCATGCATTCGCTGTGCCGTAGTTTCAGGAACCTTCTTCAATGTCTAAAGAATCCAGTGTTGCAGACATGTTTTAACCAAAATACAAGATAACATTGTGTTGATGATGGAGAGAGTGACCACTGCACAAAGGCTTCTCCGGCTCGTCCCAAACACTCTCACTGGGGTTCAGAACTGTAGCAGGTTAGTTTCTGCTTCTCATTTCCATGACCACGGGATTTGTCTTTCCACATGGTTGTTTCACATGATGATACACATATTACTCTGGCAGAACCAGGTTAACTGTTCTGAGCGGCCAGTCAAAACATGGTTTGAAGGAGAACAAAGCAACATTTTGACTTTATTAAACATGTTTGTAAGTCCCATATTTTGTTTTCGATATAGCCATTTTTTTGTTTGTGATTATATTGCCCTATTTCAATAAAAATATGGTAAATAAAGTTTAAAAAGTTCAATAAAAAAAGATCAAAACAAAACATTTTTGTGTGATTTCTTTGATAGTGTATTTTCACTAGGGAGCTGTAGGGGAAGCTCTATCGGTGACGTCACTTAGAACTGCTTTAAATCACTTTCTATAGTTTTCCCCAGTATGGCATTTAAGTTATGAATGAGGACAAGCATAATGACACCACCAAGTCACTGGTTAGATCTGTGGAGAGACAACCCTGTGACCAGTAAAACTCCTACAACTGCAATACCAGATACCGTTGTATTCGTAGCATTGACTAATGAGCTCAGATCTGTTATGCCACCTCCATCCTACCTTTTTCTTAATGTCATGCAGCACCACTGGTCACCCTGCCCGTTCTTAATATCAACATGATTATGCCTAACCCAAAGGTCACAATAGTTTGTAGGCGTGTGTGTGCGTGTGTGTAATTACAGATAGATTATTGCAGAAGCGTTCCACAAGCAGCAGTCTTTGATGGGATTAGACACTCAATTACCTCCAAGTTTACCCTCCCAAACTCACTACTCACACACATGCACCAGTATCTATTTTGGTTAAACATTGTACCATCTTACATATTAAATAAAGTCACCACCTCTTCCGTCCCTTTTTACTAATAACAAACTTGCAGCTAGAGGTGGGACACATTGACAAAGACATGTCCGACTATTTTATGTGTGTGTGTGTATATGTGTTTCTTATTTAATGAAGGATTTTTTTTATTTATGGACCTTTAACCAGGAAATTATGCTTGTACAATAAATAATGATAATATGATTGTCTAATTCTCATGAAACCAAACTTTTGTTCTGTATTGTGGGTGTCTCGTCTCATCCCTATTTTCTACACATTAAGGTTTAGAGAGCAACATGAGCGAGACATGTTTCCTCATTCCATTGTGCTGGTCCCAACATTAAACCTATTTTTTCAGAACTACCCAGAATGCAGACTGATTCTTCATCATTCTAACTGGCTAAAATGAATAGCTCTTGATATTTTGGAGGGATTCTCTCTTAATCAGATCACATTTTGTTTAGAAATATTGCTAAAATGTGCACACAATAAGTGAATTGACTGTGAATGTAACCACACAAGATTTGTTTATTTTACTTTCCATGTTTTGACACTTTTGTTATTTGACATTATTTGTTATTTGAGGCTTGTCAATGCACAGAAACTATTCACTTTTTCTTCACACGTTATTCATTGCAGGCATTACATACTTCATACTTGTCATTACCTCTGCCTGCTATGACCTATAACAACCGCTATATTTGAAAAAACTGAAAATAACAGGCGCATATAAGTGTGAAATGAATGCGAGAGATTTTCACACTTTCTTCTACATTTTTTTTTAACAACTATAGGATGTTAGCAGTGCGTATTTTTACCGCAGCCATACGCTTTTGTCTAATGTGTGAAATCCATACAAATCCACCAGTGTTTGATGCTATGCTCATTTTCACGTATAGTGCTCCGAATGATTGCCTTTATCAAACATATTTTCCGACTTTAAACGATTTGCCTTTGCTCTTACCGTTTGAAAAAAAAAAAGGGAAGAACAATCAAAACTGAATCACAACTGTGTCCAGAGCCTTCACCTACACATACACATCCACGTGTTTATGGACAGGCCATGGGGTGCGGGTGCTGGGCTTTATGCAACGACTCAGAGAGAGGACAATTTGATTTCTCTGTGAATATGAGTCTGATTGTACTCAAACACAGAGCGTTTTGAAGCTTAAAATACAGAGAACACAACGTCCACTGTCCACAAACACTGGGCACTGGACGAGCATTTGACACACTGTAGAAGAAGACCTACAGTGTTTCAAATGCTTGCTCTTACTGCAAGAGTGCCCCCCGGTGGCTGTTAGTCTGTCAAAATTGATACATTAGATGCACCGTAGCAGTTTAAAGTACGAAAAGTACGGTAGTTGGTGTCGATCAACGTTTATCTGAACGCTGTGCTTCCTGGTTTCAATTTGTGTCCGACTTTACCTTGATTTGCTCTGAGGTCATGAGTGGAAAGCTGGATCGGCTGGTGCAGCTGCTGTATAAGTGATCAGAAACGCGCATCCTCCTTTTACATTAGATCTGGACAAATGCCTCGTACTGTATGAGGTGACCATGCATCTCCAATATAGTCGTTTGTTATAGATTAGTTATAGAATGATATACCTCAGTTTTGCACTCAGATCAGGACTCTGTTCATTTCAATTGATTTTTGTAACGTCCAAAATCGTGACAGCAGTTGCCTCGAGGGGTGACAGTGAAATCGAGAAGCAGATTAAACAAAGTTCACAGGAAATTAGCAAGTGGATCACGTTCCAGCAGCCCCTGTCTTTAGACCCTCCTTCTCGACAAGGAAAAACTACAAAACCCTTAGGGGGAAAAGTAGAAACCTCGAGGAGAACCACAGTGAAGGAGAGATCCTACTCCTGAACGGACAGGCTGCAGATGGTCCAGGACTGATCAAAGATAAGCAGCCTACTAACCTATATGTAATAACTGTGCAGTACAAAGCTGCTCTGTGTGATGTGTGGAAGACACAGAGAGACACAGAAACGTACATGTTGCTTTTATTCTGCAAATATTTCATGAATGCACTTCCTCTGAGATGTTGTGGGACTGGTAGAAGATTCAACTCTCTCCTCTGCTCATCCAGGCAAGGTGCAGTTTAACCTGAGTCACACATGGGTTGTGTTTATGACATTTTAAATCAAGATCTCACATTCTGTATAGTTTCTTTAACAATTATGAAGTGGAATTAGTTATTCACTGCTTGCCTCTGAGATCGGAGCTGATCCTCTACAATGTCAATCCGATCTCATTATGTGTTCATGGTCAAAGACATAAAACAAAGATGTAGTGATGGAACGACTGCCCTGTGGCCATTGGCTGCACAGAGCTGTTAAATGAACTCATGCTTCTGATACTTTACTCACAGGAAATGGCAACTATCACTTTGTAGTTCACAATGAAGTTAGTTATGAATTGGAACAGGGGTGTCCTGTGCTGCCTGAAGTCAAATTCACCAGATTCTACCATAAAGCGAATTGATTAATTTTGGAGACCTGAGCTTCATTGGAGAAAATGTGATTAGAAAATGATCCTTGCTTTCAGTACATAAAGAATGTGATTGTTTTTTAGCATTTAACAAAAAATGTTGACTGTGGACTAAAAAGACTGTGTGACTTCAAAGAAATATAAACATGTTTCAATTTAAAGGGCCTGTAAACCTAGAACATGTTTCGTAATGAACTGTTAGCCCCGCCCACTTACAGTACTTGCAATTTCTTCCTTATACTTCTCATCAACAAAAATACTTTTAATATGCAATTATAATTCATTTATTTTTGCTTGCATGGAATGTTGGTGAGAGCAGTCAGTACATATGTGTGTACTCATTGAGCTCTTTACTAAATGGGCATAAACATGCAGAGGACATCCAGATTTTGCATCCCAATCAGGATTTTGACTGACCAGAGCACAGAAGTCAGAAACAAAGACTACAAACATAACATACCCTACAATCTGTTTCTATTAACTTGTTTCTTAAGTCAGGTTGAACGATGAACTGTGCTAGAAACAGAGAATACTACCAGACAAACAAAAACAGACACAGTGTTTTTACTTATTAGTTGGCAAAGGGACAAGACCAGAGGGACACTCCTGATGATGAGACCTCATTTTACTTCAAAAGTAAAGCTACTTTGGGAGTAAAAGTTTTACGATAAGAATTGTCTGGATTTGTTTAATCTATAAATGTCAAAATGTTTCTAGGTTTTTTTTAAATGTATACTTTTGTTTGCTCAAAGCCAAGACTTAAACTAAAAAACTTTAGGCAGAATGTCACATTAAACATACAAAAAAAAAAAAAAAAACTTCAAACCATACGGAAAGTACTTTTTACTTTTCAGTCCAAAAATGTAGTGAAAAAGAAAGTATGGAAACCTGCTCTTAAAAGTAGTGACGTATAGATACCTATCAAATGTACAATTTTACTTTTGTACTTTCCACCACAGTAAATCCAACCTTAAATGTCACAGTTTAAATCCAATCTGCTGTTCTCTTACTATATCCTGTTTGGCTTTGTACCTAGAATATCGGGACTACCAAACTAGATAAGATTACAACCTCTGAAGTGGCTTTACACGGTCTATAAACCCACTTTAGTATATACTTTTTTGTCAATATGTGTCTATCGGACTTCCAAGTTCTAATGCTACTCTGCACCGCCAGCCCTTTACTTGGAGGCTAGACGAGCTAGCTGTATTTTTTCACAGCAATTCCTTTGTATTTCGTTGAGCCATGTGAGACGTGAGACCTACTGGAGAATGTGCACGGCTCAATGTATGTATTTTGCCTCACCCGCATCACTTTCCTTCACCAACCCACTAACAATCCCTCTGTAGCATGCTGACGACAATTTTCTCCTGTAATCCCTCTCATAAATTAGAACTTAAACTAATATTACCTTTCAAATCACAGACTCCATCGCTCTCAGTCCAGACGATACATAGGACAAGCCTTCAGCTCACTGTTAAATGCATGCAGCCGTGTGAATTATCTCAGCAGGAGGGGTGGAGAGGCCAGTTAGCGCGGCGAAGCAAATGGACTTATAATGGCACCTAAAAGTCTAATGTTACTGTGGTGCTGACGTCTCTAAATGGCCTGCGATTGAGCCTAAGTATAGCGGGTGCCATTGTGCGACAGGAGGGCCCGGTTCAATGGCTTCTCACGCTAATGTACCAAAACCATGGCAACAAAGAACAACGTGAGGGGCTTCAGCACTTGTCTGGCTGTAAAAGATCCACTTGAGCGTTGTTTTCTGAGATGAAAGAGAACATGGAGCATGTGTCCAAATGGAAAGAACAAAGTTGTTTGGGACGATGGTGTTTTTGCTTTTTATGATGACGCAGCTGAATGAGAGTATGAAAGCAAGCTCCATCTCCTTCACATCGGTCAGACTGCTGGATGTGAAGGTCCTAGTGGGAAAGATGAACCCCTCATCTATCCCAGAGAGGAGGGCTCACGTAGATTCCAAAATATCAGACAGATTTGATATAAATCACAACTGGCATTGGTTGTAAAACTATTATTGGTTGATCTTCTTTGTCCCTGTCTAGCTGTGAAATATATGACCCAGGATTTTGAGCAAAGATTTTCCCACGATCAGAAATCTTTCATCGTCATCGAGATGAGTGGTTGAAAATGGTCAGACTTGCCCCTGAGGCAAACTGGCTGAAATGCAGCAATTACTCATGGCTCGTCCTCCCACCAGCATTTACACAAATACATTCATACAAACAGGCAAGGCGGGCCTAATATCTTGCCCGAGTACACTACGGACAGCAGTGGGCCGAAGTTTAGTAGTTAAAGATAATGACGGCTGCAAATGCAACTGAATTTAGAGACATAACTGCCACACACTGCCTTCATTACTGCTTTCTAAACTTGCTAGCAGAACCAACGGAGCGGAAACCACGACAAATAACTTCCCTGGCCGAGGTTTTTTAAGGGGTCAATGGCAAATCATTACATGAAATTACATGAATAAAACAGGTGGCAGTGCGTTAGAGCAGCTCATCAAGAAATACACGTCGTTGTTCAGTCTTCTATGCTCCGTGAATCTAAATAGAGCAATCGCTGCATGGTGTTTCATTGGTGCTGTGAGTGAATTTTAAACTATATTGTTTTTAAAGCTGTCATAAATGGACGATAAAAGCAAAGGTCAGAGATGTTGTTTGCAGGAGAAGACGGGGGACGATTAGGGAAATGGCTGGAAGTGTTTCACAAATGGTCATGTTATGTCACAGGGAAAGATCATTTCTCCACCGAGTATTATTACGATATAAAACATGTCTAGGTTAGTTATATCGGGATATCTTAAGTGTGATAATGTTGAATTATGCCATTTAACATGTACATGACTGTTACAAAAGGTATTTCATGATCAAATAAATCATCCTTAAAAGGTACACAGTGGAAGGTTTGTGGTAGTATTTATTGACTTGGCTATATCTATATATCTAACAAACATGTAAGATAAGATAAGATAAGATAAGATAATCCTTTATTGTCCCACATGGGGAAATTCCATTGATGCAACGCAGGTAGATACAGAGGTAGATACAGAAGAAAAGAACAAATAACTTATAGGAAGTTTGAAAAACACTCTCAGTAGAAGATCTCTTATAAAAATCTCAGGATGTCCGCCGGGATAACGTGACGATCTCCGGGTAAGACGACTGTTCTCCGCAGTTTCATGAGTTCCTCCTTTGTGTAAACGCGGTACGGCGCCGGCCGGGGGGGCGCAGGGGGGCCGGGGGGGCTCGGAGCCAGGGCACATCGCGATGACACGAAAACACTCAATCCAGCCGAACAAAGTCAAAACAAGTTGAATTAAAGCGATTCCAGTGCGTGTCCCGATCATTCATGAAGTTCCTCTTTTATATAAACGTGTACCGGCGGCATACTGTACGTCAGGACGGCCGGAGGGCGCGGGAGGGCCGGGGGCTAGCTCAGAGCTAGCACACATCACGACGAAAACACTCAATAATCCAGCCGAACAAAGTCAAAAACAAGTTAAATTAAAGCGATTCCAGCACGTGGGCCGATTGTACAAGTAAAGTAGAATTTTTTTTTACAAAATACAAAAGATAAAGCACAATAAGTGTGAAAAAAGTGTGAGAAAAGAGCGGAGCGTTTACACCGGGCTGCCAGCTGGACCGGCGCCTTTGTGACGATGTAAAGTGACAGTTCTCAGGTGTTAACTTAACCAATAAGACTGAGCGAGAACTTGTGTGAAACTCTTTTTGTCATTTTCTTTTTTTCAATGGTAAAATCAAACAAACAACAACAACTATCAAACACAAAACATAGAACAAGACCAGTGAGCAATAGACAAAATAAAAAGAACGTAGAAAGTAGCACAGAGCATTAACAGAAACAAAATCCATCCAGTCCAAAGTCCACCAAATTTGTCCATCTCCAATAGTGTATTTTATTATTTTATTTTTTTATTAGGCTGAGCAAAATAATTTGTCTGTTTGCCGTAACCCGACCGACCCGGTATGAAACAAGCCGACTGAAGAAAAAAAATAGCATTTTGTTGAAAAAGCGCAGACACACCAATCGGCGATCCCTAAACCGCCGTGTCAAATATTTTTATCACGCTGGTAAACCTATTTTTCATTCTAAAGGACTGATAATGCATCGCGCAACGCAAGATGCACATCTAATGCACATCTAATATTGTTAGATCCTCGACATGCATCTGTAACATAATAGAACGCGCATAAGAGTCGTTATATTGCCATTGACAGGTTCATTTGCCTCTGTCGGCGCCCCTGTAGTGTCCATAGTACATGTCACGCTCTTTCACGGTGTCTTACACAATGCATTCTGGGATTGAAACACGCCCAGCAGCGTCATCACAACAAACATGGCGGCACCCGTGACCCCGCATGTTCCCCCCGCTCGCCTTCGCTACCAAAATAAAGGATAGCGATACAAAAGGTCAATTGAAATATCATAAAATCGTGAGATTTAGTCTCCCGATCTGGTTGATAGAGACGTTTTCCGTCATGGACTGTTGAAGCCTGACCCCTTGTGGTCACTCCGACTCAATAAATGGCAAAATTTTGATCTTTTTTTTTTTTTGCCTTCAAAGTAAAAAAAATAAGAATTTGCCTACCGTCCGACCCACTTGAAAAATGTTGACTCGGGTTACAGCAAACAGACAATTTATTTGGGGTAGCCTTATGTTCATTATAATGTCAGTCCAGTCGTTGATTGTAGAGGCAGTATTTGTCATCCTTTTTTTTATGTATGTACCAAATATATCCATTGATTGTTTCCATGGCAGCGGTTTTAAGGCCCAAATGCACAATTCTGAAATCAAATGGAATGGAAATGTCAAAAATTGTTGTTTGTGTTTGACACGGTGTCATGAAAAAACGTGCTACACTTTTCCTACAGAATTCTTCCCAAATATTGTGGTCCTCCATTGTGATGTTCATATATTTTCCCATTCATTGTCTGTCAAAAAAAAATCAAAAGTTACCTTCACTTTCCCACTTTAAAATATTTGGTAGAATGTTTGTCTGGATTATTAATGCATTTACATAATTTAGATGCCATTCCCCTTGAAAATGAATTATAAGCTTTAATAAATATTTTGGTCAAAGGGCTACGTTAATTTCTCAGTTATAATAACTCCTTATTTGTAAAAAACTATAAAAGTCCTGTTTCTCCAAGCCAAAAGATTCCTTCAATATATCAAAGCTTTTCAATACATTTTCTTTTAATATATGGTAGAAAATCTTTATTCCTAATGTTATCCAGACTTTACATGTTCTGTTAGGTTAGATCTGTGCTGTTAAGTAAAAAACTTTGAATCATGAGTTTAATGATTTTTTTATTTATTTATAGGAGATCTTCTACTGAAAGTGTTTTTCAGACTTCCTATAAGTGATCTGTTCTTCTGTATCTACCTCTGTATCTACCTGCGTTGCACCAATGAAATTTCCCCATGTGGGACAATAAAGGAATATCTTATCTTATCTTATGTATTTGTTTAGCTTGTATGTCTTGATCAGCTCCTTCCTTGTTGAAAGCGCAGTTTTTCCCCAGAGATTCTCAACTTCCTCCATATTGTTTAACTGTTTGTCTTCTGCCAGCAAGGCCTGCACAGGAACCCCAGGCACAACATTAATCTCAACATTTTTCCATTGAGCTTCCACTAATGCTCTGATTTGAACTGAAACAAAGACATTTTTTCGACTAATTAAACTTCTTTTTCTTTTGGTAATTGCAGAGTTTTCAATTGGAATGGAGGTTTTTTGCCTTGCCATACAATTCTAGACATTGTTTTATTCCACTCTTCAGACAGCCGGTTGGAGATGGAAATGTGAAGTCTGGAACAGATAGAGAAATATGTGAAGAACATCCATTTTTATAGTTTCAATCATTTGACTTAGACTTACGCATGGAATCTCTTTAAACTGAAAAGAGATATAGTTTTCCTCTAAAACATACAACCCACTCTTAACACTGAAAAGCCACGGCTGCATACGGGAAGATTCAAAGCGCTATCTGAGACAGCTGGTGGAATTTAATTGTCTACTTCTCCATATTTCTTCAGCAAAAGATATGTTCGGCTAAAATTCACTTTCAATTTAGTCACTTTAAACCACACTGGAGCTCATTCCCCTTGTCGCTCCGTTCTTATCAGCTCATATTTGCAGAGTAAAAAGACGATCCGGCTGTGATGAAGCTCTATCTCTACTTTCTATCTCATGTGGCTGTTCGAATCCTCGCCACGCCTCACACACTGTTGTAATAGTTTTCCTTTGGGACTATTTTACCTCCACAGCCTCGAAACCCCTGCTAACAAGACTAAGACTGAAGAATAAATGTGTGAACGCTATAAAGGGCGTGTTTATTGTAGAAAACTGTGAATCATTTCAGCTGCAACACAGTTAAATCGGTGTTGCGATAAATATTGATAATGTAATATGTCCTTTAGTGAAGTAAAAATACCTGTACTTACACCGAGCATGTGCAGTTGTGTTCTTCATTGTCGTCAAAAGATGGGGTCAGGAACCACCATTAGTCATGTGTAACCCAATTGTAGCAGTTAACGGGTTGCGCTCATCTTTAGCCAACAGATGGCGCTACCTCGTACAATTAAAAATGCTTTCGAATTCGCATACTTACCCTATCTCTATACTTCGGCCTTCCTGTTCGGCTGGACCCAGATAATGTTTCGATCTTTGAAAGGCCAGGTAAAACAATTGCCCTTTCCCAATTGATTTATTTAGATTGCCGTTTACTAATGTGATTCAGGTTTCCATAGCGCCACATTTTGTTCATGTTCGGCTGCTGACATGAAGTAATGGCTCGTTGCGGACGCGTGACGACTGTTGAACTAACAAACAATTTCTCTCTTGGAAATTCCAACGGCTCTGGCCTTTATTCTGCTGCTTTTGTCTGTGTCCTGACTTGTTTTTTTGCCAACTGCGAGCTACAACTCAAGACTGAAATGAAAACCTTGTGAATTCTTAACTGAACTCCAAAGTGAACATTGAACTGAGCCTGTGGAAGCTAAATGTGAAGAACACAATGGAAATGAATCAGATTTTACTATTTCAATACATATAGAATATAAGTAAATGGAACATCTTGCCTCTGTTAATGATGTACTTCCATGTGTGCCTAATGGTTTAGTTTAGTTTTCTTTATTTTATGGTCCCAAAGCCCATCTCTCTGGGTGGCGTTGTTGATTCATTTATACAAATCTTAATTTAATCCCACCACCGTGTTAGAGTAGTAATGTCCTCTATAATATCATAGGACTGCATTCCTCCATACAGATTATACTAAGCAGAACTTCACTGTTGTCAGGTGTGAGGGGAAGTGGGACAAGTGAGCAGCTGCAGGTCTTAAAAAATGTCGGTTTTAAAAATTGCTCCTCAACATTGAAGAAGCATCCACACGTGAAACCCACTAACATGATTTGTGTTTCACTGCATTGTCGCTAATGCCGTGCTAACTGGTGCTATTGCTAATTGGTGCTAGGATTTGTTATTATTATTGATTAATGATTAACTTATTATTCATGTTTTTTTTGTATCTTTATGGTGATATTTAGCTAATGGAAGCTCAGTTGTTCCCCATGTCTCACAAAAACAAGTGTATTTAGTTGTTGTAAGTCGTTATTATGTCTCCTGTGCTAATGGGACTAGCTGTCAGTTTTATTGAATGGCCTTGGTTTAATTTATCATTAGAATCATTCAAACACAGAATGAATACCAAATAATATAATATTTGCCTCA
The DNA here is from genome assembly GCF_026437365.1 of Eucyclogobius newberryi. NCBI lineage: Eukaryota > Metazoa > Chordata > Actinopteri > Gobiiformes > Gobiidae > Eucyclogobius > Eucyclogobius newberryi. Next base: position 16,437,445 of record NW_027315857.1, on the reverse strand, counting down.
TATTAATAATGTGCAATTGTGGTAGCACATTGTTCACTTCATTAACAGTAATACAGTGCTGCAGAGTTAATTTTGTATTAATAATTCACATGCTCAAGTTGCTTACAAATATTGCTGTTTATTTCTTAGGCATTGATTGTTCTTGTGTAGACAGCAGTAGCGTGTGGGGACTTTTATGGATGGACAAGCAGCAAAAACTCTAAAAGAAGCTGCTGTCCGCTCTGGTCACCGTGAGTTCAGGCAAGCTTCAGCAGCAAAAGTGAACAATCAACATATGTAGTTGTGACACACGATAATTTTAGATTTTCTTGGCCAATCACTGATTTCCTTGATTGCCCTGACACAGATGATGTATGCATGCATGTTTTTGTACCAGGCCAGGTTTTATGGATTGCTACAACCCGCTGCTAGACAAAGACCAGCAATCCAACCTAGAAGAGTCCCGATTCTGACTGTCGTCCTACACACGCACAAAGCAGGACCGTGTTTGACGTCGCACATGTCACTCTCAACCTTGAGCAGGTCAGAGGAGCGAGGAGAAAAGAAGACCTTATAGAATCCTGGTCTGAATCACACGGCCTTTGTAACTGCTCTCTCGCCGGAGAAGAGCTAATCTCCACAGACAGAAGGGAACAGCTGCATGTCCCCTCTGTCACAACTTGTCAGAGGCTCCTGCTGAAGATGTCACATCAGATGAACACCTGCAAGGCCCAGCAGCTCTAGAGGCATGGCAAAAAATAAGATTATTTTGAATTTTAGGGAAAAAGAAAAGACTGAGGTGCCATAAATGGAGGGGAATGGCATATAACCAAAGCAGATTGTGATTTGATGTTTAAGAGTAAATGTTCCAGAGATCATAATATTAGTAATTTCTGTATTTATGTTCGATATTTTTTTTCAAGTTAGGTATCTGACTTAAATACTGAACTTCTCTTTGCAGTTCTTTCCCATTTCTTCCTCATAAGCATCTTGTACATTGCGTGGCTTGCTTTTGTAAGACGTAAAGGAATGACAAAGTGGTTTCTAATCCTTGGTTCAAAGTGAGTAAAAAGCTGACAGTGCAGTGTCTGAAGATGAATGGACGTTTTCCGAGAACAGAGCTTACTCCTGACCGAACACTTTTGAAATCTCATCACCGCTGCACCTTTCAGTAGCAAAAGAAGAGGTGTAAAAAGAGAGATAGAATCCAGAGAAAATAGATCAATATTTAATTTTGTGGCCCGGAGATGTGTTCAGGCGCTAATCGGCAGCAACAGGAAAAGATGACACCTGGAGTGGCCCTCTCCTGCCTCTACATCCCCAGCTCCAGTCATTGGGCACTGCAGCAACACGGATTTACTCAGATACATCCATCTAAACCTCTGTTCTGTCTCACACAGGCCTGGGACAACTCCTATGGCTATGGCCATGTGTACAGTACAGCATATAGACAGAATAACAGTGGATAAATAGCAGGGTAAGTGCCTTGAGTGTATTATAATATTACATACAGTAAGAGGCTGTGGTTATGACTATTTAAAGTGCAGCATATGGACAGAATGAATGACAGGTAAAGTGACTTCAGTAAGGATTGACATTATGTTACTGTATTGCACATGATTATAACAGACTCTACAATGAAAAGTGTCATTCATCGGACAGCAGCAGGAAGGAAAGACCTGCAAAACCTCTCCTCCACACAGCGGGGGTGGGTCAGGCTGTCATTGAAGCTGCTCTCCAGAACAGACAGAGCGTCCTGCAGGAGGCGACACAGAGCAGACTGAACGTCCTGCAGGAGGCGACACAGAGCAAACAGAGCGTCCTGCAGGAGGCGACACAGAGCAGATAAAGTGTCCTTCAGGGGGCGACACAGAGCAGATAAAGTGTCCCTCAGGGGGCGACACAGAGCAGACAGAGCGTCCTGCAGGAGGCGACACAGAGCAGATAAAGTGTCCTTCAGGGGGCGACACAGAGCAGATAAAGTGTCCTTCAGGGGGCGACACAGAGCAGATAAAGTGTCCTTCAGGAGGCGACACAGAGCAGATAAAGTGTCCTTCAGGAGGCGACACAGAGCAGACAGAGCGTCCTGCAGGAGGCGACACAGAGCAAACAGAGCGTCCTGCAGGAGGCGACACGGAGCAGACAGAGGGTCCTGCAGGAGGCGACACAGAGCAAACAGAGCGTCCTGCAGGAGGCGACACGGAGCAGACAGAGGGTCCTGCTGGAGGCGACATAGAGCAAACAGAGCGTCCTGCAGGAGGGGACACGGAGCAGACAGAGGGTCTTGCAGGAGGCGACATGGAGCAGACGGAGGGTCCTGCAGGAGGCGACATGGAGCAGGCAGAGGGTCCTGCAGGAGGCGACATGGAGCAGACGGAGGGTCCTGCAGGAGGCGACATGGAGCAGGCAGAGGGTCCTGCAGGAGGCGACACAGGGCAAACAGAGCGTCCTGCAGGAGGCGACACAGAGCAAACAGAGCGTCCTGCAGGAGGCGACACAGAGCAGATAAAGTGTCCTTCAGGGGGCGACACAGAGCAGATAAAGTGTCCTTCAGGGGGCGACACAGAGCAGATAAAGTGTCCTTCAGGGGGCGACACAGAGCAGACAGAGCGTCCTGCAGGAGGCGACACAGAGCAAACAGAGCGTCCTGCAGGAGGCGACACGGAGCAGACAGAGGGTCCTGCAGGAGGCGACACAGAGCAAACAGAGCGTCCTGCAGGAGGCGACACGGAGCAGACAGAGGGTCCTGCAGGAGGCGACATGGAGCAGACAGAGGGTCCTGCAGGAGGCGACATGGAGCAGGCAGAGGGTCCTGCAGGAGGCGACACAGAGCAAACAGAGCGTCCTGCAGGAGGCGACACAGAGCAAACAGAGCATCCAGCAGGAGGCGACACAGAGCAAACAGAGCGTCCTTCAGGGGACGACACAGAGCAGATAAAGTGTCCTTCAGGGGGCGACACAGAGCAGATAAAGTGTCCTTCAGGAGGCGACACGGAGCAGACAGAGGGTCCTGCAGGAGGCGACACAGAGCAAACAGAGCGTCCTGCAGGAAGCGACACGGCGCAGACAGAGGGTCCTGCAGGAGGCGACACAGAGCAAACAGAGTGTCCTGCAGGAGGCGACATGGAGCAGACAGAGGGTCCTGCAGGAGGCGACACAGAGCAAACAGAGCGTCCTGCAGGAGGCGACACGGAGCAAACAGAGCGTCCTGCAGGAGGCGACACAGAGCAGATAAAGTGTCCTTCAGGGGGCGACACAGAGCAGATAAAGTGTCCTTCAGGGGGCGACACAGAGCAGACAGAGCGTCCTGCAGGAGGCGACACAGAGCAGATAAAGTGTCCTTCAGGGGGCGACACAGAGCAGATAAAGTGTCCTTCAGGGGGCGACACAGAGCAGATAAAGTGTCCTTCAGGAGGCAACACAGAGCAGACAGAGCGTCCTGCAGGAGGCGACACAGAGCAAACAGAGCGTCCTGCAGGAGGCGACACGGAGCAGACAGAGGGTCCTGCAGGAGGCGACACAGAGCAAACAGAGCGTCCTGCAGGAGGCGACACGGAGCAGACAGAGGGTCCTGCAGGAGGTGACATGGAGCAGACAGAGGGTCCTGCAGGAGGCGACACAGAGCAAACAGAGCGTCCTGCAGGAGGCGACACAGAGCAAACAGAGCGTCCTGCAGGAGGCGACACAGAGCAGATAAAGTGTCCTTCAGGGGGTGACACAGAGCAGACAGAGGGTCCTGCAGGAGGCGACACAGAGCAGACAGAGGGTCCTGCAGGAGGCGACACAGAGCAAACAGAGAGTCCTGCAGGAGGCGACACAGAGCAGATAAAGTGTCCTTCAGGGGGCGACACAGAGCAGATAAAGTGTCCTTCAGGGGGCGACACAGAGCAGACAGAGGGTCCTGCGGGATTCGACACAGAGCAAACAGCGCGTCCTGCAGGAGGCGACACAGAGCAGACTGAGCGTCCTGCAGGAGGCGACACAGAGCAAACATAGCACCCTGCAGGAGGCAAGACTAATTAAAATACTTTTATTAAACGTTTGTTGATGGGCTGATGGTACACTTTTGGCTGGATGGATTTGTTTGGGCTTTGGACCTTTAATTTGGACTAACAATCTGCTTTATTTTCAAAGATGAGCAGTTTGTGTTAGCTAAGTTGTCTTGCAGGACACAGTAGATATACTTCTCATGTGATGAAGAAACAGCAGTGATGACTGGCGAGTAAGACTGAAGTGTAATAACTACTGTGTTATTACGATATATATGTGCAGTGGTTACTAAGATTAACCAAATGAGCAATAACATAAAGAAACAAGACTGTGCATTGTTCTGACTTGGTGTGTGTGCTCTCATGGCTTGATGGATGCAGTGGTGGAGACAAGCAGCACGTCTTACTCTAATCTGTGGCACAGACTAGTCTTTAAGCTCTTAAGTTTGCCTGTGATGATTCACTTTGGGTGAATGTTTGGAGTGGTTAACTTGCAGATAGCTCCTCTGTAACATTGGATGTGCGGGGGTGGTAGTGGTGGCAATGATGGTGGTGGTTGGAGCCCAGAGAAATTTGTCTTCTTCTGGGAGCCCAGGAAACCTGGTGGCGCCCTTGGAGAGGGATCTCACGTTCCCCATGACGATGGAGGAGAGAACAAGTCTGACGCATCTCTTCTTTTCACTCCCACGTTGCAGCCTCTGCGTGACTTACAAAGTCCCTTCGCTGGATCACGTCTGTCCCAGGGGAAAACCATAGCGCCCCGCAGCACTTACAACTGTTCCTTTGTGTATGCAAGCGGAGCCCGGGGTCCCACACATTGTTGTGATGAATCAGGTAATCCCAGCAAAAAAAGTTAAACTCAAGCTGAGACGTGTCTGTAACCCCTGGCTTTACAAAAAGTCCAAATCAAATCATTACAAATAAGAGAGTCTCTAGAGTAAAGAGCTAGACGTTGGACAAATAAGAGGGGACCATGGCAACCAGCAGCCAACTCTCACCAGCGCCGGAAGTACATATGAATGAATTAATTTTAATGTAGTACAGTTTAGTCTGTGTTGGAATGGATAGCACAACGACCGGACCTGTTGACACAAAGTTGTGAGTAAGAATCTGGAAAGGACAATATGCTACATGACCGTCCCCAATATGTCTTTGTTAAGTTTTCTTTCATCTTATTGAAGAGCTTCAGGTATAGACAACAGAGTTCTTTAAGTTTGGAAAGTGATCATGTACTTTTTTAAGCCCAATGCATTTAATGTTTTGTGCCAAATTAGGTTTTAAAGATGGGGTTTTGAACTTCTATGGGGTATTACTCATAACACATAGACCACCATGTTACCTTTTGTTGGTTTGAAAGCTAAAACAACGCATTCCATGGCATGCCTTCAGTTCATCCAAATGCACTTTCCGTCTGGACACATTTTCAAACAAAAGCCAAAAAGAAAACTTAAAAAGCTGTGGGGATTGGGTGGAAGAATACCTCATGTGTAAGCTTGTGGGCTGTTACAAAATCCAGAATGTTTTCGAACAGTGCCCAGGAGAGATCAAGGATTACTCGAATCCTTACTCGATTACATTTAAAACTACTTCAGACAGGTTTTTGATGAGGGAATACTGCTATAACATGGTCGATTTAGCATAATACCCCTCTTTCATGGATAAACAGTGAGATAGAGTTCAGTTTCCATAAGTGAGAAGAAAGGATCTGGCGCTGCATGAAGGAGGGATGGGGATAAAAAATTGTCGCCCTGAGTCAGTGCTTTTCCCCTAAAGTAGGTGCTAACTCCTCTTGCAGCTGGTCTGACCCTGATCCTGTTCCTTGGCTCTCAAATCTCAGCTCTCTCCATTCATATTCCTCATTATGATGTTCCACATCCCTCCTTCTGTCACACTCTCTCTGTCCTTTTCACTCTCAGACCTCCTGGTGTGAGTCTCCAGCCTCACATCGGTCTCACAGGAGAAGGGCCCATCGCTGTTGAACTGAATCACTCACTGTGGGTGTTCTGCTGCTGTAAGGGAAAGGTAAACCCACAGTGAACCCTTTCTACTGTAAAGAGCTTCCACATGGGTTTGGGGCATTGGACATGCACACGTTTAATAAAAGGCTCATTTCTGCTCCATTTGCACTTAAACATACAGTATATGTGTGTTCAAAGCGTCAGTCTGTCCAAGCTCTATACAAGCTCTCAGGAGATGGACCGAACTGACAGAGCAACATAAAGGACGGACAGAATCCTCCATTCATATCTGTATTGAGTTTTAAACTTAAGAGCTTGAATGTGAGGATATGAACATTCACCTATAGAAAACATATGACCTTTCAGCTGTTTGTCATCCAAGGATATTAAGACTTTCTTGGCAGTAACGTCAAATATGCAAACTAAACAGCAATTCCGCACTGACAAGGTGTGCTTATATTGCTATATTAATAAAGATGACACATGTACTGAGATGGAATGCCCACCTGCAAGTGCATTGAAGATAAATAGACAAATAAACTAAAATCAGGATGAGACTTAGATGACCCTCCTCCAGGTGGGTGGGGAGTCCTTGCTCCAAGTGGAGGGGTTCACGTATCTCGGGGTCTTGTTCATGATTGAGGGAAAGATGGAATTTGGGATTGACAGGCGGATCGGTGCAGCGTATGTGATGCGGTCAGACTGTTGTGGTGAAGAAGGAGCTGAGTTTTTACATTTAGATTTACACTTTCTAGCGTCTCCGGGTGATAGTTTTATATACGTCTTGTACCAGTCACATGCTGACGTGCTGATTGGTGATGTAGCTAACCCTAAAAGGAACTTCTGGTGTGAAGTGAAAAGGGAAAAATTAACAGTGGAAATGTAACAGTTTTGACACATGTGAAAGTATATAGACATTTCACTGTACAGCTGTGGAAGCACCTTCTTCAAAGTGATAGGATCTAAATAAAGGATGTGTTTGACTGTGAACTTACATAGTTAGGGGGGGGACGGTGAATAGCAATAAATACAAATGAGAAATGTCAGGATTTTGATTCATCATATGTGAAAATATGATCATTATTATTAGTAGAAGGCCTATTGTAGAAAAAGATCCTAACAAAAAGAACAACAAGAACAGCCAAAGTCCTTTCGTTGAATTTGAAACAAGCTTAAAGACAATTCAAAGAACATCTAAGATACTCTACTAGTGAGTCAAGTCTAGAGAACATCCAAGGTCATCCAGCAGCGTAGGGGACCAGTCTAAAAAACATCCAACGTCATTCAGCTGCTTCTAAAAAAGTCTAAAGAACACCTACGCTCCACTTTTAATAACTGACTAGGTTAAGTTCTTTGCAAAGCGACCATGACCTTGGATGACCTTTTATACTAGACTCAAGCAGGTATAAAACTTTATACCTTATAAATTTATGCGCGTCCACTCTTACCACTGTGGCCCCAAAGTCTCGCCGAATATTGCTTTTTTATATATATACCTTCTGACTAATGAATTCAGATGGCTGAGTGATTACTTTAAACCTTTAGGGGAAACTATTGCCGACCCACTTCACTCAGTGCAATTACAAGCTAGTTATCGGACGTTGGTTTGACCGGTGCGTTCTCCCGTTGTGAATGGGCAGGCTGTGCTCCATAGGTCAGGTCACTGTAGTTAATTGTAGCTGATGCATTCTCTTCGACATGTCTCCAGGCTCCGCTCGCACTTACCTTTCGAACGCTCACCAATTAACCCTTTGCCCTTCAAATCTTTGTGAACAACATTATGAACATGGACGGAGCCGGTAGCAGGTTATTTGTAGATTTGTTGCAGATAAAAATGTGTTGCGTTCATGACAAATAAATGTGCTTTTTCCAGAGGAGTGCGTGAGCGTCCGGTTGTGTTCGTTTACAGGAGCTGTCGACCAGAGACAATAAGTTCTACACAGACTGAAAAGCCGTTGCCAGGGCGCCCAGGGAATAAATGCATATTTGACTTGACAGCACTTCCATTAAACAAGTTCAATGGAAGTGCTGCTCCGTGGCAGACAGAGCTAAAGTGGGCGGGGCATCATAAGGTGAATATAGTGTCATGATTCTAAAATGTCAAGCTTTATACCAAGGAAACTGATAATAAAAACACATTGTAATGCAAGAAGAGAACAGCACTGCCTTTTGTTTGTGTCTAAAGCTCTAGTTTGGATTTTGCCTGATTATTTATCTAGTTTATTGCACATCAGTTCAAGTATTCATCGGTTGAGGTTTCTGGACAGTTTTATTAAATTAAATCATTTTATGCCTTTTAACGATTTTAAAGAACTGGTCAAAGACTACCCTCAGTACTTGTTTTATTATATATTATTTATGTATATATGTGTTTTTATGTATTGGTTAGTTTTATTGAATGTTTTATTTGTGTTTTAGTATCCTGTCTTTGTTTGTTGTGTATTTTGTCTTGTGTTTTACCTGGGACCCATGAAAAAGAGAACTTGTCTCATTGGGTTTTCCCTGTATAAATAAATACAATTAATGAATGAATATTATGCTAGCTCTGATAGAGATAAAAGACCATTTTAAAACTTCAGGATACATTTTGTCTATGTTTCTTCTCTGTAAAGGTGGTGCTGGGGTGGAGAAGGGCCGTGTGAGCCCAAACGCTGAATGGAGTGGAGGAGGGCAGCGTTTAAACAAAATGGCTGAGCAAGTTTGTAAGATATTGCAAGAAATAAAGGGTAGACTTTCTCAGTAATTATGGAGAAAGTTTACCATATGTGATTCTAAATGCTTTAAGACAGGTTGAATATAATACAGTTGTCATCTTCACTAAAGAACATACACGTGTGGCCCCCAATCACTTCACATTTGACAGAACATGTCACATTATGAACATCTTACTAATGAATTCAGATGGCCTAACTGACTTTAAACTATTAGCTGTATTCCACATTATGATCCTGCCTTGAGTCACTGCTCTTTCAGCCTCATCCTCTCTTTTACATCTGCTTTTCTTCTTCTCATTTGCCCTCATCTCTCTTCCTCTCCTCTTCCTCCCCCTCTTCCTCCCCCTCTTCCTCCCCTCTTCCTCCCCTCTTCCTCCCCTCTTCCTCCCCTTACAGGCAACAGTGGCTTGCACAAAGTGACAGGATGGCTGTAATTGGCTGTTCTCTCTGAATCAGACGTTGCCCAGGCGATGGGAGCGCTCCGGCGATTACCCATAACCCCCTGCACAGTCTGCAGCATCAGGGGAGTCTTGTCCACAGGAGAATAAAGATAACTCAAATGTGCATGAATCATTCAAAATACGACTTCAAGTGGGTGGGAATGTTTGTAATATGGTTAAATATATATACAATTCTATTTTGCATACCAGTAATAGGTCTCCTTTAAAGAATATTTCTTCAAAACCAAGCCGTTTTAACCTTGCTCACAAGATAAGTGTTCACAAAGGCAAGATATCTCATCTCATTAGACTGCCGCCGGTGCGCGTGGGCCCGAGCGCAACACTAGACTATAAACCAGCCTTTCTGCTCCTGGGCTGGACTGCCACATGTCTCTCATCCTCTCACCAGCAAGCTGCTCTCCTCATGTTCAATTTGTCTGTGAAATTCAATTCGGATTACTTCAACCTCCTGTTCTCTAAACATAGATCAAATGGAAGCCCATGGGCCAAATTCGACCCACTAAGTAATTTTTTCCAGTTTTCCAGCCCTTCATGATGATGGGCCATGGGCCGGACAATATTGCTTGGTAAGGTTGCTGAGGGTTGTCCTTAGTGCACTATGTTAGCTCTGTTATCCAGGTCCACTGAGCTATGCTTTTAAGATCAACTGAATCAGATGTTAATGCCAATTATATTTGGGCCCTTATTGTCCTGATTCAGATTCTGTGGTCTAGTCCTGGTTCAGACTCTGTGGTCTAGTCCTGGTTCAGACTCTGTGGTCTTGTCCTGGTTCAGACTCTGTGGTCTAGTCCTGGTTCAGACTCTATGGTTTAGTCCTGGTTCAGACTCTGTGGTCTAATCCTGGTCCAAATTTTGTGGTCTAGTCCTGGGTCAGACTCTGTGGTCTAGTCCTGGTCCAGATTCTGCGGTCTAGTCCTGGTTCAGATTTCCCTGGTCTAGTCCTCGTCCAGATTTTGTGGTCTAATCCTGGTTCAGACTCTGTGGTCTAGTCCTGGTTCAGACTCTGTTTTCTAATCCTGGTTCAGATTCTGTGGTCTAGTCCTGGTTCAGATTCTGTGGTCTAATCCTGGTCCAGATTCTGTGGTCTAGTCCTGGTTCAGATTATGTGGTCTAGTCCTGGTTAAGATTCTATGGTCTAGTCCTGGTTCAGACTCTGTGGTCTAATCCTGGTCCAGATTCTGTAGTCTAGTCCTGGTTCAGACTCTGTGGTCTAGTCCTGGTTCAGATTCTGCGGACTAGTCCTGGTTCAGACTCTGTGGTCTAGTCCTGGGTCAGATTCTGTGGTCTAGTCCTGCTTCAGATTCTGCGGACTAGTCCTGGTTCAGACTCTGTGGTCTAGTCCTGGTCCAGATTTTGTGGTCTAGTCCTGGTTCAGATTATGTGGTCTAGTCCTGGTCCAGATTCTGTAGTCTAGTCCTGGTTCAGACTCTGTGGTCTAGTCCTGGTTCAGATTCTGAGGTCTAGTCCTGGTTCAGACTCTGTGGTCTAGTCCCGCTTCAGATTCTGCGGACTAGTCCTGGTTCAGATTCTGTGGTCTAGTCCTGGGTCAGACTCTGTGGTCTAGTCCTGGTCCAGATTTTGTGGTCTAGTCCTGGTTCAGACTCTGTGGTCTAGTCCTGGTTCAGACTCTGTGGTCTAGTCCTGGTTCAGACTCTGTGGTCTAGTCCCGCTTCAGATTCTGCGGACTAGTCCTGGTTCAGATTCTGTGGTCTAGTCCTGGTTCAGACTCTGTGGTCTAGTCCTGGTTCAGACTCTGTGGTCTAGTCCTGGGTCAGACTCTGCGGTCTAGTCCTGGGTCAGACTCTGTGGTCTAGTCCTGGTTCAGATTCTGTGGTCTAGTCCTGGGTCAGACTCTGTGGTCTAGTCCTGGGTCAGACTCTGTGGTCTAGTCCTGGTTCAGATTCTGTGGTCTAGTCCTGGGTCAGACTCTGTGGTCTAGTCCTGGGTCAGACTCTGTGGTCTAGTCCTGGTTCAGATTCTGTGATCTAGTCCTGGTTCAGACTCTGTGGTGTAGTCCTGGTTCAGATTCTGTGATCTAGTCCTGGTTCAGACTCTGTGGTCTAGTCCTGGTTCAGATTTTGTGATCTAGTCCTGGTCCCGCTCAGACTGCTGCCCCTGCGACCCGGTCCTGGATAAGCAGAAGAAGATGGATGATCTCAGACGAAGGACGAGGGCCAATGTAACTCTTTGGTAGATTGACTGTTTTTGAAAGAAATGTCCAAAATAGAAATGTACATTGAACCATCTCATTGTCTGTTTGGGATTGGCTACACACATTTATGCTGACAGAGAAGATATTGAATTCCGTGCCAGTTTTTTTGTTCCATGTGAATGCGAAATTTTAGTGATATGAACCATAAACCAGGTCAACAAATCTTCATTTTGACAGTAACAAATTCAATTCTGCCAATAAGTCAGCTCAATATTAAACTAGGCACTCTAGAACAGACATGGGCAAACTATAATCCGGCCCGCCAAACATGCCAAGTAAACATTAGTATTCATTTTTTTGTTTCCCTTGGGCTTTATTAGACAGGAGATGAAAGTATGAAGGGGGATGATAGAGAAGGAAGGACATGCAGTAAATGTCTGAGTCGGAATTCGAACTCACTTCGGCCGGCCGTTCAATTTACCTTTCGCCTGTGTGACCTTTTCGCACTTTGACCTTTTTGGCGCCCTCTTCTTCTCTGTTATGCTTTTCCCAACTAGCCTTTCTGTAAAAACATGTCACCAAATTTAACAGGAAAAAAGGTGAAAGAGGAAAACCCTGAGCAGGATGTTATTTTTCTGTGTTAGTCTATAATGCAGCTTAACCATTTCGTGAATCCCGTTGTAAAACTTGTGAACTTTATACGCGCAAGGGGTTCCAGCATCACCATATGTTCCTGGCCCGGCCCCTCGGTCAAATTCTAGAACCCATTGTGGCCCTCGAAAAAGTTTGCCCACTCCTGCTCTTGAATGTTCTATCATTCCGCTTTTGCATTAGTCCCTACTCGGCTCGGCTCTGAGCTCGTGGCCCCATCAGCCCCTGTCGCGTTTCCATTATAACTGGTACAGAAACCACCAATAAAGCAAAGTGAAGCAGACTTAAGAGGAAGGATACAAACACAGAGAAGAGCAAATAGGACTTATAAACTTTATTACTTGCCTCTGAAGCTAAAGTTAAACTACATCATCCATTTTCCTCCTCAATTAAATTAAGCCCAGTCCACAAAACATTGTCATTAATCCAGTTTGAAGGATTCTTTACAAACACAAACATTAAGTGAGTGTATATCCTCTTGTGAGTCAGTCTATAAATCCAGAGTCGGTGAAGCTGCTGCAGATTATAGCTACAGTAAACTCACTTCCTGTGCAGTTTGTAGCCAACTTTCTGTGCATTAAAAGCCTTTTATCTGCACCACTGCGCCAGATTTACAAATGATAATACATAGTTTGGACATGCATCTAAACGTTTTCTTTGTCGTCTGGAAACGAGTGGCTTTACTCCGGACAGGAAACAGCTGGTGCTACGTGCGCTACATTTAGCATAACTTTTGTTACAAAGTGTGTGCGGTTGTTTTTTGAGCCATGATTGTTTAGTCTTTGCACCCAGTTGAATCATATGGATGTTATACGACTCTCTTGATGTCCGTGGTCTGCATTTTATGTCTCACATGTATAAATTGACTCTAAACTCATGTAGTGTGCAGCGTGTTTACGGAGGACACAGCACTGTTCTGTCTCCTGCTGCTGCAGAAACGTCACACTTTTACCCAGAGTCTGACGCTCTGTGGAAGTTTAGTCCCTCACGTTTAACCTTGACTTGTCCCACGGGGGAAGAGGGAGCTAAAAAGTCCCTTGTCTGAGGAGGTAGCACCAAATGGAAATGCTCTGAATCAGTTGAGCTGAGTTGCGGTGAGTTGATTAGAGTAGAGCCAAGTAGGTACTGATAGAAAAGACCCTTGAACATTCTATTCTATTCACGGCGGTGCTTGCGTCAACTTTCTGGAATAAGGTGAACTGACAGAAGTAAAGTATTTGGAAAATTATACATTCTTACTGCACTTAGGGTCACTTCTCCAGAGATCTGACCTACCACCTGAAAAATGCACCTTTTTAACATACAGTTGGAAAATACTCTCTCCAAGACTTCTACCTCAACAATAGCATTCTATCTTTACAAGACCCATATTTACTTGTATCCTGAGTCCGTCCGCTGATGAGATCTCGTTTCTCTGTGAGTTATTGACCTGAGATTACCTGGGCTCCTCCGACGGTCCATCGACCCGGGCTGTCCACAGCTTCGGGCCACGCTTCATGTGCTCCTCAAATTAGGCCTCCGTGTCCAGGAGAAGCACATCCCTCTCTGCATTCATTTGTTGAGCGTGTCCCATTCATTTGCTTAATCGGGGAGGAAGTATCGCCATCGGTCGCTCCGGGCGCCGACGCAAATAAGCTCTGATACATGTTAGTTACAAATGACCAAAGCTGAAGGTCAAGCAGAGGGAGGAGGTGAGGAGATGGATGGTGCACACAGTCTAGAGGTGGGGAATACTCAGGTGCAGGTCTGTTCATTTGTCAAGTGCTGGCTGATTTTGTGATAGTTACTAACAACAACCAAACCTTAATGACCGTGCATCGGTTTAGGTCTATATTTTGTCATCAATAAATCATAAATAATATACAAAGATGGAGATATTATAATGTATATAAGGGACAGCCAATTTACCTTCTACAATCTTAAAGGGCACATAAGATGCATTATTTGTTCTGCACCTTTGATTTGGCATCTGCTTTTTTAGAACTGAAGATAATGCATGTATATAAACTACAAATGATTTTCTACCTTGAGTTTTCTCCTCGGTATTGTTGTAAGCACATCATCTACTGGCAGCAGACGGAATTACCATGGGGGAATAAACGAAAGCTAGATTGCCCCCGGCATGTTAATGTAGGCATGAAGTTGTAATGAACGTGATTTGAGGCAGAAATGCTCAAAACAAGTTGACTTATGGAATTAAAACGTGGCCATACCCGGCTTGTAAATGCTCCAGTCTCATCAGATCTCAGACTTTAAGCAGGAATGGGCCTGGTTAGTACTTGGATGCGGGGCGGTAGTGCGTACTGTCGTTGTGTCTTTGGGCAAGCCACTTCAGCCACATTGCCTCCAGTGTCCATGTTTGCAAATGTATGATTGAGAGGGTTGTCAGATTGAATCCAGGAGAATACAAAATAGCCCAGGGCAACAATCCGGCGTGTTTACATCATGTATGTTCATTATCATACACTGTCCACACCAAATAATCACACATAATAACAGTGATCAGATTGCTCACTCTGCCAATTTCAAATTATGTGGAGAGGGCTTTTTTCCCCCTTGCATATACATTAGGTTAGTTATAACATAGAATACCGTAAAAAGTGTGCCACATACTTGCATACATATTGGACTTTAATTACTTGTAGATAAAATAGGGACTCTTGTAGATACGTATTAGCTGATATTAAAGTTGTGTTACATGGAAAGTACTGTCCATTGGTCTATTATATTGTAGAAAGCTCCTATGACACCGTTCTGTTGCTGCAGTGCACAGAATTCATTTGGAATGAAGAGAGCAGTAAGAAATGCATCTTCTTTACTTTTGCGGTTGTCGATTGTATATATACAGCGCTGACTCAAGGATGTACCCTGAGCTCCTGTAGTGCCCTTGAATCCTCCACTGAACAGGACAAAGAGCAGGACCAGGACTCGCTGTTTACTTTAATATGGTTCGGTTTTGTGCTGGCTCTATGGAGGTCAGCACTCCTGACCTACACTATTATAAAGAAAGCTGAAAAGTACTGCCTACCTCTTGTTTTTAATATTGTGTACATTATCCTGACAACTGTTAAAACAGACGTATTATGCAAAATCTTTATGGTTGTTTTAGTTGTTTTCTCTTCCCGTTTACACACTCAAAGTTATATTTAGAGTGATTCCTGCAAGTTTGAGTGATACATATTAATGTATATATGCTATAATATATGTAAAATGCTCTGCTCCTGTTGAAGTTACTAGTATTCAGAGTGATGGAAGTATACGTGGTATAAACAGGCACACACAAATCCATGGTCAAACATTGCGTCTGTACCTACACTGCCCTATTCTGGCCAAATATAAAATACTAAATTTGGAAAATCTGCTTAATTTAGTCAAATCTTAATTTTATATGAAATCCGTCATAACGTACACTGCCAGTACACTGTAGTAGGTCCTCTATTTCTATTGGATAACTACAACATTGCTGATGATCTTTCAGCTGCACTGATTTATGAACCAACCATGTGGAAAGACGGATCCCGTGGTCATGGATGAGATGTCAGTGTGTTTTAGAAGGGTCATTTCATTGGCATCGAGCAGAGAAAACATCTAAGGAGAAGAAGAAACGAATGTACTCCAGATCTGAACCCCAGTGAGAGTGTTTGGGACGAGCTGGAGAAGGCTTTGTGCAGCGGTCACTCTCTCCATCATCAACACAAGATCAACTGGTGAAAAATAATGCAACACTGGACGGAAATAAATCATTTAATATTGTGTGCTGTAGTCAAAGCTAAAGGCGGTCCTACCAAATATTAGCGTTTGTGACCCTTCTTTTGCTTTGGACAGACAGTGTAGTTACTCCGCGACTGAGAAAGTTTGTAATGCTCACTTCTGAGGGAACATGTGGAGCGATGTTTTCGATCGCTAGAGGAAAGTGCAGTGGTCCGAGATGCAGAACCTCTTTTGGTCAGTCATCGTTTTCCTATCGAGTGTTCACACGCCTGACCAAACAATCAGCAGCAGCAACAACAACATGAATCGTATATATGTAAATAGTGTATAGATGTGTGTGACTGACAGTATTTTGGAATGGGACTAGTTTTACTAAATGGATGACTGAATGTATGCCATTTTCAACATCAACTTGCCCAGAGACTGCAGGAAAATAGTAACTTTGCTATAGTAACATGACACAAGCATCTTTCCTCTTCTATGTAACATTTTCATACATGCATTGTCCCTGATAAATAAACAAATAGCTAAACAATCTACTTGATAAGCTCAAAATCGTCTTGACAACACTTTGTTAAGCTCAAAATCAAAGGGTTGTCTTAATACACTTTTAAGAGTTATTTTCCATCATATAACGGTGTTAGCTCGTCCTTAGCTTACTCAGAGTTGTCTTTCGATTGATGCATGTTTGAGCAAAGGTAGAGCAGGTTTCAAAAAGTTGTCACGGTTTTAGAAATTGAGACGTTTTGGCAAGTAATTTTTAATCTTCAGGCACCAGCTAGATTAGTATTACCCTTAGGAAGGAGTAATAACTTGAAACTGCTCTGCCTTTGTTTATTGCATAGTAGAAATATTTAGTGCTACATTTAAAGTTACACACCTGATTATTTAACTAAATTCTGCATATCAGGTTAATTTTCGACCAACCGATGTCACGTGGGAAAAAAGGCTCCTGGTTCATTGGAAAAGACACCAACAAAATGTTAATTCATGCTCTACATACAGTATGTTATAGTTTTATACTGAATACCCAGGGGGAAATAATGTCTTGTCTTCTTTAAATGAAACAATGGCACAACTTTATCATTTGTGTCTTAAAATTAGTAATGGGTTTGACATTATCTATATATCTACCCACCAAACCTCTTATATTTCAGACATTCCCCTGCAAAAGGCTTTTCACACAAACCCTATTTACTGCATTGATCTGCATAATTCCATTCACACAATTGCCTCTATGCTCATTCCCGTGTTCACTGACTGCAAATGCTTTTCTTAAATCAGAACTAAGTAACTATCGTAATAGAGCTCCCCCTGCAGCTCCCTTGTGCTCCCTTGTGAATATGCATTGTAAGAAAACATGCGAAAAAACATTTATTTTGTCCTTTGCATAATAACACAGTGTTTAAGACAAAAACTGGCTTCACCCTAAGGACAAAGCAATGTAATGTATTCTGTCCAATGCAGTGAGGAAAGTTGTAAAGAGCAGGACATAGGAGAGACTAAACAGAGGCTTTATCAGCACAGAAGACATGCAAATTCAGGACTCCAGAGCGCTGTGCATCTTCATATTAAAGCCATGAACTACTCTATCGAAGACAGTGAGGCTAAGATTCTGAGCAGGGAAAAAGATGGTTTGAAAGAGGAGTTAAAGAGTCAATTTTTGGAAAAAAAAAATGAAAAAAAAATGAGAATGTGAATGCGTCCTTAAACGGAAATTGTTTAAGATTCAACCTTCCAGTGGTATATAATAGTGTTTTGAAAGGCAGGGCTGTTGGGAAACAAAGAAGAGCAGTCTCAAGTTAAACCAAAAACTCCCTTTATAAGGAGGTCCCGCCCGGTGGGCAGGACTTACACTGAGTAAAATATAAAACCTGAGTTCCCAGAATGACTCTTGGATGAGAGTCGAAACTTTTTGTTTTTTTCTAAAAAGTACAGATGACACAACTAAACTTCTTCTACAACTCAGTATAATGTATAAAACATGTTAATTTGCCAAATATAAAGAAAAGTGGCCAGGGTTTCTCAGGAGAGTTATCTTCAAGTTGATCCTGCTCAAATGTTACAAGGCTGATTTTCTGCCCAGAAACAGGCTTGATTTTATCCATGCGGCCCACTCAGAAGATTATTCAGCTCAAAGACAAACAGAAGAGTGATAGTAGCACAGAGGCTAACAGGAGGAGCTACAGCACTCAAAAGGTTCAGCAGCAAATGTACATGTTAATATGTGTTTAATGTGTCTGGTTTTATGGCAGGGGCTGAGGGGGCAGAAAGTGACATTCACAAAAAGTGCCTTAAAGGTGCACTTTTGTGGAAGAGGTTCTATCGCTGTGCCCGGCATGTTCCACTGTACATCATCTTGCTGCTCATTTAGGGCAGGACTAATCCAGCTCAGGGCAATATACATTTCCAGCGTCTCAGTGCAGTACTTTCAGATTGAAAATTACGTTCGGTTTTGTGCTGCTGTTTGTTATGTTTTGTCTCTGTTTCATGTAGAGGAAATGTCTTGAATTTCAACAACAGAGTCAAGAAGATTATCATTGAAATGTTTTCTACCAAGGAACACTCCTGGACAAATCATGGATTAGATCAAACCTGGTTACTTTAATTATGAATTAATTGAAAACCGCAAGACTTTCTCTAGGTCAGATGTGTCCCACAGGAGCCACATTAAGAGTTTCATCTACTGACCGTGAGCTATAAAGATAAGCAAACCTACTTGCACCTGACATGCTAATGCACTTATAATGAACATGATTTGAAGGCAGAAATGCTCGGAAGGACCACAGGACAGACCAGGATTTATTGAGGACTTAAAAACAGAATGTCTCTGAGTTTTGTATCACAAATTTGGACCTTGTGAACAAGTTTAATAAAACGTGAAAGAATAAATAATGTATATGCAACTCCAAGTATGTTTGTGATGAGAGAGCAATGTCAATTTTGCATAATACGTGTCCTTTATTGTCATTTAAATTCTTGCATTCTTACTGTAAGCGGAGGTCACCTCTACATAGACCTGATCTGTGACTTAGTGTTAGATAAACCTTAAATAAGAAGGAAGACACAGGCTCTGAAGTAGATGCAGGTTTTACTTGCAGTCAGGACACACACGGATGTACAGAGATGTCTGAAACGTGAAAATGAGACCTGCATTTAACCGTTTACTTTGTCAAGCTGCATAATTACTACTACTATCACATAATCAGAATAGCTAAGGCGTGCACAGTGTAAGCTTAACCCAGTTACAAAGTACAATCTATGTTCAATGTATAACCAAACAAGGACAATTCACCGTTCACCTCCTTGTGTCCATGGTAAAATATTGGTTAATAGTTTATATTTCTGTTTGCATATCATTTTATCAAATAGTTATAAGCTGTGGTTCACTAAAGGGATGACATCAGTGGAAGGTAACACGAGGAGAACTAAGAGGAGATAGAGATCTTTCCATCTCTGACAGGCAGCTTTGAAATGAGCTAATCCATGCGTGTGAAATTACATCTTTGAGACTTCAAATAACCTTAATAGTCCTTTTTATCGGTTGCAAATAGATGCTGGCAGTAATACCAGAGGATTATGATCCACTTTTATGTTGAGTGTTTTGTCTAACATCTGTCAGAGCGTTTTAAGATCTCTTCATATCACTAGGAAAACCGAGAAGGTGAATTTGGGCATTGAATGTTAGACTATGCAACCGAAATCTAGTCAAATCTGGTTTTAACGGGTTTGAGAAGGTTCCAGGATTTGGAAACTTGGGTACGTACAGTAAAAGCTTCATGTTACAAGGACAGTACAGCTTTGAGTTTGGCTACGTAAAAATATATCATAAAAAATCCCAAAGTTGTACCAAAATCAGGGCAATTCATGAAGCAATTCAAATTTTGATTTCAAATTCAAATTACGAAGCGATTTCAAATTACATTGGCTCAAAGCTATGACATCCAACTTCGGAAAAGGTACATCTTGAAAAGTGAATTTTAAATTGCTTCCATACAAACATGTGAGGGAACAAAAGTCAAAATCAGAGATTGGACAAAGTCTCAACGTTTTTGGCATCACGTCCAAGTCAAGTGCCACAAGATGGAGCCAAATCCAAGGTTCTATCCAGTCTATTTCAAGCCCTTTAAAGATGTCATACCAATAAATAACCTAACACAATCCATCTGACCAGGACAATTAGAGAAGTGGGTGGGGACCTGTTCTAGTTTGTTGCTGTAAAATAATAAGTAATCAACTTAAGACTCCTTGTTTTAAGGAGAAACATCAAGTCATCTCATGGTCACAGAGCTCTTAGTCCAAGTCACAGCGTCAAAATAGTCTATCTCGATGTCTATCTTCTGTTCAAACTAATGCAGTGATGCGTTCATCTAAGTTCTCTTTCACACTGGTCTTTGAAGTATCAAGCGTCACAAGAGCAATGCAATGGCGATTGTGGGGATTAATCGGAACACCTCCTGTTTAGAATGCAAACAATGATAGGATTTTAGCTTCTAGATATGTTTCTATTGCTCGATTATCCTGCATTGCTCTCAAATAACCCCAAGGTTACCAAAGCTTAAAAAATGACTGGTAAATGACTGATATATGCAAATGGATGGTAATATCTTATTGACTGTGCTCTTTTCCATATATAGAGTTATTACAAATGTGCCTGAGAATTATTTACCGTGTAATTGCGGCGCCATTTCCAACACATCTGAACTGATTGGCTGTAAACATTGACGATTCCACGCGACTTCCTCTCAGGTCTTTAATGCCCGTCGTTAAATGCACGATGCTGCAAAGTCACGGCGATCACCTGCTCCGGCTTTCGTTTTTGCGTGGCCTCCAGCTAGCACCAGAGCTATATAAATGCTAACAACGCAGCATTGATTTTCCCTGTGTGCGCGCGGCCCGATCGGATCCATCAATCTCATTAACACGGCCGGCCTCGGAGCTCGCAACAATGAAAAACCTAAATCTACTCTGTCAATGCTGTGTAATGATGTAAGTGAGGTACAATAGTGGGAGAGTGGGGGTTTATGGGGCCATTTTGAGGAGGTAAAACTCTATAAATGTACAGTAAACAGGTATATAAAATTGTATTTGGCTTTGTTACAGGTACAGAGTGCTTCCTGGAGGATGGGCTGAGACAGCGTGCTGCGTGTAGCCCCCGTTCGTCTGCTCATCCAAGGAGGAGAGAGACTTTTCCCTAGATAAAGACAGCAGGAATCAATCAAAAAAACACTTAGGGCACATATATGAGGTACCGATAGCACTGTAAGAAGGTTAAAAGCTCTGAAAAGTCGATTTTGCATGATATGGGCCCTTTAACGTGGGCCAAAAGATAGAGCCAAGTCCAAGGTTCTATCCAGTCCATGTTAAGCCCATTAAAGGTGTCATACCAATAACAATAAATAATCAATCCCTTTTTATTATGATAAAATGCATTATTTGCGATAGCGCTCACATTTTAGCTCTTTCCAAAAGCCTTTCTTCCTAGCAGCAGTACTTGGGTATTATTTATTAATAGCTGGCCTGCTCACAGTGGTGTAAAACATGGTGTAGCCTCTGGAGGTGAACGCTTGGATTCAAAGCAATTAAACTAGAGCAGACTGCGCAGTTTGTCATGGAGGACCAGACCAGGCCAGGGCCGGTTCTAGCATTTTGGGGGTCCTATGTAAAGTTCTGTTTTGGGAGGTTACCATGACAAACAGAGATATGACTCATTATATTTCCACTGACAGCCACGATTCATCTGATTTAATTGAACTTGAGTTATTTTCACACGAGAGATGCACAAATTATACGCTTTGTTCGCCAGGTGAGTTCGCATTGTTTGCCCCCCCCCCCGTCATAAAAAGGTGGAGTGCTGACTGAGGGCCCGGTGTCACTTAACACATGGCAGACCTTGGTTACGTTGAGCACTTCGCCGTTGTATATATGTTGAGAGCCGAGCGCCTGTGGTTTCATCTGATCCTGTAAAGACTCCCATGTCTGAGAGTGCCACCGTCACCTCCAGGAGCTGCGTCTGGATGACTGACACACCCAGCGGTGTTTTTGTGTCTCCAGGCCCCAGTTTGATGATTTGTTGACCTGCATTGGGGTCAGGATCAACCTCCGGGACACAAATTTCAGGCTCACCACACGAGCTGCAGAGTGCCTATCCATCTGTCTCCGCTCAGTAAAACTAGGATTATTTGTAAATTGTAAAAACACACTTGATTTGTGTGGAGAGCCTATAGGCCATCCTCAGACAAATAGGCCTTTACACCCGAGATGTCTTATTTTATTTACATTTAGTTTAATTTACAGTATTTCATATCTATTCAAACAAAACATGTTTTTATTTGTTTTTTTAATCAATTTTTTGAAGAAGAGAAAGAATTATGTACTTTAAAGAAGACATGTTATGCTTTATTGGCTTTATTGAGTCTGTATTGGCTCTTAAACATGAGTTTGTCACGTTGGCATTTGTTTTTTACGTTCCAAAAGGTAAACTAAGCCTGCATTTGGAAAACACACTTTAAGAGGGTATGACAGAGGATCAGAATAGCATTAGAGCTCCCTCTCCTGACAGCAATAGGCCTTACCTGTGAAAACACTGTCTACATCAGGTATGTCCAAACTACGGCCCGGGGGCCAAATGCGGCCCTTAGACCAATTTGTGCTGGCCCTCCGGCTTCCTGCTAAGTTGGCCCAAATAACAAATAGAAGTACTTTTACTGTAAAATTGGAAAAATTCAAGCATTTTGATGTTATACCAACCTAATAATAATGTTCCAAGTCTTATGAAAGGTGTGGAGGCTCATCAAAACTATGTCGAATGTAAAACTTCAAATTAATCACTTTTCAAATTTGACATTGTCCGGTTGTTTGTGGCCCTTTGCTCCATATAAGTTTCAAAATGCGGCCCTCGGTGAAAAAAAGTTTGGACACCCCTGGTCTACATGAATGCCTTGGTAGTATGTCCAAAACATGTGGGTGTAGCTTGTTAGAACCAAACTTATTTCGATATTTCGTAATAACATGTATTTCTGAATGCTCTGGTGAAGGTTTTTCAAACGTATTCAATATCTTTTTAATATCAGCGAGGAAAATTAACGTAAAGGGTGATTTGACCCCGATTGGATCCAGTCCAGCCAAACTGAAACAACCGAGTGTGGAGTGAATGAATAATACACTGTAAAGCCCTGTAGGTGGCATGAAAGGCATGATATAAATCCAATGTTATTATGGGGTTAAATTTCATGACTTTTTGTGAGACCATAGTTGTGGCAACTCTACACCGTCAATAAAATGTAGGAGTACCAAAACATCCCAAACCTACAAAGTGCCATTCTGCATTCAGGTTTGATGGCGTCCAGTGGGACGTCAGAGAAGAAGACCAGACCAGATGACCCACGAAGCCTCTGCCTCTCGTATGATGGCCCAGCGCCATCAATAGAGGAACTGCAGCAACTACAAGCCAGTAGAGGGCTACTGTAGGAGGGCCATGACTTTTTCTTAATCCTTATGCTGTTCACGGATAACTTAATTCTTATATTTTTTTACCGGGCAAGCATCTAAACCCTGACCCAGCAAAGTGCCTTCCTTTCATCATTTTGTGGTTTACTGTGTATACTGTAAATATGGCAAAAAATGTAGCTGTATATATTATTTTCATCAAAGTAATTTACGTTCCCTGAGGTATACGCATGCAAAATTACAAACTTCAGAACAAAATAAAACCATGATGTGCTTTCATTCGGGCAGGGATAAAGCGTACATAATCGCAACGAGTGTCACAACCCTGAATCCTCCAAAAGCAACAACTCGGGATCACAGCCCTGGAGGTCCTGAGGACGAGGCAGATGATCATAAGTTGTATCAGAACCCTCAAGGCTCCTCTCTTCAAAGCTCTAATGCACATGAAAAACAAAATTACATGCGAAATGGCATAATGCATAATGCATGCTACAGTACAGATGCTCTCAAGATTCATCGAGTTGTAACTTTTACATCAGGTTTTTTGTCATTTCATATTGTTTATGTAAAATACACAAGTGAATACGACTTACTGTTTGGAAAGTCCGACATTATGAACGTTTTTGCATGTCATTGGAAAGGTAATCTTGACCAGGTGATCCGTGATAATAGACAAATGCACATGTAGCAGTGAGGCTGTAGTGTGCATGAGCACTAGGTGTGGGGGCTGCTCCTTCCTCTCAGGAAGAACAGTGAGGGAGGAAGTGAACATGCGCATTTAAAAAAAAGTCTCTAACAAAGTTGTGGTTTGTCTGTTGTAGTGACCCCTGCACGGGATGCGACTCCCATGCATGAGGAAAATGTGCATCTGATACGCACTTTCAGTATGACGCCCTGGATTTGGAGTCTCGGGTCTCTGAAACAGGCTCCCATCCACGGGCTACCCGGACAGGGATGACGACATGCCCCTCTCAACCGTTTGTTCTGTGCCTAACCAACCCTAACTTATGGTTGGACGTGGCGTAATAATGTAGCCTACTACAATTGGCCCATACCAGCACCACGCGTCCACGGGGTTGTCAGCCCTTTGATCGTAGGAGGGTGGCCTGGACTCCGGTCCTGGACAAGGGTTCAGTAGTTCCTGTGGACCCCCTGCAGGATCCAGGAAACTATTACTCCTACTTACTTTCCTGATGCCAAAGAAGACTTGCTTCCGTGATCTCCCATTACCTATGGACAGTTTCGTTAGTATAACGGCCTTTTTTACGTGGGAGCTAAGCGAACGGCAACACGTACCACTTTCCTGGCGCACCACGCCTCAATCCACAGGCTTTACGCCAGACAGCCAGGGCATATGACAGCGGAACCGACCAAACGTGGATGAGAACGTGACCGACAGCGACAGTGGGGCATAGGCCACCAGACACAGGCAGGAGCGTTACACCAGCGAGACGTTGCAGAGGTGAGGGCCTAGGAGCGACGGCACTAAAGAAGCCAAATTAGGTTTAACATTTGAATTAAAATACTTCATTATCAGTCCATCATACCTGAGGACGACAGGAGCCCAACCCTCGGCGCAACCCGGAAGTGACAGCAGTGTCAAAGGCCAGAGAGCGAGAGCTAGCGGGAGCGCCCTTTTATAGGCGCCCCCTGGCGGTAGAAAATGGCAGGCGCGCACTGCCACATTATCCTAATGTCTGAAGCGTATTGAGGGCCCCAATATAAACTAGTGCCGACCATCGAGACATCCAAAATGTCCTCGATCTCGTCGAGCGGCTGGGTCTGCAGGTCAATCAGGCAAAGAGCAACTTTCGTTCAAGACCGCCTTTCTCCTAGTTTTGGCTTCAGGTAAGCGGGTCGGTGAACTACAGGCCTTGCCTGTTGGTGAGTCCTGCTGCAGGTAGGATGCTGATGGTTCGGGGGTCAACCCAGATACCTCTTCCCTTTCTAAGGTGTTTTCTTCGAGTAGCAGCCTGTCCAACTTGTACGGTTTGACACAGGGTTCCCTGGTAATCTTCTCTGCCCAGTCTGGGCCTTGGAGGTTTAAATATGAGCCACGATGCCTGTTCGGCAGTTCGATTGCATATTTGTGTGTTATGATGGCCCTAGAAAAGGTCAAGTGCTTTCTAAGCAGTGCCTTGCCCGATAGGTGGTCGAAGCCGTTTAGCAATCTTACAGCACCCTTCCTTGTTGTAAGGTAGGCATGTTTTATCTAAAAACATGTATTGTTCTATGGGATCCCTCGGGACATTGTTGATATGTGTCATCCAGGGCCTCTGGCAGTCAGAATGGATGAAATAGAATGAAAGTTACGTATGTAACTATGGTTCTATGAATCCCAGAAGGCAGCCAAAGCGACCAGTCCCTCGGAATCTGCGTTGCTTGCAAGAAGAAAAGGGACCAAGCTCTCGTGTCATGTGACTGTATAGACTCCCGTGAGGTCACAGGTGACTTTGTTGTCTTTAGATTAGCAGTCAGCCGGGATTCGTCGAACCGTAGTCACATGCCTAACTTTTGTTATTATTATTGATTCATAAATGGTGTAGACGCACGCACGCACACGCACACACGCACACACGCACACAGACACACACGCACACAGACACACACACACAGACACACACGCACACAGACACACACGCACACATGCACACAGACATACGCGCACAGACACATACGCACACACACACACGCACACAGACACACACACACGCACACAGACACACAGACACACACGCACACAGACACATACGCACACAGACACACACGCACACATGCACACAGACATACGCGCACAGACACATACGCACACAGACACACACGCACACAGACACATACGCACACATGCACACAGACACACAGACACACACGCACACAGACACACACGCACACATGCACACAGACATACGCGCACAGACACATACGCACACAGACACACACGCACACAGACACATACGCACACAGACACACACGCACACAGACACATACGCACACATGCACACAGACATACGCGCACAGACACATACGCACACAGACACACACACACACACGCACACAGACATACGCGCACAGACACATACGCACACAGACACACACGCACACAGACACATACGCACACATGCACACAGACATACGCGCACAGACACATACGCACACAGACACACACACACACACGCACACAGACACACAGACACACACGCACACAGACACACACGCACACATGCACACAGACATACGCGCACAGACACATACGCACACAGACACACACGCACACAGACACATACGCACACAGACACACACGCACACATGCACACAGACATACGCGCACACAGACACACAGACACAGACAGACACACGCGCACGCACGCACACACACACACACACACACACACAGAAAGGTGCAGGCTCCTGCAGTGAGCATAGAAAAAGAGAGCCGGCCCACTATGAGCCCTGTTGGAGTAAGTGTGCAGTTTTGTCTATTACTTTTATCCTTTTTTATCCAGCCTCTTTCAAACATCTGAATAATAGAAGCAGGTCCAATGATTTCCTGTTCAAATCAGGACTGCATTATGCGCCTTTACACAGTGGCATTTCACCACAGCATGCCGCAGATATTTCTGATTTTGCTTTGTAACATTGAAGCATTTGTTTCTGAATGTTTCAAAAGAAATGCAAGTAAGTAGAGCGCAGTAGGATACACAAAAGGCGGGCCTATTCAAACATGCATGAATCACACAAGACACAACCCTCTCTGAGTTTGTGATCTTTTAAACTTTCTCCAGCAGCTGAAATCAAAAGAGGTTTGCTGTGACAATCTACCGCCAGGATGTTGGACCTGACGAGCTTCCATGTGTCTCCCCCGCTGAGCCCAGTTTGGGGGAGCCGACAGGAGATACACCCTGAGAGCCTTTAATGAAAAACTGTCAACATCGCTGCACGGCTCAAGAAAGACAAGCATAGTCGTTCTCAAGGAAGAATACAGTTACTTCAAAATAATAACAATAATGTAATTGATGTACGAAGTAGATTAGACGAGCCTTAAAGCACTGGCAAAAAGAAGCACCAAAATAGACGTCCCAATGGCTACACATGCACGATACCAAAACCGAACACATCGACACACCGAACATCAACCTACAAATTGCACCTAGTCCAAGTAGTGTTCCAAAAAAAATGAAAACAGTATTTGGGAAACTACTCAAGTAAGAGGAAATGTGAGCGTAACAAATGTTTAAACCACAAAAATAATGTGATGCAGGACTGTTTGAATGATTGAATTATGTAATATTGTCAACATCCGACCAACATTTTTAGTGTGGTTCCAATGTAAAACAGAGTCTGAAAACCGAAAATGTACAAAAATGTATGTTAAATAAACATGGTAAAAGACAGCTCTGGTGGCTGCTGGAAATACTGGCATAGAAGTCTAGAAAATATGTAAAAACTAAAAAGAGATCAAGCGGTAAAGCGTATTGTTCCACTTGAGACGTGCAGTTTTTCTGAATTTCCAGAACAGACTCACTGTGGATACGGTGCAGTTTGAAATGTCAAATGACACTTTCTGATTTAGTAACTGTTATTCACACAGTTAATAGTGGAATAAACTTTATCATTCTGCTGCTGCTGCTGTTGTATCAGTAAGCGAGACACATTAAAATCACCTTTTTAATAATTCACAGTAGGTTATCTCATGATCCCTTGACTTTGTTTATGATAATGACCCCAACACTGTGGTCTTTACATAATTATCCCTCTCTGCATGTGAGGTCAGTAATTACTGCATTAGCAGAGCAGGTTTGATAGGAGCGTCTTTAGAAAGGATACGTTAGTGACTGGGTAATTATGCAGCATTTTGACTTGGTGTTGTTCGGTTTGAATAATAATCATTGAATAATTATCTTTTTAATTAGCTTTAGGTTCCTTGTACCTTCACTGGAGATAATATGTACTTTAATGCTGAGGAGAATATGGGCTTTTATAAGTTATAAGAGATTCAAGATTAATTTACGTGAAACAATGTCAGTTTATCATAATAAATATGTTCCTTGCCTTGTGTAAAGTGAGTGTGTTCTAAAAAGTATTTCTATATAAATCATATTGTTTTGTCCATGTGACAGTGTAACGTCACGCTTTTAAATCGGACACAAGAGCAGAATAACACGAGTATGTAGCAAATGACTGATGAGTTACTATTTGATCACAGGAATGGTATTTGTGGGAGAGTCGGAGTTTGCAGGTGAGTATCAGTGAGAGGTTAGTTTGAGTGGCAGACGGACAGGAAGACTGGATCTGGACACAAAATAGGTGAGTAAAGATCAAAGTCCTGTCACTAACTGTTACTCTAGATCAGAGGTGTCCAAACTTTTTTTCACCAAGCGCCGCATTTTGAAACTCAAACTGGGCAGAGGGCCACGAACAACTTGACGATGTCGAATTTGATGAATGACAAAGTGAATCATTCGAAATTTTGCATTTCACGTAGTTGCGATGAGCTTACACACCTTTAAGTAGACTTGGAACATTAATATTAGTTTGGTATAACATCAATATGCCTGAATTTTCCCAATTTCACAATAAAAAGTGCTACTTTTTGTTGTTTGGGCCAACGTAGCAGGAAGCTGGAGGGCCAACAAAAATGGTTCTGAGGGCCGCATTTGGCCCCCGGGCCCTAGTTTGGACATGCCTGCTCTAGATCCACACTGGCGAGAAGTGTCTTCTCTTCTTGAACTGGAGCCATTTCTTCTTTCACATTTAGTTATAGAAGGGAACTCAAATGAGAGAAACTCTGCATTTTTTTTTTACAAAGATATCTCTATTCAACTGTAAATAAAATATCCAATAAATCAGTCAATAAAATTAACAAATACCTAAATCACACTGACAAATACAAAATGGGATAAACAATCATGCAAAACAGGAGCACTGGTTCTGTGAGCAGTCTCCAACCAACGCCTTGAATCCATTAAAATGAATAAAACAATTTAATTTGTATCTGAGAGTCTTTTTCTCCTAACTCAGCATTCATTTGCTGAGACTGTAAAATAAGTATGTCCTGAGATCTTCATCGACGAATACCTGATCTGACCTCTGACCTGATGAAGATTGCAACCAGATGTGAGGACACAAACTGAAGAGGACACGCACTAGTAGAAGTGAACACACACATTACAGGCCAGGAAAACCGGATAAGTCGCCTTGTCCTATTTACAGTACATGGATTGTCCAAAGTGCACCTAAACTGTGGATCGATTTTCCCAAAACCACCTGGTGAAAATGGTCCGGACCACTTCTAGTCCATATTCAGATGCCATGGAAATGATCAATCGGACTGAAGCTGGACAAACGCGAGCTTCGACAAGCACAATAATAGCCCAAACAGCACTGCATGTACCCAAACAAACAGCCCTGAGGTTTTATCACACTCCTACACGTGCTCAGTGTGTCAGTTTAACAGAAAACAGAAGATAAAGAAACAGCAGGTCCAGAGTTTATATCCCAAAACACTTGCGTTTACATGTTGTGTTGGATGAAAATCCACATCCAGTCACAGTCTGCAGCCGTCTGTTGAAGCGTGACATGGACCTCCTGCCGCACCTCGCCCACCCACAAAACCGCCACTGCTCCTAGTCCTTCTTTTTAGTCGTTTATTCCTTCCACTATTTCAAAACGTGGAGCAGAATGGACTGTGTGGTCGCCGCCCCTCGAGGCAACTGCTGTTGTTCTCACAGAGCTTTTCAGTTCTTTTCATTTTTGTAACACACAAAATCACGACAGCAGTTGCCTCGAGGGGCGACAGTGAAACAGAGGAGAAGATTGAGCATTGTTCACAGGAAATGAGCAAATCCCGTGTCCTTAGACCCTCCTTCTTGGCAAGTAAAAGCACAAAACCCTTTGCCCCTCTTACATGATTGAGAATAGCGCTGAATGGACCCAGCAGTGTCACTTTACTGCTCACACCAGAGCCTCCATTACAGAAGCTTGCTCTGTGCGGGATTGAACGTCTGTATTTCTAACTAACGTCTATTAGCAACGTAAACAAAGCGTTAGCTGCAAACTGCTCATCTCTAAAAGCTAGTTTTCTCTTACATCACTCTTGTTGATTTGTGTCCCCTCTGCACATGTTCAGTTAGGGCACAACCTGCAAACATCCCAGATTCCCACACAGGTTTATTCGGCAGAGGTTTGAGCTCAGATCCGTGGGTTTGAGGCTGTGTGGTCCTCAGAGCACATGTGCAGAGCTCTAAAACAAGCCGCTGTCCGCTCTGGTTCTAAAAGCTCCTGTTAAAGAACGAAGCATGAATTTGGATCCATCTAAAATCGATTTTCCTTAACCTTTGAGAGCTATGTCACGAGGTCAACACAAGGACGAAGGAGGTGTGAGGACAGTGAGGACAAGGAGCAGCTTTTGTGGATCTGAATTCTCCAGAACAAAAGCTGAAAACAGATTACAACAAACACCCTGCATTCTCCTATTGCGCTGATATTCATGATTTCCACCTTTTAATATATTAAAATCAGTGTTTCCATCACAACAGTGTGTGAATACCAAAAGTGACCGTACGTTACTGTTAAATAAAGAGCTGCACTAAACCTGCACAGTGTGATCTCTGAAAAGTTGAAACACGAAACACCTCCGTGCAATAAACACATACACGGAGCAGATTTGAATGCTAAGGTTCCAGACCCAGCACAGCCTATATCACAGAAAGAAAATATTCCACATCCTGTGCTTAGTCCTTCAGCAGTCGTAAACAGAGTTTTTGTGTAAGTGCATCCCTTTTTCTCTTTTTCCACATTTCATGTTACAGCCTCATTGCAAAATTGCTTTGCTGAAGCACCTTTTGGGCAGTTTCTCTCATTCTTCATGGTAGAACTTCAGGTTGGATGTGACTGTCTCCAGTGATGTTCAATTGGGTTCAGGTCTGGGCTCCGGGCCACTCAAGGACATTCACAGAGTTGCCCTGTAGTTACTCATTTGTTATCATGCATTCATTTTCCCGGTGATTCCAACTAGTGTCCCAGTTCCTCCAGCTGAAAAACATCCCCACAGCGATCCGGTCATCCTCCTGCTCCACTGTCGGATGGTCGGATGGTACTGGCCAGGTGATGAGCGGCCCCTAGTAGAGCTGAGCCTGGTGATTTAAGTGTGTGCTTTTTTCACATTCTTGGAGACAAAGGCAAAATATCTTGACAGTTAACCTGGTCTTGAACAGAGATTGTTACTACGGCAACTCAGAGCCAACTCTGGTCGGCCAATGTTGGTGGAATGGAACAGAGGATTTGATGAACCTGGATTGCCCATTAAACCAGGGGTTGTTTTAAACTCACTTCATGGAAAACACCCATAATCTAATAGTAAATACAGTACCAAAACACATCAATTACATGCAAAGAAGGACAAATACCTGACATTTCAAATTACACAAGGAAAATATAAATAATAAAGAAGAAGAAGAAATAGACACAGTTGATATTTGTATTTTTATTGGAGTACTTTTCCAAAAATACTGTAGGTCTTTAAGTCGGTGTAATCCCTCATTCGTCCAGGCGTGTTCCATAGTAGAAAAAGCTTCAGTTGTAGTCATCTGGACTCAGTTTGAAAAAATAGACGTTTCGACTCTCATCCAAGAGTCATTGTCAATAAAAGAATTTAGATTGAGAACTCCGATATTAATACTGTTCTGTGGTAAGACCCGCCCATTGGGAGGAACCTTCCTGAAGTAAGAAAGAGTTGTTTGTTTCAACAGAAACTCTCCCCTTGTATCTACCGAGCTAGCCTATTCAGAATCTTAATGGGCTATTAGAATCCTCTTTGTCTTTGTGAGACCCTGGCTCAACCACCCTGAGTACCTGATTAGCATCTGAATGTCCTTGTCCTGGTCCTCTACCTTTCCAGGGGTTCAGTAACCCATTATAAATAACAGGAAGATTAAACCTTAGCCCTCCATTTCTGTTTAAAGAAGGTCTTTCTTTTTTAACAAAAATAGCTTCCTTGACTCCTCTTTCAAACCATCTTTTCTCCCTGCTTAAAACCTTCACATCACCGTCTTCAAACGAGTGATTAGAGGCTTCAAGATGGAGATGCACGGCACTCTGTGGTCCTGAACTTGTATTTCTTCTGTGCTGATAAAGCCTCTTGTGTAGAGGCTGTTTTGTCTCACCTATGTAACGTTCTTTACAGCTTTCTTCACTGCATTGGATCGAATAAACTACATTGCTGTTTTTGAGTCGGCAACTTGTCCTTTGGGTGAACCAGTTTTTGTCTTAAAGTGTTTCCTGGTTTAAAATAAACAGGGACTTCGTGTTGTCTAAAAATTCTCTGCAGTTTTTCCGACAGGCCAGACACATAAGGGATAGAAACACCCTTCCTTCTCTGTTCAGTTTCCCTTTTGTCCTGCTTTTTGGTTCTCTTCACTCTGTTGAGGGCCCAAAGGTTTGAAAGAGGAGTCAAGGAAGCTATTTTTGTTAAAAAAGAAAGACCTTCTTTAAACAGAAATGGAGGGCTAAGGTTTAATCTTCCTGTTATTTATAATGGGTTACTGAACCCCTGGAAAGGTAGAGGACCAGGACAAGGACATTCGGATGCTAATCAGGTACTCAGGGTGGTTGAGCCAGGGTCTCACAAAGACAAAGAGGTTTCTAATAGCCCATTAAGATTCTGAATAGGCTAGCTCGGTAGATACAAGGGGGGAGTTTCTGTTGAAACAAACAACTCTTTCTACTTCAGGAAGGCTCCTCCCAATGGGCGGGTCTTACCACAGAACAGTATTAATATCGGAGTTCTCGATCTAAATTCTTTTATTGACAATGACTCTTGGATGAGAGTCGAAACGTCTATTTTTTTCAAACTGAGTCCAGATGACTACAACTGAAGCTTTTTCTACTATGTAGGTCTTTATGTTTTTTTTTTTATTTGTTATTGTTTATATGTTAATTGTGTTAACATATGGCTTTAGGTTCTGTCCTGATATATTTAACTTTGGGAATGTGATATTTACCATACATCATGATCCATCGTAATAGGTTGTTTGGGTGTTTGACAGACAAAAAAAAAACAGATGTCGCTCTCCTGGAGCCAGATAATGTTATTCTGAATTGTTAAATTTGACAAATCTTGACTATAAAAGAGTAAAAGTACCGCTGCCGCTGCCGCTGCCTCTGACTCCAGCTGGAAGCAGGTGGAACACGCATCAAGTCAGCGCCAACCACCGCCAGGAAACACGCCTCTGCTCGTCACAATAAAAGCGCTGAATTTTCAGAGTTGGAGCGCGCTTTTAGTCTGAAACGCAGTAGAGCTCGCGCGCGGGGCGGTGACGCGATCTTGACGGCGGCGATGCAGGTGGAGCGGCTCGTCCAGGACCGTTCACATCTGTCTTGAAGGAGACTCAGGAGGGAAACGGGGGGAAAAGCCGCGTCCCGACGTTCTGCTGCGTCTGGATAAAACACGCACTCGCACCCGCAGCTCACGTCGCCTCTTCTCCTCCTCTGGCTCCGTCTGAGGATTTTTTTTTTTTTACAAAAGTCTGGAGAATTTGACCGAGGACGGATCGGCAGCAGAACAAAACACAAGTAAGGACTTTTTTTCTTCTTGCTCGCGGTGGTGCGTGTTTCGACGGCGCGTCACGGGTCAGTGTTTGCAGCAGATTTGGAGCGCGCTGGATGTTTCTGCTTGTTTTCTGCGTCTGTGGGAGCAGACAGTTGCAGCGTGCGCTTGTCTCGTCCTGTGTGAGCAAAAATAATAGGCAGCATTTCCATTCTAACGCAAAGGAACCAAACAGAAAGTCTTGGAAACTCTTCTTTTTATACAATGTCCAGCCGATTTCACCCTCTTTGTATTAAATTCAGTGTGAACAGCTGCATGTAAGACGATGTGTTTCATAAATAACAGCTGTAGATCAATTTTAATTTACTTTTGACATGCGTGGACTGTGTTGTACCGCGCAAAGTTTCACGTGCATAAAGTGTGCGTTTCCGTGACGTGATGCTGGACGTGCATTTCTTGTGCGTAACAGGATCAAATTATAATAAGATAAGATAAGATATTCCTTTATTGTTCACACATGGGGAAATTTCATAAGGCAAATTATAAATAATATAACGTAAGGGTCAGAGTATTTCTTAGGACGAAGTATAATTTGGGACATTTATATATATTTTTTGATCAAATACTTGTACAGTATTTGATCAGTTTTCAGACACGATACGTTTACTCTTACTTGAGTCATATATTACGGTGTAACAGTCTCATACTTGAGTAAAAGTGTGAGTAAATCTACAAGTGAATGAATAATATGTCCTGACACTTACTCATACACACAGTATATATGTTTGCGCTTGAATAATTCCTTGAACCACTCCTTTGTACTTCTTCCAGTCGGCAGTTTGACATTTTTAATGTGTTTTTTTACCAAATTATTAAAATGCATTTACTTATCTGTTTCTCACATACAAATACAACTTTTGGTGTTCAAAGATTTCCCGTGATATTCGCTTTTGCTGCCGTCTGCCTGTCCCCGGACCTTTTTTTGGGCTACATCGGCTATTATAAAACCTTTCTATATTCATGTTTTGGATCTACAGCTTCATATAAGTGATACATTGTCGTCAGTTTTCTACAGAACAATATTTGAATAATAAATATGCTGGAGGAGAAGTTAGATCCAATGACAGAAATGTATCATCATCTTGTCATTAATTGTTTTCATATCTTTCATTTACTTGAACAGCCGTTTAATGGACAAACGACCAGTGCTGTAAATAAACTTTTCTGGTGGAGGGTCTACTGCCCGTGGAGATTGCCAGGAATGTTCCGCAATATTGTTTTAAACTCATTGATTTTTTAATTATTTTTTTGTAGCTATTACAATAACTTTAAAAACATGCATTCTTATTGTGAGCGGGGTTTTCTTTCCATAGATCTGTCCTGTAACATGGACATAATACAGCAGGTGGCGGGCCCTTCAGGAGAAAGGTTATTTAGTGCCCCTCAATTATTTATGTTTATCATTTTGTATGTTGAGTTTATGACGGGAATAACTCTATTAGCAATACACTTTATTTATGAATTTATATTTTCTACACACACTTATGAGACATTTTTACCAATCATGGGTATACTTATTATTAATATAATCCTCATCATGTCATATATAATCTAAATGTTCATGAACGGAACAATTATATGAAAAATAAAATTGAGGGAAAATGTGCACATGACGTTATAAAAATATATATAGACAAGCTGAAGTTGAGTGGCTGCTAAATGTACATAAGTAGGTGTAATATTACTTCAAAATAATATTGTTCACGTAGATTAGAAATTAGATTTGTATTAGTTTAGTGTCCTTTAGAAATACAATGTAAACAGGATAAAACTCTTGTTTTTTCTTCCAGGATTTAATGCAACAGACTTAAACAAAAACTTGTTCATTAAAAAGCCAACTCATAATTGTATAACTGGACGCAGGTTTTGAAGATTGTACATAAGCATGAATGAAATAAGATAAAGCTCATATAAAAGTGGGCAGTAAAGAATGTCCACACCAAGGTCACAGGGGACAAGTCCTACAAGTCTGTTTGGTCTGTAACCTGTGATTTATCATTTGAAAAAAACATTGAATAATGCGCAAAATCTATTTTGAAAGGAATAAACAACAAAAATGAGAAAAACTAAATCATCTCTGTAAGTAAGAGAGTTGTCAACATAAAGCGTTTGTTAAGAAGAGGAACCAAAACTTTTCCTCAAGTCATGTTTCCATGGGAGCGTTACAGCACCAGCTTCCGGAGCGTACTGGCTCGCCTTCGGCTCATGGAACGCTTTAGTCCAAGAACCAGACTCATGTGAGAACAAAATGGAAATAAGCAGATATGATAAATATATATATATATATATATATATATATATATATATATATATATATGATTCCTCATCAAACACTGACTTGATCTCATGATAAATCGCCACACTTATTTGCTGAGCCAGCATTCTTAGCAAAACCAATCTAGCACATGTTAGCATCCGCTGTTTCCTGCTCATCGACATGGCAACCCTCACATTAAGATCCAAAATATTATATTTCCAGTGCATAATGCATTCGACACAGTCCAAACCCAATGGATTTCATAAAGAGGCATGAAAATGCGGCGTAGAGCTCATAGCTGCTCATGCAGCAGACCTCTATGAGCCAGGACCACCTCTGTGAGCCGGGACCACCTCTATGAGCCGGGACCTCTGTGAGCCAGGACCTCTGTGAGCCGGGACCACCTCTGTGAGCCGGGACCACCTCTGTGAGCCGGGACCACCTCTGTGAGCCGGGACCTCTGTGAGCCAGGACCTCTGTGAGCCGGGACCACCTCTGTGAGCCAGGACCACCTCTGTGAGCCAGGACCACCTCTGTGAGCCGGGACCCCTGTGAGCCGGGACCACCTCTCTGAGCCGGAGCCGGGACCACTTCTCTGAGCCGGGACCACCTCTCTGAGCCGGGACCACCTTTGTGAGCCAGGACCTCTGTGAGCCAGGACCACCTCTCTGAGCCGGGACCACTTCTCTGAGCCGGGACCACCTCTCTGAGCCGGGACCACCTTTGTGAGCCAGGACCTCTGTGAGCCAGGACCACCTCTCTGAGCCGGGACCACCTCTCTGAGCCGGGACCACCTCTCTGAGCCGGGACTACCTTTGTGAGCCAGGACCTCTCTGAGCCGGGACCACCTCTCTGAGCCGGGACCACCTTTGTGAGCCGGGACCACCTCTCTGAGCCGGAGCCGGGACCACTTCTCTGAGCCGGGACCACCTCTCTGAGCCGGGACCACCTCTCTGAGCCGGGACCTCTCTGAGCCGG
This sequence comes from Eucyclogobius newberryi, assembly GCF_026437365.1. Lineage (NCBI taxonomy): Eukaryota > Metazoa > Chordata > Actinopteri > Gobiiformes > Gobiidae > Eucyclogobius > Eucyclogobius newberryi. The sequence goes on along the minus strand of NW_027315857.1, from coordinate 16,400,543 downwards.
GACCTCTGTGAGCCAGGACCACTTCTCTGAGCCGGGACCTCTCTGAGCCGGGACCTCTGTGAGCCAGGACCACCTCTCTGAGCCAGGACCTCTGCATGGAGACGCAGACCGCCATGAACAGAAGCGGCTGAGACCCCAAAAGTGAACCGGTCTGGGGGACCAGGGCCAGTCGAAACGTGGCTTATGAGACTGTTACATTGTCATATATATTACTCAAGTAAAAGTATATGTTATGTTATTTAAAGGTTACTAAAGAGAACACACTTGTATCTGAGCTTTATGTGTCTGACACTTCTGTTCTCTCAGAGATGCAGTTTTATCCCGCTCAGAGAAACTGAGCTAAAAGCCTGTTCTTGACAGTAATGAAGCTGTAGATGACATTGTCTGCTTTGAATGGCTCCCACTTTAGTTCTCAACGCACCTCGCTTCTGAAAGCTGCTTAACATGACTTTTATGCGCCGAAATGACCTTTTCACAGTCTGTCATTTTCTAAATGTGGAGAGGAGGTTGCATGGTTAATCTCTGCTGGATTTTATGAATAGAAATGTTGACTCTTTAAATTAAATGTCATGTGTGTTTTTTTTATTAGGTCAGAGCAGTTCAAAATGCTACTTTGTAAATGAATAAGTCATGAATTGTATGTTATGAAATATCTTTTTTACAAGAAGATGGCAGAAAAGTTACAAGGTGCACTTTGGTTCTGAATGCAAGCAAATGAAAGAGTGACTGTATTCAGGAACAGTTACTCTTCCATTAGATGGTTTCTGAATACATATTTTTGTATGTGTATATGTATTTAGTTACGGCCTAAAACTCTAGTTTCAATACTATAATTTTAGTATCAATCAGCATCTGAGTATAGATGCTAAGCCAACTCTGCTCTGCTTTCTACCCCAAATAAAAATTGAAAGCTTCAAATACAAACAGGTAATCTCATCCTAATCCCTCGGACGACTGCGAGAGGAGCAATCTGGCTCATTACCCTCGCTCTCCCCGCCGCCGCCGCCCGCTCGACATCCATCTTGAGAGAGAAGACATGGAGTGAGAAGAGCTTAAATGAGCAATAAAAATCAAGACACTCCCCCAAAGCAGAAACGCAAAATGAAAGATATCCGTCAAGCGCTTGAAGCCGTTTGAACTGATGGGGACGAGACTATGGATTCTCATGATGAAGTTGTCAAGAGGTGAGGTAGTAAAGGGGCGAGGGAATGAGCTGGAGGTGATGGTAAGGACAAGGAGAAGGACATTTGGAAGACTTGAAACGGCGTAAAAAGGAGGGTTTCATCTTCTCCCGTTTCTAGATCAGTAATAATGTAATAGTCATACCTGAAATGAATAGTAGTAGGGTTGTAAAAGTCGATACCCAGACATTAAGACTCTATAACCAGCAATATCAACACCTTACAGGACACAGATTATGCTCATGTAAGTTTTAAAGCTTTTAACCATTGTTCCTTCATCAGAAACGTACCTAGAGTAGCATTTAGCTTCAGTCATGCTTGTTTGGTGGATGTGGTTTACGAAGTCCTCTCTATCTTACGCAATTTCCCTGATTTGTGATGTCATAGGTGGAACTCGGAGATCTGTGCTGTTTTTATGTCCATAAATCATCACCAGACTCGTTCGGAGCATTTCTGGATCAAATCACGATGGCCGCATTAGCATGTCACAGGAAAGCTAGCATTGTTCATCTCACCTATGTCGTTCTCCCTGCAGCCAGTAGATGGAGCCAAAAGTTAATTCCTATCTTGGGAAACGCCAGAAGGACATAATTACATGACATAAGTAATTTTGTGAGACATGAGACGCAAAGTGAAGGTTCTCAAGAGCATTTTAAAAAGCAAATAAAAGGCAAATAATGCAGAATATCTGTCCTTTAATTTTTGTGTTAATGTGCAATATAATATAAAACCATCTATTTCCATTTGAATTCACTAGTCGCTTAGAATCACAGGGTCCCTCGTGATTCAGTATCATACACAATACATACATGGCTCACTATACATCAATATCTTGATTTTGCAATACATACAATATAATGCACTTGATAGTCTGCAATGTTCCACCTTTTTTTTAGGAACCAAACACAATTTAAACAGGCATTTAGTCATTGACATGTTACTGTGTGGTCTTATACTAGTTCTTAAATAGACCAAAATTACTCAGAATAGCTTGCATTTATTTCTATTTTGGTCATTTTTTCCGCATTGTAATAGTTTGTCATGTCCCATCTTTTACTGTGAAAAACGTTTTATTTACTTGGGAGTCAAACACACATGACTAATTTAAAACCTTTTACTTTTTCCACAGTTTCCCAGATGAGCCGGACCATTCTACCTGAGCAGCCTTATCTTCCGTCTACTCTTTTCTCTCCATTTTTGCAAGAAACATGAGAACCCGAACTTCTGCTTCAGGACCATGGAGAGCACCCAAACCAGCTGCTCCTTCAAAGTGGAATTGGACATGAAATCCAGGCCCTTGGTACTGTCCAAACTTGACCAGAGATGGACACCTTAATGAAGAACTGGACCGTGGACTCCGGTCTTGAACCAGTCTAAAGAGATTTGTTGTTATTTATTCCCTAGCAGTTATTTAACATTGAAACACAAAAGCATGATGATATTGTAATTTTATATCTAAATTAATCAAATATGTAATCCTATGGAGCTCAACACTTCAAAGCCCTTTTTTATTTATTTATATAAACCCTTCCATTCATACTCACTCATACATTACAGTAGACTACAAAAATAAATAATAATAATAACCAAAAAGTCTTCTTCTTCCTCCTCACAGCGGTAAGGATAATTTTGTATCTGCCATTTTAATATCCTAGAATAAAATCATATAGTTGCATTTATAGATAGTTAGAAAGAAGCCACTACACGGAATTGGAACATTATATCCAATATTAAGAGTTTAAACGGTGTAGGCCAATCAGCTATGTGGTAACTAAAATGAAATGGGAAATGTACTTCCGGAATCAAGTGGTGGGCGGTCACTGTTAATACAAAAGTATAAAAATTGCACTTCTGTCTTTGAAATGGTCTTACAACATGGTTGTATGGGATATATGGGAAAGATAAAATGTTTAACTTCTATGAGCTTTTAACCATGTTTTAACGTGTTTCCTCTTCATTAGGTCACTCAGAGTTGTATTTAGATTGAATCTTGCATGTCTGAGTGATCCTGTATTGTCCTGTAACTGAGGCTCGAGTTCAGGGTGTTTTGTTTTCAACAATAAAACAAAGTAAATGACAATCAACTGCTTAGTGAAATGCAACTATGAAAATTCAGCATTTTTTAACAGGAAATAAACAGCCTCATTTCTACTGTTACCGTATTTTCCGCACTATAAAGGGCACTAAAAGCCTTTAATTTTCTCAAAAAACGACAGCGTTCCTTATAATCCTGTGCGCCTTTTATATGGATTAATTCTGGTTGTGCTTACTGACCTTGAAGCGATTTTGTGTGGTACACATTTTGTTTCGCTTAATGCGCCTTAAGCGCCTTGTACATGAAAAATCAGTATGCCTTATAATCTTTTGCTCCCTATAGTGCGGAAAATATGGTAATTTGTTTTGGTTACATTTTCCAGTTTACAATGAACAACATGAAATGTTGAATAAGAAAAAAAAATGAATATTAGAGCAGTTTCCTGTGTGGAAGATCGACAAAAACACCACACTGCACTGTATTTTCACACTGTGGGATCCAGAACTATAGAAGAAATAACCAAATGTATGAGAAAAAAGCAAATCTGTGTGTGTTTTTTGACAAAATAGCTATTTTCTGGCAGATTTGTGTGTTTAACCATTGCTTTTGTTTGTTTCATCTATCCTGGCTCTAATAGGCTTTGGTAAATATGTACTTCATGTGTATTTCATTTACATTTCATGAGTTTCCAGCCCCTTTTTTCCATGTTTCACGGCAAGTTATCTCCTACAAAAATAACAAATGCTATACTTTCCTCAGTCTTCTGGCCGTGACCACAGAGCGTGCAGCAGTGTGGAGTTTGTGATTGACGTGCGATGTTATCTGAAGGTCAGGTCTGAGGAGATAACTCTGCTCCTTATCTGGACAGGGCTTTTCTGTGATAAACCGCGGCTCACGTCTCCTCCTCTGTGCTTTTCTGACACGGCCGCAGCTCTGAGATCCACAATCACAACTCAAGCTGTGGAAGAGGAATGTTTTTTGTCACATATTGCGTCTCCTGGCAGTGTAGTTTTGGAGTTCTGCTGGAGAATATGATATAATGTGCAACCGGTCGTATTTATAGCAGTGTATTGATATGGATTGATGATAGATGTATTTGCACATCGCTGTAAAGTCATTCTACCAAATAATATCAATGGATCCAGTGATAAGATAGACATAGTTTTGTTCCTCCATAGAGCTGATATTAAGATTAAGAAAACTTTATTGTCCACTTTCTACATAAAAGGCCATATGTAATAACGGAGGAGATTCATAGAGTTAGCAGCTTTGACCACCCTCAGTATAAAAGAGTTCTTAAAGATATTTCTGTTTGCTGACATTACTCTATACCTCCTTCCAAAAATGTAACGATTCAAAGTTATTGTGCAAAGGAGGAGAGTCCTGAATGATGCACACAGCCTTTTTTTTTTTTTCTTTGGAGGTCTTCATAGAGGTCTTTGTATGATTTTTGAGCTCATGTTGCCTGAAATCAATCTAACTTAATGTAAAGATCAGCACCAAGCCAAGTTACAGGTCAGATCTGTTGGGAGGCGACCCCACTCACTGTACGAATTCCTGTTTTTGATGAATAAAAACAATAGATAATGATGAATTAAAAAAAAAATTGTTCCTGATTTCTTTTTTTTTTGCTCGAAAACCTGAAAATGTGGTTGAATTAAAACAATTGTGCAAAGATAAGTGAGCCAAAATCCCTCCACACTGCTGTAATAGTCTCATTGCAAGTTATAGCTAACGCTTGATAGCAGTTGTTGTTGCTACGTGTGGCCCAACCAGTTATTATGTATAGGGACAAATACTTTTTTAAGATTTTGTAGAGGACAGGGTGAAATGGGGGATGAGAGAGTTTAGAATTTAGTTTTCCCTTCATAATAAAACATTCACTTAAAAACTGCATTGTTGTGTTTATTTGTGTGGTCTTCGACTAACATTTCAATTTGTTTGATGAAATCTGAAATATTTAAGTGTGACAAAAAAATTCTCCTATAACTCTGTATTACAATATTCAATACACACTTTTGCAACTTACCTGGAACTCTTGCCTATGGACACAATAGTATTTCAAGCTGCAGAGAACGGGACTCAAACCATAAACCCTCTGGTCAAAGTGATAAAGCATTTCCAAAAGCTTCACAAATGTATGAAGCAAAGTTACTAACAGTATCTAACAAAGAAAATGTAATGCGTAGAGGGAGTCTTAAAATACATTATGCATTTTGGCGGCCCAATTAGTCCCTGTCCGGTCCTGCCACAAAAGCATGAATTACAGTAGTTCGTTAGTATCCCTAGAGTGCAGCCGATGACATAGACCTGACTGGTGAAACAGCGGTCGCAATAGAAACAGTAGCAGAGAAGTGGGGGCCGGGAGTTAAAATTTGGGGCCCAATTAAAATAGGTGAAGTCATATGACAGGGGTATGAGCGCTACAACCAAACATGTCAATGATATTAATTAATAAGAGACTAGTTGGACTGGTAGGATGAGGCGAAGTGTCAAGAAAACAGGCCTTGGTATAGAATAATGGGCAAAAATGACAAAAGCGTCATCTTTCATCTAAATTTTGGATAGAATAATTGGAAGATATGCCAAAAGGGGATTAAATAGGAGAGAGGAATAGGTTCGGGGTTGTTAATCTAGTTGACTGGTAAAAGCCCAGAATAACAGTACAGGGGGCGCAGTACCATTCCTAAAATTTAGAAAAGTATTGGAGAAGAGACAAGCTGTAGGGCAGTATCAGCCGAGAATATTCACACATTTAGGTTTTAAAATGAGATACAATTTATCTGTCGTTACTTCTCGAGGGGTTTTCTACACGCAAGGAGCTCTTTAGGTTTAGATTTGGGACATTTGGTTTGCAGGATTTTAATATTATTATGATAGCAATAGCCTGACTTCTGTACCTCCTGAACCACTTTTCCCACTTCTGTCCAAGCTATTTTTTATTTATTTTTGAATCTCTAGCCTTGTGTCTTCTCAAAATCGTTACAAACTGGGATTTGTGTGAGTGAGTGTATGTGTACATTATCTATAAGTGTCAGCATATCATAACGCAACCGAATGTTTGTTTCAACCTACTACAACCTGTAATAATACGCTTGATTAAACCCTATCGGTAACATAATAACCATAGGTAATTGTGGCCGTTTTGTACGCTTACATGCAGCAGATTTGGAAAAACAATTTTCTTCATTGCAAAATTGGCCTCAAACACAGTGCTAAATGTTGAAAAAACAAAAACAGGCTGACCATTTTAGTGCTGAGCCAAATTTGGAGTATCAAGTGCAGTTACAAGGCATCTACAGTTATCTAATGGATAATAATGGTGAACAATATTCATCTCGTGACTACTACTGTATAATTATGTTTTACAATGTATCAGAAATGTGCTATATAAGCTGCCAGTAAAAGTCTTGTGCTAATGGACAGGGACTTCAAAATACTTTTCCTATTCATGCCATCTAGAGGACAAAAGTTGCATGTTCACTGTGGGCTCTTTGAGCACATAAGTCTCAAAACAAAGGATTCATTTTCGCTAGTCTACATGTTACTGCGTGGCTATGCTAATAAATGTTGCTACTGACAGACAGTTAAAATGTGCAGAATTTCCATCCATCTGCGTGTTAAAGTTTAGGATCAGACACAAAGTCCATGCTCTTGAAAGCTTTGAGGGCAGATGTATACTTTGTTGTGGCAGGTTATTGGTGCTTTTAAGACTCACCTCTGTAGATCAGGATCAAAACCCATAACTTCTCTCTTCTTGACGCATCAAACCTTTTCATTCGCAATTTCATCCGCTATTTTTCGTGACTTACAGCGAAGATAGGTAACTGAAACCCGTGGGTTAATGGCGCACATACTACATTTTCATTTACATTCCAATATGACCGGTTTTATTACTTATGATACCACATAATGGGTCAATTCCTCTTGTCGAAAGGGAAATTGAAAGTCGACTGGTGCCACGGTTTAAATGTGTCATTATCAAAACCTCCCTGGTTTGATCGAGTCTGTTTTGGACCATACAATGTGAAAAGTTAGCGAGTCCATAAGTTTTGACATTGAACCGTGTTGTCGTGTGCTAAGCTATTCAGAGAGTCCTTGTCTGGGCACATTCATTCGATTTCCATTTCTTCTCTGGGTTTACATTGAAAGATTATACTCAGCACCTTCCTTTATAACCTTCATTTACTTTGCAAACATTCATATATCAGCTGCTTGTCCTTTCACTTCAATGTAAAACTACTTAATACATTCCGTTTGCCGGCAATGTGGCTTTGTTATCTGCTGATGTTAACCTGATCAGTGGCGTTATTTCGCCTGCGGAGATTGATAAATGATATAATATTTGGGACCATCTTTCACGCTGATTAAAAAGGCTTGTGGCGCCTTTGGAATTGCATGGCAGTGAAGTGAAGATTGAACCGCCCGTCTGGGGTTCTAGTAGAAAAATTGCAACGCATAATTGAAATCGGTGTGTTGAATTGAACAAATGGCTTTGCGTGTTCCCAAACGACAAAATGAACTCAGGACGAAGAAGGTTGTTAAGGAAACGTACACGCAAATCAATTTACTGTGAGTGTGCTGTAGAGAGCTCTCAGGTCAATTACATCAAGATGTTTTGTTCTGTAATGTAAAGAAAGATGCACTACAATGGATTCAGTTACAGACGGCATGTTGTGCTTCTGACTGCTACATAGTTATAATCTATTATCTAAGTATTGTCTTTATATTTTGGACATTTGAACTGATTTTTTTTAATGATGTGTTGCCACAGTTTAGAAATTTTGTATAAAGCTAATCTTGGGGTCAAAATGAGACCGCTGTGTGCCGTCTGCATCTAATTAGAGACAGTTTTGTTCTCCCCGAAGCAGGAAGTGCGCTGTTAGCATGCTAGCTGTAGCGTTGCCATGACGGCGAAACTTGCTCTGGCCTCTGAAAGTTGTGAAACGCGCTTGTAAACTCATTGTGGCGAATAATTAGGATGTTTAAAATGCATTCCACTTTTTTTTTAATGGAGGTATAGACAAGCCCACTTACTTTACTTCCGGTTGAAGACTGCAGCGCTAATTTCCGCCTCTTTGTCGCGGACCACGCTGAACTGACCAGACTATGGAGCGCTGCAGATCACAATAGAGAGCAGCATGTTTTTTGTTGTCGATGTTTTTTTATTTAGCCATTGTGTATTTGGTAGTGAACGTTTGATCCGACAAGTTAAGCGGAGTAAAGTCCTAAATAGGGGAATTCACACTTCTGCTCCACTCCACTCAAAAATAATGCTGGCTTATTCATTTTTCAATGCTGCTAGAAACAATATAATATAAAACACGTCATCACGAGTTATTCATGCCTATCATCATTACAATATTTTTTGGGGGGGACGGACATCATAACTGAAATACGCAACATGGAAAAAATAACCGCCAGACTCAACTTGAAAATGGATAAATTCAACAAGCAATGGACAAAATGGGACTTCTTGCCATAAGATGCTTTAACCCATTTTTTCAATTAGATGTAACCTAGTTTACCATCTGCTAACCCTTATCCTTTACATATTTTGATTTCGCTATGTCCTACTCAGCCCTACCCTTCAGCCTTTTTTCCCCTCTTATTTTATTCTTTTTTCTTTTTTTCCCCTTATTTTATTCTTGTTTTCTTTTTTTTTCTTTTTTCTTATTCTCATTTGTTTTATGTATTTGTATTATTTATTATTCTAATATAAGTATAAGAGAAAATGTATGTGTGTGTGCATAAGTGAACTTAAATTTGTACATCCAGGTATGTATAAATATTTTTTTTCCTCTCATTATTTAATTTTCTTCCCTAAATCGTTAAATAGGTCATTTTGTGTTAAGTATTTTTTGTTGCTGTGTGTTTCAAAAACAATAAATAGTAAAAAAAAAAAAAAAAAACGATATATATACATTTAATATCTGGTCTGTTTTTGGTTCTGAAATCGTCCAAAAATTACTCAAATTGTAGTTGTTAAGATAAGCATATTAAAGTTAACCATACATACATTTACTGTTTCAGTGTTTTACTGTAGAGACCTATTACATAGCACCGTGTTTTACTGCTTTACAATGGCCCCGTATGTGCTCTCGCTCGCTCTCTTTTGCCCCATTGTACCTCACTTACATCATTACACAGCATTGACAATAGGTTTAGGGTTTTCATTGAGGCCGGCCGTGTTAATGAGATCGATGGATCCGAACGGGCCGCGCGCACACGGGGAAAATCAATGCTGCGTTGTTAGCATTTATATAGCTCTGGTGCTAGCTGGAGGCCGCGCTAAAACGAATGCGGGAGCAGGTGATCGACGTGACTTTGCAGCATTTAACGACGGCCATTAAAGACGGGTGAGGAGGTTACGTAGAATCGTCAAAGTTTACAGCCAATCACAGCTGAGCGGGTTTAAGCACCGATCACATGCTGGAGATGGTGTGGTTGCAATTTGTAAGAAAAAGAGGTGCAATTATTATTAAGGCCAAAAATTCTCGGGCGTATTTGTAATAACTGGATTCATAACTTGGTGTCAGTTTGCATGTTTCAGCTTTTTAATCTGGAGTTACCTTGGGGCAAAAATGCATAATACAATGCAGGATAATGAAGCAATAAATGAAAATTGGATCTTGTTCAGTCCTTAGGCAGGACACTTCACTCACCAATGGGGAAGAATCACAGGGTAAATGCAGATGGAGGGGCTTTAGGAGTTATTCTTTCTCATATTTAAATCAAATGCCTGAGGTATTACTTCAAATGATTATACTAGTCGGTTACATAGTCCAAATTTTGATGAACTATCATTTCCATTATCCGTCCCAAATTCGCGTTCTCCGTTTTTCTGGTGACATGGAGAGATCTTAAGATAAGATAAGATAAGATAATCCTTTATTGTCCCACATGGGGAAATTTCATTGATGCAACGCAGGTAGATACAGAGGTAGATACAGAAGAAAAGAACAGATAATTTATAGGAAGTTTGAAAAACACTCTCAGTAGAAGATCTCCTATAAACAAAAACTCCTATAGACAAAACCTCCCATTTACCAACAAGGGATGGAGGGGAAAAAACGGTTTTGCAACTAATCTTTGCGATTTGAGCAGAATCTATTTGAGGGAAGACGACTATTAACGTTATTTGAAGTCTTTGAGATGTAATTTCACACCCGTGGATTAGCTCATTTCAAAGCTGCCTGTCAGAGCTGGAAAGATCTCTATCTCCTGTTGGTTCTCCTCGTGTTACCTTCCACTGATGTCATCTCTTTAGAAAACCACAGCTTATAACTATTTGATATAATAACTTATAGTGCCTCTGACAGGTTGGACGACTCAGTGAACTAAAATGCAGTTAAGATAAATATATTTAGAATTTTGCACAGAATAGCACATTTTTTAGGTTCATAATTTCACTTCCTGTTTGTAATTGATGACATTGCACTAGGAAATTACCCTTTAAACACTAGAAAAGAACTAATTTGTCACTTTTTAAAAAAAATGACAAATAGAAATATATGAGAGTGACTTTATTTTGTTGAATTCATTTTAAGAATGTCAAAATAGTTGTTTATTTGTGTAAATTGTGTATAAACTTTGACTGTAATGAGTGTCCGTGGTGTGTCTCTTGCTGTCATTTTATACACATTTTTAAACGTTTTCGCCACAAATACCGACTCGATTGGTGTAAAACTATAATTTATATGCACAGCAGGTATAAATACACCAAATAAAGTCCATCCATCCATCCATCTTCTGCCGCTTTATCCGGGGCCGGGTCGCGGGGGCAGCAGTCTGAGCAGGGACTCCCAGACTTCCTTCTCCCCAGACACTTCCTCTAACTCCTCCGGGGGGATCCCGAGGCGTTCCCAGGCCAGCCGAGAGACATAGTCTCTCCAGCGTGTCCTGGGTCTTCCCCGGGGCCTCTTCCCGGTGGGACATGCCTGAAACACCTCCCGAGGGAGGCGCCCAGGAGGCATCCGGAACAGATGCCCGAGCCACCTCAGCTGGCTCCTCTCGACGTGGAGGAGCAGCGGCTCTACTCCGAGCTCCCCCCGTGTGGCCGAGCTCCTCACCTTATCTCTAAGGGAGCGCCCAGCCACCCGGCGGAGGAAACTCATTTCGACCGCTTGTATCCGCGATCTTGTTCTTTCGGTCACTACCCAAAGCTCATGACCATAGGTGAGGGTAGGAACGTAGACCGACCGGTAAATAGAGAGCTTTGCCTTTCGGCTCAGCTCCCTCCTTACCACAACGGTCCGATGCAGCGACTGCATCACTGCAGCCGCTGCACCGATCCGCCTGTCGATCTCACGCTCCATCCTTCCCTCACTCGTGAACAAGACCCCGAAATAAAGTCAAAATTTGAAAATCGTAAAAACCTGTCGTGCGCCCTATACAAAAACGATTGGCTAACGGTTAGCTCACTGTTAGCTTCACTATTTCCTGCCCAATTCTATCTCTATGGGGCTTTTGCTAAGTCGTGCTAAAATCAATAAATATTGTCAAATCACACAACGGACAGCACATTGTAAAGGTAGGTGTCACAAGGTTAACGCTCATGCTAATAATGAGGCATGACCAATATGAAAATACCCCAAGATGAAGTAATCAATCAGTTAGTCATTTCTTGAAATTTGAATGTGTGTTTATTTGATATTTTATGTTTTAGTAAAATTTGCCATTAGCTTTGAGACAGTGTTTTAGTAGTTTTTTTCTCACAAAGCAGTTCTGCCGAATCTTGGAAAGCAAACTCGTCCCAAAGCTCTAACCTTAATCAAAATGATAAAAAAAAAAAAAAAAAAGAAAACAGTTTATTTATTCTTGGCATGCGTTGTTTGTTCAACATGTGCATAAATTCTAGGGCTGTCAAAGTTAATGCAGAAACTCCAATTAATCATAGAAAAATGATTCAGTAATCATGAAGTGACCCAGAATAATAGTCTGTCTAATAGTCTGTTGCCCAAACGCGCCCCTTTAGATGGATTCATATCTGACATCGCACCGTCAGTCTTCACGTGGCCGAGCGCAGATGGAGAGCGGGTCGACTTTGGTTTGTTCTGACACAAAGATGCTGCAGCGATCTCGAACCCTGTGCCCTCCCAAAAGAAACTAAAACTTGTGTGTGAGTGTTGAAACGAGTGAAATAAGCCAAATATTTCACCAACTTACCACAGAACACTCGACCACAGGCAGCTGCAGTACATCCGTCATCAAAAGAAGCAGTTACACCTGCAAGCGGCAATGAAAGGCCTTGAGCCACTGAACCCGTTAGCTCCTGAAATACAGTATGTGACCACACAGATTCACTGTGAAATACAAGTCTAGCTTCAAAACCATACTTCAAAATGTAAATGGACACATATCATGCAAAATATATGTATTTTTAAGTTGTATTTAGATTCATTCACTCTAGTTTGTGGAATCCTGGTATATTCTGAATAGCAGTGTTTATCTTGCCGCTTTCTTTATACTAGTGTGGGTCAGTAGGTCAGTAGGTCAGGAGAGCAGACCTCCACAGAGCCAGAACAAAACAGAACCACATTAAAGTCTGTCCTGGTCCTGCTCTTTGTCCTGTTCAGCGGAGGATTCAAGGGCACTACAGGAGCTCAAGGTATATCCTTGAGGAAGAGCTGCATATACAATCGACAACCGCAAAAGTAAAGAAGATGACATTACTGCATTTGTTACTGCGCTCTTCACTCCAAGGTGTTTGTACTGCAGCAACAGTCTGATGAGCATTTTGCCATATTCGATTAATGGCATGATTGCAACACAAAAAACACAGCTTCAAATTGTATTTAAAATGATAATAAACAATCAACACAAAGATCAAAGCTAACTATATATAACTATATTAAGATAGTTTAAAACTTTATCAGGAATGTGCCAGTAAATATTTTGGTTGAGGTTCAAGTATATGAATATTTACATTGATCATACAAAACAAATACCACTAAATAACCTTTGCAGGGTTTGATCATAATACTACACATGAAATGTTTCTGTAATGTCTTCTTTAATTACAGACTATTAACTCATATTTCAATTTTGCAAATCTTCAAAAGAATTATTGTGATATTATAAAAAAAAATTATATATCTCCCATGTCAAATATGTGATCTGAATCATAGTGGGGACGGTTCGCTTCAAAAACAAGGAGGTGAAGATGATTGAGACATGGGGTGGGAGGGTGGGGTCGAGAGAGCAGAGACGATGAGAGATGCTGGGACAGGCCTGTATAAATAGGGCTTATGGGTAGTTAGAGGCGTGGTTAAAGAGTAGAGCGGTTGCTGGAGGAGTAAGAGGTTGAGGCGTGGTCCTGCTCCCGAACCCAAGTTGACGAGCAACAACTCTAACTACACTAATTACTTGTCATGAAGCGCGGTATATACATTCTGGATTCACTGTATTTGCACACGTTCTGATAAAGTTAATTCTGTGAAAATGAAAGATCTCGGGCTTGTAAAATATACGAACTATTTAAATTTTAAATCATCCTGTTATTATCTGGTTCTAGCTACCGGAACAATCAGAACATCGCCCAATCACACGTCTTTTTCACTTCGCTAATCTTTCATCCCGAACAGGTAATGCGTGTCAAAATGTATAACCATATTGATTCTTTAAGTCTTAGTGGTGGTTATCTTGCACTGTTGTGACAAAAGCCGAGTCGTCCGAAACACTGACGCATTAAAAGCAGCAACACCCTTTCCTTGTCCTTTTATTCTTCCAGTCCCAGCGCCTCTGTCATGTCGAAACAGCCCCACAGTGAGCCTGACATTTAGCATGTGCCGTCCTACGGGAGGATGCTCCTGTTGTACCGATCAAACACGCGGGCTTCTTAACACAGTCGACATCTCGTAGCACTGCTCCCCCGAGTCCACACGTAATCACAAGTCGCTGCGCATAAACACAAAACGTCCACCGGATCAGTGACTTTAGCTCGATCGCTAACGCCCGTGGGACCGACGGCGCTCATACCAGTGGGTCTGTACTCCGATGTGCAGCGTTAATGAGGCGATAATTGAGTCGTGAATCAAGCGGAGCAGGAGGCACTGGCAAGGAGAAGATGGAAGCTCGGCGACTGAGAGGAAAGGGGAAGAGCAAGAGGAACAGCAGAGAAACAGTATGGAGACAGTATGTTTTTTTACGCCCTACTAGTTTCACTTAGGGACCTCAGGTAAACTGTAATATTTACGAGTGACGTCTGTGTGTCTGTAAAAATGTCTGTAAACAATATGTACAAATATTACCAGCTGTATTTCAGCAAACTGAGGTCCACAGGATTGTTTAGTCCACGTGTTGAAGCTAATTTCGGCGCTAAACATCTCTACAGTCCACTGTACGTCCAAATTTGAACCAAATAAATATTCGGATAGATATTTTCTATTAACAAACACAGCGCAAAGACGTGACCCCAGAAGTCGTAGCAATCAAGGTCAGAGTAGCATGAAGGGCCCTTTGAGGAAAGGTCAGAGTTTTGATGCTTTTAGTGCAAAGTGAATGTATTAAAAGCTTGTGGATGTCATTCTGATCACTGATCGCAACAACTAGGGTAAAAAACATCATGCTATAGTATAGATATTGCTAAAAGTAAACCTAAAATAGTTGAACATGAAAGAAACGCTAGCAGCAGGAATGAATTGAAAAGTTCTTGTGATAATAAAATGTGTTTATCAGTTTGTCATTTCTAGCCGTGAAGTAAATTACTGACATAGCTTTTCCTGTGCAACTGCTCACCTAAACAGACGTGGGGTCATGTCAATTCTACAGACCTCAAGATAAAACGTATCATGTCTGAAAAGGGCTTTAGAACGCACTGTGCATCTGTGATACACTTCTAAGAGTTTACAATAATGATGATAATTAAGATGCATTGGACAGTCAAAGATACACTTATTCCCCATTGACATTCAGAATCTATTTTACAGGAGACACACTTTTTATAATTTTCTTGAACTTATTAAGTCATGTTTAACTTTTTTACAGTGCATTATTCGTTCACTCCACACTCGTTGGTAAGATACAATTGTAGCGACAGCTGCCCTGGGGCAGACTATCAGAAGCAAGGCCCCAAAGAAGAACACTTCGATAGTTTACAGGAGAGCCACAGCCCACTGGCCCCTGGCCCCTGGGATAATGAAAAGCACAATTACTACGGCAGTAAGTATTTGTTGACTGATATATTAGTCAATTATAATGATGATTGATTGATATCAAAACATAGGAATGATAAATGATTTTGTGGTTCTTTGAATATAGAGGCTTGGTTGTAGTGAGTTACACCAAAGGAGCACTTACATAGAAAATAACAGACCTACATCTATTTAACACCAGATCTAAGTATTCCCCACCTCTAGACTGTGTGCACCATCCATCTCCTCACCTCCTCCCTCTGCTTGACCTTCAGCTTTGGTCATTTGTAACTAACATGTATCAGAGCTTATTTGCGTCGGCGCCCGGAGCGACCGATGGCGATACTTCCTCCCCGATTAAGTAAATGAATGGGACACGCTCAACAAATGAATGCAGAGAGGGATGTGCTTCTCCTGGACACGGAGGCCTAATTTGAGGAGCACATGAAGCGTGGCCCGAAGCTGTGGACAGCCCGGGTCGATGGACCGTCGGAGGAGCCCAGGTAATCTCAGGTCAATAACTCACAGAGAAACGAGATCTCATGATCAGTTGGATCACTTCACACACCAGTCAGTTATATATTCTTACACTATTCATTCAAATACAGTTTCGTCTTAGGCTTCAATAAACAACATCGCCATCTAGAGGACATTTTATTCTGCAGTTTATTTAAATAACCAGACGTTCTTAACCAGAAGAAGAAACTGTCAAGAAATTGTCTCTTAGATGCATGTATATTTCATTTATATCATTCAACCTTTTTTAAAGCTTTACACTTTCACCATAATTAAAATATTTTACAATTTTCAGAACACGTTTTTAAAAAGGCAGTTTTAGGTCTATATTTCATCGCTGACTCAAAACTAATTGTGTGAGTAAATATTTTAAGACTTGGACTGTTTGGCCACACCTTGTCCCGGGATGTAATAAAACGGAGGTGGGAACGATCAGGATGGACACAGCCCCCTCCATCAGTGCATTTATCACACACTTTATCATTAGTTCTATGATAAAGTTCGAGTTTTAAGTGTGCCACGGTGCAAATGTGACCATTTTAAGCTGTGTTAAAGAGACTTCTGCGTGTCTTCCTCCTCCTCACCTCCCTCCTCTTCCTCGTACTCAGAGGGGACGGACGTGCAGGACAGGCTTCTGCTGCTCCATGTCTCGCCCCATGTCTCGCCCATATCACGCCCGTATCCCGCCCCATGTCCCGCCTGTTCTCTGGACTAGAGTTGACCCGCAGCAATATCTGTCTCTTTCTCCTTCTCTCTCTTTAGCTCTCTCTCTTTCTGTATCGCTCCCTTGTCTCCCTCTCTCTTTTTTTCTCCCTTTTTTCACAGTACAGCGTAAAAGACATATTGAAGATGTACAACTGCAGAAGGTGGCGGTAAATGCACCCTTTCAGCTGGCTGCCAAAGTAACACCACAACAACCACAACAACAACAACCACAACCACAACCACCACAACAACATAGAAGTTTAGTTTAAAAAAAGTAAATAAAAGCCCACGATTTATTAAAAAAATATGAACAAATGATAAAGAAATGAGATATAAATGTGTCAAACTTGTGTATGTATGAGTGTATGTATGTAGATTAGCAGAAAGGCACTGTAAATACTTCAATAAACAAAAGCACTTTTCATAATCCAGTTTATAATAAATAATTTAGGGACGGAAAAAAATGTGTTCAAGACTGTGCCGTCTGGGTTTTGGTCCGGGCCCCAAAGAGACACAGCACTGACTTCATACGGGTAGATTGGTGTGCACTTGACTTTGTTTTGAACCAAAAATATTCTTTAAAAATGTATAAATGTATAATGCAACAAAAAATAGTACAACATGTAACTGCATGCGATTCAAAGTGGCAGTAACCTTCTCTGTCCAGTAGGAGCACTGACCCCTGACGCTGCAGAGGGTGAAGGGGGTTATGGGTAATCGCCGGAGCGCTCCCATCGCCCGGGCAACGTCTGATTCAGAGAGAACAGCCAATTACAGCCATCCTGTCACTTTGTGCAAGACGCTGCTGCCTGTAGGGGGAGGAAGAGGGGAGGAAGAGGGGAGGAAGAGAGATGCAGGCAAATGAGAAGAAGAAAAGCAGATGGAAAAGAGGATGAGGCTGAAAGAGCAGTGACTCAAGGCACGATCATAATGTATTATATAATGTAAGATTAATTTAATACTTTGAGCAATGATTGGGCAAACATATACAGATTTAATGAGGGGACATTATACAACACCTTTTTGCATCCCCAAATAACCCAAGCATGCTTTATGAATGCACGTCTGCCTCATAAATGATCCAAATAAAATCCACAATGATAAAATCCCCATAGGAAACTCAAACTTCACCTCCGTCACCGCTTTGACTGTCCGTTTGTGAGAATCCAGAGTGAGTTAGCATCACTGTGCCACAACTTTGGCTTGAAAAATTGAAACTGTGATTTCCGAGGTTGTGCGGGGCCTTTCTGTGAGGGCAGTTTGCATGTTCTCCCTGCTCTGTCTGCTCAGGTTTCTCCTAACACTAAAAACATGTACATTAGGTTCCTCCCCTCTGGGACCAGGACTGCCCTGAAAAGTCCTGCTGCATCTCAGGGGGACTGAGGGGGAAAAGACTCTAGCTCTGTTTTTGATGAGGGAACAATTATGTCTGCTTCTATACACAGCTGTGAAGGGAAAAGTGAAACGTCTATACACATGAATCACACTGATATCGCCACAGTTATTTTCTCCTTTTCACACCTTTCATTTCACCACCAAGTCATTTCTAGGAGTAGTTCAATCCTCTGCATTACATCAGCATGTGATTAGGCACAAGAATTAAGGAGAATGCAAAAAAACAAAACAAGAGCCAGATGCAGAAAATGAAGAAAAGTTTGTTTTTCTATCACAACATGATGATTAGGGCAATGTTGGTGAAATATCTAGTCCAAGAATACTACAGCAGAATGTCAAAGTTGGGATCAAACCAGCAAATGTTGTATCTGTGGATAAATGTTCTAACCACTGAGCCACTGCCACTTTGAACACTGTTTGCTAAAAAATAACTTTAAAATTGACGTATGGGTAAGCTTTATGGCTTTATTGTGACAGTACAAATATTTGTTGTATTAAACTGAAAAAAACAGCTAGAGAGACAATTTGTAAGTAGGATATTGCTCTTTACTGGTTTAGGATATTATAAAATACAATTTAAAAATGTAATATTAGAATTGAGTTGAGCTCCTTACATACATAAGCGTGTATTCTACAGTACATGAGGTTCTTTACAGTAGAAAGGGTTCACTGTGGGTTTACCTTTCCCTTACAGCAGCAGAACACCCACAGTGAGTGATTCAGTTCAACAGCGATGGGCCCTTCTCCTGTGAGACCGATGTGAGGCTGGAGACTCACACCAGGAGGTCTGAGAGTGAAAAGGACAGAGAGAGTGTGACAGAAGGAGGGATGTGGAACATCATAATGAGGAATATGAATGGAGAGAGCTGAGATTTGAGAGCCAAGGAACAGGATCAGGGTCAGACCAGCTGCAAGTGTGAAAGCAACATCTTTACATAACAAATAATTCAAATTAACATGTAATAATGTCTTGTCCCTCTAGACTTTATATGATGTAGTCTTAAATTTACCTTAGGCCGGCTACTCACACAATTTTTTGTCAAATGTTACGTCTAATTCAAAGCTCTTCAAAGCTTGGGGATCCATCCTTGCCCTTGTGTTGTGTCTGTGTGTGTTATATAACTATAATTACAAAATGTTCCCATGCCTGTGGTCTTTGTCACGTCTTAAAGGACACATAGAATATACTATTTGTATTGTTATCTGCCTTTAAACATGCTCTTGAGTACCTTTAGTCTCATGTTTTAGAACTAAACAAAATTACATTTGGAGCTGTTTCCCACGCTGAGTTTGGAGTTTGCAGAAGGAATTACACACAGTTTAAGATAAACAATTCAAAGCATTTTACACTTATTTCTGGGTCTCAGCACACAGTTGTACAGATGGTGATTCAACATCAGTTATCACAGGGGTTCAGAACGGAGTGAATTTGAGGATTCATCAGACTAGCGTGAATGAAGCTAAATGCTTCATGAGGGAACAAAGTTAGGTTACTTTTTAAATATGTGTCCTATAACATTGCAGAAGTTTTAAAATCCTCTACTGTGCAGCCGACCTTAAGTTGAAATGAGAAGTTCACTAATTGTGTCAGGATGGAAAGACCTAAATTCCCACCATTTACAGAGCATATTACCTCTGTTCATTCAGTCTTTTGCAGTTTAATTTTCTTATTAGGGATTTTCCGTAACCTTAACCCTTGAGACCAGTTTACCTGTGATACTTTGCTGACCAGGTAGTTCCTGTGACCTTAGAAGGTCCATCCTAAGTGTCTTTTTACAGTCCTGAAAATGATTCCTCTCTAAAATAGTAGCAGTTCTCCCAGGCCTGTGTGAGACAGGAACAGAACCGAGGATTAAGATGGAGATGTAGAGGCAGGAGAGGGCCACTCCAGGTGTCATCTTTTCCTGTTGCTGCCGATTAGCGCCTGAACACATCTCCGGGCCACAAAATTAAATATTGATCTATTTTCTCTGGATTCTTTCTCTCTTTTTACACCTCTTCTTTTGCTACTGAAAGGTGCAGCGGTGATGAGATTTCAAAAGTGTTCGGTCAGGAGTAAGCTCTGTTCTCGGAAAACGTCCATTCATCTTCAGACACTGCACTGTCAGCTTTTTACTCACTTTGAACCAAGGATTAGAAACCACTTTGTCATTCCTTTACGTCTTACAAAAGCAAGCCATGCAATGTACAAGATGCTTATGAGGAAGAAATGGGAAAGAACTGTTGCATATTTGTTTTAAACTCAGAAGAATTTGGATTTAATCATTTAAAGGGGACATATTATACAAAATTAATTTGAGTGAGTTCTTCACAGTACGACCGTTTATGACAGTATTTTCTCATCATCAGTGCAGTCAACGTTGTATTTGGAATGATTCTTGCATGTTTGAATAATCCTGTATTGTTCTGTAAGTAACAGTGGCAACCAAATCAGCAGCACATTGGCAGCAGTTTTGTCAAAAGCTCAATAAATATGTGTCTACTGTTTGTAAAGCCAAAACATCTTACTACGTCAAACCTTTCATGGAATCAAAGGGAAATTCCTGCAAAATGTTGGCAAACTGTTAAATCCTTATAGCAAATTTCTACTCCCTCTTCACCAAATGAAATGATTAAAGAGTAAATCAGCTTGATGACAAAAAAAAGATATTGCTGATGCGTTTAATCAGCACTTTGCTTACCCTGGAAATATCTTGCCCAAATACATGCTATTTAGGGTAATTTTAGACACAAAATGCCTTGCTATGTTTTTCTCGTATTTATGTCAGTATAATGCAGAAGGTTTTAAAATGACATCTCTTTTAAAGTTCACCTTCCCTTTTTAACTACAGAGTCTCGCCTTAACAATCTTAATTTCCCCATTTAAGTTTGTAATTATGCTGTATATGGATCTGCTTTTGCATGTGCGCTAATATTACCTATTAGTAATAATAAGTATTGTGATCACAGATAACATCAGATGTGGTATTCTGTGGACGTTGTCAGTGTAGCTGGTGGTCAGCAGGCAGGAGAATTGAGATGTGTGGGGCAGACATTTTAATCTGGTATGCAAAACATTTCCAACATTTCCGAAAATGTTATTAAAAAGAAAGTATCTGAAAACCTTGCGGCAGGATGTCATCATGGACGTGCTAAAAATAACCCTTCAAACCATGTGAAAAGTTTGTTCCACTTTTAAGTCCAGCTTGAAAAGGTAGTGGAGTAGAAAGAACAGTAAAATAAAACATTATCCACCGCATCTTATGATTTCTTTGAGCAATACTATATGATGCAAGTACAAATAAAATTGTTCGTTGTTACTTTACTAAAGGACATTACAGCAGTTTCCATCAACGTTCATCCTTCCCATCGTCATCAAAGCGTTTAGCCGTTTGTCTACAACAAACACTCGCTTTAAGAGCTTTCACACACTTTCTTGTTAAGTCTTCATGAGCACTTTACATCTTGACTTAGTACTCTATATATTTACACACAGTGGTAATGTAAGCAAGGAAAATAGTTCCCAAGGAAAACAATTACAACAGTGTGTGAGGCGTGGTGAGGATTTGAACAGCCACATGAGATAGAAAGTAGAGATAGAGCTTCATCACAGCCGGATCGTCTTATTACTCTGCAAATATGATCTGATAAGAACGGAGCGATAAGGGGAATGAGCTCCAGTGTGGTTTAAAGTGATTCAATTCAACGTAGATTTCAGCCAAACATATAGTTTACTGAACACAATATGGAGGGCATATTTCAATTGTATTGGCTGTCTCTGATAGTACTTCTTCATATGCTGCTTTGTCTTTTTACAACATTCAGAACCCTTTCAGATAAAAGGCCTATGGCACCGTGCACACCAGTCCATAATATAAATGCATGACAATAATTTGATCAATATTCACACAACACAAATACAATGTGCATGAGCTTAAAACTGCACAAGGGTTGTACACAAATAAAATCCACAGACTCAAATGACACATGAAGAAAGAGCGATTAGAGAAAAGGTCTGCAGTGAGTACAAAAATCTAAAAAGCGCCACTGTTGTTGCTGTCGGAGTTTGGCACATGCGTCGTTAAGTAGAGGCGGGGCAATGACGCAACCTTCCTCAAAAAGAGTTGCGGGTACGTCGTAACAGCGAAGGCGCCAAAACCAGCGCTTTGTAGATTTGGGTTTTGCTTTGCGTGGACGGGCCCGAACTTTTTACCTAAACATATATGTTATATGCAACAAATTCACATTATAGCAGAGTGGTTAGCATATTAAAGATGCACTGGGGCATTAAACTTACATACTACATCTCCATGGAGACAAGCAGATGATGCCACTTGGCCAACTTCTGTAGAGGAACCGCTTGCACCCCGAATGCATCATTTTCCAGGTAAGACGAAGCAAGCAAAGCCAAGTGGATCTTTTACAGCCAGACAAGCTGCTTGCTTCGCTCTTTGTTGCCATGGTTTCGGTACATTAGCGTGAGAAGCCATTGAACCGGGCCCTCCTGTCGCACAATGGCACCTGCTATACTTAGGCTCAATAGCAGGCCATTTAGAGACGTCAGCACCACAGTAACATTAGACTTTTAGGTGCCATTATAAGTCCGCGTTAACTGGCCTCTCCACCCCTCCTGCTGAGATAATTCACACGGCTGCATGCATTTAACAGTGAGCTGAAGGCTTGTCCTATGTAACGTCTGGACTGAGGGTGATGGAGTCTGTAATTTGAAAGGTAATGTTAGTCTGAGTTTTATTTAATATAGGGATTACTGAAGTAAATGTTGTCATCAGCATGCTACAGAGTGATTGTGAGAGGGTTGGTAAAGAAAAGTGGCTCGGAGCCAGGGCACATCGCGACAACACGACGAAAACACTCAATAATCCAGCCGAACAAAGTCAAAACAAGTTGAATTAAAGCGATTCCAGATCCGATCGTTCATGATTTCATATTTCTTTTTGACAATTTTCCTGCTCTCTTGCTTGTTAATTTTCTAATCACTTGACAGGTAAAGTGAAAACAATCAAAGTTTATGCATGTGTTAAAAAAAACATGTCTTTGGTTTCTCTTTCGCTGCACTTTCATCTTTCAGCACCACGGACAGCGCAGCATCTGCAGTATGCTAAAACAGGCTTAATCTCCTGTTACATAGGATGAAATGTAGAATATTGATTACAAAAACATAGTTGGAAAAGGAATGCATTTGCTTACTCTAGAATGATGACCTTCCTCAAACCCTAAAGTTATTTCAAATAAATTGTCTGAATGCTTGAGAAACAAACAAACAAACAAACAAACATATCCAAGGACACATTTTTTAGAACTTTGGTCCCTTGTTAGATGTTCTTTCTGAAGGAAATGGCTGAAACTCTTTCAACCAAGCCAGGTTTTCTCTATTATAATAATGCATATGTGATGTGTTCACACATACTTGGTGAAGTACACTTTGCATTCATTACTGATGGTAAATGTATATATTTTGAATGGAGCATTAGAAAAATAATATTCTTTGTATATTTGTATTTCTTGTATCTGCATAACCATATATAATGTATGCTGCTTTGGGAATATTTGGCATGTCACAATTTGAAATCAGTATTGTGGGAAAATATATTTATCCAATTTAGTTTAATTTTTAAATACATCTATTTCCTCAGCTATGGCCGTTTCATATCTGCCTCTGAATTCATATTACTATTATTTTTACTCTTACTTTCAAAACATTTTATTATTACTATGATTGCATTTGTATTTGGTTTGGGAATGTGAGGGATACAAGGATGAAAATACTTCACATGGTTAATACCTGACCTACGAAGAGAACATGCAAACACCACACAACAATCACTGCTATCACTCAACACTAAAGAGAACCATTTGGACACAACTGATTGTAACTATCACAGACGGTTGTTTCTCAGTCATGTTCAACCTCAGAGTGAGAGGTCATTCACTGTTTGTTCTGAAACCTTTGTTACATAGTTAACTTACATTTCTTATTTCAAATTCAAATTAAATAAATACTGGCATACACTCTTGATGTTGTTCAAAGATATTGTTTCTCCAGGCTTCACCCCAAATTATTACCTCCCAAACAGTTTGCTGTGCTGTGCGAATAAAATCTGTGGGAAATGATTGGGGTTTCAAGTGAGTTTTGGTGGCAGCTGATGTAAAAGGGTTTACGCTCGAGCATGAGCTGGTGATGATTATTGTTGGCCAATCTATCGCTATACGTCTACCTGGCAGCGTGAATCAAAGCGGAGAGGAAGGAGGAACAGAGAAAGCGAGCTAATTGTTCGCTAACCAAGGATAGATCTATTTTGAGATTTGCGATAGCCTAAATATACGAGAAGAGAATGGGCCGCCAGAAACGCCCTTCACGCCTGATCAAAGGGACCCGCCAACGGATCAGTCCTCCTCCGAAGCCAGAAAAAACAGAGTGGAATTCATTATATATGGATTTACTTGCATTGTTATAAATCAGGTACAGCCTTAATGCGCTGTGTGCTCCGAAGCCGGCGCTCTGAAGTCTTAAACCCGTGAAATTGCTAAGGCGTATGAACCCCAAACACAAGACGCCTGCACGAGCCTGAGCATCTCTGTGATCCAGACTGAGTGGCAAGACCGGCATATTTGTCATGTACATTTGCAATAACTGAAAAGACTTAAAATGTCACTGCGAGGCAAAAACACAAGCATGTTATACCTCAATGATAAAGAGCAAATGGGACGCATAGACATGTTGCTCACTCATGGAGGAAGTGTGTTAACAGCAACGAGGCGTCCATCACTGCTCACCTTCAGTACCTTTCAGATTACTTCCATAAGTATTAGATACAATCGACCAGATGCGCGGACTGAACCCTGACGACGACATTTGACGGAAAGACTCTGGATGAGTTCTGGACGTCTTCCGAGGGAAAATTAACTGTGGCTTAACGTGGAAGATGATCTGATGATTAAACCGTGAGCGGACTTGCTTTGCCCCGTGTAACTGGCTGCTTGTTTCGTGAACTGTCTGTGGGCCTAAGCATTTGATAGAATACGCTGGCTCAGTGATAGTACTTTTTTTTTGTTTTAGCTCCGACTGTTTGGGCTAAACTTTGTTTGGACTGTTTGGTAAAACGTACCACATAACGTTATGAAGCTGAGAAAGAGAGAGAGCGGGGGTCGCGGGTGTGGTCAGCGGCCTAATATATCTGAAAAGTTTGGGAATCCTTGCTTTAAAGTATTGTTAATTTATCTCTTTGCAATATATGTTGTGTTCTAAAATGTCATGTAGCCACTTTTCAGAAACGACAACATAAATGGCTCTCCATGGCCTAGCACCAAAGTACATCTTGGGCATGTTAGTGCCATATGAACCATCTCGGACTCTGAGGACCTCAGGGACCGGCCTCCTGCAGGTGCCCAGAGTCAGGTCTAAACATGGACCGGCCTCCTGGTGGTGCCAGAGTCAGGACTAAACATGGGCCGGCCTCCTGCTGGTGCCAGAGTCAGGACTAAACATGGGCCGGCCTCCTGCTGGTGCCAGAGTCAGGACTAAACATGGACCGGCCTCCTGCTGGTACCCAGAGTCAGGACTAAACATGGACCAGCCTCCTGCTGGTGCCCAGAGTCAGGACTAAACATGGACCGGCCTCCTGCTGGTGCCAGAGTCAGGACTAAACATGGACCGGCCTCCTGCTGGTGCCAGAGTCAGGACTAAACATGGACCAGCCTCCTGCTGGTGCCAGAGTCAGGACTAAACATGGACCGGCCTCCTGCTGGTGCCAGAGTCAGGACTAAACATGGACCGGCCTCCTGCTGGTGCCAGAGTCAGGACTAAACATGGACCGGCCGCCTGCTGGTGCCAGAGTCAGGACTAAACATGGACCGGCCTCCTGCTGGTGCCAGAGTCAGGACTAAACATGGACCGGCCTCCTGCTAGTGCCAGAGTCAGGACTAAACATGGACCGGCCTCCTGCTGGTGCCAGAGTCAGGACTAAACATGGACCGGCCTCCTGCTGGTGCCAGAGTCAGGACTAAACATGGACCGGCCTCCTGCTGGTGCCAGAGTCAGGACTAAACATGGACCGGCCTCCTGCTGGTGCCAGAGTCAGGACTAAACATGGACCGGCCTCCTGCTGGTGCCAGAGTCAGGACTAAACATGGACCGGCCGCCTGCTGGTGCCAGAGTCAGGACTAAACATGGACCGGCCTCCTGCTGGTGCCAGAGTCAGGACTAAACATGGACCGGCCTCCTGCTGGTGCCAGAGTCAGGACTAAACATGGACCGGCCTCCTGCTGGTGCCAGAGTCAGGACTAAACATGGACCGGCCTCCTGCTGGTGCCAGAGTCAGGACTAAACATGGACCGGCCTCCTGCTGGTGCCAGAGTCAGGACTAAACATGGACCGGCCTCCTGCTGGTGCCAGAGTCAGGACTAAACATGGGGAATCTGTGTTTCAGTTTTATGCAACTAAAATCTGGAACATTCTTCCTGAAGATGTGAGACAGGCTCTAGTCTGACAATGTTCAAATCTAAGCTAAAAACAGTTTTGTTTAGCTGTGCATATGACTGAAAGGATTTTTCTTTGTCTCTTTTATGACTTAAATTGTTTTTAATTAGTTGATTTTATTGTATTTCTGTGTCTGTAAATCAGATTTGAATGCATTTTTCCTGCTGTGTGAAGCACTTTGAATTGCCTTGTGTATGAAATGTGCTCTACAAATAAACTTGCCTTGCCATGTAAATGACCATCCGCTGCTTGTTACAGTGAAATGTTACATGAAGAGGCGGGGCTTATCAGTTCTGCAACATGAAGTCAACAAACCTGCTCCTATCAATAAGCTGTTTTAAACCAACATTGTGGTTTGCAATGAACAACATATAAAATGATGATTGATTGATTTATGTTATAGCTCAATACTAAGACAAAAGCCTATGCCTCCTTTAAAATCATACAAAAGTGTCCAATACTAAGCGCCAATGATATGATATGTTGAATTTTGACCAAAGACAGAACAGGACAACCCCATTTAAATTCATATATACCGGTAACTTAATTTAGTGAACTACAAAGTGATATTTGCCATCTCCTGTGAGTAAAGTATCAGAAGCATGAGTTCATTTAACAGCTCTGTGCAGCCAATGGCCACAGGGCAGTCGTTCCATCACTACATCTTTGTTTTATGTCTTTGACCATGAACACATAATGAGATCGGATTGACATTGTAGAGGATCAGCTCCGATCTCAGAGGCAAGCAGTGAATAACTAATTTCACTTCATAGTTGGAAAGTACATTTCAGGCATGTTTTATTCATGCATAATACTGTAAAATGAGCAGAACATGAAAGTATTGTTGAGGCTGTATTGATTTCACACTTTGGAGAAAAGCATATGGCGCACGCTGGTAAAAATATCTACTGTTAACAAACTCCAACAGCCATTTCACACTGTTATTTTATTTTCTCTGCAAAGGTTAGAGTTTTGTCTGCAAGAAAAGTTTTAAACTGTCATGTATTATTAAGGCTATTTTATTTAGATTATCATTTTTATTCACCCATTTGTTGAATGCTGCCAGCTGTTCATTCAATGAGAATATTACTTTATAATAAAAGCAGAGGAACATACATACAGTCCATCAGTTCACATTGTATAATCATCCGTGCAATACCTGTTCTTTTATATTTGTCCAGCTGGAATATAATATACAACATACTTTTATGGATTTTTGGCATTAGAAACCATACTTCATGTAGATGTCATTGTTTTACCTGGAACCAATAAGATCTCCAGGCCATGGAGAGAAGCACGTGGGAGGCTTTCTAATAGAAAAGTTATATAGTGAATATTTAAATTAAAATTAAAATTATACACATGACCTTAAAAGGAGAACAAGCATACTTTATTAAACATCTTTATAAGTCCCTGCGATGGTTAAATGTGTTTTCTCGGGGCGTTTGAAGTGTCCGTGCTCGCCCCCTGCTGTCTCTGTGCGGAAAACCACCCTTGCAACATTTACCAACATAAACCCAAAAACAACTCTACTGAGAAATATTTATATTGTCAATGAGAAATGTTTTTGTATGTGATTATTTCAAGAAAAAGTTTATATATATATATATATATATATATATTATATATATATATATATATATATATATATATATATATATATATATATATATATATATATATATATATATATATATATATATATATATTATATATATTATATATATATATATATATATATATATATATATATATATATAATGCTTCTGTGTATTTCATTTCGTAAGGGAGCTGCAGGGGGAGCTAAAGTTACTTATAACTTATAACTAATAACTAACTATAACTAACAAATATACTGAAAACAACACATTACTCTCTGTCAGTCAGGTGTTCCTTCATCAGGATTTGTGTTAGCCCTCCATGTACTTACAGTAGAGGGAAATACAATGGGGAGCTATGCAAACCTACGCTGCCCTAGGAGTAACTATGCTGGGGGAAGTATGGCAGCTTGAGCACTATCCTCTTCTTCTGACTACTTATTCTATCAAAAAATGTTTATTTTTTAATTCCACTTGCAAACTGTTCACCGCCTTCTTTTTCTTTTTCTCACTCCTGAGGACCTGTGCACCCAGATGTCCCTCTCCTGGTGAAGTGGTCCCTGCCCTGTGTGGACGGTCCCTCATCTGCCTGAAGAGTGGGTCCAGCTCGACTCAGACGGTCCCTCATCTGCCTGAAGAGTGGGTCCAGCTCGACTCTGATGGTCCCTCATCTGCCTGAAGAGTGGGTCCAGCTCGACTCTGATGGTCCCTCATCTGCCTGAAGAGTGGGTCCAGCTCGACTCAGACGGTCCCTCATCTGCCTGAAGAGTGGGTCCAGCTCGACTCAGACGGTCCCTCATCTGCCTGAAGAGTGGGTCCAGCTCGACTCAGACGGTCCCTCATCTGCCTGAAGAGTGGGTCCAGCTCGACTCAGACGGTCCCTCATCTGCCTGAAGAGTGGGTCCAGCTCGACTCTGATGGTCCCTCATCTGCCCGAAGAGTGGGTCCAGCTCGACTCTGATGGTCCCTCATCTGCCTGAAGAATGGGTCCAGCTCGACTCAGACGGTCCCTCATCTGCCTGAAGAGTGGGTCCAGCTCGACTCAGACGGTCCCTCATCTGCCTGAAGAGTGGGTCCAGCTCGACTCAGACGGTCCCTCATCTGCCCGAAGAGTGGGTCCAGCTCGACTCTGATGGTCCCTCATCTGCCTGAAGAGTGGGTCCAGCTCGACTCTGATGGTCCCTCATCTGCCTGAAGAGTGGGTCCAGCTCGACTCAGACGGTCCCTCATCTGCCTGAAGAGTGGGTCCAGCTCGACTCAGACGGTCCCTCATCTGCCTGAAGAGTGGGTCCAGCTCGACTCAGACGGTCCCTCATCTGCCTGAAGAGTGGGTCCAGCTCGACTCAGACGGTCCCTCATCTGCCTGAAGAGTGGGTCCAGCTCGACTCTGATGGTCCCTCATCTGCCCGAAGAGTGGGTCCAGCTCGACTCTGATGGTCCCTCATCTGCCTGAAGAATGGGTCCAGCTCGACTCAGACGGTCCCTCATCTGCCTGAAGAGTGGGTCCAGCTCGACTCAGACGGTCCCTCATCTGCCTGAAGAGTGGGTCCAGCTCGACTCAGACGGTCCCTCATCTGCCCGAAGAGTGGGTCCAGCTCGACTCTGATGGTCCCTCATCTGCCTGAAGAGTGGGTCCAGCTCGACTCAGACGGTCCCTCATCTGCCTGAAGAGTGGGTCCAGCTCGACTCAGACGGTCCCTCATCTGCCTGAAGAGTGGGTCCAGCTCGACTCAGACGGTCCCTCATCTGCCTGAAGAGTGGGTCCAGTTCGCCTCAGTCGGTCCCTCATCTGCCTGAAGAGTGGGTCCAGCTCGACTCAGACGGTCCCTCATCTGCCCGAAGAGTGGGTCCAGCTCGACTCTGATGGTCCCTCATCTGCCTGAAGAGTGGGTCCAGCTCGACTCAGACGGTCCCTCATCTGCCCGAAGAGTGGGTCCAGCTCGACTCAGACGGTCCCTCATCTGCCTGAAGAGTGGGTCCAGCTCGACTCAGACGGTCCCTCATCTGCCTGAAGAGTGGGTCCAGCTCGACTCTGATGGTCCCTCATCTGCCTGAAGAGTGGGTCCAGCTCGACTCAGACGGTCCCTCATCTGCCTGAAGAGTGGGTCCAGCTCGACTCAGACGGTCCCTCATCTGCCTGAAGAGTGGGTCCAGCTCGACTCAGACGGTCCCTCATCTGCCTGAAGAGTGGGTCCAGCTCGACTCTGATGGTCTCTCATCTGCCTGAAGAGTGGGTCCAGCTCGACTCTGATGGTCCCTCATCTGCCTGGAGAGTGGGTCCAGCTCGACTCAGACGGTCCCTCATCTGCCTGGAGAGTGGGTCCAGCTCGACTCAGACGGTCCCTCATCTGCCTGGAGAGTGGGTCCAGTCAGTCCAGTCCAGTCTCCCTTGCGTCCGTCTGTGAGAGTCACATCTCTCCTTCACTCTGGAACTCCTCCAGGTTTCTACTTTTCCCAAGGAGGTTTTTTGTAGTTTTTCCTGGCCGAGAAGGAGGGTCTAAGGACAGAGGACTCTGGGACATCGTCCCTCGCCACCACAGACATTGTCTGACTCCCTCGCCACCACAGACATTGTTGATTCATTCTTCACTATGGCCCTCAGAGGCAACCGTTGTTGTGATTTTGGGCCTTACAAAAATAAAATAAATTGAATTGAAACCTAGCCTGTTGCGGACATGCTAATGCTAGGTATGCCTAATGAATGGACGTCAGAAACGCTCAGAACAGAACGAGTCTGTTGATGATTTATGGGCTTGAAAACAGAATCCTCCATATCTCTAACTATGACATCACAAATCAGGGAATTTTGAGTGTTTTGTGAGGTTCAGAGAGAAAACTTTCAGATGTGTCCTTAAGAATATTATAGTGGTTTTACCGTGTGCGTGTGTGAGTGAATAGTGAGTTTGGGAGGGTAAACTTGGAGGTAATTGAGAGTCTAATCCCATCAAAGACTGCTGCTTGTGGAACGCTTCTGCAGTAATCTATCTGTAATTACACTCAGCACACAGACACAGACACACACACACACACACACACACACACCTTAGGGTTAGGCATTATCGCTTTGGTTACGAACATTTGGTGACGGAGAATATTCATAATATAGTTTAGAGGGAAGTATATGATGTAATTTGTTGGCAAGGTATTTACTGTGTAGTGGCCAAAAAAGATCAACTGTAAGAACAATTATTTATTTTTTATCTTCACAAAACATACACACATCACATCCATAACCACTTTTACAATATAGTGCTTCATGTAAAAAAATAAAAATAAATGTCAAATGAAGATGGGAAAGAGTGTCACATGCCAGCAAATTGTTAAATTGAATGAAAATGAATGAAGGTTTTGTGATTTCTGTCATGTATTTGGGATTTTAATGCATTGTGTTCCTGTTGCGTGAAGCACTTTGAATTGCCTTGTATATGAAATGTGCTCTACAAATAAACTTGCCTTGCCTTAAAATACAAAGAAAAAGAACAAAAGAAAAACAAAAGGCCAAAACTAGTATATTTAAAACTAAATAGAAAACAATTCATATCTCAAATTCAAGAGAGCAAATATTCAGTGTGTTGTTTTGTACTGTATTGTGTAAATAATAATGATCAAAAAAGCTGTGACATTTGTAGAAAATATAATATTTCTGGGAGTGATTTTACCCATTGAACCAATATTGTGCAGGAATCCAAAACTTAGCCACATAACAACAAAGATAAACCAAGTGTAACAGGTGTAACATTACATCGGATTCAGTATTCAAAGTTAGTCATGAAGTCATTTGAATGCCTTGTCTTGCCCCACCTCAAGTCCTTCCCCTCCCCCCTGCTGGACCCCCTGCAGTGCACCTGCAGAGCCAACAGGTTCAGCTCTGCATTCAACACCATCCTCCTGTGTGCGGCTGGGGAAGAATGTCTCAGACGCACAGGAGCTCCACAGGGCTGTGTATGTTCTCCCCTGCTCTTCTCCCTGTACACAAACTGCTGCACCTCCAGCCACAACTCCGTAAAACTGATCAAGTTTGTAGACGACACCACTCTCATCCGGCTCATCTCAGACGGGGATGAGTGTGTCTACAGGAGGGAGGTGGACCGGCTGGTGTCCTGGTGCAGCGGTAACAATCTGAAGACAGTTGAGATGATCGTGGACTTCAGGAGGAAGCTTTTGTCGTGTGCAGATTTACTCACAAAGCAACTCTTAAACTGTACAATATAATACTCAAGTAACAGTAAATGTATTGTGTCTGAAATTATTTTATAACATTTCTAAATATTAGCTCTTAAGTTAACATTTTTGCCCATGGAGTAAGGAAATTACACTTCAAACTTAAAGGTCCCATAACATGCAAAATCAACTTTTCAGAGCTTTTAACCTTCTTACATTGCTATTTGTGCTTCATATATGTACCCAGAGTGTTTTTTGATTGATTCCCGCAGTGTTTAGCTATATTACAGACTATCTCCTTTCCTCGAATCTCCAAACTGACAGGGGGTGGGTGCAAGACCACGTCATACCCACAGGCACGCGTCATCATCATCCCTCATCCTCCCCCCTCTCCAACCGCCTCCCCCTGCCGCCTCCCTCTTTCCCCCCGGCTCCGCGCTGCTCGTGTCTCCCTACAAGCCCCGGAGTTTTTTTGCTTCGATTTACGAGGAAACACGGTTCAAAGAGGCCCAATACTTCATTAATGATATTGCACTCTTTACTATTATCACAATGGTGAAGGTTGATGTGGCAGTTGATGCAGCAACCGGGAAAATAAACGGAGAGAAGTTCTATCCGATACCGAAAAACCAGGAAATAAGAGCGTGATGGACATAAGACTTTTATATATATATATAGATCTATAGATATAGATCTATAGATATATCTGTTCTGCGCACGCTGTAGAATAAACACCAGATTTATTTAGTCTCAGAGTAGTGTTGACCTGAAGTTCTATCGTTTCTCACTCACTAGCGCGGAGCTGCGCATCGCGGAGCTGACAACTGTGGGGCTACATCACGGGTGGGCGGGGCACACACGCGCTCTCTGAGACTACGTCACGGGTTGGGCGGGGGAGCCAGATCGCTCTTCCCAAGGGTGGGGGCGACAATCAAACCAAGCCGTTTGCATTTCCGGGTTGGTGAGGGGGTCCAAGGTCTGGGTGATATTTCTTAACTATTATGTTAAGGGTGTTGCACAACACTTATTATTATCAATTATACACTTAGGATAGACTACGAAATGTGAAAAAAAGCATGTTATGGCACCTTAAGTGAAAAGAAAAAAAAAGTATAACATGTAACTTGAACTTTTTATTTAAACAATTCTACAATAGAATAAACCACAGTTACCGCAGTTTTTTTCTCACTTCTTACCAGTATTTGACATGGTTAAAAAACTGCCATAATGTTTTTTTTCGTTGAGCAAAAATTCAATCGTTTTGAAACATTGAGGATTGACTAATAAAATCAGTCAATCAATTTCTTTAGTCTTCACTCGTTTTCAAAAATCTCCAAGAAATGTTTTTACTTTTACTAGTTTTATTTTTGCCCCTGTATCTGTACTTTTACAAAATGCCCTACTTCTTCTTCTACCACTGCTTCTTATTAATAAACCATGCGTATCAACTTCCCATTCTTCTCTCCATGTGCTTGTTTGTGTGTAACCTTTGCCTCGTCTTGTTTTCCTGCCATTTTCTGCCCTGACCTCCTCTGACAGTTCCAACGGCAAAAGTGACACTGTGCCGACTGCTGATGGAGCCAGAGGGCACGCTTTCTCCGCCACACGCACAGCCACCTGCCACTCCGCACCTGACACCAGATCTACTCAACACTTCACACACCTGAGCAGGACTTTGAGGGGCTTTTAAGGTCGTTGTGTAATCCTCCATCAGCTGGTTTAGGAATGAAATGCAAAAACAAAGCAAAAACGTTGTGAGAATGTGAAATTGGGCAGAGGTGGGTAACATTTATGCATATTTAAAAGGTCCACTAAGGATGTCCGGTATAAAATTTTAGTGTTACGATTATTGTGGGGAAAAAAAAAAAAAAACATCATGATTTAATTATTGTTGAGACAAAAGTGAAACCTTTAATTTTGTTTAATTCCAGTGGTCTGACATGTGACTGTTCCTCAAGTTTGTGACCGGCTTTGCAAACAGGAACTCTCTGAAAGACAAAATAAAGTCAAATTTGCCAAAAAACATTCAGATAACATAACATTATTTATCTATTTTTTGTGCTGTATATTGAGAGAAAAAAAGACTTAATTTTGCTTCAAACATTTTCACAATTATCATTTTTTTTGTGCTTACGATTATATTGTGACGTGAATAATGAAGATTATCGATTGACCTAATAATCGTGACATCCCTAAGGTCCACTAAACACTAGTGGCAGAGCTTTCTCCTGCCTGGAGGTTTGGGGCGGTTGTGGGGTGTGTGTCCGGAGGCGGGCTCTATCGGGTGATTGACATCTGACACCTCTAATACAGTGGGACTGGTGATAGCATCTGAGCTAACTGTGCTTTCAAACTCACTAGAGAAATGATTGCTGCATTCAGATCGATCATTTGACCATAAACTCACTGTCACTGTCATGTAATGCTTGGGTTGTAAAGCCACTGAAGAACCAGTTTATGATTTAATCACAGTTTGACATACATATATATTATTTACACAAGCTGTTGTAATTATTTTTGTCCACAAGAAGTAGATGTTATCTTTATAACTTTACTTCTGCTAATTCTTCTATGGGATTTACTTTGCATGTGGTTGCGCCATCTAGTGGCTCCACCTGTCAGCGGCAGGCAGATTAGTGGAAGCGCCAGCACAGAGGCGTTCACATGCAACTGCACCACTCTGCGCACACTTCTCTGCGCACACTTCTGCACCTCTGCGCACACTTCTGCCCCCTCTGCGCACACTTCTGCACCTCTCTGCGCACACTTCTGCCCCCTCTGCGCAAACTTCTGCACCTCTCTGCGAACACTTCTCTGCGCACACTTCTGCAACTCTGCGCACACTTCTGCACACTTCTGCCCCCTCTGCGCACACTTCTGCACCTCTCTGCGAACACTTCTCTGCGCACACTTCTGCACCTCTACGCACACTTCTGCCCCCTCTGCGCACACTTCTGCACCTCTCTGCGAACACTTCTCTGCGCACACTTCTGCACCTCTGCGCACACTTCTGCACCTCTCTGCGAACACTTCTCTGCGCACACTTCTGCACCTCTGCGCACACTTCTCTGCGCACACTTATGCACCTCTCTGCGCACACTTCTGCACCTCTCTGCGCACACTTCTGCACCACCACTGCACACACTTCTGCACCTCTCTGCGCACACTTCTGCACCACCACTGCGCACACTTCTGCACCACCACTGCGCACACTTCTGCACCTCTCTGCGCACACTTCTGCACTACCACTGCACACACTTCTGCACCTCTCTGCGCACACTTCTGCACCACCACTGCGCACACTTCTGCACCTCTCTGCGCACACTTCTGCACCTCTGCGCACACTTCTGCACCTCTCTGCGCACACTTATGCACCTCTCTGCGCACACTTATGCACCTCTCTGCGCACACTTCTGCACCTCTCTGCGCACACTTCTGCACCACCACTGCACACACTTCTGCACCTCTCTGCGCACACTTCTGCACCACCACTGCGCACACTTCTGCACCACCACTGCGCACACTTCTGCACCACCACTGCGCACACTTCTGCACCTCTCTGCACACACTTCTGCACCTCTGCGCACACTTCTGCACCTCTCTGCGCACACTTCTGCACCACCACTGCGCACACTTCTGCACCACCACTGCGCACACTTCTGCACCACCACTGCGCACACTTCTGCACCTCTGCGCACACTTCTTGGATAACCCTTGTCAAGACATAACCTGTAAATTACAAGTGCCT
The DNA here is from genome assembly GCF_026437365.1 of Eucyclogobius newberryi. Taxonomy (NCBI): domain Eukaryota; kingdom Metazoa; phylum Chordata; class Actinopteri; order Gobiiformes; family Gobiidae; genus Eucyclogobius; species Eucyclogobius newberryi. Next base: position 16,364,594 of record NW_027315857.1, on the reverse strand, counting down.
CAAAATGTGTACTTACTTTTATTGCTGCTGAAGATGTATGTTTTGTGCTTTTGAGCTTTGTTATGCACTGGCCGTATGTTTAATTAGCTGGTTTACATTTATTAGCGTTAATACAAATATCAATTGCACATGTATCCAAAGACTGAGATGTAAAAGTAAATGTCTCATCATTGGAACCATTGAACTTGCTTAGCTCGCTGTCTAAGTTGAGCCAGGAAACACTTAATTGAGGTCAGAAATATTATGCTTCATTATGTTTTGGCAAATTTACTCTACATATTATGCATTTTCTGGGAGTGATGTTATTTTCCTAAGTTTGTATGCATTTCGTTTGCATGCATTTGAGGATTCCACCGCTAATTAAGAAATATACATTGATAAAACTGCTATGCTGTTCCGCTTAGAGAGGAAATCATTCATCACCAAACTCCTGAACTCTAAACTCATATTGTACAATCATGCCATTAGGTTTGAGCCAACTACAACTATAATAGAGATTCAAAATAATATTACAACTTTGATTTAGGGAATTGACCCGCACATTTAAAACGTTTCACGGTGTAATGAATGATTATGTACACATTCTGGACTTGAGGTGATCGTCAGGCCTCTGGATCATAAAGACGAAGCTGCTGATGTGATACAGCAGGACGACATGGGAAAGATACGTTCCCCTTCAGTTTGGAATCTGTAAAAGATTCTCATTTTGTTAACAATTATGTCATGAACAGCATATTCTGCCTTTATATGCATCTTTTAACTGCCGTGCCAACAAGATTATAATACATATGGAGACACACACGTTAATTAAACAGTTATAAATATGTTTGCCTTGGTGGAATTCGGGTTTGAAATCAGTTTTTGGCTCTGCTCCTGTGGCTCTGTAGCACCTTCATCTACTGTCGCTCATGCTCGCAGTGCAGTTTGCATTCTATAGTCTGAAAATCCTAAAGTCTAAGTCAGTTATTCTGGTTCTGTATCATTAAGTGTTTGCAGTCAGATTTATACCATGTTACTCTAACTTCTTCTAACTTATAATCACTGTGAAGTAACTGAATACATGTGCCAACTGTGTGGTCAGAATACTAATCTACTCTTAGGCTACATCCTCACTCCAATATCTGACCTGTATCGGATTTTTTCAGAGTAGTGTGAACCTCACAAATCCATTTTTTTAAAATCAGACCCAGGCCACTTTCATATGTGGTAATAAATCTGATATGTATCCGTACTTTTAGAATGCGACATCAGTCTGAACACTCCTGTGAGCCCGACCTAAACGTCATCAAAAGGCAACATTTCTGGGATAAACACAATAATAAGCGTCAGAAAACAACAGAGAAGTTTGAGAACTAATCAATTTACAGGTTGACAAATCAATCAAATAGAGGATTTTTACCGCACAGGGCGGTATTTGAGGAGATTGTGAAGTTGGCCGAGCGAGGGATAAAACGTTCCAGGCTGCAATGACAGCGGAAATAAAAACCCTTTGTGCTAAAGAAACTAAGGACATCAATAAAAGGAGAGGAAGTGGGCTGGACAACCTACCCTTTTTACGAGGAGCTTGACTGCATTTTGGGAGACAAACCCAGCTGCCCATAGAGCTGCTCCAACCCCGAAGACACAGATTCATCAGGAACCACAACAGCATCGAGCCCGGCCAGCAGCTTTAGCCCCGAAACAGCGGTGATGTAGCTAACATTAACTGTCTCTCAACAATAACAGATGCTCCAACCTATGTAACAACTACCATGACTATAATGTGATGTTATACGTGTGTACACTGGTGACGTGTCCTCAGGTTCCTCCGAGGCTGCCTCAGAGGAAAATTCACGCATCCACTTGAGGAAATTATACATTTTCTGTGTGCTCAGGTATCATGTGTAAATTGTATTCCTGCAATCCAATTTCCGAACTCATATTGTGGTAAATTAAATGTATATAGATATCTGCTGGCTCTGCTCCAGTACTGAGCAGGGCCACAGGATATCTATACTTTAAACACAGAAGGTTAACTCTTGCAGTGTCACATCATTTACTACTTTATATCTGTACTTATCCCACATTCGTGGACAGTAGATCTGGAGAGAGAAGAGCTCTGATTAGAATATCTGCTCCTCTGCTCTGCTTTCTTGGATTTCTTGGTAACCATTCCATTGTAATGCAGTGATAATCTGATATATTTACAACTAGATGTTACAATCAAACTAAAAAAAAAAGAAAAAAATCTAAATACTGGTCAGTGTAGTCCCTGATTCGTCCAAGAGTGTTCTATCAAAACACTTTCATTAAAAGACTCACATTTGCTAAATATTTCGTCTCGAGAACAACAATCAACTGAGTCCTACTGTAGATGCAGCTCATGATGGGCAAATCACAAATTCAAGTATATATATTTTTAATAAACAAGCTTAAACATGAGACTTTGGCGTTCCAGCAACTCTTGGCAAAGCTGTAGAAACATTACTAACTGCCATCATCCGTCCCTGTGGTGACACTGACACCACATTTCCATATGAGCTCCACACGGGCTGGAAACTCGCCACACAAATGGAAATGGAAGCAAATCCGAAGGGCCGCGGAGGCCGAAAAGCTGCTTATCACACCCCAGTGTCCCGTGCCTGGAGCTGGGGTCCTGCTCCGGTCAGGGTCACTGATCGGAGGCCCACGATGACAGCTCTCCAGAGGGACACAGCAGCTGCCGAGGCCCATGGATCACAGGCTAATGTTCCACACTCTTATCTACTGTCTGAATTTGATACACGCCACGTAATTCTGTTGAGACCATGATTGGATAAAGAGCTGTGACTCAGAGTGGAACGTTTGAGTCATCGGTACATGAGGAAGAAGATAAGTGTTTAACTGATGCTGTTCACCACTAAACACTTACTGACTGCAACCTTGTATTTTTTAAGTCTTTAACCTGTGTTATAATATTGTTACCTCTTCAAAAAACATACATGGAGTTGTATAAACCCTTCCAGTAGTAGATTTACATTCTATTCATTCATTATAACTGAGCAGCAAATTTTAGATAGAGACACATGGTTGTTGTTGGCAAGTAATAACTGTCAATATCGGACAAAAGTTCACTCATAGTGCTTTTCATGATTGGCCCGGCTAGTTCCAGTTGCCATAAATATGTGGTTCTTCTTCTCATTCCATTCGTTCTCTCTGATTAATCCTGTCCTCTACTTCTTCTTCTTCTTTGGTGTTTTATGGCGGTTGATATCCATGTGTTACATTACCGCCATCTACTGTACTTGTACGTCTTAGACTTTAGACTTTATTATTTAGACTCTAGACTTTATTATTTAGACTCTAGACTTTATTATTTAGACTCTAGACTTTATTATTTAGACTCTAGACTTTATTAGACTCCACTGAGGCTCAGAAAATGCTCCATTCCAAATGTCCCAGTTTTGTGACGTCATATGCAGAGCTCCAGGATCTTCTGCGCGGTTATAAGTCAATAAATAATCACCAGATTTGTTCATTTGTTCATTTGTGCCTTAATTTTGATAAAAATGTTTTGGTGTGTGACATACTGTGGAATATTATAGTATAAGGAGCAAAAGTACGAGTCAGGTTTGTGTAGATGTAAGCCAGGCTTTTAGCTAGGATTTGAAAACACCCCGTCCAACTGGGGGCTTAAAAAACGTGGAGCTTCGGCATTTTCCAGACCACGGCTCGGCAGCCAATCAGAGCCAAGCACACACACTTTGTCGACCAATCAGCGCGCAGCATGCAAATTTTCACTTGTAAACAGTTAACTGTCGCGGCCCACGGTGGACTATCGTCAAACGCTTCCCGGCCCGATTTAAAAACTTTTCTAAAATGTATTAATAAAAATTACACCGTCCTTGCCCTCGAAAATGTCCGTCCACATGTCGAGATACCCCGTCCAAAAGACGGGAAGACGGCCCTCTAGCTAAAAGCCTGATGTAAGCTTGCTCACATGTCTCTGGTCACATGTTTTTCTATGTATTTCAACGTGTTTTTTTGGTATTACAGTATTCCATTAAAAACAGTTGGATTGAAAAAAGAAGACCTCATGGTTTTGGCGAGGCAGGATAAAAAAATAAAAATGAAAACATAAGCAGTAGTATTTGTTAGCTCCTCTAATCAAAACAAAAGGTGCTCTGAGGCTGTGGCTTGTCCTGGTCTGACCCCTGAAGACGGATGATCTACTTAGAACTGAACAAGAGCAATAGGTCTGAAGTAAGTAGGATACGTTTTCCACAACTGCACAAAACGAACATTCAAATCCAGCAAAAATCAAGTACAATGCTATTATTGTAAAAAGAAGACAAAACAAAAAGTCTTGTATGTTTGCTAAATAGGAGTTTCTAACCCATTTCCCTGGCAAACTTGACAAGTATTACTATACCCAGATATGTCACTCTTCTGATGAAGCCAGGAAAAATACTCAAATAAACACAAAATGCACCTTATTGTGTGTTATTTGTGTGTGACTTTTGATGCCAATGGATCTGCAAAATTAACAACAATACTCAACATGCTCTTGTTCCTCAAGTAAAACACATGAATGTGTGTTAAATGTTAAGCTATAGTTTAGCAGCTAGCTAGTAGCTTGTGATTTGTAAGTTTCTCATTTCTGTTAAAAACAGTGAATAAAGCAGACAAGTTGAGTTTATTTCACTCTGCAGTTAAACCTTGTGTTTGATAGTCGTCCTTGTTCAAGTGTCTTCAACTTAATTTAGCCAAGTAGCTTGTGTTATGCTGTTATAACATTATGCAAAAATGGCATGAGTTCAGCCGGACTCATTAGGTCCGGACCTGAACCTAAACCTCTGGATTCGAATCCGGACTTGAACCTGAACGTGGGTTTAGGTCTGCATCCCTACACACACCTTCATCCTTTTTATTTTATCGTGTTTAAGATTCTGACTTAAAGTTGGGTGGAACTGATTCTATAAGAACTGCACAATGTGTGTCAAGCCATGTATCAGATAAAAACATAAGAGATAGTTATTTATTAAAAAATAACTTTCTACATAAAGATCTGACAATGAGCACAGCGAGTTTAAATTTGTTTCAGTGGGACCTGTGGTATTTTCTTACAGGGAATGTGGATTATATGTGACTGAACGTGGCCAATCCAGTTACATGTCTACCCGGAGACATTTTGAGTTATTCACAGATTCTGAAAGTGTGAATTCAAAGCTTTCCAATGATGTCTCACTCATGTAGATCTGATAATATTTAAGTAAGTTGTGGTCATTTGAATGTATACAACTCTCAAACCCTTTCACTGAGAAAACGGCCTCTAAAGATTTTCACCTGAGAGACCAGAGTCACAGGGGGCGGGGCTCATTTGCATCTCATTGAGATAAGCCCTCCCCCCTGTCACACTGACACCACCTCCCCCTACAGCTGTCACTGAAGACTCAAGAGGAGTGTTGTTATTGATGGTAACTGGACTTGAATCAGAATTAGAAGTTACTATATTAAAATGGAAATACTTAGATTACAAAAGGCCCTGAATAGAATCAAAGAATCAGAATGAGAATAGGGTTCATTGCATTTGTCGATAAACATAATTCACAGGTGATTCATTCAACACAAACAACAAAAGATAAGATAAGATAGCCTTTAATGTTACAACGCAGTAGATACAGGGGGAAAGGACAGTAACTTATAGGAAGTTTAAAAAACACTCTTAATAGAAGAACTCTTATAAACAGATGCCAGGGCCAGGTATGCGAACTGCAACGGGTCCATGGCTTTGAATATATGAGATATGAGATAATAGATATGATATGTACACCACCAGAGTCCAATTACATCAGAGATCACATCCTCATCCTCATCCTCTTCGTCTGTGCACTCTTCAGTGCTGTGACTCTCGGCTCTTGGCATCAAAGCTGTAAACAAATAACAGGACATTTAAGAAATGGCTAACTATTTCACATAAAACACTCATTAACTATTTTTTTTTTTAACACAATGTGAGAGTTTCAATATAAATACCTGAAGTGCTGATAACTCTTGATCTTTGGAAGCCGTCTGAAGAAGGGACTCAGATGCTTCTGCCAGTCCAAGTTCTTGACAAACACTTTGCCATCCGCCGTTCCAACAAGCTGTGGGATATTGAGGTGAGACTCAGGAGAGCTGTTTTCCACTACCTGATGACAAGGGCGACAATGTAAAAAAATGAGAACAGAAGAAACATATCTTAAGCAGAGAGCAGCACTGAAGTTTTGCCAGACTAATGTTTACACATTACAGTAGTCAAATAATATAAACTAACCTCAGCGATGTCTTCCAAAGTGTCAACCCTGGTCTTCATGTATGCTCACTTGATAAGTCCAAAGCCGCAATCAGGGGAGAATTTGGTGTGGCCAGCAATGAGGAAGTGGATGTCCATTGTGTGGTGAAACTTGTGTCCAACACGCCAGGCAGCATACCACAACATGAAATTGTTTTTGTTTTGGCCACTGCAGTTGTCACAATGAAGATCCACATATTTTTCTCCAACACCGAAGTTGTTGAAGAAATGATGCATGTAGCTTATGACTTCATTGCTTCCCTTACTTGACGACATGCCTTCGTCAATCAGGAAATTGACCTGCTTTTGCATCCCTTCACAGGAGACACCAAAAGTGTTGTAAAAAGTCCTCTCATTTTGCACAAGGGCAAGATGATGCACTTGCTTCTGGACAACTTCAGATTTTCTTTCATCTGGGACATTTGCACTTCGTATCAGCTGCTCGTTGTTGCTCTGACACTGCCAACAGAGATCTGTGCGTGGCCTGCAGCTTCTGATGTGTGGGAGAAGCTGTTTCCACAGTGATCTGAAGCTTGATTTACTAACTGCAAGCTCACCTAAAAAACAGATGTTGCTTATGGTTAATTATACTCTAATCATTAAAACATGAAAATCACCAAAATAATGTTTTACACTTACCACGCTCCTTAGCAGACTTCACGTAGAGACGCCAAACTGAGGCCTTAGTCACATGGGTTGGGAGCAACTTCACATGCCAGTCCCTATGGCCAGGATGTCGACCAGGTAGAATTATGGAATGGACTTCTGCATAGTTTTGGATAAACTCTACAACGGTGTGGATGACTTCATGGCTGATGAACCTGCGTGAACGTGGCTGTGGCTGTGCACGCTTCTTCCTCAACCGTGGTGTTGCTCCATTTTCATCATAGTGTTTAATTATGTCAGTCAGGGTGTCTCCGCCAATTCTGGAAAGGGGAAAAAAGGGATTAGGAAATATAGGAATAACACGCTTCACAGATAACAGTTCACATTGTTCACATTTAAGACGCAAAACGCGGATACGAGGCAACTTTAGCCCTCTGCTAGCGGGGCTAAAGGGGACTAGCTCCCTTGAGTTAACACAGATGCCCGTAGCAAAAGCACAAACACTAGCAGGCACTTTCAACATAACATGGATCGAATGTTACACAAACAGTACTTACGCCATGAGGAACAGAAAAGTATTTCTGCAGACTTCCATTCCTCCTATGAAATAGCTGGTCCGAGCAGATTTTCGCTTTGTCTTCGGCTTTTTGGTCGACGTGGTTAACTCCGAAGTGACGACAGAACGTCTGTTTGCTTCCATATGTCCGATAATCCTCATATCTTGCCACTCTCTTTCTGCTGCTAGAGAATCGCTCCGCAGCTTGTACATGACTTCTGGGGTTAGTTTATTGCTACACGATTCTCTTGAGAGCTGAGAATTTTCTTTTCTTCTTGCGTAACATTTGCAGTCAAAGTTACGGATCTTTTCCATCTCTTCTTCCTCGCCTGTAAATGTTACCGTGCCTATAGCGTTCCTTATTTCATGCTCCAGCTCTTCGGTGTGTCCGGCCGCTTCTTCCTCGTCTTCGTCCTCGTCTAAGGTCAGCTGTAGACTAGGGATATTTTCCAGCTGGATGAAATCGCACTCTTCATCTGTGACCTCATCTTCAGATTCAGAACTTAGATAGTCATCTGGATAAGCGGACTTTTCGCAGAAATAATCCAAAAGCGTGGAGCTGTAACAGCCGTGGTTAAGCTCCGAAGCGATAGCAGAAGGATCCATTTTTCAACTGATTTTACACAGTGTGTGTTGCGTGTCCCTGTGTTGCTGCTTATCAAGTAGCCATGCGGCTGGCGGCTCAGCCCATTGGCTGACTACAATAGCGCAGCTGTTCATATGGAAATGCGGTCACACCCACTCTGCACGTCCAGAGAGCGCCCGAAAACACCACATTTTAAACGACTTTATTTATGCTTTTAATGCTGCAAATACTGTTATCTGATACATCGAATGGCTGGTCCATATCTTCAACTTTCACATAATGCAAAAAAACGCAAATCACAAATTTGGGGAAAAAAAGAGAAAATGCTGTTTATCTCAGTTTCCCCGAGGCCGACATGTTCCGGAAATTTCCCCGTTCTGCCACATATTCCTCTGATGGGTCTGTCTTCTGTTTTACAGATGTAGTTTTGAGACAGAATTCCACAAAGAGAGGTTTTATATCTGTGGCATCTCTGTTATTGTCAAGTGTATTCAGGTTTGGCTGCGCTGGCCCCCACACTTGAAGGGGGTGTACCCACAATTTGAAGACTCAAATGCTGGATTTACTTACACTCTTTATATTTTTCCACTCTTTAATTTGTAGATCAAAGTCAGCAAGTCAGGTAAAAACCTTCAAAACACACAATACACCAATGTAAATAACTTACAGTGCAACAACAACTAGTTTGAATGTAACTATAACTGCTATAAAATCAATCAAATAGTATCAAAAATAGAGTAAGAAAAGATCTTACACATCACATTCAACTAACACAAATAATTCATAGTATTAGCAGCACTAACACCAGCCCATATTCACCAACTATAAAATACAACACAAAATATTATCACACAACATAAGCGCTAACTAATTAATGCAGTAATTAATCAATGTTACATTAACTTAGCATTTACTTATAAATAGATACATATTTATAGTGCACAATACCCACATTAGTAAATACCAAATACGTTGTTATATCATATTACATTTCATATTTACACCCAAACCACAGCATTACACCGACACGAAACCCACGCTGCACCTGCCCCTTTAAGAAGCTGCACCTGCCCCTTTAAGAAACTGCACCTGCCCCTTTAAGAAACTGCACCTGCCCCTTTAAGAAGCTGCACCTGCCCCTTTAAGAAGCTGCACCTGCCCCTTTAAGAAGCTGCACCTGCCCCTTTAAGAAGCAGCCCCAAACAAACACCTGAGCCAGCACAAGCAGCGCACGTGGCACACAACAACAAGCAGCGCACGTGGCACATGACAACAACAAGCAGCGCACGTGGCACATAACAACAACAAGCAGCGCACGTGGCACACAACAACAAGCAGCGCACGTGGCACATAACAACAACAAGCAGCGCACGTGGCACATGACAACAACAAGCAGCGCACGTGGCACATAACAACAACAAGCAGCGCACGTGGCACATAACAACAACAAGCAGCGCACGTGACACATAACAACAACAAGCAGCGCACGTGGCACATAACAACAACAAGCAGCGTACGTGGCACATAACAACAACAAGCAGCGCACGTGGCACACAACAACAAGCAGCGCACGTGGCACACAACAACAAGCAGCGTACGTGGCACATGACAATAACAAGCAGCGCACGTGGCACATAACAACAACATCAGTGCACGTGGCACATGACAACAACAAGCAGCGCACGTGGCACATAACAACAACATCAGTGCACGTGGCACATGACAACAACAAGCAGCGCACGTGGCACATAACAACAACATCAGTGCACGTGGCACATGACAACAACAAGCAGCGCACGTGGCACACAACAAGCAGCGCACGTGGCACACAACAAGCAGCGCACGTGGCACACAACAACAAGCAGCGCACGTGGCACATGACAACAACAAGCAGCGTACTGGCACATAACAACAACAAGCAGCGCACGTGGCACACAACAACAAGCAGCGCACGTGGCACATGACAACAACAAGCAGCGCACGTGGCACACAACAACAAGCAGCGCACGTGGCACATGACAACAACAAGCAGCGTACGTGGCACATGACAATAACAAGCAGCGCACGTGGCACATAACAACAACATCAGTGCACGTGGCACATGACAACAACAAGCAGCGCACGTGGCACATGACAACAACAAGCAGCGCACGTGGCACACAACAACAAGCAGCGCACGTGGCACATGACAACAACAAGCAGCGCACGTGGCACATGACAACAACAAGCAGCGCACGTGGCACATAACAACAAGCAGCGCACGTGGCACATGACAACAACAAGCAGCGCACGTGGCACATGACAACAACAAGCAGCGCACGTGGCACATGACAACAACAAGCAGCGCACGTGGCACATAACAACAACATCAGTGCACGTGGCACATGACAACAACAAGCAGCGCACGTGGCACACAACAAGCAGCGCACGTGGCACACAACAAGCAGCGCACGTGGCACATGACAAGCAGCGCACGTGGCACACAACAAGCAGCGCACGTGGCACATGACAACAACAAGCAGCGCACGTGGCACACAACAAGCAGCGCACGTGGCACACAACAAGCAGCGCACATGGCACATGACAACAACAAGCAGCGCACGTGGCACATGACAACAACAAGCAGCGCACGTGGCACATGACAACAACAAGCAGCGCACGTGGCACATAACAACAACATCAGTGCACGTGGCACATGACAACAACAAGCAGCGCACGTGGCACACAACAAGCAGCGCACGTGGCACACAACAAGCAGCGCACGTGGCACATGACAACAACAAGCAGCGCACGTGGCACATAACAACAACAAGCAGCGCACGTGGCACATGACAACAACAAGCAGCGCACGTGGCGGCCACAGCTTAAACAGATCGAATAAAACCAGCGGTCCTACCGGCTGCCGCTTCACAGTTCGCTTGTAGGTCCCAGCTTCGCGCAGCTTGACAGTCACGAGCCTCTCCCGTCTCTCGTATCACGCACCTATTTCCACCTGGGGACACCTGCGTCATTCATGTGGGTGCAGGACCAGGTGCGCGCCGCAGCTCCATAACTCCGCCCCAAACACCGCAACGTTCAGCCCAGCGCGACACTTATGACAGGCCTGATGGGGAAAGTGGGCCACCCTGAAAATTGTTTAGTTAGTATTATAACATATGATTTTATTTAAAATTAGTTTCTGTTTGATTTACATTTATTTGGGGAATTTATATTTGATATTGATTTAAGGGTTTGGTTGTAGTGTGTTATTTTGGGTACATTTATTCATTCTGTATATTGTTTCAGTACAACCCTTTTTGCTGATGCACAGGAAGTAAGAATTGAGTTGAGAGTACGTGAAATAAAGAGACGCTGCTAAAAGACTGTCCTGCCGTATTGGTCTATTTTAGCATAGGAAAATAACAGAAAACCCACAACATCATACATTCAACTGTAACCCGCAATACCCACTGCCTCAGAGACTGGTGAGCCACAAGAAATACGGGTTACAGTATTCATTTTAAGCCCTCGTTTGCAGTGACCTAGCGGGGTAATAGTCTGTAGACAGTTGTGTGCGAGGTTGTGTGGACCGTGAAGGAAGTAAACAGTCAGACGCCCACCAAGTAGTGGACAGTGTGTACAGCATGTTGTTTGTGACCGCTTCTGCGCCTATTCGGGTGTAAACCATCCGGTCAAAAGTGAGAAGGACAATCCCAAAATTGATGAAGAGGGGCTTGCAGACTGAGCTGAGCCAGGCTTTCAAATACAGTACAGGGAATGGGACCAGAGACCAACACAGACATGCCCAGAATAATCTACAGTTTCAGAACATTGAAAAGCTCAATAAAGTCCCTTTTTGTTGTCTCTGGCTGCCTGTATAACATGTCATTTGTCCCGATGTGAGTAATGATCCTGTAAACCATAGAGGGCGTGGACTGGAGCAGGTCAGAAAATCTCGTGGCTCCAGGGAAACAGTAATAGCGGTAAAGAAACGAACATTTCTGATAATAGAGTCACCGATGATGTTGTGGGAGGAAAGATTGGCTGAGGTGGATTACGGTGCTGTGAAACATCGCTGTACACGGAGGACTGGCTGCTGGGCGGAGATGGGGGGCTGGAGAGGCTTCGGGCTGCGAGCCAGATGTGGCTGTGGACCCGGAACCTTCAGTAGTGGGTGAAAGCAGCACCTGAAAGCCTGAGCATCACTGGATCGTCTCAAGATGGCCTCTTTGATGATATATAGTCTGGCTGATGATTTTGCAAGCTGCTCAGATGTCTCCAGAAGCTTGATGGAGGAGGTGGAAGTGGCTGCTTCGGAACACACTGACGCCTGTAGTGGATCCTCAGTTTCCAGGTGACTCTGGAAACCATTTTGAAGTGCTGGGAAGTCAAAAGACAACTTCAGATTGGAGATTGTCTGAAACGGAGCGGTTCTCCAATGAGTCAATTAAAAACAGCTAAAAATGATCAAATGACCAAGAATATGGTATAAAACTATAAAAAAGTGCTCAGTAACTAAAATTATCCCATAAAACCAGAGGATTCAAGCAGATTCCTTTAAAATAAGTAGGTCCAACATCTATTTAATCATTAGGTCAATTTTTTTGTCATCATCAGGCAACTTCTGACTGCAATTGGTTGCACTCAGGGAAAAGGGGCTGAATGCTTTTGTATGCAACACTTTGTTTCGTGTATTATAAAATCTGGAAATCATGTATAATTTTCTGTCTAGTTCACATTGTGTACAGTTGTGTTGCTGCCAATACATTTATTTTGTGGTCGTGACGTGACTGAATTAAAAGTTCCTGGGATACAAACACTTTTGCAACCCACTGGATGTTCCATTTTTTCTTTTGCACTGAAAATGAAATTTACAAATGAAATCTGAATTCTGATATGTTCTTGTACATTCTTTCTAAAACTAGACTTGTCCCATTACATTCACTATTATGCGTGACAATTCCCTACTACCCACACACAGGCTGCTTCCAATTAGCCTCAGTCACACTTGGCTAGCAGCAGGTACAAAACATAAAATAAAACCTTTTAAATTCTAAGGCCGTTAAGTGGCGAAAGTTGTTCAGTGTGTTCTCTTATTCACTTGTTAGCGGAAGATCCAGCATGTGGTTAAAAGGTGGACCATGCAGCTGTCCAGGGCTTTGGGAATAGAGACCCAAATTAGTCTCTGCAAAGGAAGATATCAACGTCAAAATGTCTCCCAACATGACGGCTGTGTGGCAGTCGGAGGTTGTTTCTTGGTTTGAAGTTAAAAAATGACTACTCAAGCATAAAATTGTCTTTCTGTTGTATTACGATTACATTAATTGAAGCAAAAATGCATAAAATGATGTATAGAAATACTGAACAATACAGGTGTTTAAATAGCGTGTTTATTACATTGGGTTTGGTTACGTTCCCCGCTTTGTGCAGCATTTTTAAAAGTTTCCTATAGCTGGTTGAAGTGTGAGTAAAGTTAGGGTGCATTCACTATACACCTATTAGGATTTCTTTGCCTGGCTGGTTCGGTTTGTTTGGGTAATTGTGAACATGCAATCAAACTCTGATCCGGACCAAAGAAGTGAACTCTGGTCCGGTTGGAATCGTCGGTCTCAGTGCGATTGAACCAAGCGCGGGCACAATTCGTCTGAACTGTGAACACAAACGAACCAGAGAGCTGAACAAAACCAGTGAGTGATCATGAAGTGAGCGACGCTGAGACGCACGTGAGGTTCAGGATCAAAACAAACTCCTTTGTGAGATCGATAAAGGGACAAATGACATGCAGACAGATGTGAAAGTGACAGGAGCAGGTGAAAGTCTGATTTCATTATAATTACTGACGATCAACACCAAATATCCCATTTAGAACCCTTAATTTGCATAAAAGTGTATTATCTCGCTTCAGGTATATTTTGTTATGTGCATAACAGTTAAAGTGAGAATTTGTGGCAAGATCTGAAAAGTGCTGTTCACAAACGCTCGAGTTTGAGCTGTTTTGCAAAGAAGAATGTGCAAAAACCTCAGTCTGTAGGTGAGCAAAGCTGGTAGTGACAACCCCCTAAAGACATTCAGCTGTAATTGCAGCGAAATACCTGAAAGGCCTGAATGCTTTTACACACTGCACATTTCAATTTTTGATTTGTTTGTGTTTTTTTAATCTGGAAATAATTTTCCTGTCATTTCACAATGTTTTCCACTTTGTGCTGCTCTTTCACAAATGCCAATACAATTTATTTAAGTTTGTGGTTACGATGTGACAAAATGGGGAAAGGTTCTGGGATATGAATAACCTGGAGTTAACCTAGCCAGGTGTTGACCTGCTACATTTTGGACAGTATGGCTAAAATGTGTGCAGTTAACAGCCACATAACAGAGAAAGTGTATCTCTAGCTAAGCCTGATCAAATGGATTGTGCACAGGCGCACAACCACAAGCATCTTATAGATGAAAGTCATCCATTGGGTGAAACTCCACAGATCACAGTGATGAGTCTACCACAACCTGATGCACAGCATTTTGAAATTGAAGGCATTTTGCTGTAGCATTGACATAAAGAACATCAACATAATCCAACAAAGCTAAAAAGCTATCAGATACCAGATGTGTGCTGCCTTGAAGAGGGAAACAGGATTTGTTACGATAATAAAAAACAAGCTTTATCTTTAGGTTTCAAACCAGATTTTGCAAGTGAGCCATAAAATATGAGTTCTTGGTCTGGTAGAAACAAAGAAACAAACGCTATAGGGTTTTAACCTGAGAAGTGTGATTGGAGGGACATCTATCGCTGTAGCTCCATAAGGCAAAGGAACGAAGACATAGACCAGCTACAAATAAACACCTTGTCCACCCTTTTTAGATTCTGGCCCTCATAAATATTGAAAGCCTGATTAATTTCATTTAAAACAAATTAAACATATCTGGTGCATGTCTTTGTCAACCAGCATATTTTATTTTTGATGCATCTATTGTTCTACGGCATCCACCCTAGAAAACAGTTTGGAATGTCCCACGCGGTACACGATGTGAATCTCACTCTATTATCTTCTATTTGAACCAGTTTGACATCCATTATCCATTAAAGCTGCCAGTCAAGCGCCTCCTCAATGTTCCATGTCTTATTTAAACATCTGCCTCTGAATCCACATGAAACGACAGAGCAGAGGAGACAGAGGGTCGTCTGAGGAGCTCTTCATCATCACACCGCCGCTTGACTCGGGCCGCTCGCTTTTCTGTTCCGGTTGTCAATCAGAGCGCTGTATGCACACAGCCGGATAGGGCACATGCAGTCTGTAGAGCTGCATGTGATGATCCAGGCGTGTAAACATCAGCGCACATCAAACAGGAGAGGAGTGAAGCGCCTGTAGAGCACGCGGCCCTTTCAAACGCTGAACAAAGGCTGTGCTGTTCTCTGTCAGGCAAATCTTCCCTTACAGCTTGTTTATATTAGAGTTACATCGCACACACACACAGTTGCAGCTGATTGCGTTGTACAGCATGGGATTCTCAGCATATTCATAAAGAATACAAGGCATGTTAGGTCTTTAATTATTCAAGTTTTTCGGGGGATTTAATCATGGCATAATGTCTCAAAACGTTAAGATTACATTAAACGGTAATTCAGAATGTTTTTAAAGTACATACATACATCATTATTTCAACAACTTAAGCTGTTAAGATAGGATGCACGGTGGCAGAGCAGTTAGAGCTCTCGCCTTTGATTCGATGAGTTTGCATATCCTTCCCTTGTTACTGTGGGTTCTCTTTCTCTCTCCTCCCACCGTCCAAACTAACTAGGTAATTTGGAAACTGGAAACTGCCCCAAGTGAATGAACGTGAGAGTGAGTGGTTGTATGTGTATCTATGTCTCTGTGTTAACCCTGTGAGGACCTGGCCCCTGCCTCGGGCCCATAGTCACTGGGATAGGCTCCAGTCACCCCACCCAAGTGGTAGAAAATGAATGAATGAGCTATTAATATCCTTGTGTACTGTATATTTATGAATTTGCCCTCTGCATTTGACCCATCTGGGGCAATGAGATAGTCTTGGTCGGAACCTGGAGGATTCAGGTTATATTTTCCACTTTTAAAGTTGATGGAAGAAACTGGTACACAGAGGAAACTCACCCAGACACGGCCCAGGAGTTCTTCTTACCGATTGTTTAACAGATATTGTTTTTAGCCTCATTTCAGCTGCTTCACTGCTCTGTCTGCCAGCAGATGGATTATTCCCACATTCTACAGCAAAATGTATAATATTGTTTTCCTTCTTTAATATTGAAAACTGATAGTATTCTGTTGTACCATCAATGAGCACAATTTAGCTTCACTGACATTTGAAAGAGTGCAGTAACCGGGGTGGTATTTCTCCTCCTCACACTCCATGGACCTGTGACATATGATAATGAGTTTTATGTGCACCGGGCCCATGTAAGAGGTATATCTGTGTCTGCTCATGATAAATGCATGACTTCAAAAGCAAGATTGATATTGTATTTAATGGTTATGAGATGGAAAAGGGTTTGAATAGGGGCAGAGTTCTGTTGTAGCCGAATAGAAGGTACTCAAATTTGAGCTTGATAAAAATGTGACACCAATAAAAAACAACTGTTGAAATAATATTACAATTTATTAGCCTATCTAAAAGTTAGTTATGCTGTATAGTTAAAACAAACATTGCTTAAAATAGAACCACAGATTAAAAACAACAAAGAGGTGTACAGTATATTATTGGCCCAGCAGTTTTTTGTTTGTTGGAAAAGTAATGGAAATATTTAGCCAATCAAATCCCAAGACAAATGACCAGCGGCGTTAGGTAAAGTGATTTCTCTGCTTCAGAAGTGATTGATGACATCATCGTCAGTGACATCCCCATCATGCCGTGACATCATCGTCACGGCAACCTTAAAAAATATGGCGATGCATTTAGGCCGTCCGTCTTCAAAGACTTTATTCTTTAACACCAAAGGACAAGAAAACTGTTTGGAAGCACCAAACACCAAAGAAGGAGAGGAAGATGAAGAAGAGTCAGCTCTGGGATAAAGCCGATAGGAATCTGAAGAATGAAGTCTAAAGAAAAGAATAATCTAAAGAATAAAGTCTGGCAGTAATGCAACTTGGATACCAGCCGCCATAAAACACCAAAGAAGAAGAAGACCTTAGACTTTGGCTTCTTGGCATTGCATGGCGTCTAGTTGTAAGTTGTTACCGTGAATACTGCTGAAAAGGAATCACACATTCCACATTGAAATTGTGCTGTGAACGAGACTAAACCCAATATACATTAAGACTCAAATTTGTCCCAAGCCACGACCAAACCACATGTGAGCCAGACTCGGCACTGAACACACACACATATCTGTGGAGACTGAACAGACTATGGAGATCTTGAACGAGACTCAAACAGAAAGGAGCTACTTCTACTGGATTTATTTTCCCGACACAGGTCGCAACTCTCATAAAAAGTCTAGTGAATGTACAGAGAGCGTATGCACGGCAGAAGCTCCATGTGAGGAGGTCATGAAGCTCAGACAACAGCTGGCGGAAGCAAAGACAAAACTTCAGGAGCAGGTCCTCAAGTCCAAGTCCCTGCAGGAAACTGTTAAAGATCTGAAGAAGACTCACATAGAACAAAGTCTGACCATTAGAGATCTGCAGAACACACAGATGAACAAAGAAATTGAAGCTTTCCGCCAAGAGGAAGATGTTTATAACAAGTTAGAGATTGCTAACACCACAATTGAAGAGCTGAGAGAACAGGTAGCAGACCAGCAGAGGACGATAAAGAGGCTGTTGGAGGAGCAGGCTGCAGCTCAGACCCACATGGAGGAGAGGATGCGAGGTCTGGAGCTGGAGCGAGATGAGCTCCGGAGAGACCTGGCCAACATGAGGCATCCAGCAGGCCAAACGGAGCAACAGCAGGTGAAGAGAAAGAAGAAGTGGTGGAAAAACCTATTCCCTCCTGGATGACAGGTATTATAGCTTTATGACTTCTGTGTAACCTTTCTGTTGCGATTCCTTGATAATGTAAGTGTGACTGTGCGTCCTAACCACCCAATCTTTTCCCAACCTGGTGTGCCTTCCCGACTCTCTCATGGCCCGAGAGAGTCGTGCCTGAGAGTGCCATGCCCGGAACACGCATGGTGCGCTCCTGGCCAAGTTAACTTGCACCATGACTCTTCACTTCCCCAAAATGTTCTCCCACTGCCCGGACACTTTTCCCCGCTGTAGAGCGTTTGAGTGTGCACACTCGGTGCCTACACACCACACTCACCTGCTGCTGCTGCTGTTGCTGCCTTCTGTCCGGGGGGCCAACCCGAGGCACTGCTTAGCCGTGGTTTAAAGCGCATGTTGACGCACTTGGTCTAGTCACGTGACCAGAGGACTCGAACATTTTAATGAAATGTGTTGAAATGTTTGTTATTTATGATTGTTTCCTTTGTTATTAATGTTTGAGCCAAATTGGGGGCTATGGGAATTTCGTTTGTTGATTGGATTGCCCAGGGGAGGGGCTAGAAGGTTTAAAAGGGAGCTCTGCTCTTTGTTAAAGGGAGCGCCAAGGAGAGCATGCCATGTCTGCTGAGATGCAGTTATTGCTGTAAGGTTTTGGATCCTGTACATTCTTTGATCCTGACAATCTTTGTACATACATGATTGTCGTTGTTTGCTTACTGTAAATACTCTACCACTGCTTTGGGGACTGGATGTAAATAAAAAACACCTAACTAGAAGTTTTTTGACAGAGACATAATTTTTTTCACGGAAGCTAAATGAACCTGTGACCCGTTCTCCTTGGCTCTGAGACATTCCTCAGATAAAAAGGGCTGTTGCAATGATTCACCAATGAGGCTGGTCTGAAGAGACTGTCCTGGATTCAAGTTTATATCGTCCTTTGCTTGTATGATGCACTTTTAATCACGTCTAAAAAAGCGGGCAGAAAATCTATGGGATGAAAAAGGTTAGCTTCCGTGAGCGTGTCTCTGGAATGTTCTTTGTTCCGTAGGTTAGCTTAGCATCGCTAGGCCAAAGATGAGCCATTCTCTCGTGATACTTCCTCCTTGAAGATCTGCGATGAAACTGGGTTTGTCTTCTCCCTCTCTCACTGACTGACCCCTGCGGAGGTTGGGTTTTGGCGCCACGCATGCTGAGTCAGACTTTGCTCAGAGAAGAAGATCCGGAGTAATGCAGCCATTGTTTTGCATTAACATTAGGCCACATAGTTACAAAGGTAAAATTAATCGAGTCATAAAACAGTTAAATGAACATACAGAATACAATAACATGTACAGTAAATTCATATAGTGGACAAAGTCTACAATCAGATGATTGTTTACTAAAACCTCATAGTCTTTGTGAGTTCATTTAAATCCCAAAGCAGTAATTTCATGGAAAAAAAGTTTATTCCAACTTTAAAAGAGTGAAAGCTCTGCTCCGTTTGCAGAGACGTCATAAATCTTCAGGTGGGAGTTGTACGATGATACAACCTTACCCGCATTCCTGTCACCATGGCAACGTTAGGAGGTCATCTGCAATTCACTACAAAAGATAACCGCCATGCAGCTGCTCATCTAACACTTGGCACTGGATGTATGGGACACGTTTATGTTCATTCACAAAGCATAGTGACTGGAAAGAACCACTCTGTCCAGAGTCTTGCAAAACAGATAATGGGACAACAAAGAGCCCTGTAACATGTGTTGTTATTGCGGTTGTTGAAATGTTGTATTGTGCGATTGGCTAAAGCTCCAAACATCAGACTTTAGTCATTCTAGGTTTTTATTTAAGTCGTTGGTCATTGATCGGAAGGTTAAAAACCTCAAGCAAACAAACAAACAAACTCGCTCGGGCACTTCACTTCCTACCGGTTTGCACCACCACTCCTGCTTAGGCCACCTTTGTTCATCAGTACCTCCCGTGTCCGTGTTACCTTAAATTGATCTTATTAGAGTTCCCATAGAGAGCAATGTTGATGTGGCTTCAAGGCAGCCCCAACCATCTCCTGAGACTGCTGCTAACCTTCCTCTCTAAGGTCTCCACAGTAGAAATGGGAACCTCATAGACAAGTAGCAGCCAGAGTGTTCTTGGCATTTCGGAATATACCATGTTGGTAAATTCATGCTTTAAAGTTGCCAGGAAGGGCAATTTGGTCTATTGACCTCAACCAGCTGTCCAAGTTTTGAAAGGTTGCCTTAACATGTGGCTTCTTTTCGACTGTTGTCAAAGACTCTTCACCGGCTGCTCTGTGACTGATGGTATCCTTACTCCCTCAGTGTTGAACTGGAACCTGTCTGTGACCTTGCCTTTCTTCATCACTAAGATAAGATAAGATAAGCCTTTATTTGTCCCACATTATTATAAAAATAATAATAAAAAGTAAAAAATAAATATAGCCGCAAGCGGCAATGATCGGCCCTCGCCACGCCGCCACCGCCACGCCGCAAGAGGAGGGGGCGCTAACGCGCCCCAATTGTCCTTTTATTACGCCTACTGCTCAATCTGTGACGCTGTCACATCTTCTCCCCTTTGTTTTACCATTCAAAAAGCAATTTTATTTTGAATTCTTGGCAGAATGTGCGGCTTTGCCGCACAGACACCGTGACTCTTTGAATAAAAATGTGGATAACTTTTGATGGTCCTGAAGATGAGTCTCACCAAATTTCAGGTTAATAGGGCTAACGCCCTGGGAGGAGTTTGTGAAAGTCTAAAGTGTAAACATGTTCTGGCGATTTCCCCATTGGAATAACATGGGAGGTTTCGGTCATCGCTACGGCAAAGCAGTAACAATTATGACATGGGTCTCATTGACTTTTTTGATGGGGATGCCAAAATTGAGTTGTGTGTCAAATTTCATATAATTTCGCAAAACTTAACATTTAACCTCCATATAAAATCTGTAGGAGGCGCTGTGGCGCCAAATTAATTTAATTCACTTCAAGTAGGTTTAGGGCAAAGAGTTTAACAACTGATTCTAATTTGACGCAATTCGGACTTTATCTGGGCAAACGGCAGAAATGTTAAATTTGGGAGATTTCTGAAATTCTAGCTAAAGTTTGCGGCTTCGCCGCTCAGAGACCGTGACAGGTATCAATGTAATTTGAATAACTTTTGATGTCCCACTCCTCAGTAGCATTTTCACCAAATTTCAACTTTTTAGAGCCAACGCCCTGGGAGGAGTTCGTAAAAGTACGACGTTTGGAAAAACTCCCGAGTCATGCTTAGCCATTTTTGAACCAATATGGCCGACATTTGGTTGGGTGGACGGCGTTGCCGTGATAATATTTTTTACTTCTCTTGTCACCATCTACCTCTGCGCCAAATTTCATGATTCTACAATCAGATTTTTTTTGAGTCATTTCCTATCTCAATGCATTTTTGGTACATTTGGGGGCGCTGACGCGCCAATTTTTTTATTTTAGAAAAGGGAAATAGCCAGAATGTAGAGAGGCACGATTTTTAGAGGTGTGCAAATTTTTGTGACTTTTCGTCAATGTTCACTGGGTGAAAAATAGGGGGGTTGGTCCCGAGATGAAAGAAAGAAGAAGAAGAAAGAAGAATATTCCGATGCGAAAACAATGTTTCCCATTTTTCAACTATCATAAACTATACATTTTCGGAAAGCGCTCGCGCTTTCCTACCTCATGGTGTGGGTCCCTGGTCACTGACGGGTACTTTCGTTAATTTTGAGTGGGCTCCGCCCACTTTGTGTTTTTGGCCCTTTATACAGTAATAATGTTCAATTTTTGCATTACAAGCTTATATGCACGGAACATGCAAGAGATGGGGAACGTATTCATGAGCTACTTAGGGCAAATGAGTGCTTTATATGGGGATGACGACCGCGAAGCACTTATGGGACAAATATAGGTATTATAAAAAAAAAAGTATTATAAAAATAATAATAAAAAGTAAAAAATAAATATAGCCGCAAGCGGCAATGATCGGCCCTCGCCACGCCGCCACCGCCACGCCGCAAGAGGAGGAAGGAGGAGGAAAGTGCACTACGTGCGCACTTTCGCAGCCGTGCTTTGCACGGCCTTACAAGATTAATAGGCCTCTCGCCAGCTTGTGGCGCTCGGGCCTAATAATACTAACACTCTTATTTACAGCTGTTATATGGACAGAGAATATTGCACCAAAAGGATTAACATTATGTCAAAGTATGGCACATGAATATGACCGTATTGCACATGGGTATGATAGTATAGAGACACTTGTTCAGGGCTAACAGTGTTTGTTGTAAAGTCTGGCAGCAGCAAGAAGGAAACACTTGCGAAACCTCTCCTTTCACAGGATGGATCAGTCTCTCACTGAAGCTGTTCTCCAGAGCGGACAGAGTGTCCTGCAGGGGGTGAGACTCATGGTCAAGCATAGAAGTGAATCTAGCCAGGACTCTTCTGTCCCCCACCTCCTGCACCGAGTCCAGAGCACAGCCCAGGACGGAGCTGGACTTCTTGATGACTCTGTCCAGCCTCTTCCTCTCCCTCTCTGTGATGCTGCTGCTCCAGCAGGCCACACCGTACAGGAGCTGATGCCACCACAGAGTCGTAGAAGGTCTTCAGGAGTGGCCCTGTCACTCCAAAAGACCTGAGTCTCCTCAGGAGGTAGAGCCGACTCTGGCTCTTCCTGTACAGTGCGTCTGCGTTATGAGTCCAGTCCAGTTTGTGGTTCAGATGAACACCCAGGTACTTGTATGAGTCACTCTCTCAATGTCCCTTCCCTGGATGTTCACTGGTGAGGGGGCAGTGGGGTGGCATCTGCGGAAGTCCACCACCATCTTCTTAGTCTTCCCCTTGATGAGGAGGTGGTTCCGCTGACACCAGTCCACAAAGTCCTGCGCCAGTCCTCTGTACTCCGCGTCATCGTCATCCATGATGAGTCCGATGATGGCAGAGTCGTCGGAGAACTTCTGCAGGACACAGCTGTCCGTGTCGTGTCTGAGGTCTGCAGTGTAGAGGGTGAAGAGAAAGGGTGCGAGGACGGTGCCCTGGGGCGCCCCCACACTGCAGGTCAGAGTGTCAGACACACAGTCTGACACTCCAATCATCCAATCTCTTTTTTGGAGATTGCCGGATTCCTGCCTGGATGTGGGGCCCTCGGCACTCTGGCTCTGCTGACTTGACATTCATGTTCATCGCCAGTGCAAACAGGGATATGATGAAGCTGATCAAACAGCAGTCACAGCACATGTTTTGAAAGTACATTATGTGTGAAATTTTGTTCTTGAATTAGTTTTTCAACCTCCCACTCTCTCAATGTCCCTTCCCTGGATGTTCACTGGTAAGGGGGAAGTGGGGTGGCGTCTGCGGAAGTCCACCACCATCTTCTTAGTCTTCCCCACGTTGATGAGGAGGTGGAGGAGGAAGTCTTTAAAACGTGAATATCTATATAGTAGAAAACTATAATGCAAATGGTGTCAAATTCTCAAGAAAGGTGGCCTCTTGAAGTTGGAAGAAAACATGCATGGATTTGTTTTTTTGTTGAACAGATTGAAAAAAAGTTCTTGAATGATTAGTATGTGTTTTTATAGCGCATACTGTGTCTGTGTTACCCACTTCATTTCTGACAGTTTCTATACTCAATGGACAATGACATTTTTGCAGCCATTGGAATGATGTTTCCATGGATTAAGTGTCTCTGTGAGCTGAATGATACAATCCTAATGTAGGATTCTTTAAATAGCATGTGCCATAATAAAACCATGACAAATCCGCTCTCATTCAGCCTCCTCTGGCTGTTTATTTTTTCGCAGCCATCCTCTTGTCTGTCCTCTTCGCTCAAACTTCTCTCCTCTACAGTAGAAGCCGTCTGAAAATGTCTTTCTCCAAAATGTCCCTCTCAGCACCAGAAGATGAATCACTTATCATCAAGGTCTCCACGGAAACGACACTCACTAAAGCCATTCACAAAAAGCTGCAAATACACAAGTCGGAGGATGCAGTTTTTACACATTCACCTGCTACTTATGGATATTTAGTGCCAAGCATTACACAATCTGATTCACTATGGTATTAGACTAGTATATCTCCATGGAGACAAGCAGGCCAGGTTTCAGTCCAAATCTGCGGAGAGGTGTTTTTGAGCAATACAAACACCTGCAATGAAAAAAAGCTTAACAGATTTTTAAACATACTTTTTAAAGCAATGACATAGGGAGACAAGCAGGTGGCGAACCCTCTGTCTGAAAAGTTGCAAACAAAATAATGTCATCCTCTAAATTGCACAGGATTCTTCTTCTTTCAGTCTCAGATATTATTACCTCTGTAGATGTGGTCAAAATGTGCACGCTTGAATCTGAATGTGCAAGACGTGCTGCAATTGACATGTTTGCCTGAAAAATAAAAATTACATATTTTTCACTATCTGTTTTTGATCCAAACTTTTTAAATTTTTGAAGTATTGTATTTTTGCTGCTGTCGAGGTTAAATGTTGAGTCTATTTCTATCATATTGAATCATGTTTGATATTGAAGGTCATGTTCACTGGTCATGACAGCGTCAGAAATGTTTATGAAAATATTATTGACTTGACATGACTTGACAATGCATAGAGTTACATAAGAAAAAAAAGAAAGACTTGGCAGTACTTATATTGTTTATGTCCTTGGGCAATGGCCTACAGTATAGATGTTTTAAGTTTGCGAACATTATTTTAAACTAAATGGTACATTTTGCCATTCAACAAAACTACCGGCACTATTACTATTACTAGCACTACTACTGGTATTTGTTTATGGAAATGTACTGGTAGATGACAACACCTTTTGGAGCGTTTGGAGTTTGCAATTTGCTGTTGTTTCAATGTGCCTGCCTTTCATTTACTTCCATGACTGCACTTATAGTAGCAAACCAAAGTGGATAAAAATTTGTTTCTTGGATAGGTTCGCTGGGGGCTTGGTTTTAAAGTAAAAAAGTAACAAGAATGCCATGTTCAAATATTTTGTCCACTATTTGAAATCGAAAAGCAATCACAGGAAAGCCAACATCTCATTACAAATTCACAATATGGTGATTGTATCCATTGTTTTACCTGTTTTTCTGCTTCTCACAGAACTAAGGTAATGTTGCTGGTGCTGTTTTTATTTATTTCCGTACAACTTTTGATATGATGAACCATTATTTATTTGTTGGCCAAACTTTAGTCTTATTTCTTCAACTGCAACCCAAATACTGGAATCCTACCTGAGGGACAGATCGACTGTAGTTATTATTATTCGTAATTGGTAAAGCCTAATATTGGTGTCCCGCAAGGCAGTATACTTGGACATTTAGTGTTTATCCTGTCTATTAATGATCTTCCTCCTGTGTTCCTGTTGTTCAAACGCCTCAAGCAACTTTCTATTACTGGATTTTGTGTTCCTGTGGGGCGGGAGCTCCAGTAACACCGACACCAATCCCCAACACAATGACGGCAGCTACATCAGTCGCCGCAATGGTGGCTATTCAGGCGGCACCCAACATAAAAATGGTCCTGGGCTGAACAACAACCTTACAGCCCGAGGTGATTTGGTGTTTCACAACCCACCAGTCTCTGAATTCAAATGAGGGAATCAATGTTTCCAGATTTTGACATTGTAACATTAAGTGCGTCACATCCACAAATATAAGGTCATAAAGTTTTAAATGAAGGTTTAAAATTGGCTTTAGTAGTCCCTGCATATATCCCGAGAGAATATTCAGCAAAGTATACGCAGTAAACAGAACCTCTCTCCAAACCAGGTATAACATTAGCCTACTCAGCATTCACCTGTTTATTTCAAGTTTTATTGGATAAATGTACCACGTGTGCACGGATTTCATTTCAACCCTGATTTCTGAATACAAATTAAGGCTTTTTAAAAATGTTTTTAGGGCGGTAAAAGTCAGGTCAGTGCCTTTTTAAATTAAGCCAATTTTGAGCATGGGCGCTAAGACTGGAAATTGGGGATGCACCGCGGACAGAGAAGACACCGCCGCACAGGCCTGGTTTCAATCACCATAATCCCTCCCCAAGTGGCTCCATATACCCCTTTCACACTCTGTCCCTTTCCCCTCTCCCCCTTCTACATTCCCGATTCCTCTCTCTCGCTGCCTTTTTCTCACGTCCTCTCCAACCATCCTCCTGCTCTTTCCTTCACTCATCATTCTCTCTCCTTTTTCATATTTTTCTCTCCCTTTCTCTAACATACTTTCTCTTCCTTCCTCTCGCACACCCACCTTTCTCTCCCTCTCTCTCTCCTGCTGTATCTACAGTTATTTGTCCTCGTCAGATCAGCCGTGTGTGGAGAATAGGTGTCCTTCATAGTGCTGGCCGGCCTTCTGCTCCAGAGACGAGGAAAATTAAGCGCCCTGGTTTGGTCTTTCAAGGCTTCCATAGTACGCTCAAAGAGTTATATCAGCTTCATAAATATGCAACGATCCATAAGAAAGCAGCTCGTTCTGTGCACATTTAGAGTATGTACAGTGCTTTCTGCATACTTGTTGATGTGGTAAAACAACACATTGTAGGGGTAAAGGTAAGACTCACTGGCAGACCTCTGGAGCTTTTTACTCAAACACAATAATGCAATAATGCTCGAGGGTTCATGTGAGTTTGCCCAACCAGTACACATGTGCTTTGTGGATCTGGAGAAGGCTTTCGACCGTGTCCCTCGGAGTGTCCTTTGGGGGGTGCTCCGGGAGTACGGGGTCCGGGGCCCTTTGCTCAATGCTGTCCGGTCCCTGTATGACCGGAGCAGGAGCTGTGTTCGCATTGCCGGCGGTAAGTCAGACCTGTTCCCAGTGCATGTTGGACTCTGCCAGGGCTGCCCTTTGTCACCGGTTCTGTTCATAATTTTTATGGACAGAATTTCTAGGCGCAGTCAGGGGTCAGAGGGTGTCCGGTTTGGGGACCACAGGATCTCATCTCTGCTGTTTGCAGACGATGTTGTCCTGATGGCTCCATCAAACCCGGACCTGCAACATGCACTGGGACGGTTTGAAGCCGAGTGTGAAGCGGCTGGGATGAGAATCAGCACCTCCAAATCCGAGGCCATGGTTCTCGACCGGAAAAAGGTGGCTTGCCCTCTCCTGGTGGGTGGGGAGTCCTTGCCTCAAGTGGAGGAGTTCAAGTATCTCGGGGTCTTGTTCACGATTGAGGGAAGGATGGAGCATGAGATCGACAGGCGGATCGGTGCAGCGGCTGCAGTGATGCAGTCGCTGCATCGGACTGTTGTGGTGAAGAGGGAGCTGAGCCGAAAGTCAAAGCTCTCTATTTACAGGTCGGTCTACGTTCCTACCCTCACCTATGGTCATGAGCTTTGGGTAGTGACCGAAAGAACAAGATCGCGGATGTAAGAGGTCGAAATGAGTTTCCTCCGCCGGGTGGCTGGGCGCTCCCTTAGAGACAGGGTAAGGAGCTCGGCCACAAGGGGGAGCTCTGAGTAGAGCCGCTGCTCCTCCAGCTGAGGTGGCTCGGGCATCTGTTCCGGATGCCTCCTGGGCGCCTCCCTGGGGAGGTGTTCCGGGCATGTCCCATCGGGAAGAGGCCCCGGGGAAGACCCAGGACACGCTGGAGGGACTATGTCTCTCGACTGGCCTGGGAACGCCTCGGGATCCCCCCGGAGGAGTTGGAGGAAGTGTCTGGGGAGAGGAAGTCTGGGACTCCCTGGTTAGACTGCTGCCCCCGCGACCCAGCCCCGGATAAAGCGGTAGAAGATGGATGGATGGATGGATGGATGGGCAATAATGCAAAAGACCAGCATGCACCTCTGCAGCTCCCACAGGCTTCATGGGAACAATGCCTCTCACACCTGGTGTTCAAACCAGCATTTAGTGTACTGCATGTGAAAAAAAAAAAATATATAATAAAAAACGTTATTAGATTTATGATCACTGCTTACATACTTATTTACTTATTTGTGATCACTGGTTCCTATATATTCCGGTGGGGAACCGTGGCCTCGAGACCTTCAGACACTCTATGAGCCTTTCAGTGCACTGAGACGCTGTTTTCAATGCAACTACCCACAACTTTCCTCCAGAAGTCTAACTACACTGACGATCTTAAATGCATAAAACAAGTTTTTGCCACAGATCAGAGCTCGTCTCCATCTCTGCATCACATCAGCTGATCCACACAACCTCACAGAGGACACGTCCAGATAGAATGAGCATCGTTTACAACTAAACACAACAGGAGACACATTACTTTGTTTTGTATTTCTCTTTAGGCTGATCTTAGTTTACCACTGCACAAAGCTGTATTATAACACACATTACACAAAGTTGTATTATAACACACATTACACAAAGCTGTATTATAACACACATTACACAAAGTTGTATTATAACACACATTACACAAAGCTGTATTATAACACACATTACACAAAGCTGTATTATAACACACATTACACAAAGCTGTATTATAACACACATTACACAAAGCTGTATTATATCACACATTACACAAAGCTGTATTATAACACACATTACACAAAGCTGTATTATAACACACATTATACAAAGCTGTATTATAACACACATTACACAAAGCTGTATTATAACACACATTACACAAAGCTGTATTATAACACACATTATACAAAGCTGTATTATAATACACATTACACAAAGCTGTATTTTAACACACATTACACAAAGCTGTATTTTAACACACATTACACAAAGCTGTATTATAACACACATTACACAAAGCTGTATTATAACACACATTACACAAAGCTGTATTATAACACACATTACACAAAGCTGTTTTATGACACACATTACACAAAGCTGCATTATAACACACATTACACAAAGCTGTATTATAACACACATTACACAAAGCTGTATTTTAACACACATTACACAAAGCTGTATTATAACACACATTACACAAAGCTGTATTATAACACACATTACACAAAGCTGTTTTATGACACACATTACACAAAGCTGTATTATAACACACATTACACAAATATGTATCATAACACACGGGACAATAAAGGATTATCTTATCTTATCTTATTACACAAAGCTGTATTATAACACACATTACACAAAGCTGTATTATAACACACATTACACAAAGCTGTATTATAACACACATTACACAAAGCTGTATTATAACACACATTACACAAAGCTGTATTATAACACACATTACACAAAGCTGTATTATAACACACATTACACAAAGCTGTATTATAACACACATTACACAAAGCTGTATTATAACACACATTACACAAAGCTGTATTATAACACACATTACACAAAGCTGTATTATAACACACATTACACTGTCATTACACTTAGGTCACACTCACTGCTCCATCAGCAGATGAGTTTATTCACTTTATTCCAGAGATTATTCATCCTGTAAATCCATAAATCCTTAGTCCGCTTGATTTTAGGAGCACTTGAGCATGTTTATGAACAACTTACAGAGCGAACACTAACTGCTCCTCTTTCAAAATAAATAACATTATTAGTCCATAGATTAAGTTGAATCCATCCTCTCTTTATTTCCTGCTCTTAAACTCCACCGGAAACGTCATATTTTAATACACCCATGAGCTAGAACTTTCAACGCAAACCCTGATGTAAATGAGGCTGTGCGCCCTCTAGAGGCGGCTTTACAGCGGAGCAGCGCAGGGACTGCATGAAGTCGAGAATGGGACTAAGCCACTGCACTAGAGATCATTTCAACCTGTCAATCAACTGCAAAGGGAGAATCTGATTGGTCAGTGCTAACAACTCAGGGCCTTTCACGGACACTTCTGAACATGTGACGTCCAAAACAACACTTTATTGACTCAAAAATAATGCTTTTTATTACATAATTGATGCAATTTAACAATCATTCCCCTCTGTTATATTCCGTTTGTCCCTCTCTTTTTAATTGGTTAAGTTCTTCCAAAGTTCACACATAAAATGAGGCATCATCATGACAAACTGCCTGCAGTCTGTAGATTTAGCGCCGCTTTAGTTGAAGAAATGTTGAAGTAGCTTGTGTACCATTATTGTGAATATGCTTTATGAGTTTACAATGCATTAGCTGGTGGGCATTTGTCAGCGATTTGCCGCCGCTGTCCGACGACTACTCTGCCGCTAATGAGGAGATTCTTCACACATTGCGAGGAGGAGAAATACTGTGTGGAGGTTTGGAGGCTGTGTGTGTTTGGAAAGCAGGCTCAAGTGTCGTTAAAGATGCATTAATCACTGATGAGGTTTGGCATGGACACTGGCGCAGGAGAGATCGTTATGCTAATGAAAGGACAAAAGCAATGCCGGGTGTCCACTGAATGATTTTTGCTGTCTTATGATGAAAGATGACTGATCGTGGCTGAAAAACGTAGGTTGGTCGTAGACAAGAACAAAGATTAAGCTTGAAACAGTCTCAGCTTTGATTTATTTGAAGCACAGTCTGATATTTTGGAATCTTGTTCACAGATTGAGAACGCCGATCCATCTCTGTCAAAAAAGAAGATGAGAAACTAGAGCAGGATCTCAGAAAAGAGCTGGAGAGTTTGTTTTATGTACTGTGAGCAGGGATTGCTTTTTGTTGAACCTGTTTTCAGACATTTTATGGGACAGGACAGTTGGGGCGATGAATGGAGCAGAGACATTCGGCAAACAGTTTTAAGATAATATAAGATAAGATAATCCTTTATTTTTCACACATGGGGAAATTTTGGTGTTACAACGCAGTAGATACAGAGGGAAAGGACAGATAACATATAAGAAGTTTAAAAAACACTCTTAATAGAAGAACTCTTATAAACAAAACCAAAAAAACTCTTATTAACAAAACTCCTCTCATATCTTAATAGGGAAAGGAATAATAGAGGAAAAATAAATAGAATAAATAGAATAAAATAAATAAAGATAAAGATAAAATAATAATACAATAAGGTAAATAATGATAAAATAAAGTAAAGTAAAAATAGCTAGCATGAGACTAAATAATACTAATACTAATGGTACTAATGGTTTGGTCGGCATGTGAACCCACGTCAGTATAATGTGTTTTTACAAATCGGTCTCTAACAGATTTTATGGCATTTTCAGACTAAAGCTAAATAAATCACGTGCTTTTTAGATAAATCCCAACTGAGTGTGATTCACTGAGCAAATTACATGGAGACATTTTTATCCAATATTGAGCCCACTTGGCAACCACGAGCTATTAAACCCTGTAAAGCTCATAGTGAACCGTCTGACTTTTCCTTCATTCATTATTTTTAGCACACCATCTGATAAACGAGAACTATCAAGCATAAAAAGATATTGATAACCCTTCTCCAGTCAAATCTGCTAATTGGTTTGTCCTCTGGACCTGCAAATACTGAAAAAAGCCTAAAACATTTCAAAAGGTTCTTTATTGGCATTCCACCTGGACTTGTTTTTACTTCAAAAACAAGTCCTTGAAAATCAGAAAGTTTGTGATACCGGCTTCAGTCCATTCCTCCAACAGCAACTTAACTCCTCTTCATATTTACCAAAGCAAATGTGATAATCCTCTGTGCAAAGCGAGAGACCACTTCTAATCAGCGCAGTGTCAGCTTCACAGAGACTCCAAAGGGTCGAGGAACAACTTCAGTTTGAATTGGGGCTCATTTGAGTCGGGCTGAAATGAATAAGATCTCGTGCATTTGGTCGACGCCCAGACCACTCAGGAGCCAACGAGTACAAACAACTGATTACTCAAGTGCATGTAAAAAAAACAAAAAACAGTGACCAAAACAACAACTCAAACAAAAATAAAAGTTTTAAGATAAGGTTAGGTTCAAAACTCGACTCGTGCTGACTGTTTACTGCATGTCCTCCCTTCTCTCTCATCCCCCATTTCACACTCTCCTCTCCTGTCTATTAAAACCTACAGGCCACAACATCTTTCAAATAAATAACTCACTTTTTTGCATTGCCAGTTACTCTGTCCATGCTTTATATTGAGTCTACATTTATATTCAGTCAAAGTCTACTTTATTCTTACACCTTATTTTATGCATGTCCTTTTATTGTATTGTATTATTTCAGTGACTATGCCAATAAAACTGTTTCTGGTTCTGAAGAAAAGATAAAGGATAAAGATTAAAAAAAATACAGACTCAAACTCAAAACAGAACAATAAAGCCTGAATAAATCTGCCACTTCTTGCTGTTAAGTATTATGCACTGGGCTTAAATCAATGACAAACCTTTAAAATGACACATACCGGGCATTGTTCCCTCGTCAAAAATATTCCTAGAGTTGTATGTATCTATTTATCTATGTATTCCTCTTCCTCCGCGTCTCAAAACAAACCTTTGATACGTCAAAAATGGAGTTCTGAGATCTTCCGCGCTGCTTTTGAATCATTGCCTGCCGTTTGTAGTTCTGCTATCAATTTCACGCAATTGGAAGCTAGATTTTGCTTATCTCCCTTTTGCAATTCCTTCTGCAGCCAGTAGAGAGAGCTCTAACTCAATTCCTGATGTGGGAAACACCAGGCTCCATGGTTTTTTAGACACATTATCTTATTAGCTTGTTAGCTTATTAGTTGGTGTTAGCTTTATCCTGTTCCAGAATGCACCTTTAAGCTTACACATGTTATTAAATCTGTTGTAATAAATCAGTTCTGCAGTTTCTTTCATTACAGACCCGAGCTGTGGCCCAAAAATAAAAGTGTACATTCACCCAAATGCATTATTCCAAACACATTTATCAGACATTAGACTGATGACAGCGGGTTAATCATTCTGCTTGAGTTTTTGTCCTCGTGATGAATCGCCTTTGGAAAAGATGGATGAAAAGAAGAGATTTTTAACTGAATAGATCTTTCATTCCTTTTCTAATCAAAAACCTATGCATCTCATCATTTAGAATCATGCAATGAAATCTCATTTTGTCACGGATCCATGCAAACTTTGAACAAAGTTTTATATTCGGAATTGGGGAGGTGATGTGTAGTTCTATTTCAGGTCATCCGGAATTCATAGAACCCTAGTTACATACGTAACTCTCGTTCGTCGGAACACATGTTCTTCTATTTTTTTTGTTTTTTTTTACAAAACACACTTTGTTCTTGACAGCTGACAGTGGTTTTACTGAGACAAGAAACCAGCAGGTGTCAGCAAACAGTCACTAATAATCACTAATTTATTAATCAGAATCAGAATTTTTTTTGGTTGCCATTTTCGGTGAACAAATTGAGCAATATGTTAAAAAAAAATAGTGAATTTACAGCATTTTAATAGGCCCTTTATTTGCATTCCACCTGGGCTTTTTTACTTTATAATACGGCCAAATACGGCCCTTGGACCAATTTTTGTTCACTTTCAGGCTTCCTGCTAAATTGGCCCACATAAACTAAAATATCAAACGTGATGATCCAAACGTAATAGTCCAAGCCTTATTAAAGGTTTGGTGTCTTAAAACTACAGCAAATGCAAACATTTGAATAATTCTCCTCATTCTCATGTAATCTGTGGCTCGCTACTGCGTACTCGTAAACCGAAGCTGTATTATGAGACTGTATATAGAGCATACTTTTTAAGATAAGATATTACTTTATTGTCCCACATGGGGAAATTTCATTGGTGCAACGCAGGTAGATACAGAGGTAGATACAGAAGAACAGATCACTTATAGGAAGTCTGAAAAACACTTTCAGTAGAAGATCTCCTATAAATAAATAAAAACTCCCATAGAAAAATAAATCGCAATTCCTCAGACTTTTCGTAGTCCTCAGACTGTCATAGTCCGTAAAAGTACTCCTTCCATTGCTTTGGTGTTACAAAGCCCATGAGGTCATGATATGTCTTTGTGACCGGCTTTATTCCAGGGAGACTCTTCTTCATCTTCCTCTCCAATTTGTTGTTGTTGTTGTTGTTGTTGTTTTATGGCGGTTGGCATCCGAGTGTTGCATTACCGCCAGACTTTATTCCTCAGACGTTTCGTAGTCCTCAGACTCTGTCGTAGTCCGTAAAAGTACTCCTCCCATCGCTTTGGCGTTACAAAGCCCATGAGGTCATGATGTGTTTTTAGATCGAGAACTCCGATATTAATACTGTTCTGTGGTAAGACCCACCCATTGGGCGGAGCCTTCCTGAAGTAGAAAGAGTTGTTTGTTTCAACAGAAACTCCCCCCTTGTATCTACCGAGCTAGCCTATTCAGAATCTTAATGGGCTATTAGAATCCTCTTTGTCTTTGTGAGACCCTGGCTCAACCACCCTGAATACCTGATTAGCATTTGAATGTCCTTGTCCTGGTCCTCTACCTTTCCAGGGGTTCAGTAACCCATTATAAATAACAGGAAGATTAAACCTTAGCCCTTATGCAGGTGAACAGGGACACAACATCATATGAAACCATGAGGTCATCTGGGTCCAGTTGGAGATGTTTCACTTTATCCACAAAGTTGTGCGTGTTTTCCACATGATGTACCGAATTCCAAGCATTGGCCAAGCATTTAACAACTATATTGGCTCCGCTTGTGGGCAGATGACCTCATGGTTTCATATGATGTTGTGTCCCTGTTCACCTGCATCCCGACCTCTGATGCAGTAGCAGCGGTGAGGATCAGACTGCAGGAAGACACCACCCTACAGGAAAGGACCAAACTGACACCTGAACACATATGTAAACTGTTGGACATCTGTCTGAACACCACTTACTTTCAATTCCGGGGACAATTTTACAGACAGATTCATGGCTGTGCCATGGGCTCGCCCGTCTCTCCCATAGTGGCCAACCTGTACATGGAGCACTTTGAGAAGAAGGCACTGTCCTCATTCTCAGGCATAGCCCCAAAACTGTGGCTCCGCTATGTCGATGATACTTTTGTAACAATTAAGAAACAAGAGCTGGAAACCTTCTCTGATCACATCAATGCTGTGGACCCACATATCAGGTTTACAAGAGAAGCTAAGGAGAATCGCTTGGCCTTTCTTGATTGTTCCACGATCAGAGGAGAGGACGGGAAACTCCAAATAGAAGTATATAGGAAACCTACACACACAGACCAGTATCTGCTCTTTGGCGCCAACCACCCACTACAGCACAAGCTGGGTGTGATCAGAACCTTACAACACAGAGCTCAAGGTGTGCCCACCAGCTCAGAGGGCAAGAAGAAAGAGGAAAAACATGTCCGAAATGCCCTCTCAGCCTGTGGTTACCCCGCTTGGGCTCTCAACAGAGTGAAGAGAACCAAGAAGCAGGACAAAAGGGAAACTGAACAGAGAAGGAAGGGTGTTTCTATCCCTTATGTGTCTGGCCTGTCGGAAAAACTGCAGAGAATTTTTAGACAACACGAAGTCCCTGTTTATTTTAAACCAGGAAACACTTTAAGACAAAAACTGGTTCACCCTAAGGACAAGTTGCCGACTCAAAAACAGAGCAATGTAGTTTATTCGATCCAATGCAGTGAAGAAAGCTGTAAAGAACGGTACATAGGTGAGACAAAACAGCCTCTACACAAGAGGCTTTATCAGCACAGAAGAAATACAAGTTCAGGACCTCAGAGTGCCGTGCATCTCCATCTTGAAGCCTCTAATCACTCGTTTGAAGACGGTGATGTGAAGGTTTTAAGCAGGGAGAAAAGATGGTTTGAAAGAGGAGTCAAGGAAGCTATTTTTGTTAAAAAAGAAAGACCTTCTTTAAACAGAAATGGAGGGCTAAGGTTTAATCTTCCTGTTATTTATAATGGGTTACTGAACCCCTGGAAAGGTAGAGGACCAGGACAAGGACATTCGGATGCTAATCAGGTACTCAGGGTGGTTGAGCCAGGGTCTCACAAAGACAAAGAGGATTCTAATAGCCCATTAAGATTCTGAATAGGCTAGCTCGGTAGATACAAGGGGGGAGTTTCTGTTGAAACAAACAACTCTTTCTACTTCAGGAAGGCTCCGCCCAATGGGTGGGTCTTAACACAGAACAGTATTAATATCGGAGTTGTTGTTCTTGTTTTATGGCGGTTGGCATCCAATTGTTGTTGTTGTTGTTGTTGTTGTTGTTTTATGGCGGTTGGCATCCGAGTGTTGCATTACCGCCAGACTTTATTCCTCAGACGTTTCGTAGTCCTCAGACGCTGTCGTAGTCCGTAAAAGTACTCCTCCCATTGCTTTGGCGTACAAAGCCCATGAGGTCATGATGTGTTTTTGTGACTAGAATAGTTGTTGTGTCAGAGACCAACCGGCTTTATTCCAGGGAGACTCTTCTTCACCTTCCTCGCCCTCTTTGACGTTCGGTTAGAAGTCCTTCTTCCATCACTTTGGCGTTTCTAGGCCCACGAAGTCCAAGCGCGTTAGAACATCCTCTTGCTCCTCATCCTCGGCTCAGTCTCCAACACCCCCCACCTCTATAAACGTTTACCCAGCCCTGTGCTACATAAGTAAGCAACCACAGCCTGACACAAACCCTGTGACTGGATCGCCAGAACGTTCCGCAGATTGAACTCCCGCCCATTATTCCGAAACCACAAGGCCAACCCGGCCCTTTCCCTATCATAAGCCTCACAGCAAATCAGCACATGCTCGACAGTCTCTGGCACCTGACAGTGACCACACAGACCGGTCGGATGTTTGCCTATCCTACTCAGTGACCAATTGAGTCCAGTATGGCCAATCCTCATGCGGGCGAAGGCCCTTTCCTCCCACGCGTTCCTGCCCATAGACCCGCAAGGACCCACACTACCCTGTATGTGATAGAGATGCCGTCCAGTAACACAGTGGCTCCAAAATTCCTGCCAAAGGCCGACCACATGACTCTTGATAACAGGCTTGATTTCAGACTTGCCCAACTCAACCGCCACATCAATTGATGGCCGCCGAAGGGAACGTTTAGCCAGTGCATCAGCCATTTCGTTACCATCCACCCCCACATGCGCAGGGACCCAAATGAAGGAAACCCTCACATCCTTCCTGGACAGGGAGAGCATCAGACAGAAGATGCCATTCAACACATCCTGTCTGCAATCCGATTTCCCAGATTTAATGCTTTGCAATGCAGAAAGGCTGTCAGAGGCCACCACAATGCCGCAACACTGCAAAGCAGATTCCGCCCATTCCAACGCCAACCGTATCGCTATGAGTTCCGACGTGAAAACAGAAAGGCGATCTGTCAACCTCTTCTTGACCGCTAGCCCCAGGTCAGGCACAAAATAAGCGGCGCCAGTACGCCCACTCTCAGGATCCCTAGACCCGTCGGTATAAATAAAGTGCTTATCGATGATCGCTTGAACGGCAAACTGCGGTGCCCTCCCAGCGACTCCTCTAAGCTTGCCATGCAAGCTAACATCAACAGGAGCCGGGACAAACTTCCACGGAGCTATAGCAGACAAAGCCACCGACGGGCTCACACGCAGATCACCAACCCCCGCAAGCCGCGCCTTCGCATTTCCTACCTGGCTGAAAACCATACCGCCAGCCTCACTCTGCCCCCCATCAACCCTGAGAAAGTCCCTCACCGGGTGAGAGCTCGTATGACCTTGCACATTCACCCAGTAAGCCAACAGAAGTTCTAGCCTCCGGAGCCGTAACGGCAATTCCCCCAACTCAACCTGCAGCGCCGAGACAGGGGAGGTCCTAAAAGCCCTACAGCAGATGCGCAAGGCCTGGGCTTGCTCCACATCAAGCTTCTTTAAGTTAGTCTCAGCCGCAGACATGTAGGCTATACAGCCATAATCAATAGCCGCCCTCATGACGGCCCGATAAATACCCAGGAGCGACCTTCTGCTGGCCCCCCAGTCCTGGCCGGATAGACAACGAAGCAAGTTATTCACCCTTTTGCATTTACCACTGACCTCATCAATGTGCCGACGCCAACTAAGCCTCTCGTCAAAGGTGACCCCCAAGAACCTCACCTCCCTGACCTGTTCGAGCACCTGCCCATGCAGTCGAAGGGAGACGTCCCTATGCCCATTGAAGAAACAGATCACTTGAGACTTCCGTACGGACAGTTTAAACCCCCACTTCAGGGTCCACTGCTCCACCTGCTGTATTGCCCTTTGCAGTTTCGCCTCGTAAAAGCGGAGATTCCTCCCTCTCACCCATAGAGCGCCATCGTCAGCATAAAGGCTCCTCCCAACAGACCCATCCACGTCGTCAAAGATGTCCTTAATCATAACATTGAACAAGATAGGGCTACACACACTCCCCTGCGGGATCCCATTCTCCACCCCATAGACCCCAGAGTAAGCAGCGCCCACTCTGGTTTGGATACGCCGGCCAGACAGAAATCTCCGGACCCAGTTAAACAGTTTACCCTTCACACCACACTTCCGCAGCTTAATGAGGAGCCCATCCTTCCAAACCATATCGTACGCCTTCTCCACATCAAAGAGCACCGCAATAACCTTTTCTTTCTGAGCCCTGGCCAGCTGGATATCAGATTCCAAACTGCCCCTACGGAAACCACTCTGGTGCGCAGGAAGCAAACCCTGACTCTCCAAGAAGTAATCCAACCGCTCGGTAACCATGCGCTCCATCGTTTTCCCGAGCTGCGACGTCAAGGCAATCGGCCTATACCTTGAAGGGTCAGACGCTGGCCTACCCGGCTTCAGAACCGGCACCACCGTAGACTGTTTCCACGCAGATGGAACACAACCTGAATCCCAAACACGGTTGAAAAGACCCAGGACTAGCCCAAGCGTGTCATCAGTCAAATGAGAGAGCATGTCATAGCACACCTCATCTCTACCCGGGGCTGTCTGTTTCGCCTTAGAAAGTGCTCTCCTTAGCTCAAACAAACTAAACGGAAGGTCAAGGTCATCTTGAGTCGAAGGCTGGTGCCCAATCAGCTCAGAATTCTGGGCCAAAGTACTCTCCCTGTAGTGCCTTTCCGCAGGTGAGAGATTGTCAGAGCTGTGCACCGACACAAAGGTGCTGGCCAACAGTTCAGCTTTGTCAACGTCGCTGACTGCTTCAACACCATTCAGTACTAGGACCGGGGTCCCATGACGGCGCTCAACCCCATGCATCCGCTTAATCATCCCCCAAACATCCCCGAGACGCGTTTCTCTCCCAATTTTGGAACAATACCGCCTCCAATAGGCACTCTTGGCCGTTCTCACAGTTTTCCGCACAACAGCGCGGGCCCTCTTGTAGTCAATGAGGGCACCCTCAGTGTGGGCAACCCTTAGCCGGCGAAACGCCGCATTTCTCGCCCTAACAGCATGACCACATGCTTCAGTCCACCACGGCACCCGATTCCTATGTCCACTACCACCACTCTTAGGAATCGTGCCTACCGCTGACTGCGTGATGAGCGAGACAATTGCACTATTGAGATCATCCACCTGAGTCAATCCTCCTTCCTGCAGAACCCTAGAACCATCATCAGCTTTCCTCAGGAAAGCCCCCCAGTTCGCCCTTGCCAACTGCCACCTCTGGATCCTCGTCCCCCTGACCACACAGCTCCCAAAGCCAATCACGGTGCGGACTAGATAGTGATCGCTACCAAAAGAAAGATTACCAAGAACCTCCCAACTACAAACACCAGCTAACTCCTTGGACACAAGTGTAAGATCTATTGCACTTTCCGCACCGGTCCCCATATCATAGCGGGTCCCACCCCCATCATTCAGACAAACCAACTCCCTTTGATTGATAAAACCCTCTACCACCTGCCCATGCCTATCGGTACCACTACCGCCCCACAAAGCGCTATGCGCATTAAAATCCCCACACCACACGGCCTTTCCCCGAACATCCTTACCGATACTATGCAAGGACTCTAACGTTAACTCACCACACGGATTATAAAGGTTAACCACAGTAACAGCTTCACCACCCAGCCAGACCCTCACCGCCAGGGCCTCCGGCGCTTTACTCACACTGACAACAACGTAATTTAGGTCATCTCGGACAAACACAGCCACACCTCCGCCTCTACCCTGCTCCCTATCATTCCTAACACACACATACCCTTGTATCCCAAAACCCCACCTAGGTCGTAACCAAGTCTCCTGCACGCACATAACGTGAGGCTTGTTCAACAAGGTAGAGACAAAATGCTTAAATTCCTGGCCATTAGCACGAAGACTACGCGCATTCCATTGCAAGACAACCACCGCCATTATGAGCCCCCGGAACCTGACGGCGCATCGGGAGCCCCCCCACTCCCACTGCCAGAATGGGGCAGGGCGCCCTCCCGCAGCGCATCCTCTATCTCCGTCCACTCGGGGCCCCCAGCTCCAAAGTACTTCCCTGCAGCCTTAGCGACGATCTTAGTCTTTTCGGATCTCTTCTTGGTTTGCCCAGTACAGTTAATCACTTCCACTATAAAGAGGAAGAAATCTTTCCTCTTCACAACCAGTACATCCTCCGCACCCACAGGGCCTCTGCCCGTGGAAGGCACACTCACAGGCATCCCAGTGAGGACCTCCCCCTGGCCGCGGGCAACGCTGCCCCCTCCCCTGTCGCCTAGGACACCAGCAGCACTGGCAGCCCCCACTGCATCCACCGTCACCTGACTACCAGACACCTTCTTGACCGCATCCGCGTAGGATATGCCTTGAGAGGCCCTAACTTTTTGCACCTCAGCAGCCCTCTTGCTGAACACGCATCCCCCGTAGGCAGAGCTATGCTCTCCCCCACAGTTACAGCACTTGAGTTTTGCTCCGTCGTCACACTTCCCATACTCGTGGTCTCCTGCACATTTACCACACTTCTGCTTCCCTCTACAGACCGCTGCAATATGCCCAAAGCGCTGGCACTTGAAGCAACGCAGGGGCGGCAGAACATATGGGCGTACGCCATAGCGCATGTACCCAACGCACACCACACGAGGCAGGATCCCACCTTCAAATCTAATCATTATCGACAGGCTGTCACACCTTACCCCATCCCGGGTCATCTTCAACCGCCTAGCATCCACCACCTTAGCTCCAGTCAAATTCTCCTTTATGTCATCCACAGATGTCGTCGTAGGGACGCCTACTATAACTCCCCTAACCGTGCCTCTTACAGCATCAGACACAAGAATGTCCTTCCCCCCCAGAGACTTAGCTTCAATCGCCTTCCTTTGCTGAGCCACGTCCTTGCACACGACCAGCAGCGAGCCATCCCTAAGGACACTCGCATGCTTGACCACTCCCACAGCTACAGTCAGGCTCCTTGTCAACGCCATCGGATCCCACCCCTTAAAGGACGCATTATCCTGCGCGAGCTTTATGAACACCTTACACTCTGAACTCACATCCCCTACATCTGCAACCCCCTCGCCCTGCTCCTCACTGAGAGAGCCCTCCATAGACGAGCAAGAAGACGCCCTACGCTGCACAGGATCAGTGGCTCCAGGGGGGTCCTCCCCGCTGTTCATATCGTCACCGACCAGGTCACGCTTCCTCTTCTTCTTCCCCGTCATACGGACCGAGGCGTTCCTCTATGTTGCCGTAATATCCAAACTGTTGTCGTTGTTGTTTTTTTATGGCAGTTGGCATCCAAGTGCACGAGGTATGTTGCATTACCGCCAGACTTTATTCCTGAGACTTTGTCGTAGTCCTCAGACTCTGTCGTAGTCCGTAAAAGTACTCCTTCCATTGCTTTGGTGTTACAAAGCCCATGAGGTCATGATATGTTTTTGTGACTAGAATAGTTGTTGTTGTTTCAGAGACCAACCGGCTTTATTCCAGGGAGACTCTTTTTCATCTTCCTCTCCTTCTTTGACGTTCGGTGCTTCCACCGTACAGCTTTATTCTTTAGGCTTCCCTGGATAAAGCCGGTCTCTGAAACAACAACAACATATTCTACGACAAGTCACAAAGACATATCATGACCTCATGGGCTTTGTAACACCAAAGCAATGGAAGGAGTACTTTTACGGACTACGAAAAAGTCTGAGGAATAAAGTCTGGCGGTAATGCAATAAAGTCTGGCGGTAACACCCGGTCTGGAGAGACGGGAGATGGCGGAGGAGAGTGGATCGGGGATGGAAGACGTTCTGGACGGCGTGGAGGAGCAGCCTTTTCTGCCTGCACGTGCCCGGAAACGTAAAAAGTCCCTTAGCTCGTCCGAGGGTTCTGGGAATGAGCAGCAGGATGAGGCTGAAGCTATTGATGTCCGGGGTGAGAGCAGAGACTGTAAGGTGATCATAAAGCTTGCACAGGATAGTGCATCCTTTAAGGAGTGGAATTCAGTGGCATTGTCAAAGAGCCTAACTGTAGCTGTGGGAGTGATCAAGAGTGCGAGTGTCCTTAGAGATGGCTCGCTGCTGGTCGTGTGCAAGGACGCGGCTCAGCAACGGAAGGCGATTGGAACTAAACGTCTGGGTGGAAAGGACATTCTTGTGTCTAATGCTGAAAGAAACACGGTCAGAGGAGTTATCGTAGGTGTCCCTACGGCGACGTCTGTGGATGAAGTTAAGGAGAATTTGACGGGAGTTACGGTGGTGGACGCTAGGCGTTTGAAGGTGACCCGGTTTGGGGTACGATGTGACAGCTTGTCGGTAATGGTAACACTTGAAGGGAGGTGCCTGCCTAGTAAGGTGTTCATTGGGTACATGTGCTATAGCGTCAGGCCATATGTTCCGCCGCCCCTGCGTTGCTTTAAGTGCCAGCGCTTTGGGCATATTGCAGCGGTCTGTAGAGGGAGGCAAAGGTGTGGTAAATGTGCAGGAGATCATGAGTATGGGAAGTGTGACGTGGGTGCAAAACTGAAGTGCTGTAACTGTGGGGAAGAACATAGCTCTGCCTACGGGGGATGCAGGTTTAGCAAAAGAGCTGCTGAGGTGCAGAAAATAAAGGTCTCTCAAGGTATATCCTATGCAGTTGCAGTCAAGAAAGTTTCAAGTAACGAGTTTAGAGTAAATACAGAGAGAGGAGCCAGCGCTGCTCCCAGCCAGGGCGAAATGAGAGAGGCCAGCGTGGCTCCCAAGAAGTGTGAAGGTTTCAAGAGTGGAGGTCCCAAGTGTGCAGGTTCCAGAATTAATGAGAATACCCTGGTTGTGGATAGGGAGGATTTTGTACTCTTTATGGTGGATGTTGTAAACTGTGCTGCTCAGACTCAAAGCAGAACTGAAGGGATCAGGATCATTGCTAAAGCTGCAGGGAGATTCCTTGGAACAAAGGAGCTTGATTGGGCAGATATAGAAAACAGGCTAAAGGCGCTAAATGGGAGTCGGAGTGATGGGGGTCTGCTTGTGGGGAGTCAGAGTGATCAGAGTGACGAGATGGGGGTGGGGGTGGTCTCCTGTCCTCGCCCAGTCTCGTAGACGCACGGCTACCAAGCGGCGACATCAGTGGACATATTAAAGCCTATAGAATGAAGCCTAAAGAATAAAGCTGTATGGTGGAAGCACCGAACGTCAAAGAAGGAGAGGAAGATGAAGAAGAGTCTCCCTGGAATAAAGCCGGTTGGTCTCTGAAACAACAACAACTATTTTAGTCACAAAGACATATCATGACCTCATGGGCTTTGTAACACCAAAGCAATGGAAGGAGTACTTTTACGGACTACGACAGAGTCTGAGGACTACGACAAAGTCTGAGGAATAAAGTCTGGCGGTAATGCAACACTTGGATGCCAACCGCCATAAAACAACAACAACAACAACAACAAGTCTGGCGGTAATGCAACACTCGGATGCCAACCGCCATAAAACAACAACAACAACAACAACAACAACAACAACAACACTTGGATGCCAACAACCATAAAACAACAACAACAACAACAACAACAACAACAACACTTGGATGCCAACAACCATAAAACAACAACAACAACAACAACAACAACAACAACAAGAATAAAGTCCTGCGGTAATGTAACACTTGGATACCAGCTAAACATAAAACACCAAAGAAGAAGAAGAAGACGACTTCACGCACAAGAGGAACCGACACGAGCGCCGTGTACGACACGGACGAAGGAGCGTTTTGGAGGATTTTGGTGGATAG
Organism: Eucyclogobius newberryi; assembly: GCF_026437365.1. NCBI lineage: Eukaryota > Metazoa > Chordata > Actinopteri > Gobiiformes > Gobiidae > Eucyclogobius > Eucyclogobius newberryi. The sequence goes on along the minus strand of NW_027315857.1, from coordinate 16,320,734 downwards.
TTTGGAAGACCTGAAGTGAACGCTATGGGCGCAATCCTCTCTCAGATTTTTAACAAGTTCATCTCCAAAACTCCAGTCGGTATCCTTATGGGTCAGTATTATCTGATATTATTGAGTAATTTTGTTTTTTAGTTGTATTGGGCTCATTTAGTTACTTTAGTTAGGTATGTTATATTATGAAATCAACATTTATTTGGATCATTGATCATTTTCTGCATTTTATTTCACAGTAGGGCTGAACTACTCATTATTTTTGTGAAGATTATTCTTTAGATGAATCGATTAGTTGTATAGAACATGAGATGCTTGTAAATATCAGATGTTTACTCAATTTGACCGTGCAAAAGGTGACGTCACACGAGGACCGAAGTATTTACAGACAAAATAGGGTTTTGATCAAAAACGTCATTGTTTATGTCTTTTTGAAGTATCTCTTTGTCCTGAGCACATGGCGTGTTCTAGAATAAGTGTTTAGTTCACGCTTATACAGTTACTAATGTTCTGCCCAGTTTCAAAAGGTAAAAACTACTATGACACTTCAACTTTTGATCAAGTTCAAATGTCTTTTGAATGTTTATATCTTCTTGAGTTACTTCATTTTCAACTATTACTATGTTTGCTCAGTCTCTTTCACTTATAGAAGAATATATATTTATGAACTGTGTATAAATGTATATAAATGTTTGTGTTTCAGTGGGTTTGGACGGTGCAGGGAAAACCACCATTTTGTACAAAATGAAGCTGAATGAAGTGGTCCATACCACCCCCACCATAGGTCAGTAGAATCCTGTACACCTGTAAATAGTTAATAAATATGCTTATCCTTGCTTAGTCAAATGTTTAAGGACTGTTTTATCTAGTGGTTTACTGTCACACATTAGATTAGTCTGTGTAATGTAGAAAAGGACTCGTTTGTTGTTTAGTCTCACTTTGTACCGCTCTTGGACAGAATCCAGATTGTTTTTGTGTAAACATCTTGTCCATACATGCGTTCGCACATCCGGGAACTTGTGCAGTGGCAACCGAGTCCGCCATTTTGAAAGGGGCACAACAGCGCGTCTACAACATACGAAATCCAGGAAATATGAGGCCAAAATGCCCAAAACCTGCTTAATCTGTTAGGACGTTGACTGACCAAGAAATGATAGCTTTGTCGTGTACCTTAGTTTGCCGTTATCGTCTGAAGAATCAAAGTATTCGTGGCTCATTATGCCGTAGAAAAGGATGCAGTCGTGTTGGTTTTTATATATCGCGTGCCCCTTATGCATGTATTGGGTTAACCAGTTTTTTGTCTTAAAGTGTATTAGATTAGCCTTTATTGCCCCTTTGGGAAATGTGTCCTCTGCATTTGACCCATCCCAAGATTTGACCTAGTGCTTTTTTTGGGTTGACGAGGAAAACCGGAGAAGAGACACAGACACAGACACGGAGAGAACACATGGAAACCCCACATGTCATTAGATTTCATTTAAAGCCTACTTAATGACTTATGTTACAATAATTGTTACCAATATAAAGAGTTGTCAGCCGAGGTGGGTAGAGAAAAATAAGTACTCAAGTAAGAGAAGCAGTAAACCAGGAGAGTAAGAGTAACTGTCTGGACCTAACATCTGATTTATAACTTGTGTTGAGCCTAAATTCAGAGATAAAACATGAAACAAGCACGAAATCTGATATTTTGAAAGGATAAAAACTGCAATAAACACAAACCTTTCAAGTATTTCAAACTGTAAACACAAAGACTCACAGTGGGAGGAGTAACTGAACCTGCTTTAGACCCGCTTTAGGCCCGCTTTAGTCCCGGTTTTGTCCCGGTATTGTCCCGGTTTTGTCCCGGTTTAGTCCTGGTTTAGTCCTGGTTTAGTCCTGGTTTAGTCCTGCTTTAATCCTGCTTTAGACCTGCTTTTTGTCCTGCTTTAGACCTGCTTTAGTCCTGCTTTTGTCCTGTTTTAGTCCTGCTTTAGTTCTGTTTTAGTCCTGCATTAGTCTTGCTTTGGACCTGCTTTTGTCCTGCTTTTGTCCTGCTTTAGTCCTGTTTTAGTCCTGTATTAGTCCTTCTGATATAGATTTGCTTTGGTCTCATTTTAGTCCTGCTAGTCCTAACATCTGACTTGTAACTTGTGTTGAGCCTAAATTCAGAGGTAAAACATGAAACAAGCACAAAATCTGACATTTTCAAAGGATAAAAACTCCAATAAACATAAACCTTTCAAGTATTTCAAACCGTAAACACAAAGACTTACTCACAGTGAGAGGAGTAACTGAACCTTTTACTTCGAGTATTAATAAGTTCCTGGCCTTATCAATACTACGGATGAAGTGTTGAAGATAATGCACGTTTTGATGGATACATTTTTTGCTGTGCAGGTTTTAATGTGGAGACGGTGGAGTACAGGAACATCAACTTCACGGTTTGGGACGTGGGCGGACAGACCGTCATCAGACCCTTGTGGAGGCACTACTTCACCAGTACACAGGTAAATACTACTACTACTTCTACTACTACTGCTAGACCTGCGTGTGCGAGAGGGAGCGTAGAGATAGATCTGACGAGACGGCTCCTTCTTGTTTAGCAAGGAAAACAAACTACTACTACTACTACTACCGTTGCTATTACTACTACCTCTTATTAAGGCTGTACAAAATGTATATCGTGTAATTTAATGTTGTTTTCAGGCGCTGATTTTTGTGGTGGACAGTAACGACCCAGAGAGAATCAGAGAAGCAGCAATGGAACTACAAAGTTTGGTATGTATGATAAAAAAGTATTTATTCAGTTATTCATCCTTTAGCCATGGTATAGTTGTGTTTGGCCATTGTCTTAGTCTGAGTTGTGTGTTTGTTTTCACCTGGCTCCGCCCACAGCGCTATCATTTTACGCTAGCTGTTTTTTACGCTAGCTAGCTGTTTTTTACGCTAGCTGTTTCTATTTTATATTATCTTTATTTTTCCCCTCCATTCCTTATTAGGAAATGAGAGGTTTTGTCTATAGGATTTTTTGTTTATAAGAGTTTTGTTTATAAGAGTTCTTCTATTATTATTTTTATCCTCTGTATCTACCTGCGTTGCAACAATGAAATTTCCCCACATGTGGACAATAAAGGAATATCTTATCTTAATTTCTCAGTCCCTTCTGTAAAAATCAGATCTCAGCAAATGCACAAAGGCCACAACAAACAACAATGTCACGTTATTTGTTTCAGTTTTTTGTTACGAAACACTCTTTAACTAAATATTTTTGCTTGCTACAGTGAAACGCTGCTATAAAAGCACAATGTGTATTAATGAGCTAAAAGCTGAAAAGGTAACACATAACTTGTGTTGGGTACAAACTGAACTGGTCTTATATGCAAGTATATTGCAAGTTGTTTTTACACCAACTTATTTTTGATTCTCCATCAGTTACAGGAGGATAAGCTGAGGGGCGTGGCCTTACTGATCTTTGCCAATAAACAGGATCTGCCCCGCGCCATGACGACAGCTGACATCACAGACGCCTTCGACCTATCCGCTGTCTCCAACCCCGTGAGTCCTGCATTAGTCCTGCTTTAGTCCTGCTTTAGTCCCGCTTTAGTCCCACCGTAGTCCCAATTTTGGCCCGCTTTAGACCTGCTTTACCTCTCCTTGAACCGACACCTTAACGTGGTGGGGGGTTTGAGTGCCCGAATGATCCCGGGAGCTATGTTGTCGGGGGCTTCATGCCCCTGGTAGGGTCTCCCAAGGCAAACAGGTCCTAGGTGACGGGTCAGACAAAGATCGGTTCAGAAGCCCCCTATGATGACAACACGAACAAGGCAGTTTACGTCGCCCGGATCGGCGTCACCGGGGCCCCATCCTGGAGCCAGGCCTGGGATGGGTGCTCCATGGCGAGCGCCTGGTGGCCGGGTCTTACCCCACGGGGCCCGGCCGGGCACAGCCCGAAAGAGCGACGTGGGGCCGCCCTCCCGTGGGCCCACCACCCGCAGGAGGATCCATAAGGGGCCGGGGCAGAGAGATCTGGGCGGCAGTCGACGGCAGGGGCCTCGGCGACCAGATCTCCAGACACAGAGACTAACTCTGGGGACATGGAATGTCACCTCGCTGGGGGGGAAAGAGCCTGAGCTTGTGCGGGAGGTTGAGCGATACCGACTAGATATAGTCGGCCTCACCTCCACGCACAGTTTGGGCTCTGGAACCCATCTCCTCGAGAGGGGTTGGACGCTCCACTTCTCTGGTGTTGCCCTCGGGGAGAGGCGGCGGGCTGGTGTGGGCTTGCTTATAGCCCCTCAGCTCAGTCGCCACGTGTTGGAGTTTACCCCGGTGAACGAGAGGGTCGCGTCCCTCCGCCTTCGGGTGGGGGACAGGTCTCTCACTGTTGTGGCGGCCTACGGGCCGAACAGCAGTGCAGAGTACCCGGCCTTCTTGGAGTCCTTGGAAGGGGTACTGGACAGTGCACCGACCGGGGACTCCGTTGTTCTACTGGGGGACTTCAACGCCCACGTGGGCAATGACAGTGACACCTGGAGAGGGGTGATCGGGAAGAACGGCTTCCCCGATCTGAACCCGAGCGGTGTTCAGTTATTGGACTTCTGTGCTAGCCACGGATTGTCCATAACGAACACCATGTTCAAGCACAAGGGTGTCCATCAGTGCACATGGCACCAGGACACCCTAGGCCGGAGGTCAATGATCGACTTTGTTGTCGTGTCATCAGACCTCCGGCCGCGTGTCTTGGACACTCGGGTGAAGAGAGGGGCAGAGTTGTCAACCGATCACCACCTGGTGGTGAGTTGGATCCACTGGCGGAGGAGGAAGCCGGACAGACTTGGCAGACCCAAGCGCATTGTGAGGGTCTGTTGGGAACGTCTAGTGGAGCTGTCAGTAGGGTATTCAACTCGCACCTCCGGGAGAGCTTCTCCCATGTCCCGGGGGAGGCTGGGGACATTGAGTCCGAGTGGACCATGTTCTCCACCTCCATTGTTGATGCGGCTGCTCGGAGCTGTGGTCGCAAGGTCTCCGGTGCCTGTCGTGGCGGCAACCCTCGAACCCGGTGGTGGACACCGGAAGTAAGGGATGCCGTCAGACTGAAGAAGGAGGCCTATCAGGCCACTCTGGCTTGTAGGTCTCCGGAGGTCATCGACGGGTATCGGCAGGCCAAGCGAGCCGCGGCTCGTGCTGTCGCAGAGGCAAAAACCCGGGCCTGGGAGGAGTTCGGGGAGGCCATGGAGGAGGACTATCGGTCGGCACCAAAGAAATTCTGGAAAACCGTCCGGCGCCTCAGGAGGGGGAAGCAGTGTCTCACCAACACCGTTTACGGTGCGGGTGGAGGTCTGCTGACCTCGACTGGGGATGTCGTCGGACGGTGGAAGGAATACTTTGAGGATCTCCTTAATCCCTCAGTCACGTCTTCCGAAGAGGAAGTAGAGACCGGGGACTCGGAGGCTGGCTCATCCATCACCCAAGCTGAAGTCACTGAGGTTGTTCGCAAACTCCTCGGTGGCAGGGCTCCGGGGGTGGATGAGATCCGCCCTGAGTACCTAAAGTATCTGGATGTTGTAGGACTGCCTTGGTTGACACGTCTCTGCAACATCGCGTGGCGTTCGGGGACCGTGCCTCTGGACTGGCAGACCGGGGTGGTGGTCCCTCTGTTCAAGAAGGGGGACCGGAGGGTGTGTTCCAACTACAGAGGGATCACACTCCTCAGCCTCCCAATTAAGGTCTATTCCAAGGTACTGGAGAGGAGAATCCGACCGATAGTCGAACCTCGGATTCAGGAGGAGCAGAGTGGTTTTCGTCCTGGTCGTGGAACACTGGACCAGCTCTATACTCTCCATCGGGTGCTCGAGGGTTCATGGGAGTTTGCCCAACCGGTCCACATGTGCTTTGTGGATCTGGAGAAGGCTTTCGACCGTGTCCCTCGGGGTGTCCTTTGGGGGGTGCTCCGGGAGTACGGGGTCCGGGGCACTTTGCTCAGGGCTGTCCGGTCCCTGTATGACCGGAGCAGGAGCTGTGTTCGCATTGCCGGCAGTAAGTCAGACCTGTTCCCAGTGCATGTTGGACTCCGCCAGGGCTGCCCTTTGTCACCGGTTCTGTTCATAATTTTTATGGACAGAATTTCTAGGCGCAGTCGGGGGTCGGAGGGTGTCCGGTTTGGGGACCACAGGATCTCATCTCTGTTTGCAGACGATGTTGTCCTGATGGCTCCATCAAACCCGGACCTGCAACATGCACTGGGACGGTTTGCAGCCGAGTGTGAAGCAGCTGGGATGAGAATCAGCACCTCCAAATCCGAGGCCATGGTTCTCGACCGGAAAAAGGTGGCTTGCCCTCTCCAGGTGGGTGGGGTGTCCTTGCCCCAAGTGGAGGAGTTCAAGTATCTCGGGGTCTTGTTCACGAGTGAGGGAAGGATGGAGCGTGAGATCGACAGGCGGATCGGTGCAGCGGCTGCAGTGATGCAGTCGCTGCATCGGACCGTTGTGGTGAAGAGGGAGCTGAGCTGAAAGGCAAAGCTCTCTATTTACCGGTCGGTCTACGTTCCTACCCTCACCTATGGTCATGAGCTTTGGGTAGTGACCGAAAGAACAAGATCGCGGATACAAGCGATCGAAATGAGTTTCCTCCGCCGTGTGGCTGGGCGCTCCCTTAGAGATAGGGTGAGGAGCTCGGCCACACGGGGGGAGCTCGGAGTAGAGCCGCTGCTCCTCCACATCGAGAGGAGCCAGCTGAGGTGGCTCGGGCATCTGTTCCGGATGCCTCCTGGGCGCCTCCCTCGGGAGGTGTTTCAGGCATGTCCCACCGGGAAGAGGCCCCGGGGAAGACCCAGGACACGCTGGAGAGACTATGTCTCTCGGCTGGCCTGGGAACGCCTCGGGATCCCCCCGGAGGAGTTAGAGGAAGTGTCTGGGGAGAAGGAAGTCTGTGAGTCCCTGCTCAGACTGCTGCCCCCGCGACCCGGCCCCGGATAAAGCGGCAGAAGATGGATGGATGGATAGACCTGCTTTAGACCTGCTTTAGACCTGCTTTAGTCCTGCATTAGTCCTGCTTTAGACCTGCTTTAGTCCTGCATTAGTCCTGCTTTTGTCCTGCTTTAGACCTGCTTTAGTCCTGCTTTAGTCCTGCTTTAGTTCTGCTTTAGTCCTGCATTAGTCCTTCTGATGTAGATTTGGTCTCATTTTAGTCCTGGATCAGTTCTGGTCTTTTCCAGGTTTACTTCTGTGTTTTGTCCCAGTTTATTCCCAGTTTAGATGTAAGATATTCCTTTATTGTCCCACATGGGGAAATTTCATTGTTGCAACGCAGGTAGATACAGAGGTAGATACAGAAGAACAGATCACTTATAGGAAGTCTGAAAAACACTTTCAGTAGAAGATCTCCTATAAATAACTAAAAACTCCCATAGACAAATAAATAAATAAATACCATTGCATGTGATCACGACAGTAATTGCACATGAATATGTGTCACGACAGCACATAGACTGCACATGAATTTCACAGTAATTGCACATGAATTGCACATGAATTCCAACAGCAATTGCACATATGACAGAATTGCACATCAGTATTAGGTTAGGTCAGTATTGCGAGTGTTCAGTACTAACAGTTTTTGTTATAAAGTCTGACAGCAGCAGGAAGGAAAGACCTACGGAACCTTTCCTTCACACATCGAAGGTGGATCAGTCTCTCACTGAAGCTGCTCTCCAGAGCGGAGAGAGTGTCCTGCAGGGGGCGACACTCATGGTCCAGCATAGATGTGAATCTAGCCAGGACCCTCCTGTCCCCCACCTCCTGCACCGAGTCCAGAGCACAGCCCAGGACGGAGCTGGACTTCTTGATGACTCTGTCCAGCCTCTTCCTCTCCCTCTCTGTGTCCTGCTGCTCCAGCAGGACACAGGAGTAAACGCACCCTTAAACTTTATGAAGTCCTGACTAAGTCCTGTTTTTTTAAGTCCTGTTTTTTTAGTGCTCGTTTTCAGTCCTGCTTTGGTCCAGTTCAGTCCCATGTTAGTCCTGGTCTAGTCCTGCTTTAGTCCTGTTATAAAGGGTGCGGTCACGCTCGTCCTGCTTTGGTACAGTTTAGTCACACACATTTAGTCCAGGTCTAGTCCTTCATCTCTCCTCTCTCTTGTTCCAGTGGTTGGTTCAGCCGTCCTGTGCAGTCTCTGGAGCCGGTCTCGCTGAGGGTCTGGACTGGCTCTCAAACCACGTCCACAAATAACACGCAGCGCTCAGATTGACCACCGTCAGGAGCCTTAATTAAACACTGTCACTTAATCACATTTTAAAGAAAGTTGAATATATTCCATTGCATGCTCTGAATACTAATCTGGTGGAACCCGTTTTAAATGTTTTGGGTTAAATGCACTTGTATCTACTGCTAATAATTTAAATGTATATAATTATATGAAATGTTTGCACCTTATTTATGAATAAATGCTATTTTAATGATCCATTAGCACTTTTATTTTTCATCAATCAATCAATCAATCAATCAACCTTTATTTATAGAGCCCTTTACAACACTCAAAATGACCAAAGTGCTTCACAATAAAATCAAGGCAATACAAAACATAAAACTAAAAAAAAAGAAAAAACTGTACAAAATAAAGTGTCATTACATTACAGAGTGCTAAAAGCCAGTCTGTTTTTAGCCTGGATTTTAAAAGGTTAAAAATGTTAGTTCACATTCATTTTTCACTTTATCTTTAGTAGCACTTTTTAAAGTAAAGTAAAGACACTCAGTAAGTTAGTGCTTCTATTTGATAGTCCAGGCTTAAGTCCTGGTTTAAACAAATTAGAAGTCAACTTTGTCTATTGAGGGTCTCTTTATTCATGATGTGTGGAGTGGAGTTGGTCATTTATTCACTGTCCCATGTCTATCATCATTAATAACAAAACCGTTTTAATTACAGCAGTTTAATCGCTGCCTTTTTCTCAATAAGGCTCAAAACACAAAAATAATCCATCACCAAAGCCAATGAATCGTAGTAACAGTAAATTCATTTCTGGCAATGTTCAAATCAAAGCTAAAAAACGTTTAGTTTAGCTGTGCATATGACTGAAATTATTTTCTTTGCACTCTTCTCTCTTATGTCTCAAACTGTTTTGTGATTTCTGTCTTGTATTTATGATTTTACTTAAACTATTTGACAGATAGCCTACCTTTAAATGTAAAAGAGTTGAAATAATAATCTATTTTTATTTTTAATCTATTAAATGAGGATTAAAAACGATTTTTAAAAATGTTATTAAATATGTTTTTTAAATAGCTGAATTAATTAGTATTTTGTTAAACTGCGTTTTAAATGCACAGTTTAATTATAGTTTCAAAAATATTTTAACAAATTCAAATTAAATTCAGAATCTAATAAATAGATTTGTAAACCACTAACTATTCCATTTGAAACACAATTTAAATGTTCTTTTACTTGATGACGCTGTAGTTTTATTGTCACGTGGAGTGAATTGACACGTCCAAAAACAGCCGCTCCCGCGCTCTCAGCTTGGGTATAAAACGAAAAAAGAAGAAGAAGTAAGCTGGGGAGGAAGAAGAAGAGGAGTCAGGTCTGCGTAGTGGGCAGTCTGGAGGGACAGGAGATGGCGGAGGGAAATGGATCGATGGTCGGTGGCGATCTAGACATTGTGGAAGAACAACCTTTTGTGGATGTTGGGACCCGGAAATGTAAAATGTCCTTTGGCTCATCCGAGTCGGAAGGTTCTGGCAGTGAGAAGCAGGATGAAGCTGCTAATATTGGGAATGAGAGCAAAGAGTTTAAGGTGATTATAAAACTTGTAGGAAAATGCTCAAATCCTCCAAATAAAAATTACACCAAAAGTCTGATTCCTTAATTGTATTTCTATATTTTTATCAATGCAACAAAATATGATACATTAACATTGTAATGGAAGTTACACTTAAAGCACCAAATATCATATAGCAGAGAGTCACGCGTGCGCTGCAGGGATAATTAACATTTAATAAGGAATGCTCATTATGTATTTGTAGCCTAGTCATTTTGATAGAAGGTAATACATACCTAATATACACTTACAGCCTTTGTTCCCTTCATATAAGGCTTATTTAAGGCTCTTAATTTTTTGCGGCTCCAGACAGATTGTTTTTTTGTTTTTTTGTCCAATTTGGCTCTTTGAACATTAAAGGTTGCCGACCCCTGTTCTATACATTTCAGGTGACTTGTATTTTATGTATCCAATTATTCTGGAAAATCATAAAAGAAGTTGATATATATATATATATTTTTAAAGAGAGATGCAAATTTACAATACTTTTTTTTTTTTTTTAATTTTTTCCTTCAAATTGTTTGTTTCCAGTGTTATTCTGGCTTCATCCCTGCTCTGTTTGAATCAAGTACAAATGGCTGGTGTGCGTGTGTCAGCCTGATCGGCCCCAGTTTGTGATGTCCCCTGACCTTGAGAGAAGCGGCACAGTGTCCCCCGGGGGCCCAAGCAGCAGGGGCGATCCCACACTCACACGAATTATCCACATACACACAGATCTGTCCAGAGAAATGAGCAGACGACATGGCAGCAGAGCAGCAGAGGGTTTGAAGTCTGCTCCACAAACAAGAATGTGTGTGGAGCTCTCTGCAGGATGTATCGGCCTGATTACATACATTGTAATATTGTATTTAAAGGACAAATATTCTGCATTATTTGTATTGTTCTTGTCCTTTAAATGTGATCCTGAGTACATTTGCTTTGGCCTCTCATGTTTTAGAACTTCAAATGATGTGATTTCTAAAAGCATACATAACATTATCATGGAGTCTGGCTTCATCTACTGGCAGGAGCGGGAATTACAATAAGGGAGCGAAAGGAGAGTGTTTTCTGAGACTAAACCGGATTCATCAGTCAAGTGTTAATGAAGCTAAATACAACTCCAGGTATGTTTTGAGTGCATAATGATTTTCTTTTGCATAATATGTCCTTTAAACTTAATTATGCAATTTTTTTTTTTTCTGATTGTTTAAGCATTTTTTACAGCAATATCATTCCCTCTTTAAAAACAAACATGTAGTTGGTCCAGAACACTCGCACATAGGTATTCCTAACTCTTGCGTCTTTGTATAATTGTCATGTCATTGCATGGAAATAAAATAATGCATGCAGAAGGTTTGGCCCTTGTCAGCACAAATAATACATTAAAGTTTACTTGTTTTATTCTACTTTTACCTCAATTTTATTTTGTGTTGACGTTGCTGCAGACAAAACACTCTCTAATCAAATTACAACAGCTCTCAAATGAGTCCGAATCACATCTAAAAAGATCTCTGCACTTGGTTTTCCCAGGAGGGAGCTGGAGCTACAATTGTCTCATCACCAAGTGTCTGTGCAGAGGATGGAACTTTCTTCAGTTGTAATGAACACTGCGAACACTAGCTCTAGTTTAAATATTCATAAACGAATATATTTCACCGAGCTTCCTCTTAACCCTGAATGTTACAGCTCCACTGTGTCAGATCCTTCTCTTAAGGCATACACGAGGCGTTTAGGTGCGTTGGAAGATGGGGGAGTTGAAGTTCAAACGCTTGCATCGTGGCTGTCCTTGAGCAAGACAGTTCACCTACACCTTCCTCCACTTTCTGCATTCACTTGGAAAACAGATTTGTTTTGTTCACAATATGACGTTCATAGGAAAAAAAAATGATAAAAAAAAGTATCCTCTGCACCAGTGAGGTACACCTGACACGATTCTTATAAATGTACACGATTTAATTCTAATTTAATGTACTTGATGTTTCTGTTTATAAATGCTATAATCTTTGCAAGAGAGGTCGACATTAGGATAAATTGGCATATATTCATGATATTAAAGGTGCACAGCGTTACTTTTCTGTGGCCGCTTATGCCACCTATTTGTTCCATTATCAGTAAAGTTTCAAATGTACCCCTTTAAGACCATTTTACTTATTATGTCTTGCATTGAGGTACAATTCTAAAATATGAGCCATTTTTAAATCAGCACATAATTTAAATTTTGTTAAACAAGAAAATTACGGCAACGACATGCAATGATTTGATAATTGCTATAATTTGCTAATCATTCTTGACAGATTCGTGAAAATGTATTGGGACATATTTTAGGAACGCTTAACAGACATGACTTGTTAGAAATGACTAGCTGTCACAAATGGTAAAATATACAAATTAATGGCAAATAATTATAGCTTTCTGTGCATTTGTTATAGGCCTTGCAAAGTGACTTTGCTTAAAAATACCCAGTTTGAAGGCAAGTGGACAGGCTAACAATGACTTGATGGAGTGAAGTTTTTAACAAGGGTGCATTAGAGTTTTCCAGGTGAATGCGTCGGAGAGGACAAACGCACAAGCACAAATTGGGCAGCAGGATATGTGCACTTGCAGGTGTTCAGTATTCAGAACTTAAGGCGGTTGCTTTTTTCCTAGGGCCTTTCAGGTGTCCAGGGAATCTTCAACACCAAACCAAAGAAATGTATCGTAACATGTATTTGTCACAGTTGTTTGAAAGGTCTTAAGGTAGTTTAGGGAAAATGTGTCTTTTGGATTTTACCCATCTTTCCCAACACTTGAATATGGGAAAAACACCAAAAACACCATTATTATCTCCATGAGAAACACATTTTTCAAGGGAGTCCTGGCCAAGAGTTATAACATGCATACATACGTACAAACAAACAAACAAACAAACAACATTAACATTTGTGGTTGTTATCATTCTAAAAGCTAAAACACTTGCCATTTATTAACAGAAATCACAATTGTTAGTTCATTTAACTATTGATCTTCCATCCATCCATCTTCTTCCGCTTTATCCGGGGCCGGGTCCCTGCTCAGACTGGCAGCAGTCTGAGCAGGGACTCCCAGACTTCCCTCTCCCCAGACACTTCCTCCAACTCCTCCAGGGGGATCCCGAGGCGTTCCCAGGCCAGCCGAGAGACATAGTCTCTCCAGCGTGTCCTGGGCCTCTTCCCGGTGGGACATGCCTGAAACAACTCCCGAGGGAGGCGCCCAGGAGGCATCCGGAAAAGATGCCCGAGCCACCTCGGCTGGCTCCTCTCGACGTGGAGGAGCAGCGGCTCTACTCCGAGCTCCCCCGTGTGGCCGAGCTCCTCACCTTATCTCTAAGGGAGCGCCCAGCCATCCAGCGGAGGAATTTCATTTTGATCGCTTGTATCCGCGATCTTGTTCTTTCGGTCACTACCCAAAGCTCATGACCATAGGTGAGGGCAGGAACGTAGACCGACCGGTAAATAGAGAGCTTTGACTTTCAGCTCAGCTCCCTCTTTACCACAACGGTCCAATGCAGCGACTGCATCACTGCAGCCGCTGCACCGATCCGCCTGTCGATCTCACGCTCCATCCTTCCCTCACTCGTGAACAAGACCCCGAGAAACTTGAACTCCTCCACTTGGGGCAAGGACTCCCCACCCACCTGAAAAGGGCAAGCCACGTTTTTCCAGTTGAGAACCATGGCCTCGGATTTGGAGGTGCTGATTCTCATCCCAGCCGCTTCACACTCGGCTGCAAACCGTCCCAGTGCATGCTGCAGGTCCGGGTTTGATGGAGCCATCAGGACAACATCGTCTGCAAACAGCAGAGATGAGATCCTGTGGTCCCAAAACCGGACACCCTCCGACCCCTGACTGCGCCTAGAAATTCTGTCCATAAAAATTATGAACAGAACCGGTGACAAAGGGCAGCCCTGGCGGAGTCCAACATGCACTGGGAACAGGTCTGATTTACTGCCGGCAATGCGAACACAGCTCCTGCTCCGGTCATACAGGGACCGGAGCAGGAGCTGGCACCCCGTACTCCCGGAGCACCCCCCAAAGGACACCCCGAGGGACACGGTCGAAAGCCTTCTCCAGATCCACAAAGCACATGTGGACCGGTTGGGCAAACTCCCATGAACCCTCGAGCACCCGATGGAGAGTATAGAGCTGGTCCAGCGTTCCACGACCAGGGCAAAAACCACTCTGCTCCTCCTGAATTCGAGGTTCGACCATCGCTCGGATTCTCCTCTCCAGTACCTTGGAATAAACCTTACCTGGGAGGCTGAGGAGTGTGATCCCTCTGTAGTTGTAACACACCCTCCGGTCCCCCTTCTTGAACAGAGGGACCACCACCCCGGTCTGCCAGTCCAGAGGCACGGTCCCCGACCACCACGTGATGTTGCAGAGACGTGTGAACCAAGACAGTCCTACAACATCCAGATACTTTAGGTACTCACGGATCTCATCCACCCCCGGAGCCCTGCCACCGAGGAGTTTGCAAACAACCTCAGTGACTTCAGATTGGGTGATGGATGAGCCAGCCTCCGAGTCCCCGGTCTCTACTTCCTCTTCGGAAGACGTGCCTGGGGGATTAAGGAGGTCCTCAAAGTATTCCTTCCACCGTCCAACGACATCCCCAGTCGAGGCCAGCAGGCCTCCACCCGCACCGTAAACGGTGTTGGTGAAGCACTGCCCCCCTTCCTGAGGCGCCAGACGGTTTGCCAGAATTTCTTTGGGGCCGACCGATAGTCCTCCTCCATGGCCTCGCCGAACTCCTCCCAGGCCCGAGTTTTTGCCTCTGCGACAGCACGAGCCGCGGCTCGCTCGGCCTGCCAATACCTGTCGATGACCTCAGGAGACCTACAAGCCAGAGTGGCCTGATAGGCCTCCTTCTTCAGTCTGACGGCATCCCTCACTTCCGGTGTCCACCACCGGGTTCGGGGGTTGCCGCCACGACAGGCACCGGAGACCTTGCGACCACAGCTCCTAGCAGCCACATCAACAATGGAGGCTGAGAACATGTTCCACGCGGACTCAATGAGTCGTTCTTCCCGATCACCCCTCTCCAGGTGTCACTGTCATTGCCCACGTGGGCGTTGAAGTCCCCCAGTAGAACAACGGAGTCCCCGGTCGGTGCACTGTCCACTACCCATCCCAAGGACTCCAAGAAGGCCGGGTACTCTGCACTGCTGTTCGGCCCGTAGGCCGCCACAACAGTGAGAGACCTGTCCCCCACCCGAAGGCGGAGGGACGCGACTCTCTCGTTCACTGGGGTAAACTCCAACACGTGGCGGCTGAGCTGAGGGGTTTTAAGCAAGCCCACACCAGCCCGCCGCCTCTCTCCGCGGGCAACACCAGAGAAGTGGAGTGTCCAGCCCCTCTCGAGGAGATGGGTTCCAGAGCCCAAACTGTGCGTGGAGGTGAGGCCGACTATATCTAGTCGTATCGCTCAACCTCCCGCACAAGCTCAGGCTCTTTCCCCCCCAGCGAGGTGACATTCCATTTCCCCAGAGTTAGTCTCTGTGTCTGGAGATCTGGTCGCCGAGGTCCCTGCCGTCGACTGCCGGCCCACGGGAGGAGGCTCTTTCGGGCTTTCCCGGCCCCGTGGGGCCACCAGGCGCTCGCCATCGAGCACCCATCCCAGGCCTGGCTCCAGGATGGGGCCCCGGTGACGACGATCCGGGCGACGTAAACGGCCTTGTTCGTGAACTCATCATAAAGGGCTTCTGAACCAATCTTTGTCTGACCCGTCACCTAGGACCTATTTGCCTTGGGAGACCCTATCAGGGACTTGAAGCCCCCGACAACATAGCTCCCGGGATCATTTGGGCACTCAAACCCCTCCACCACGTTAAGGTGTCGGTTCAAGGAGAGGACTACTGATCTTGATAAAAGTTAAGTTGATGCCATTTAATGCAACTGAATCAAACGTTGAGTGAACGCAAAAAGGCTTCACTGCCAGTTGCCTTAATTTTTAAGTTTAGTAATATTTTTTACAGTGAACAAAACAACATTAAAATAACCACAAACCACAAGTTATTTTGGCATTATAATGGTTAATAAACAACATTATTTCTTGTGCAAATCTGTTGCTGTTATGAATTATGGACAACTGGCGGTTATTCCCTTGTTGTAGTTGAGCTCTGATATCTTTTGACACATTTGGGAAGAGGTCACACAGTCACTATCAACTAAAGTGGGCTGCCACATCCCACTATCTCTCTACCTGCTAGGGGACCACACAAACATTTCTGATAAAACAATAATCTTACAAACTCTCCTCACAGCTCTAACCATCACCTAGAAAACTATCTGGAAAACCTGCATTTAACAAGATAATAATTTGGCGTAGCTGAAGGCTGCCTCAGCGTTTTGGTGCTCTTTGTTTTGTCTGTTTTTGTTCATAAATTGTGTGTCAGCGTGCTCTTACACCTGTGAAGAGCTCTTATCCATCAGAACCACAACTCCTACGGATCTAGCTCCAGTTGTTTTAGCATCTGCTGCAAAATTAGCCCTTCTTTTAACTAATAGTGTGAGACAACATTGCAGAAGAAGAAAGCGGGTGGGGATCATTGTGCGCCTTCGGAAACGCGGCATTCGAAGGCGCACACTCCCGGACTCCTTGTGTATTATCCTGGACGATTTTAACAAGGGGAACCTCAGCCACAAACTAACAAAGTAAAGATAGTTTATTAAAGTCCCGACCAGAGAGTGGAACACGCTGGATTACTGTTACACAACAGTCAGCAACGCCTTTCACACCTTTCTCAGTGGCCTGAGCCTGGGCTCATCAGGTCACGTCATGGTTCACCTGATCCCCACATACAGGCAGAGGCTGAAGCTCTCCAAATCTGTATTGAGGACTTCTAAGAAGTGGGCCGATGAGGCAGTGGAAGCGCTACGTGCGTTTTTGGACATTACAGACTGGGAGGTTTTCAGAGCTGCCACAGATAGTTTGGATGAGTACACGGACACTGTGACGTCATACATTTGATTCTGTGAAGACAGCATTCGTCACGTTATCCCGTCGCAATACTGACCTAACCTAATACTGATGTGCAATTCTGTCATATGTGCAATTGCTGTTGGAATTCATGTGCAATTCATGTGCAATTACTGTGAAATTCATGTGCAATCTATGTGCTGTCGTGACACATCTTCATGTGCAATTGCTGTCGTGATCACATGCAATGGTATTTATGTATTTATTTGTCTATGGGAGTTTGTGTTTATTTATAGATCTTCTACTGAAAGTGTTTTTCAGACTTCCTATAAGTGATCTGTTCTTCTGTATCTACCTCTGTATCTACCTGCGTTGCACCAATGAAATTTCCCCATGTGGGACAATAAAGGAATATCTTATCTTATCTTATACCAACACACACCAAAGTCATCTTCAACAATGACAAACCCAGGTTCACATGAAAACTGAGGCAGTCAAGGCAGCAGAAAGAGGCTGCGCACAGGGCCGGTGACAGAGAGTGCTATGAAGGTGCGAAATATGGATTTACCAGGGAGGTGTCGGGAGCTAGATACAGTACAATGCGCTTCTGAAGCAGCAGTTGTCCAACAACAACCCCGCCTCTGTATGGAGTGGGCTCCGGCTTCTCACCAATTACAAGCCCAGAGCCCCCAATGCTGCAGATGACTGGAAATTGGCTCAGCAACTTAGCTCCTTCTATTGTAGTCCCCCCCATCACCACCATGGACTCCTTCAGCACCACATCACCCAGGACCTCCATCAGCTCCTTCATCAAGGAGGCCCAGCAGTATGATGTAGGATGTACTTCCTGTGGCAGCTTAGGAAAGCCAAGCTGCCAGCGCAGATGATGGTGCAGTTCTACACGGCCATCATTGAGTCCATCCTCACCTCCTCAATCACTGTGTAGTACGCTGGAGCCACAGCCAGGGACAAACAGAGACTACAACGCATTGTGCGCTCTGCTGAGAAGGTGATTGGCTGCAGACTTCCATTTCTGCAGGACCTGTACGTCTCCAGGGCTCTGGGACGAACAGGTCGGATCACAGCCAACCCTTCTCACCCTGGACATGGACTATTTGAGCCACTCCCCTCTGGCAGGAGGCCACTCCCCTCAGGCAGGAGGCTATGGTCCATCTGGACCAGAACCTCCCGTCACAAGAACAGTATCTTTCCCTCTGCCGTTGGACTCATGAACATTTCTTAAACACTGTAATATTAACCATAATTTGATCACTCACTGCACCGTTCACTTTCTGCACTAAATCTGTGATAGAAGCAGAAAGTTTAAAATTGTGTTAAATCTAGTGGAGAGAAAAGCATCAATGTCATCTTTCTCATCCACAAATTTGTATTTCTGTAAATCTGTATTTCTCGAAATACGTTTGCCATGTTGGTGAGGGTTTGGTTGTTGGTTGTTGGTTGTTGGTTTTTGGTTGTTTTTTGTTTTTGTTTTTGTTTTTTTTCCCCAAAACACTGTGCTGCTCTGTGATTGGTCCAAACCCTATCACAGATCAGCAGGAGCCCAACAAGATGGATTCTCAAAAGTTTGTGAACTCACAAAAATTGCAAGAATTCATGCTAATTCCTGTACCAAGAAGTAACATATGCATACACTGCAACATAGCTTAAGTTTCTTCCTGAATGGAACTTTTCCTTCGATTGTGGTTAAATATTAAAGCATTGTAATTAAACGTGGACAGAGAGAGATGCCAAGAGGCTCAGGGTTTTATTGAGCGAAACCTTGATGAAGCGTCAGCCGGTGTACGGACTGAAAATGTCAGAGAGCAGACATATTTTCTGTGTGCATCTGTTTACAATGCACCTAAACCTCCAAGGACCTCCAGGAGCAGAGACAAGATGGAGGAGGGATCACCATGGCAGCTGTGAGCTGTTTGGGGCTACAGACGCCTTTATTTTTTTCTCTGCATCCAAACCAATTACAGCTTCCAACATTATGTTTGGGCAAGGATCTACCCCATATAGATGTGTTCTTACAGAATTTCTTATTAAATTTCACATCTACTGATCAAAGATTAACCTTTCTGGGGAAGGTACTAGCCTCCATGAAGAGGTTATTGCTTTGTCTGAAATGTTCCACAAATTTAATCCAAACACTAAAGTGTTTCAGTTCTTTGCTCACAAGTTCATTTAAAATCTAATCTGTTCAATTGTTAACCTCAAGATAAACTTTACATACCTTACTAAATGCCAGACATTTTTCTCCCGTCAAAGATGCAACATTACAATTTATATAATAGTGAATTTGAAAACCTTTCCAATGTAACTTACCAAGCAACTCCATTAATCAAAGCTGCCTGTGAGTAAATTCACAACAACAGATGTAATAAAGCTGGGCCCGCAGTCTCCTAAACAGTAGCCACGTGTGAAAGAACATTATGGAAATACTCAGAGGGAAGCCCACTCTAATAAAGGCTCTCAATAACTCATGTATGAGAAACTGACAGATGTTTGCCCTCCAGACTCCAGGTAGATCCACACCATCAACAGGTCAGGTCTTTCATAGGGAGATTAGGAACCAGGAATATTACATGTGCTTTTAATGTCATGAATCACAGTAATAAATGTACTGTACCGGGACTGAACTAGAACTAAACCCAAAGAGACCCAGGGCTAAAGAAGTACTAAATCAGGATTACACCAGAATTATACAATTCCATTCTATTTATTTTGTAAAGCCCGAAATCACAACAGCGGTTGCCTCGAAGCGTGACAGTGAGAACAGATTAAACAATGTTCCTAGGGACTTGGCAATGTCCCAGCATCCCTTATCCTTAGACAAATTTGCCAAGGTCCCCTGCCTTTCAACTTTCCTTCTCGGCAAGGAAAACTACCAAAAGACGTGCTTAAATTTGCAAATTCTCAGGAAGAGAAACAGTTCTCCGAGGTAGATGAAGAACCGTTCATCTGGAGTAGAGACTGTTTTGTCAGGCAGTTGAGGAGCATCTGGATCCACAGGTAATCAATGTGTTTGTTCCACTCCCCATGGGGAAGTGGAAGAAGAAGAAAAAGCAAAGAAAAGATTGCAAGTGAAATCCAAACTATTAAATATTGTTGATAGAAAAAGTAGTCGGAATCAGAGGATAGTGCTCAAGCAGCCATACTTCTCCCAGCATAGTTGCTCCTTGGGCAGCATGGATGGGAAATTTTATGTTTTTATTTCTGTTCCTAACTGGCCTGACCATGAGCTATTTCAAAGAGAAACATTTTAAACCTGGTCTTAGATGTAGAGACTGTGTCGGCCTCTTTAACATGGACAGGAGCTGATTCCATAACGCTCTACCTCCTACTGTGCTTTTAGAGACTCTTGGGACCACCAGAAGTCCAGCATTTTGAGAGCAAAGGTTCCTGTTTTTTATTATATGGTACTATAGCATATTTTAGGTAGGATGGGGCCATGTCATTTATGGATTTGCAAGTCAGGAGGAGGATTTTAAATTTTATTCTAAACTCAGAGAGCCAGTGAAGAGACTCGAGCACCGGTGTAATGTGCTCTCTTCTTTTAGTTCCTGTTAGTAATCTTGGAGCTGTATTTTTAACCAATTGAAAGCTTTTTATGGAGCTTTTAGGCAATATTTTTCTGATCTTAGCTATATTGCACAGATTGAAATAGGCTGTTTAACAGGCTTGATTTATATACGCTTTGACCTCCTGGTCAATAAGACTCCAAGGTTTCTTACAGTAGAACTGAAGGCTACACTGACATTGTCCAGTGTGACTATCTTCTCAGATAAAGCGTCTCGTAGACGTTTAAGGCCTAATACAATTACCTTGTTTTTTTCAGGGTTAAGAAGCAGATAATTAAGTGTCATCCAGGTTTTTATATTCTTCACACAAGCACTAAGTCTGTCTACTTGATCGCGCTGATTGGGTTTCATTGATAATTAGCGGTGTGTCATCTGCATAGCAGTTGAAGTTAATGTCATGCTTTCTGATAATTTTACGGCAGCACATAAAGAGTGAACAGAATTGGACCAAGTACTGAACCCTGTGGCACACCGTAAGTTACTTTAGGACAAGATGAGCAACTCTGATCTACATGAACAAACTGGTACCTATCCGAATAAATAGTATTTAAACCAGCTGAGGGCTGTCCCTCGGATACCAACATCGCATTTTAACCTCTGCAGTAGAATATTTTGGTCGATGGTGTCAAACGCTGCGCAGAGGTCCAACAGAACCAGGATTGAGATCAGTCCATTGTCAGCAGCAAATAACGAGATGGTTGGTAGATAAAGATGAACAAAACTCCTTTTTGGTTTCTCTAGTTTAGCCCAGGGTCTTCATTCCCGGCAAAGGCAGTGGAGCCAAGAGTGTTAGAATCTTGCTTACATTTAAGCCATTTTTGAATATCCATTGTTTAAACATGCCATTATTTGAAAAAGCTAAGCACTGGTCAGCATTCTCAGCACTCAAGCGCGGTGGTCTGACCATGACATACTGCATAAACTTAATTCACGTTATTTTCATCTGTACAACAGATTACACACAGTAAATATGTATATTGAGAAAATAACTTACTAACTTGATTTTAATTTTATATGCACCAAAACTGAGGGTGTAAACATTTCAAATGAGGGTGCAATGCACCCTTTTGCACCCTCGTCGACTGGACTGAATCATAGCAACCATGCTTCAATACGGGACATTTCTTTCTCAATAATTGTTTTTACTTTCTTAATTCTAACTTCTAGTTCTTTCAATGTAGCCATGTGTTTTGTGTGGCCTCCACTATTTTCATGGGCTTTTATCAAAGCCGTAATGTTCATCCAATCTGATAATCTGGATTTTTCCTTTGAGTAAACCGGCCAAATCCTTTTAATTTTCCCCATTTACCAGAGAGCCGAATGTGTAATTATAATTCAAATGCCTTGCATTCGGCTTCTGAGGAAATTTAAAGCAGGGTTTCTATCTGTACTATTTCTGCCCCGTCTGACAAAACGGATGGTCAGTCAAGTGGATCTAGTGATCATGCCACAGATTTATTCAGATGATATGGTAGAAGGTTGTGCACTCCCTAGCACTGTCAATTTGTCTTCAGCCCTCTGCATGGACTTTCTGTTTCATCATCGCAGTCCTTCGTGCTCTTTCACACACAAAAACTCACTCCACGTGAGTTTAAAACAGGCCGCTTTCTCCTCTGTTGTGTTTTAGTTACTGCAGGCTCCGCACGGAAACAATTGATGTGTGAAACAAGTGCCACAAGTAGTTCTGTGCACTCCATGCCAGATTTATGCGGTTTAAATTGAATATGGCAATTAAACAAAGTTTGAGGCAATAAAATAGTAATCTAAGCTTTTTAGTTATCGACTAATCTTTTCAGGTCTAACTGGGATCTAGTTGTGTCTTTCCACTAGGCACGACTGAAAATCAGAGGATGGTCGGGATAAAATGTGTCCTCAGCTCTAGATGAGAGAAAAAGCTGTTCACTTGATAGCGTTTTGCCACCTAGTCAGTCTGCATACAAAAATAAAATGACTCTGAATGAACTGTTTACAGATTAATCATGCCATTTGAATTTCTTAACAAGCTCTCGGTTTTGCTTTTAGAGATTATGTAAATGTATCTTCCACATGTTTACCCTTGTTTAAGTAAATAGACATTATGTCATTTAATTATGTAGAATTAAGATAATCACTGATTAATTGAAATGTATTTAACCAACACTATTTTCAGTAATTCCTCCCTATTAGCATTTGATTTCCAATATTTTCACACACTCTGCATCACTGCTTCCAAATGACAGATTTCATGCTCCGTTCACAAATACATATATTCAAACTGTTTCTATTTGTGTACGAAGGACCACAGAGTAATTTTCAAACATAATATTTAAAATGAGAAGATACCGAGCATTAGAAAATGTTGGACGTACGTGAAATCCCTCTGCTACTTGATGAAACTCGACCTTTATTTACCCGCACTAACCACCACCTGTGGAGACCAAACATCAGACGGATTTGAAAATGTCGTTGTATATCTTTTATTGTGCAGTGTGTAAGCAAACCTCTCCAGCTCTGAAGGCCTGGCTGGTTCTCTGCACGCTGAATTAGATCCTCAATCATGGGTAAAACACAAAGGGGATGTGGAGCCAACAGGAACACTGCACATTTTCCTGTCCGCCAATCATCTCGGCTTGGTTTGAAAAGAACGAGGAAATCAAGTCTTTGGAAACAGGGAGCTGAGAGAACAATTCAAGGATACATAGAACTCCGTGTCACTCAGAAGCTGTCTCAATTTAATGGCTGCATCCTTCGAAGGACCCAGCCGACAGAGCCCTCTGTAGTAGGGATGTCCCGATCCGATCACGTGATCAGAAACCGGGCCCGATCACGCGGTTTCAGACTCGGTCGAAATCAGATGTCGCCTCCCAATCACTGATCGGATATAAATGTTACTCTTATTAGTTTGATCAGCACTATACATTTCAAGCTTATTATTAGTCTCTCACCTCCGTATAACGCATGAATGTATTGCGACATTTTACTGCCGTAAAGCCCACACTTTACGCCAATAAACTTTATTTTTGTTTTACGCCGTGCGATCCGGCATGCCCAGGGAATTTCGTGGATCCCATACAGCAGAGCGCATCAAACAGATTAAGGAAAAATGCTCAATAACTTGGACATCGACAAGCAAC
Organism: Eucyclogobius newberryi; assembly: GCF_026437365.1. Taxonomy (NCBI): domain Eukaryota; kingdom Metazoa; phylum Chordata; class Actinopteri; order Gobiiformes; family Gobiidae; genus Eucyclogobius; species Eucyclogobius newberryi. Next base: position 16,297,343 of record NW_027315857.1, on the reverse strand, counting down.
GGGTTGATGTACTTTTGCGCGACAACGCAGCTAATATGAAGAAAGCCATGGGTGAGACGACGTGCGGTTTGGGCACCCCATCCTCCAGGAAGCACTCTGTACCTGTGACACGCGGACGTCCTGGTCCTGGTTCCTCTCCTGGTTCTCTACAGAGGACACACCCTCTGCCTGACACCTGCTTCATGATGACAGCCCCATGTTTTTACAGTAAACCTTTACCAGAATTGTGTCTTGAATCTATGCAGTCTAAAGCAGATGATTGGTTTATGTAATGCACAATTCTTCATGTGTTTGATACTTGCAATATTTCTACAGTAAACCATGACCCTTATGAAAACTAGTTTATTAGAATACTAAAGTAGAACAATGCTGGTGTTGAAGTTGGTTCCATGTCGTCCTCTGGAGATAATCCAGACGAGTGAAAACTGTGGAGTGAAAACCTTATTGGTAAAGTGTTCTTGTTTTAAATATACTTTTGTTATAGAAGCAAACGAAAAGAAGTAGAAAGTGAAAGCCTAAATATAGCTATATAATAAATCTAACATAAACAGTGAGATTTAAAATCTATGATGATTGCCTTCATTTGGCTGGAGCTGAATGTGACATTCAAGCGGTCTATGGTGATTATGGTCATTTTACTTCTTTATTATACACTTTTTCGGCACAGATCACTGGTTGCATCTCTTGCCCGATGATTTTTTTTGTCTTTTTGAAGATAATGTTGTTGCTTTTAATGGCGGCTGGCCGCCAACTGCAAAGGTGCACTTATCGCCATCTACTAGATTGAGATCAACGGAGACCATAATACCAAAGGGATTGTAGTGTAACACTACATAAATGCTCTTATCTCTATAATCTTCCAATTAATCCTGTGTTATATAAATAAGTAGCCTTACATGATTTTCGTGACAGTTCATAAACTGTACAGTGAATCAGCATGCTCAACAGTTTCTGGTTCTTGACAGTGATTACATAAACCCATAGGATGTTTGCCCATCCTATTCAGTGACCTATTGAGTCCAGTGTGGCCTTTTCTCATGGGAGTAAAGGCTCTCTCTTCCCCTGTGTTCCGGCCCATGGATCTGCATGGACCAACACTGTATCTGATAAGATAAGATAAAAGATAAGATAAGATTTTCCTTTATTGTCCCACATGGGGAAATTTCATTGATGCAACGCAGGTAGATACAGAGGTAGATACAGAAGAAAAGAACAGATCACTTATAGGAAGTTTGAAAAAACACTTTCAGTAGAAGATCTCCTATAAACAAAAACTCCCATAGATATAGATGATGATACATATAGATGATATAGATGATGATACAGATGCCGTCCAGTGTCACAAAGATTCCAATAATCCTGTCAAAGTCTATACACATGACTCTTAATAATGGGCTTGATTTTGTCTTCTTGGCATCCTCTTCCTCTTCCTCTTCTTCTTTGGTGCTCTATGGCGGTCGGCATCCACGGTGTCACACTTCCATTTTTGTTGTTGCTTTCAATGGCGGCCGGCAGCCGTGCATTTAGCGTGGACAGACCAGCGACGCCCCTACCTCCATTTCTTTACTCTGATTACTCTGATTTCTGATTCCTTTACTCTGACTCCCATCTAGCACCTTTAGCCTGTTTTCTATTTCTGCCTATTCAAGCTTTTTGGTTCCAAGGAATCTTCCTGCAGCTTCCACCATAAAGAGTACAAAATCCTTCCTATCCACAACCAAGGTATTCTCAGTAATTCTGGAACCTCTACAGTTGGAACCTTCATACTTGGAACCATCACACTTGGAACCTTCACACTGGCTTCTCTCACTTCGCCCTGGCTGTGAGCAGCGCTGGCTTCTCTCACTGTTTCTACTTTCACCTCTTTACTTGAAACTTTCTTGACTGCATCCGCATAGGATATATCTTGAGAGACTTAGATTTTTTGCACTTCAGCAGCTCTTTTGCTAACTTGACATCTCCTGTAGGCAGAGCTATGCTCTCCCCCACAGTTACATCATTTCAGTTTTGCTCCTTTGTCACACTTCCCATACTCGCGATCTCCTGCACATTTACCACCCACATCTTTGCTTCCCCTTGCAAACCGCTGCTACATGACCTAAGCGCTGGCACTTGAAGCAGCGTCGGGGTGGTGGAACAAATGGCCTTACTTCATAGTTCATGAATCCAATGAACACTTTACTAGGCAGGCATTTACCTTCAACTTTAACATTGACAGACTGTCACATCTTTCTCCAAATCGGGTTGTTTTCAATCGACTGACATCCTCAACCTTAGCTCCAGTTAATATCTCCTCTATTTCATCCACAGACACCAACGTAGGAATACCTGTGATAACTCCTCTGAGAATGTATCTTTCAGCTTCTGAAACAATAACCTTCATTCCACACAGACTTTTAACCTTGATCGCTTTCCTTTGCTGAGCCGTGTCTTTGCACACAACCAGCAGCGAGCCATTTCTAAGAGCTCACGCATCTTTGATCCCTCCCACTGCCTCATTTAGGCTCGTCGTCAATGCCACTGGACTCCAATCCTTAAAGGACGCATTTTCCTGCAAGGTAGGGTGATTATAAAACGTATAATCACTTTACACTCTCTACTCTCATTCCCAACATTAAAAGTTTCCTCCTGCCTTTCACTGCCAGAACCTTCCGATGGGGTTAAGATCTTTCTACGCTTCCGGCTTTTTCTTGAAGCCTCAACAGCAACAAACCTAGCTACCGACCATCGATTCACTCTCCCGTTCTTCCAGACTCCTCTGTCAAGTTTGCGATTTTTTTCTATCTCTTAGAGTGGTGGAATGTTAGTTATTGCTGACATCATCAACAGGAACATCATCAACAGTGACGCCAATTGTGCTTTGAGTTCTAAGGCCTAAAAGGCTTTTTCTTTCTCTCTCTCCTTCTTTTTTTTACGGAAGAGCGTGAAACTCTTGAGTACAAGTACGGTGGGTGGCGGCAAATGCACCTTTTCAGTTGACTCCCAATGCCATTAAATGTAAAACTGCAACATCCACTTGGGACAGAGCTAGAACGAGACAAAACCCAATATATATCAAGACTCAAACAACCAAACAACACGTAAGCCAGACTTTGGACACACACATCTGCTGAGACCATGGCGAGGTCAGACGAGATTCAAGAAGTGAATCTTAATTCTATGGCGGATCACACCACCGCCACTACTTGTGATTCTGATTCTTCTCCCTGCTCATGTGACGGAATTAGTGGAGAAGTTAGTGAAACTACAGAGCTGGCAATAATCACTGCTGCGCTGAAAGAATGGGTAGCACACCAGCAGAGGACGATAGATAGGCAGTGGCAGCTGTTGGAGGAGTACACTACGACTCAAAAAGGCATGGAGGAGAGGGCACGAGATGTGGAGTGGGAGACAGATGAAATGCACAGAGACGTGGCCATCATCTTTAAGCAAATAAGGCAGATAGCAGGCCAGATGGAGCAGCACCAGCAGGTGAAGAGAAGGAATAAGTGGTGGAGATATTTGTGGTGTTGGAAGCATAACACCCCCTAAAGGTCTAAAGTGACTTCACCTGGACTTTTATTGTGAAGTTTTCGAAGAGGCAGTTTTGGTTTACTTAGAATTGAAAAGGCCTCTATAGAAACTAAATCCTGCTGCCCAAAACCACCTCAGCACCCCCCCCCCCTGTTGTGGATTCTAACTGCAAGTTTGACTATCCATAAAAAATGTCCGTTTGACCGTGTTATTGAAAAGGGAGCAGCATCATCATTCCTTTTTTACAACATGTGTTGTAGTAACTGGCTAACAACTTGAGAAGAACAAACATGAGAACAAAACACACGGTTCTGTAGAACGCAGCTCATCAGCGCCATCTGTTGGTATAACAATCTGGTGCTACCACTGAAGGGAACTAACTTGTGTTTCATTGTTTAAACAATATAGCAATAAACAGTTATAAAACAATACCAAAATGTAAATCTGAATAGTATTATTATTAATCTGAAAATAAATATAGTCACAATACATTTTTTACAGAATATACATTATTTTAAACTAAAGATTCAACACCTCCCTCTTGGATGACAGGTAAAATATATTTGTTTTATATGTAACCTTTCTGTTGTGATGCATTGGTAATGTAAGAAATTATGATAAAAATACACTTATTTTCAGCAGTACTCATTAAAGACTGGTGATCACCGTTGATTAGCCAAGGTAACGCCCATAATGTCTGGGAGTGCAAGTACAATATTTATTCTCTCGAATGTGTTTGGTTTGGTTCCTTCATGGCTGAGGAGTTTGATTTCAGCAGTTGAGATTTTGCTGAAAAACATAAAATATACATGTGGGTCTGACTGTGTCTCTTCATTAGTAAAAAGGTAAGTCCATCCTTTACATTATTTGTTTTATGTGCAAAACCTATGTTTTCTTTTTGGTCAAATGTATCTACCATGTCGGAGACGGGCTAGCAACAATATTAGTAGGAAGTTGGTAAATCTTTATAGCAAATAACACTTGGCAGCAATTCAATCCAACACATGTATTTTCTCTCACAGAAAACACCTGTATTCACTGGTTGCTTGTTAAGTTGTCATAAAAAGGTTAAAAGGTGATTGATTGTGTTCATTTCCCAATATCTGCTGCTCATCTTTCCTCATCTTTCCTCTTCAACTTCACACTGTGACTTACTCTAAGAAACACAAGACTGTATTACAGGATTTTAAGGGATATTTTTTGTAATAATCTGGTTCAAACACAAGACAATCTAATGTAGATAAAATGTGCAATTGTATCTTTTGTAAAGTGATTTCAGCTCATTATTATATTTCACATCAGCGGTCATAATTTCATACAGATAAGAGAGACAAACAATATAGAGGAACAACAAGAATCGTATAACTTGTGTTTGCAGAAAGCTTCTGTGATAAAATGTGAATATATGATTATATTTCTGTGATGTATTTTATCTGCATAATAGTGATATTTTATCTGCATCATTAGTCTAAGAGAAGAACGGGTGTGTGACAGCATTTGTTTGTGAAGGGGTCGTAAAGATGGGCCAAAGGATGTTTACCCTGGGGGGGGGGGGGGTGATAACCCAGAGGAGTCTGGGTAATGTTTACCCAAGGCTTGATCTCTACGGAAAAATACCAAGTGCCTTGATGTGAGGCTGACCAATGAGAAATGTGACCCGCCTATTCCAGAATATCTAATAAAACCAACCAGCATGGGAAAAAACGGTGTGAGACGCGGGGGTGAGACGCAGGAGGGTCAGCCAGGCTCCTTACAACGGCTTGGCTGACACAGTCCCCGCGTTTTCTCCCATGCATGCCACACAAATGTCTGATGTTTCTGTGTCGTTTCATATTCTAGGTTGAATTGTGTTCTCGATGTGTTACGGAATAGCATCGGTGTATGTCTAATTCCATGACATTTTCTGGTCCTTCGAGCCGGATGACAAGCTGCCCTTCGCGGAGATTGACGGGTGAATCGGTGAAGTCTGTGCACAGCTGAAAGAAGTCCACTTTTCCCGTGGCCGCCCATCGCACCTCAGTCTCCGCGAGGAGAGCGCGTCGTTTCGAAGCAGCAGGAGAACACAGGCGACAAAGAAGGTCAGACAAAACTTTGTGTGTGAAAGACTTAGCCATGAAACGTTTTATGCATAGGCTTTGTGCTGGAGTTTAGTTACTCGCATAAAGAGGAGTTTAATATTTCTCAGTCAAAAATACAGGAGTTTAATATTTCTCAGTCAAAAATACAGGAGTTTAATATTTCTCATCGACAAAAAATACAGGAGTTTAATATTTCTCAGTCAAAAATACAGGAGTTTAATATTTCTCAGTCAAAAAATACAGGAGTTTAATATTTCTCAGTCAAAAATACAGGAGTTTAATATTTCTCATTGACAAAAAATACAGGAGTTTAATATTTCTCAGTCAAAAATACAGGAGTTTAATATTTCTCAGTCAAAAAATACAGGAGTTTAATATTTCTCAGTAAAAAATACAGGAGTTTAATATTTCTCAGTCAAAAATACAGGAGTTTAATATTTCTCAGTCAAAAAATACAGGAGTTTAATATTTCTCAGTCAAAAATACAGGAGTTTAATATTTCTCATTGACAAAAAATACAGGAGTTTAATATTTCTCAGTCAAAAATACAGGAGTTTAATATTTATCATTTACAAAAAATACAGGAGTTTAATATTTCTCAGTCAAAAATACAGGAGTTTAATATTTCTCAGTCAAAAAATAAAGGAGTTTAATATTTCTCAGTCAAAAATACAGGAGTTTAATATTTCTCATTGACAAAAAATACAGGAGTTTAATATTTCTCAGTCAAAAATACAGGAGTTTAATATTTCTCAGTCAAAAAATTCAGGAGTTTAATATTTCTCAGTCAAAAATACAGGAGTTTAATATTTCTCATCGACAAAAAATACAGGAGTTTAATATTTCTCAGTCAAAAATACAGGAGTTTAATATTTCTCAGTCAAAAATACAGGAGTGTAATATTTACTCATTAAAAAAAATACAGGAGTTTAATATTTACTCATTAAAAAGAAAAATATTGGTTAGTTTTGTGAAGATAAGTTTCTCACATAAAGGAGTTAAATTGCTCACCACGAGTTAAGTTTCTCACAGGAAAGAAAGTTATGAAGCCTTATGCCGAGTTGTTACAGACATAAAGATGAGTGAATGTAAGCGCTGTGCACGAGCGAAGTAAGTAAGAGAGAAGTGTGAATGTGTGAATGAGGATTAATAAGTGATTAACTAACAAGTGTGAATCACAATTAATCATACAAGGGTCACAAGGCGTTATTCTGAGAGATCTAAAATTTGCAGTCACGGGTGAATCTTTAAACAACTAGCATTATCTCCGGTGGAAAATCAATAAGAAATTCTACTAGAAGCTTGAGATATGACGTGACTGTAAAGCAAGTAGCATTTCTCTCAGACGACCGAGACCACATAATGCCAGAATTATCACCCCAAACTGTAAAAAGACAAAGGAAAAGTCATAAGAGGATTTTGGAGGGAGACTTCCAGCATGCTCAGATGACGTGGCAGAGAGGGGGAGATAAGGGGGGTCAACAAGGCAGGAGAAGGGAAAGCAGTTCAGAGGACGCTCTGAACTGATGAAATAAGTAAAACTAAACTCAGCTGGTTTTAAATTTTAGTATTTCAACAAATTTAGGGTTTTGTTTGATTGACAACAGTCAATTATAAAGATATTATTAAGCTTGATAAGAGATGAAGATGAATTCAGATTTTTATAGATGGCCAATTTTTTGGGGAATGTGATCACAGACAGGACACTTCCTGTCCCCGACATAGAAGACAAAAGTTGTGTTTTTACGGTATTGTGTTTTTTGTGTGCACAGAACAAACCTACGTTTTGTTTTGTTTTGTTTTATTTTTGGACTTGACAAAATTATCTTTTGGACTTATTATGTAACCATAATGCATGACTAGATGAAAGTACAGGACGAAAAGACAGAAGTGTTTTTAAATTTAGAATCAAATGCAGGCACAGGCCTGGGAGTGATAATGTGGGTAAATAAGTGACTACTGATGTTTTTGGACATAGGAGTAGAATGAGTAGTAAGTAAAGTGATAGTAAAAGTTATATCAGTAACTTATTTATTTGTATTATCATGAGGGAACCTCTTATTGCGATGTAGACGTAAGTGAGGGAATAAGTTAAAGAGTGATGTGCCAATGTCCTCCTAGGAAAGACATGAATGGGTCATTAACTAAAGACAACAGGACACCAAGTCATAAAGATAGTCAGAGATAACAGGGGCTATTGACTGGCAAAGAATCTGGAGAGGACTCAGGATGGAGCAGATGTTGTTATCTTTACGGATCACAGGGACACTAACAGCAACACCTCAGGGGGAGGGTTGACGTGATGAGTAATAGGAAAAGTTAAAATTAACAGGGAAAGAATTTGACATTCTAAAGTAAATACCTGAAGGATTGTGGAGATTCAATCAAGAATCGAATAGATTTAAATAAGACAATATCATCTAAATTTAGACGCTATAGAAGTTATGAAAACCAGTGATAACAGGAACTTAACATTACAGGACTCAGGACGGAGTCAGGACGGACCCGGGGGGAGGAGTGTAATGCAGAAGAATAAATTTTATGAGACCCGCAGATTACCTGAAGATAGTGAAAACTAAACAGGGGGATGGGTAATCAATACATGAGTTTAGAAGCAGAATGACAGGGATATTTTAAAGATAACTAACTGGAATCCCAGGGGATGCAGCGTCTGATACTTATATCAGCAGCAAAGAGAAAGTAAAAGCAGGTTACAAGTGAGGGTAAGAGTAAGTGAAAAGAGAGAAAGAAAAAGCAGGTTTAGAAATTTGGAAATGGGTGTTTCCTCCGTTGCGAGAGGAAGACAGAGAGAGAGACAAGGGGAAAAAAGGGTTGATACAAAATGATGTGCCTTATAACCAAGGGGAAGGTTTAGGATCATTTTGATTTTTAATACACATATAGACTTGCTAGAACAAACTAATACACAATGTTTGTAAAGCACCACATGAGCAGGTGTGAGAGATTGAGTTTGAAACTCACCTGAAGCACATATAGAAGATTAGAACATATTACATTAGATGGGTGACTATATTCAGGCCACACAAACAGAGGAGATGTGAAATTATTAATTATGTGAAGAATTCTAAGTTGTGAACTGACCCTTATGGCCAGCTCAACGGGGGAATTATTGAGACAATTATTATTGTTTGATGTATTTGTATTGCACACACACACACACACACACACACACACACACACATACGCGCGCACACGTGGAGACCAAACGTTTAGAGTTTGAGACATTTAGAGTTTGAAACTTTTAGAGTTTGAAACATTTAGATTTTTAAACATTTGGAGTTTGAAACAAATGGTGGTAAAACAGATTTACAAGTTACAGATCGCAGAGGCAGTGTCGGATTACAGACACACAGGGTGGGGGCCCAGCGCCGTGGAAGGGGGGCTCAGCCAGGGATGTGACCACTGAACTGTGAAAGGTCAAGAGGTGACATTGCGGAGTGGAAGACAGACGCAATTCCATCTCTTCCTTGATTACATACTGGATTAGTGAACGTTGTAAACTATCTGGATTATTGAATTTTGGTTAAATGTAGAAGTTTGAGAAATGGGCAAAGCCATATCTCAAAAAGGAGGGATATGATACGTGTGAACAAATGTTCAGAATCAATAGTTACTAAAAAAAAAAATTGTGAACAGGAGGGCTGTTTGAAGTGCACTGAACTGTCGAAAAGACTTTGTTTATCACCGCAGCAGAACGTGTTGGAGATGTGGTGTTTACAGAGACGGAGCCAGGTGGACGAGCAAAGTGGACGGAGCCACACCGTGTCGTCCTCACACCTGACCATTGGAGGGACGAGAACATGGGTGCTCTCATGGGAAAGTGAGAGAAATGTCTGGACAACACAGCGGCAGATCCATAACATCGCAGACGCAGGACTTCGTTTGTATGAGTTTTGTCCAGAGTCTACGGTAGAGTGCGATACTCTGCTACGATGAACGAGAGACAGAGGCTACGGTGCGCAGAGTGCCATACTCTGTGGAAAAAGAATCAACAGTTATCATCATCACAAGCGATGACGATAATATGGGTGCTGAACACCTGTATTATACAATCGGGACAATCGGGACAATCGGGACAATCGATCAACATACACAACTGTGTATACCGGTTAATGGAATATAGAGGGAAGAAAATAAGTGATCAACTTGAAAGGTTATGAAATGCATAATGTATAATGTACAATGTATAATTGACATGACAGTAGCTGAAGAAACACAATGGCATATTATACAGCCACTGTTGTTTGCACTACCTAAGAGAGCTTTTTTATCTGCTACAACATAACTACATCCAATGTTAATGAGATTATGAATTGAGATGGGAAATGTACCAGTTCATATGTGTAATAGGTGTGACCAAAGCGAGCAGCGGGAGGAGGTCTCTTAAGGAACCAAGAGAGGACGTATGGTGGTGTGGGGACACTTGTGGGACGTTGTGCCTATGTATCCCTTTTGTGGCCAGCCATGGTCATAACAAAGATCAGCATCATCCAGAACCATACTGCAGGGTCAAGGTCGAGAGGTTAGTGGACAGTCTGGTCCCAGTAGCACCTGATACTACGTATTTGATTCTATTGGGGTGTCCAGAGAGGTCCCTGACGAGTCCAAGTGACTGACCAGAGAGCAGCAGGTTTAAGGGCTTTCCGCTTGTACTTCTATATTTCCCATCACACCGCACAAAATTATGGACGGAATAAATTGTCTGTTTGTCAAATTACAGAAATTGACCAATCCGACTCAAAATTTAGGACAGTAATGCTGTAGAAATGTTGTGGGCCGAGAGAAAAGAAGTGTGTTCAATGTTTGAGAAATGTGCATAATTTTTTAAGTGTAAAAGTGTCATTTTAACACCAATATGAAAGACATGTTGAAAACTGAAAAGAGTAATGTGTTTGGCATATGAAACAGAAGACTAATGCTTTGATAAACAGGAGGGAAATGTGATAAAATGTGAATATATGATTATATTTCTGTGATGTATTTTATCTGCATAATAGTGATATTTTATCTGCATCATTAGTCTAAGAGAAGAACGGGTGTGTGACAGCATTTGTTTGTGAAGGGGTCGTAAAGATGGGCCAAAGGATGTTTACCCTGGGGGGGGTGACAGCCCAGAGGAGTCTGAGTAATGTTTACCCAAGGCTTGATCTCTACGGAAAAATACCAAGTGCCTTGATGTGAGGCTGACCAATGAGAAATGTGACCCGCCTATTCCAGAATATCTAATAAAACCAACCAGCATGGGAAAAAACGGTGTGAGACGCGGGGGTGAGACGCAGGAGGGTCAGCCAGGCTCCTTACAACGGCTTGGCTGACACAGTCCCCGCGTTTTCTCCCATGCATGCCACACAAATGTCTGATGTTTCTGTGTCGTTTCATATTCTAGGTTGAATTGTGTTCTCGATGTGTTACGGAATAGCATCGGTGTATGTCTAATTCCATGACAGCTTCACGTTTAACCATATGGAAGGTAAATCTTTGAAGTGAACCATAGTTGACAATTTTGTAGGCAGTATTTATGAAAAATGTATTTGTAAAATGTAAGGTGATACTGAACAATATTTGAGGTAAAACCTCAATATGTGTTAATGATATTGTGACTTGTTTGATTTAGTTACTTTTGATATCCTATTCATCCAATTGCCATAAAATGTAATATTGATTATAATTTACTTTAAATGGCAAGATGGCGGTCCATTCCAGTCAAGGGTGGCTGCTCATTAGCGCATGTCGCCAGTTGGCCTTTAGCAGCTAGGTACAAAGTGGACCCAAAGTTACGTGGGCTTGCGTACCATGTGATTGCTCTGACCAATCAGAATATTTTCTATTTCTGATTTAATTTTGTTTGATCTAAATACCATCAGATTCACCCCTGCTCTGCACTTATCAGCACCTCAGAAACTACTTGGGTGTTAAGGTGAGTCCATCTCATGGTTAAGACACTGTATGATGACAAAGATTGTGCTTCTTTGTCCAGTTCAAAATTAAACTCTGCTTTTATGCTAATTTTTGTTATTCAGTATCATGAGATGATGAATCTTACAACTGAGCGGCAGTAATGTTACCCAAGTGGGTTGCTTATCATTGATTGTGCAACAAAAGAGGAAAAAGTGAAGGCATTAAAGATAAAAACCTACAGGGATCAATTCAATTTGTTTGTGTAACAACCAAAATCACGACAGCGGTTGTCTAGTAGGGCGACAGAGAAAAACAGATTAAAACAATGTTCATAGGGATTTGGCAACGTCCCAGCGTCCCATGTCCTTAGACCCTCCATCATCCAGGAAAAACTACAAAACCTCCTTGGGAAAAAGTAGAAACCTGGAGGTGATCCACAGTGAAGGAGAGATCTGACTCTCACAGACGGACAGATGGACACAAGATAGACAGAGCTGGACCCGCTCAGGAGTAGAACCAGATCTTCCAGGCAGATGAAGGACCGTCCATATCGGGCAGAGACCGCTTCACCAGGGACTCGAGGAGCATCTGGGTCCACAGGTCCTCGGGGATGGAAGGGAGTGAGAAAAAGAAAAGGCAATGAATAGATTGCAAGTTGAATTAAATATTAAATATTGTTTGATAGAATAAGTAGTCTTTAGCAGAGGATAGTGCTCAAGCTGCCATACTTCCCCCAGCATAGTTACTCCTAGGGCAGCGTAGCTGAAACTGTAGATTTATATTTCTGTTCCTAACTGGCCTGACCATAAGTGATTTCAAAGAGGAACGTTTTAAGCCTGGTCTTAAATGAAGAGACTGTGTCGGCCTCTTTAACATGGACCGGAGCTGATCCTATAACACAGGAGCTTGGGAGCTAAACAATCTATCTCCTACTGTGCTTTTAGGGACTCGTGAGTGCAGCAGAGCAGACAATAAGGAAGAGGGAAAGAAAGCACAAAAATTATTGTTTTCAAAATGATATTGAATATAAAAAGAAAATGGCAGTTGTAAATAGAACAGTTAAAGGGGCTTAGAGAGATTATTGGATAAATTGTTGTGACACGCTATGCAGACAATCATTGCTAAGTCAGGTTTGGAGAACAATTATAGCTTGTATTAGTACACATTTTCGCTATCCAGAGATGAAAAATTGAGAGGGAGAAGTTTTGGATAATGCAAGTAAAGCTGAATCGTTTGGTAGGCAAACCTGAGTATAGAGGAAAGAAGAGAGACTGGGTAATAACATCAATATTTTAGATGATATTGGTGACAATGACAGGACAGTCAACATTAGGACGCCCAGAGTTTTGAAACTACTAGAACTCCCAACGCAGTTATTTTGACTGCTCCGATTAAAACCAATGGAATTCTGAGGGGAGTAACCACCATAGAATGTTTGTTGCTGTGCTACTCGGTGGCCAAGTGGATAAGGTGGCAGCATATGTGGTTATGGTGGCAGCACATATGCCAGAGTCCACGTGCAGCTGGCTCGGACAATTTACTGCATGTCCTTAGAGGTAGAACTTCTCAAATCTCACTTAAATTTGAAAATGTTCTCAAACTCATTACACAGAAATGTAATTTATGCAGCTACAGTAAAAGTCAAAAAGTGAGGAACACCAAAAATCTACCTAAGCAGAGTAACCAAACTGCTTTTAGATTTTGGAGTTCTAGTGTTGATTATCCATCCATCCATCTTCTTCCGCTTATCTGGGGCATGACAGTCATGACAGTGGGCGTGACCTTAAGACTCTGGCTTAATCTCAATCAAACTTTTTTTTTTGCTATTAATTTGAGCAATTTGAACTTAAACCAGCACAACAGCATATATAACCATGGTAAAATATTACAACCTTGTCAATTAATACACACATTATTAGCAGGTAATGAGGTCAGTCTTAATGAAAAACAGCAATTTAAGGACTTTATTTTTGAATACATTCTCCATAGCTCCATAGTTATGAGAATGTGACAATTTGCTCTCCTTCCTTTGAAGATAAGTCAGAGTTAATTGTCCTTTGTGTTGTTACAGAGGTGTCTGAAGGTCGTAAAAGTGTGCTTGCCTTTATGGTGATGAGCAACATTCCATCTAAACATCTGGCTTTGTTCGCATCACCATTGTTTTGAATTATCTCCAGATAAGGCCTTTTTAAAGATGCTTTGGGACATACATTTCCAACAGTTTTGTCAACCTGGAGGAAACGTTGCTGTGGTGGTGAAGTTGTGCTTATATTATTAAGTTAATTTCTTGAACTTGGTTTCCGAAGTTCATCAAAGGAGGATAGTAGAAAAAGCTTCAGTTGTAGTCATCTGGACTCAGTTTGAAAAAGTAGACGTTTCGACTCTCATCCAAGAGTCATTGTCAATAAAAGAATTTAGGTCGAGAACTCCGATATTAATACTGTTCTGTGGTAAGACCCGCCCATTGGAAGGAGCCTTCCTGAAGTAGAAAGAGTTGTTTGTTTCAACAGAAACTCCCCCCTTGTATCTACCGAGCTAGCCTATTCAGAATTTTAATGGGCTATTAGAATCCTCTTTGTCTTTGTGAGACCCTGGCTCAACCACCCTCAGGGTGGTTGAGCCAGGGTCTCACAAAGACAATCGGAGTTCTCAATCGGAGTTCTCGACCTAAATTCTGTTATTGACAATGACTCTTGGATGTGAGTCGAAACGTCTACTTTTTCAAACTGAGTCCAGATGACTACAACTGAAGCTTTTTCTACTATGGAACACGCCTGGACGAATGAGGGATTACACCGACATCAAAGGAGGATATCTTAATTCCTGCAACGTTGAAGGGTTCAGACAGGTGTAGGTTGGTCAGGTGCACTGTCTGATGTATATTAAAAAAAAGGAATCACCAGGACTTGGTTTCTAAAGAGGCCTTTTCAATTCTCAATAAATCAAAACTGCCTCTTCGAACATTTAAGAATCAAATTGATGGTGAAGTCACTTTAGCCCTTTCACCTGGAGGAGTTAGCGCCTGTGTTGAGGTCACGCAATCTTGAAATATTTTGTTTGACTTTCACTCAACCAAATATTGAGTGAAAGATTTCCTCTACGTCCTCAGGTGTGGTTCTCACAGGTCGATCATTCACAGCATTCTTCTCCAGAGCATTGTCAGTCTAAATACTTTCCTTTTTAGCAACACACCGTTCCAAATATTTCTTTTGTGTAAGTAGCATGTGCTCTTTTTTGTTCTGTTCACGCTCTTCCTCAAGCTTTTCCAGAGCAGTTCTCAGTAGAATATGCTCAGTGAGTAGTTGCCTGTACTTTCTGTCCGTCTCCCTCATGCGAGCTTTGCGTTCCAATTCCTGTTTTAAGGCCTGGCTGCGGCCGCTTTCGTACTGCTCACGGACCTCAGAAAGCAACTGTTCAGTGTCACGCAGCTCCTCCTTCAGCCTCTGATTTTCGTTCTTGGTACGAGTCAGTTTTCTTTCCTTTTCCATCCTTTTGCGGATTAGAAACTCCTTGTTTGTATGCAGGCGCTCCTCAACGACAGCGGCTAAATGGGCTTTCTTGTGTAAGCGCTTCCACGTTTTGTCTCGCTCACTGTTCATATTTGCAATGAATTTCTGATTCACCCCATCGAAAGCCTCCTGTGCGTGGTCATCATCTCTCTTCATGAAGATGTTGTTTAATAAATCACTGATCTCATTAAACTCTTCTCCTTCGCTATCCATGTTGGATGAGTTGTTTGTCGGAGAGAGAGTGAAAAAAGAAAGAGAAAGCGCGAAAGAGACGACGGTGGGCCTGATGTTGTTAAATTACCTGTATGACATCATTCCTTTGACTTCACCATCAATGACATCACAACATTCTAAAGACAGTGATGAGGAGGCAGGACTGTGACACTTGGATACCAACCGCCATAAAACACCAAAGAAGATGGTTTGTAAAAAAGAATAAAGTCTAAAAAATAAAGTAGATGGCGGTAAATGCACTTTTGCAGTTGGCTGCCAGCTGCCATTAAAAGCAAGATCATTCATCTACATTTGGCTTGTATTATAGTTTAAAAGAGCTTCAAGTGAGGCTATTATAAGCTCAACATTCTATTATTTAGTGTAGTTATTTTGTATTGAAAATAGTCATCCGTATTAATAAGTCTAGGAAAGTTAATTAACAAGGTTTCTTTGCTGCTTTTAAATACAGGTCTAAATGTAATCAAATTATATTATTAGGCCTATATAGCTGTAATATAATCTATGGGTAGCTCTTCGGGCTTTGCTGAATCTAAAAGTAGCTTGCGTGCTGAAAAAGTGTGGGCACCCATGCTTTAGTCCTAGTTAACTTATCTAGTCCTGACCCAAAGACACGTTTGACGCTCAAATGTTCAATCGTAAATTGTAGGATAAATAAAACATTTACATTTTGAGATCGTTTTATTGACTTTTACTCAATTATAACCAAATATAGAATGAAAGAAAGTCCAGACAGTTTCCTTTCTGGCAACACATCCTTCCAAATATTTATTGCGTTTACGTAGCATTTACTGTTGTGCTCGAACGTTTTCTCAAGCTTTTTCATGGCAGTTCTCAGCAGAATATGCACAATGAGTAGCTGCATGTACTCTTTTTAATCTATTTTATGTTTTACAAAATCAGCAATTTAACTCAAGCACAGATACAAATACTTAAAACACAAAACATATCAAATGAAACTGTTTTAATGTCATGTACATCATAAACGCAGCGCCTGTTTGATCAGACTTTTACTTTTAGCAGAAAGATGGTCAGGGAAGAGGATGTTAAATGTGAAGATGAGGTCTCCTTTTTGTGAAGGGTCACAAGGCAGCGGCATTCCCTCTCCGGGCACCACTTTTTTGTACGATGGGTGCACAATGTCATTGAAAGCGATCATGATGTGTCTGCCATCCAGAGTGTCCACTGGCACATGGAAACCAGTCAGTGCCATCTCCAGAGACGCTCTTGTATGGTAAATCAAATCATTGTCCAGTCTTTCGAACAAT
Source organism: Eucyclogobius newberryi (assembly GCF_026437365.1). Lineage (NCBI taxonomy): Eukaryota > Metazoa > Chordata > Actinopteri > Gobiiformes > Gobiidae > Eucyclogobius > Eucyclogobius newberryi. Next base: position 16,280,825 of record NW_027315857.1, on the reverse strand, counting down.
TTGTGAGGCTTCTGACGCACAATGTACACAATGTCTGCAGCTATGTTGTTCGGGCCTTGATCTCCCTCTTGAGGAAATGTTATTCTTGTGCCCTCTTTCCATCCAGGCTTTACAGTTATTGTCAAAATCTTGTCCCTGATGCTAGATGTGCAGCTGTTGTCATTCATGACTTTGCGCGATATAGTTCTTTTTTTGGTGCATCCATGGAAAAGTTCCTCCAAGGTCAAATGGAGGTCTTCTTCAATGGGTTCATCCCTAATCTTTTTTTCCCCAGGAATTAGGCCTCCAAACTGAAGAGGAAGGTCATTTATATAAAAGTTTGAAAATGGATTGTCACTCCCAAAAAACTGTTTAAATGTTTTTTCCGGATTGTCGTGGTAAACATATTTTGAGGACCAAGCACCACCTGTGGCAAATTCAGTCGGAATGCCACAATTTAAACCTTCTTCTCCGAATTTATCATAGGTGGCCTTTTTACGAAGGTCACTTAAAACATCAAAGGCTTCACCCAATTGTCGAAACTTCTCATAGTTTCCTGGCTCTCTGTTGCTGGATGGATGAAACTTCAGAGCAAGACGTCGATACGCTTTTTTAATTTCTGCATTGGTCGCATTTCTGTTTATTTCTAAAATCTCGTAATAGTCTCGTCCCATTGTTTCCCTTGGTAGGGTTGTTGTTGGCGGAGTTACTTTTAATGGCAGTTCTTCTTTGGTGTTTTATGGCGGCTGGTATCCAAGAGCCAACTGCAGACAACTGATGACCTGATTTTAAGCAAAATTTTACTAGATGACATCATTCCTTTGACTTAACGTTCAATGACATCACAACATTCATGCATCACCATGGTAACAACATTCCAAAGGCTTATTGACGTCACAACATTCTAAAGGCCACCAACAACAACATAATTTTGAGTTAGGTTATGGTACAGGTTTTCACACACTGTAGCAGGGATTTTGGACAGCTCCTCCACACAGATTTTCTCTAGATTGGTCAAGTTTTAGAGGCTGTCAGTGTGAAACATGGAGTTTTAGCTCCCTCCAAAGATTTTCTATTGGATTTAGATCTGGAACCTTGATATCCTGGCTGGGGGTTTAGGTATTTGCCATTCCAGAACCTTGACATCCTGGCTGGGGGTTTAGGTCGTTGCCATGTTGAAAGACCCAACCATGACCCATTTTCAATGCTCTGACCAGCTCCTCTTGTGTAGTTCTGGGCTGATTTCTCACCTTTCTTGTCATCACCTATACCCCACAAATGAGAACTTGCGTGGAGCCCCAGTCCAAGAAAGATTGACAGTCATCTTTAGTCTCTTCTATTTTCTAACAATTGCTCCAAAAGTGGATTTTTTTTCCCCTGTAGCCCTTTCCAGCCTTGTGGAGGTCAACACATTTGTCTCTGGTCTGGTGTCTTTTGACAGTTCTTTGGGCTTGCCCATGGCAGGAGAACATGAGTCTGACTGAGTGTGGGGTGGACACGTGTCTTTATACAGCTAATGAGCTTAAGCAGGTGGTACTAATTTAGATTAATAAGTGGAAAAGAGGGGGACCTTTTAACGGCAGAGTAACAAGTGTTTGCTGATTGGCAGGTAAAAAAGCATTTGGCAATCATAAAAAAAGGAATTCTGTTTTTTTTAATTTTCCACTCCGCCTGAAGGAACTGTCGCTATGGTGGTTTAGTTTTGCTGATATTAGAAAGGCAATCTCCTGAACTTGGTTTCCAAAGCTATCCATGAGGATCTCTTAACCCCTGCAACATGGAAGGGTTCAGAGAGGTGTAGGTTGATCAGCTGCACTGTTTGAAGTAAAAAAGCAGTCACCAGGACTTAGTTTCTAAAGAGGCCTCAATTCTCAGTAATTCAAAACTGCCTCTTCGAACAATTCAGAATCAAGTAATTTTATTTATTTCTCCCTTAATATCCATTTTAATCCCACCCTCGTCCATGTCATACTATAGTAATACAGTACAATTTACGAAGGTGTTTACTAATTCCTTTCCACTTATTCCACTTCAACACTGATTTGAGGCTGATTTGGGTTGTTTGCAAGGAGCCAGTCAGCAAGCCAGATACAGGGGTTGGATGGCTTTTGCTTGCACAGTTCAGTTAGTCCCATTAACAAGGTGGGGTTCATGTGCTTGCTCAAGTATTCTTCTGTTTTCTCTTTGGGTGGAAATGGCTCTATTAGAGTATTTGGGAAAATAAACTTGATCTCCCTCTCAGCGTCAACGAAAGATTCACTACCATGCACAGCATTTTTAATGTCAGATGTGCCATAAATAGCTCTGAGACTCTCTGGTTGTGTCTCTCTGGCCTTGGAAATGCTGGTAGGTCCCATTATTAACTTCCAGTGGGAAATGGCATTTTCTCTTGCTAGTGTGTAAGCAAGTATGGGTCCAGACATCATGAAAGTGATCAAACTGGAAAAAGTTCGCTTTCCACGCTGGTGAGCATAAAAATCAGTGCACTGCTCTTCGCTCAGATGTACCATCCGCCTCTGAACAATAGTGAAACCTGAATGAAGGATCACATCCTCAATCTCTTTGGCTGTATGCAGAGCATCTGGTTTAATCAAGGCTAAAGTCCTTTCCACGTAAAGACGGTCCAATGTACTTGTCCCCATTTTGCTGTAAAATCTGGCAACACTTTAAAACAGATTATCCATGTGACCTTTAGCTGGGAGCTGTGGTTTTAATTTTAATATTTTCAACTGAAAAGGTGCATTTGCCGCCACCTACTGTAGTTGAACGTCTTCAAAGTATGTTTTACGCTATACAGTAAAAAAGAAAAAAAAAAACGAGGAGAGAGAGAAGACAAAGAGACAGAGAATGAGAGAACGTTTTAAATACCTAGGATATCTATGATATCAAGTGTATGACATAATTCCTTTGACTTAACGTTCAATGTCATCACAACGTTCTTTGCATCGCCACGGTAACAACTTTCAATGACATCACGGCATTCTTTTTTGACGACGACGGAAAAAAAATAGTTATATATTAGGCGGCTTAAGGCCCCTGGAAAGTCGGGCCGTCCTGGCGAATAAGAAGAAGGGGATGTTGTAATAATAATAATAATAATAACTTTTATTTATATAGCGCTTTTCAGTGACCCAAAGACGCTGAACATAATAAAAAAGGGGGGGGGGTATTTACAGACAGGGGGGACAACACGTACAGAACACATTAATATACAGATAAAATGAACAAGACAGAAGAAGTAGAGAGAAAAATATGGGGATGTAACAGGGGGTAGAAGTGTAGGCAATGGGGTGGAGGAGGCTAGGGGTAGGGGAGGTCATAGGCTTGGGTGAAGAGGTATGTTTTTAGGCGGGATTTGAATGTTGTGAGTGAGGGAGAGTGGCGGACAGGTTGGGGGAGGGAGTTCCAGAGTCGGGGTGCTGTTCGGGAGAATGCTCTGTCGCCAAAAGTTTTGAGTCGGGATGTTGGTGCAGTCAGGGTGAGAGAGGAGGAGGATCGGAGAGCTCGGGTGGGGCGGTGGGGGATGAGGAGGTCAGACAGGTAGGGGGGGGCAAGGTGGTGAAGAGCTTTGAAGGTGAGGAGGAGTATTTTAAAGTTTATGCGCTGCTTGATGGGGAGCCAGTGGAGAGAGCGGAGAACGGGAGTGATGTGATCACGGGACCGGGTGTGGGTGAGGAGGCGGGCAGCGGAGTTTTGGACCATTTGGAGTCTATGGAGGGAATGGGAGGAGATGCCAGTGAGGAGGGAGTTGCAGTAGTCAAGGCGGGTTGTAAATGTGCAGGACATCACGAGTATGGGAAGTGTGAAGGAGGAGCTAAACTGAAGTGCTGTAGCTGTGGGGAAGAGGATAGCGCTGCATACGGGGTATGTAGGTTTAGCAAAAGAGCTTCTGAGGTGCAGAAAATTAAGGACTCTCAAAGTAAATCTATTGCGGATGCAGTCAAGAAAGTGTCACGTAAAAGGTGAAAGTAGATATAGTGAGAAGCCAGCGCTGCTCCCAAGTGTGAAGGTTCCAAGTGTGGAGGTTCCAGAATTAATGAGAATACCCTGGTTGTGGATATAGAGGATTTTGTACTCTTTATGGTGGATGTTGTAAACTGTGCTGATCAAACTCAAAAGAGAACTGAAAGGATCAGGATCATTACTAAAGCTGCAGGAAGATTCCTTGGAACAAAAGAGCTTGATTGGGCAGAAATAGAAAACAGGCTAAAGGCGCTAAATGGGAGTCAGAGTGATGGGAGTCTACTTTTGGGGAATCAGAGTGATCAGAGTAAAGAAATGGAGGTAGGGGCATCGCTGGTCTCCTGTCCTCACCCAATCCAGTAGATGCACGGCTGCCAAGCAACAACAACAATGGAAGTATCACAACATAAAGAATGAAGCCTAAAGAATAAGGCAGTGTCTACAGAGCCGCGAAACTGCCATGTTATTTTGTGCCGCGGCTCCTGAAACTGCTGGGCTATTTGACCGCGCCGGGTTAGACCGCGCCGAGTTAGGGTTAGGTCTTGGGGTTAGGGTTAGCCATGGGGCTATATGGGCGTGCTGCGGCTCCCGAAACTGCTGGGCTATTTGACCGCGCCGCGGCTCTGCAGCCACGGCCAAAGAATAAAGCTGTACGGCGGAAGCACCGAACATCAAAGAAGGAGAGGAAGATGAAGATGAGTCAGCTCTGGAATAAAGCTGGAAATAATTAAGTCTAAAGAATAAAGTCTGGCGGTAATGTAACACTTGGATACAAACTGCCATAAAACAACAACAACAACGTGCTAAATAAAATCTAAAGAATAACGCCTAAAGAATAAAGTCAGACGGGGAGACGAATTACCAAGAGTAAAGTCTGGAGAATAAAGTCTAAAGTCTAACTTCAGTGGGTGGTGGTAATGTAACGCTTGGATACCAACCGCCATAAAACACCAAAGTAGAAAAAGAACAGAATAAAGTCTAAAGAATAAAGTAGATGGCGGTAAAATGCACCTTTGAAGTTGGCTGCCAACCACCATTCAAAGCAACATATCTCCCGGTCCTTGCGGGTCTATGGGCAGGAACGCGTAGGAGGAAAGGGCCTTCGCCCGCATGAGGATTGGCCATACTGGACTCAATTGGTCACTGAGTAGGATAGGCAAACATCCGACCGGTCTGTGTGGTCACTGTCGGGTGCCAGAGACTGTCGAGCATGTGCTGATTTGCTGTGAGGCTTATGATAGAGAAAGGGCCGATTGGCCTTGTGGTTTCGGAACAATGGGCGGGAGTTCAATCTGCGGAACGTTCTGGCGATCCAGTCACAGGGTTTGTGTCAGGCTGTGGTTGCTTACTTATGTAGTACAGGGCTGGGTAAACGTTTATAGAGGTGGGGGGTCTTGGAGACTGAGCCGAGGATGAGGAGCAAGAGGATGTTCTAACGCGCTTTGACTTCATGGGCCTAGAAACGACAGAGTGATGGAAGAAGGACTTCTAAAGGATAAGAGGGTCTGGAGAGACGGGAGATGGCGGAGGAGAGTGGATCGGTGGTCGAAGACGTTCTGGACGGCGTGGAGGAGCAGCCTTTTCTGGCTGCACGTGCCCGGAAACGTAAAAAGTCCCTTAGCTCGTCCGAGGGTTCTGGGAATGAGCAGCAGGATGAGGCTGAAGCTATTGATATCCGGGGTGAGAGCAGAGACTGTAAGGTGATCATAAAGCTTGCACAGGATAGTGCATCCTTTAAGGAGTGGAATTCAGTAGCATTGTCAAAGAGCCTAACTGTAGCTGTGGGAGTGATCAAGAGTGCGAGTGTCCTTAGAGATGGCTCGCTGCTGGTCGTGTGCAAGGACGCGGCTCAGCAACGGAAGGCGATTGGAACTAAACGTCTGGGTGGAAAGGACATTCTTGACGGTGTGCCACAGGGTTCGGTACTCGGTCCAATTCTGTTTACTCTTTATATGCTGCCATTAGGCAACATTATCAGAAAGCATGGCATTAACTTCCACTGCTATGCAGATGACACTCAGCTGTATTTATCAATGAAACCTGATCAGAGCGATCAAGTAGACAGACTTAGTACTTGTGTGAAGGAGATAAAAACCTGGATGACACTAAACTACCTGCTTCTTAACCCTGAAAAAAACGAGGTCATTGTGCTTGGCCCTAAGCATCTACGAGACGCTCTATCTGAGCAGATAGTCACACTGGACAATGTTAGTGTAGCCTCCAGTTCTACTGTAAGAAACCTTGGAGTCTTATTTGACCAGGAGCTCTCATTTAAAGCTCATATAAATCAAGCTTGTAAAACAGCCTATTTCCATTTGCGCAACATCGCCAAAATCAGAAGAATCCTGCCTAAAAGTGATGCCGAAAAACTTATCCATGCATTTGTAACGACTAGATTAGACTACTGTAACTCCCTGCTTGCAGCGTGTCCTAAAAGCTCCATAAAAAGCTTTCAACTGGTTCAAAATGCAGCAGCAAGATTACTAACAGGAACAAAAAGAAGAGAGCACATTGCGCCAGTGCTGAAGTCTCTTCACTGGCTCCCCGTCGAGTCTAGAATCAAATTCAAAATTCTACTCTTGACCCACAAAGCCATAAATGACATGGCCCCATCCTACCTCAAAGATGCTATAGAACCATATCATCCAAACAGAGCTCTTCGCTCTCAGAATGCCGGCCTTCTGGTGGTGCCAAGAGTCTCTAAAAGTACTGTAGGAGGTAGAGCGTTTAGCTACCAAGCTCCTGTGTTATGGAATCAGCTCCCGACCCATGTTAAATATGCTGACACAGTCTCTTCATTTAAGTCCAGGCTTAAAACGTTCCTCTTCGAAATCGCTTATGGTCAGAGTAGTTAGGAACAGAAAGATAAACCCACAGCTTCAGCTACGCTGCCCTAGGAGTAACTATGCTGGGGGAAGTATGACAGCTTGAGCACTATCCTCTTCTTCTTCTGACTACTTATGCTATCAAACAATATTTATTTTTTGATTCCACTTGCAAACTGTTCACCGCCTTCTTTTCTTTCTCTCACTCCTGAGGACCTGTGGACCCAGATGCCCCTCCCCTGGTGAAGTGGTCCCTGCCCTGTGTGGACGGTCCCTCATCTGCCTGAAGAGTGGGTCCAGTTCGCCTCAGTCGGTCCCTCATCTGCCTGAAGAGTGGGTCCAGCTCGCCTCCGACGGTCCCTCGTCTGCCTGAAGAGTGGGTCCAGCTCGCCTCCGACGGTCCCTCTTCTGCCTGAAGAGTGGGTCCAGCTCGACTCAGACGGTCCCTCTTCTGCCTGAAGAGTGGGTCCAGCTCGACTCAGACGGTCCCTCTTCTGCCTGAAGAGTGGCTCCAGTTCGCCTCAGTCGGTCCCTCATCTGCCTGAAGAGTGGGTCCAGCTCGCCTCCGACGGTCCCTCGTCTGCCTGAAGAGTGGGTCCAGCTCGCCTCCGACGGTCCCTCTTCTGCCTGAAGAGTGGGTCCAGCTCGACTCAGACGGTCCCTCTTCTGCCTGAAGAGTGGGTCCAGCTCGACTCAGACGGTCCCTCTTCTGCCTGAAGAGTGGGTCCAGCTCGACTCAGACGGTCCCTCTTCTGCCTGAAGAGTGGGTCCAGCTCGACTCAGACGGTCCCTCTTCTGCCTGAAGAGTGGGTCCAGCTCCAGTCTCCTTGTGTCCGTCTGTCCGTCTGTGAGAGTCGGATCTCTCCTTCACTGGAACTCCTCCAGGTTTCTACGCTTTTTTCCCAAAGAGGTTTTTTTGTAGTTTTTCCTGGCCGAGAAGGAGAGTCTAAGGACAGAGGACCCTGGGACATCGTCCCTCGCCACCACAGACATTGTCTGTCTTCATCGCCACCACAGACATTGTCTGACTTCATCGCCACCACAGACATTGTTGATTCATTTCTCCCTGTGGCCCTCAGAGGCAACTGTTGTTGTGATTTGGGGCCTTACAAAAATAAATTGATTTGATTTGATTTGTGTCTGATGCTGAAAGAAACACGGTCAGAGGAGTTATCGTAGGTATCCCTACGGCGACGTCTGTGGATGAAGTTAAGGAGAATTTGACTGGAGCTACGGTGGTGGACGCTAGGCGGTTGAAGGTGACCCGGTCTGGGGTAAGATGTGACAGCTTGTCGGTAATGGTAACACTTGAAGGGAGGTGCCTGCCTAGTAAGGTGTTCATTGGGTTCATGTGCCATGACGTTAGGCCATATGTTCCACCGCCCCTGCGTTGCTTTAAGTGCCAGCGCTTTGGGCATATTGCAGCGGTCTGTAGAGGGAGGCAAAGATGTGGTAAATGTGCAGGAGATCACGAGTATGGGAAGTGTGACGTGGGAGCAAAACTGAAGTGCTGTAACTGTGGAGAAGAACATAGCTCTGCCTACGGGGGATGCAGGTTTAGCAAAAGAGCTGCTGAGGTGCATAAAATAAAGGTCTCTCAAGGTATATCCTATGCAGATGCAGTCAAGAAAGTTTCAAGTAACGAGTTTAGAGTAAATACAAAGAGAGGGGCCAGCGCTTCTCCCAGCCAGGGCGAAATGAGAAAGGCCAGCGTGGCTCCCAAGAAGTGTGAAGGTTTCAAGAGTGGAGGTCCCAAGTGTGCAGGTTCCAGAATTAATGAGAATACCCTGGTTGTGGATAGAGAGGATTTTGTACTCTTAATGGTGGATGTTGTAAACTGTGCTGCTCAGACTCAAAGCAGAACTGAAAGGATCAGGATCATTGCTAAAGCTGCAGGGAGATTCCTTGGAACAAAGGAGCTTGATTGGGCAGATATAGAAAACAGGCTAAAGGCGCTAAATGGGAGTCGGAGTGATGGGGGTCTGCTTTTGGGGAGTTAGAGTGATCAGAGTGACGAGATGGGGGTGGTCTCCTGTCCTCGCCCAGTCTCGTAGACGCACGGCTACCAAGCAGCGACATCAGTGGAAATATTAAAGCCTATAGAATGAAGCCTAAAGAATAAAGCTGTACGATGGAAGCACCAAACGTCAAAGAAGGAGAGGAAGATGAAGAAGAGTCTCCCTGGAATAAAGCCGGTTGTTGTTGTTGTTGTTGTTGTTGTTGTTGTTGTTGTTGTTGTTTTATGGCGGTTGGCATCTGAGTGTTGCATTACCGCCAGACTTTATTCCTCAGACGTTTCGTAGTCCTCAGACTCTGTCGTAGTCCGTAAAAGTACTCCTCCCATTGCTTTCGTGTTACAAAGCCCAAGAGGTCATGATATGTCTTTGTGACTAGAATAGTTGTTGTGTTGTTGTTGTTGTTGTTGTTGTTGTTGTTGTTGTTGTTGTTGTTGTTGTTGTTGTTGTTGTTGTTTTATGGCGGTTGGCATCCGAGTGTTGCATTACCGCCAGACTTTATTCCTCAGACTTTTCGTAGTCCTCAGACTCTGTCGTAGTCCGTAAAAGTACTCCTTCCATTGCTTTGGTTGTTGTTGTTGTTGTTGTTTTATGGCGGTTGGCATCCGAGTGTTGCATTACCGCCAGACTTTATTCCTCAGACGTTTCGTAGTCCTCAGACTCTGTCGTAGTCCGTAAAAGTACTCCTCCCATTGCTTTGGTGTTACAAAGCCCATGAGGTCATGATATGTCTTTGTGACTAGAATAGTTGTTGTGTCAGAGACCAACCGGCTTTATTCCAGGGAGACTCTTCTTCATCTTCCTCTCCCTCTTTGACGTTCGGTGCTTTGGAAGTACAAAGCCCATGAGGTCATGGGACGTCTTTGTTGTTGTGTCAGAGACCAACCGGCTTTATTCCAGGGAGAATCTTCTTCATCTTCCTCTCCCTCTTTGACGTTCGGTGCTTTGGAAGTACAAAGCCCATGAGGTCATGGGACGTCTTTGTCGTTTTATCCTTTAGAAGTCCTTCATCCATCACTTTGGTGTTTCTAGGCCCATGAAGTCAAAGCGCGTTAGAACATCCTCTTGCTCCTCATCCTCGGCTCAGTCTCCAACACCCCCCACCTCTATAAACGTTTACCCAGCCCTGTGCTACATAAGTAAGCAACCACAGCCTGACACAAACCCTGTGACTGAATCGCCAGAACGTTCCGCAGATTGAACTCCCGCCCATTATTCCGAAACCACAAGGCCAACCCGGCCCTTTCTCTATCATAAGCCTCACAGCAAATCAGCACATGCTCGACAGTCTCTGGCACCCGACAGTGACCACACAGACCGGTCGGGTGTTTGCCTATCCTACTCAGTGACCAATTGAGTCCAGTATGGCCAATCCTCATGCGGGCGAAGGCCCTTTCCTCCCACGCGTTCCTGCCCATAGACCCGCAAGGACCCACACTACCCTGTACGTGATAGAGATGCCGTCCAGTAACACAGTGGCTCCAAAATTCCTGCCAAAGGCCGACCACATGACTCTTGATAACGGGCTTGATTTCAGATTTGCTTAACTCAACCGCCACATCAATTGATGGCCGCCTAAGGGAACGTTTAGCCAGTGCATCAGCCATTTCGTTACCATCCACCCCCACATGCGCAGGGACCCAAAAGAAGGAAACCCTTACATCCTTCCTGGACAGGGAGAGCATCAGACAGAAGATGCCATTCAACACATCCTGTCTGCAATCCGATTTCCCAGATTTAATGCTTTGCAATGCAGAAAGGCTGTCAGAGGCCACCACAATGCCGCAACACTGCAAAGCAGATTCCGCCCATTCCAATGCCAACCGTATCGCTATGAGTTCCGACGTGAAAACAGAAAGGCAATCCGTCAACCTCTTCTTGACCGCCAGCCCCAGGTCAGGCACAAAATAAGCGGCGCCAGTACGCCCACTCTCAGGATCCCTAGACCCGTCGGTATAAATAAACACATCACCTGAGTGCTTATCGATGAGCGCTTGAACGGCAAACTGCGGTGCCCTCCCAGCGACTCCTCTAAGCTTGCCATGCAAGCTAACATCAACAGGAGCCGGGACAAACTTCCACGGAGCTATAGCAGACAAAGCCACCGACGGGCTCACACGCAGATCACCAACCCCCGCAAGCCGCGCCTTCGCATTTCCTACCTGGCTAAAAACCATACCGCCAGCCTCACTCTGCCCCCCATCAACCCTGAGAAAGTCCCTCACCGGGTGAGAGCTCGTATGACCTTGCACATTCACCCAGTAAGCCAACAGAAGTTCTAGCCTCCGGAGCCGTAACGGCAATTCCCCCAACTCAACCTGCAGCGCCGAGACAGGGGAGGTCCTAAAAGCCCTACAGCAGATGCGCAAGGCCTGGGCTTGCTCCACATCAAGCTTCTTTAAGTTAGTCTCAGCCGCAGACATGTAGGCTATACAGCCATAATCAATAGCCGCCCTCATGACGGCCCGATAAATACCCAGGAGCGACCTTCTGCTGGCCCCCCAGTCCTGGCCGGATAGACAACGAAGCAAGTTATTCACCCTTTTGCATTTACCACTGACCTCATCAATGTGCTGACGCCAACTAAGCCTCTCGTCAAAGGTGACCCCCAAGAACCTCACCTCCCTGACCTGTTCGAGCACCTGCCCATGCAGTCGAAGGGAGACATCCCTATGCCCATTGAAGAAACAGATCACTTGAGACTTCCGTACGGACAGTTTAAACCCCCACTTCAGGGTCCACTGCTCCACCTGCTGTATTGCCCTTTGCAGTTTCGCCTCGTAAAACCGGAGATTCCTCCCTCTCACCCATAGAGCGCCATCGTCAGCATAAAGACTCCTCCCAACAGACCCATCCACGTCGTCAAAGATGTCCTTAATCATAACATTGAACAAGATAGGGCTACACACACTCCCCTGCGGGATCCCATTCTCCACCCCATAGACCCCAGAGTAAGCAGCGCCCACTCTGGTTTGGATACGCCGGCCAGACAGAAAGCTCCGGACCCAGTTAAACAGTTTACCCTTCACACCACACTTCCGCAGCTTAATGAGGAGCCCATCCTTCCAAACCATATCGTACGCCTTCTCCACATCGAAGAGCACCGCAATAACCTTTTCTTTCTGAGCCCTGGCCAGCTGGATATCAGATTCCAAACACAACACGGAATCCATGGTGTTCCTGCCCCTACGGAAATCACTCTGGTGCGCGGGAAGCAAACCCTGACTCTCCAAGAAGTAATCCAACCGCTCGGTAACCATGCGCTCCATCGTTTTCCCGAGCTGCGACGTCAAGGCAATCGGCCTATAACTTGAAGGGTCAGACGCTGGCCTACCCGGCTTCAGAACCGGCACCACCGTAGACTGTTTCCACGCAGATGGAACACAACCTGAATCCCAAACACGGTTGAAAAGACCCAGGACTAGCCCAAGCGTGTCATCAGTCAAATGAGAGAGCATGTCATAGCACACCTCATCTTTACCCGGGGCTGTCTGTTTCGCCTTAGAAAGTGCTCTCCTTAGCTCAAACAAACTAAACGGAAGGTCAAGGTCATCTTGAGTCGAAGGCTGGTGCCCAATCAGCTCAGAATTCTGGGCCAGAGTACTCTCCCTGTAGTGCCTTTCCGCAGGTGAGAGATTGTCAGAGCTGTGCACCGACACAAAGGTGCTGGCCAACAGTTCAGCTTTGTCAACGTCGCTGACTGCTTCAACACCATTCAGTATTAGGACCGGGGTCCCATGACGGCGCTCAACCCCATGCATCCGCTTAATCATCCCCCAAACATCCCCGAGACGCGTTTCTCTCCCAATTTTGGAACAATACCGCCTCCAATAGGCACTCTTGGCCGTTCTTACAGTTTTCCGCACAACAGCGCGGGCCCTCTTGTAGTCAATGAGGGCACCCTCAGTGTGGGTAACCCTTAGCCGGCGAAACGCCGCACTTCTCGCCCTAACAGCATGACCACATGCTTCATTCCACCACGGCACCCGCTTCCTATGTCCACTACCACCACTCTTAGGAATCGTGCCACCGCTGACTGCGTGATGAGCGAGACAATTGCACTATTGAGATCATCCACCTGAGTCAATCCTCCTTCCTGCAGAACCCTAGAACCATCATCAGCTTTCCTCAGGAAAGCCCCCCAGTTCGCCCTTGCCAACTGCCACCTCTGGATCCTCGTCCCCCTGACCACACAGCTCCCAAAGCCAATCTCGGTGCGGACTAGATAGTGATCGCTACCAAAAGAAAGATTACCAAGAACCTCCCAACTACAAACACCAGCTAACTCCTTGGACACAAGCGTAAGATCTATTGCACTTTCCGTACCGGTCCCCATATCATAGCGGGTCCCACTCCCATCATTCAGACAAACCAACTCCCTTTGATTGATAAAACCCTCTACCACCTGCCCATACCTATCGGTACCACTACCGCCCCACAAAGCGCTATGCGCATTAAAATCCCCACACCACACGGCCTTTCCCCGAACATCCTTACCGATACTATGTAAGGACTCTAACGTTAACTCACCACACGGATTATAAAGGTTAACCACAGTAACAGCTTCACCACCCAGCCAGACCCTCACCGCCAGAGCCTCCGGCGCTTTACTCACACTGACAACAACGTAATTTAGGTCATCTCGGACAAACACAGCCACACCTCCGCCTCTACCCTGCTCCCTATCATTCCTAACACACACATACCCTTGTATCCCAAAACCCCACCTAGGTCGTAACCAAGTCTCCTGCACGCACATAACATGAGGCTTGTTCAACAAGGTAGAGACAAAATGCTTAAATTCCTGGCCATTAGCACGAAGACTACGCGCATTCCATTGCAAGACAACCACCGCCATTATGAGCCCCCGGAACCTGACGGCGCATCGGGAGCCCCCCCACTCCCACTGCCAGAATGGGGCAGGGCGCCTTCCCGAAGCGCATCCTCTATCTCCGTCCACTCGGGACCCCCAGCTCCAAAGTACTTCCCTGCAGCCTTAGCGATGATCTTAGTCTTTTCGGATCTCTTCTTGGTTTGACCAGTACAGTTAATCACTTCCACCATAAAGAGGAATAAATCTTTCCTCTTCACAACCAGTACATCCTCCGCACCCACAGGGCCTCTGCCCGTGGAAGCCACACTCACAGGCATCCCAGTGGGGACCTCCCCCTGGCCGCGGGCAACGCTGCCCCCTCCCCTGTCGCCTAGGACACCAGCAGCACTGGCAGCCCCCACTGCATCCACCTTCACCTGACTACCAGACACCTTCTTGACCGCATCCGCGTAGGATATGCCTTGAGAGGCTCTAACTTTTTGCACCTCAGCAGCCCTCTTGCTGAACACGCATCCCCCGTAGGCAGAGCTATGCTCTCCCCCACAGTTACAGCACTTGAGTTTTGCTCCGTCGTCACACTTCCCATACTCGTGGTCTCCTGCACATTTACCACACTTCTGCTTCCCTCTACAGACCGCTGCAATATGCCCAAAGCGCTGGCACTTGAAGCAATGCAGGGCCGGCAGAACATATGGGCGTACGCCATAGCGCATGTACCCAACGCACACCACACGAGGCAGGATCCCACCTTCAAATCTAATCATTATCGACAGGCTGTCACACCTTACCCCACCCCGGGTAATCTTCAACCGCCTAGCATCCACCACCTTAGCTCCAGTCAAATTCTCCTTTATGTCATCCACAGATGTCGTCGTAGGGACGCCTACGATAACTCCCCTGACCGTGGCTCTTACAGCATCAGACACAAGAATGTCCTTCCCCCCCAGACACTTAGCTTCAATCGCCTTCCTTTGCTGAGCCACGTCCTTGCACACGACCAGCAGCGAGCCATCCCTAAGGACACTCGCATGCTTGACCACTCCCACAGCTACAGTCAGGCTCCTTGTCAACGCCATCGGATCCCACCCCTTAAAGGACGCATTATCCTGCGCGAGCTTTATGAAAACCTTACACTCTGAACTCACATCCCCGATATCTGCAACCCCCCCGCCCTGCTCCTCACTGAGAGAGCCCTCCATAGACGAGCAAGAAGACGCCCTACGCTGCACAGGATCAGTGGCTCCAGGGGAGTCCTCCCCGCTGTTCATATCGTCACCGACCAGGTCACGCTTCCTCTTCCTCTTCCCCGTCATACGGACCGAGGCGTTCCTCTATGTTGCCGTAATATCCAAACAACGCTCAATAATCCACCGTCAGCGATGTTGTTATTGGCAGAGGCCCAGGGAGTCAAAAATACCCGAGTTGTGGCAGAAAGAATAATGTCTCTTGTCTTCCGGTTGGTCTCTGAAACAACAACAACTATTCTAGTCACAAAGACATATCATGACCTCATGGGCTTTGTAACGCCAAAGCATTGGAAGGAGTACTTTTACGGACTACGACAGAGTCTGAGGACTACGAAAAGTCTGAGGAATAAAGTCTGGCGGTAATGCAACAATTGGATGCCAACCGCCATAAAACAACAACAACAACAACAACAAAGTCTGAGGGGAGGAAGAACTTCTATAGGATACAATGACAAAGGCATCTCATGACCTCTTGGGCTTTGTCAAAGCACTGGAGGTCAAAGCACTGGAAGAACAACTTTTAGGACTACGACAAAGTCTGGGGAATAAAGTCTGGCGGTAATGCGACACTCGGCTGTCGACCGCCATAAAACAATAACAACAGCAATAACAGTCTAAGGAATAAAGTCTGGCGGTAATGCAACACTCGGATGCCAACCGCCATAAAACAACAACAACAACATCTCCCTCTCTCTTTCTTACTCTCTCTATCCATCTCTCCTTTTTTAAACAGTATGGCCTAAAACACATACTTTGAAAACATACAACTACAGTATGTGGCGGTAAATGCACCTTTTCAGTTGAATGCCAACCGCTATTTAAAGCTACACAACAACAGCATCTACATTCAGCTAATATTAAAAAGAGCTTCAAGTGAGGTGATTATAAACTCAACCTTCTATTATTTAGTCTAGTTATTATTCTATTTTCAAAACATCAGTATTGTCATAGTCATCTGTATAGTCCATTCATTCATTTTCTACCGCGTGTTCCCGTTCGGAGTCGCGAGTGACTGGAGCCTATCCCAGTGACTTTGGGCCTTAGGCGGTGTACACTCTTGACAGGGGTCAATTTGATTTATAATTGTATTTTTTAATGCATAATTCAGATGTAATTTTTCGGAGTTGTTGATAACATTTTTGAGGTGTGAATTTGGACTAATCATTTGCTTATTAATGTTAAAAATGTGCTAACATGGGAGGAGAACTCTGAATGAAATTGTTGGTATCCGCTCTGCAGAGACACTATTTCCCATGTGCCCCTTGTGTTTGTCATGTGCTCCCATGTTTGTTTCTGTGTCTCCGCCCCTCACCTGCCGTCTGCTACTTCCTGGATTTCCCAGTCACCTCCCACCACACCTGCTGTCAGTCTTCTCATTTCCTTAATTAGTTTCTCCTGCCACTTGTTTGTTTCCCACCAATCACCTGCTTCTCTGTGTGTATTCAAGTTCAGTCTCCCCTTTGTTCTGTGTCTGTTCGTCACTTGATGTCTGTACTGCTTGTAACTCCTGCCCCTGCCCCTGCTCGTGCTCCTGCTCTGCTCCTGCCCTAATCCTGCCCTGCCCTGCTCCTGCCCTGTTTACCAGCCATTTTGGATGTTTTCTGTTTTTGGACTTTTGGACATTTTGAGCCTCTGTGCTTGCCTTTGGATTTTTAACTTTTGTTAATGAATTCTAATTTGCCTTGATTTGGACTGCTTTTGGGTTTTTGCCATCGGGATCATAACAGAAATAGTCTATCCCTTTTTAGTTTCTCTCTTTTTTGCTTGTAGTTGAAGAGTCCAATGAGACGAGGTGGTTTCAAGAGAAGACTTTTCATGATCTCACTTTGCAGTGCAGTCTTTAGTTGAGAAATGGCCACTTTGGTCATTGCCTGAATGTAGATGGGAGAGCAGGCTGTCGCAGACAGGAACCCTCACCCTAGGTGAGGGAGGGATGTGTGGTGGTCACAGACTAGAAATTGTGTCGAGGTCCAGCCAGCAAGAGTGAGAGAAAGCATGGTCCTGCAGCAAGAGCAAGGGAGCCTGCATTGTCTGTTTATCAGGTCACATAGGTGTGGCTTTAGAGTGGGTGCTACCTTAAGACGCTGGCTAAATCGCAAACAAACTTATTGTTACTACACTTTTAACTTAAACCAGCTTACAACATATATAACTTATATTGCATATTATTTATCACAACATTGTCAATTAATACACACATGGTTGACAGGCAATGAGGAAATGTACATTAATCTAAATATGGCATGAACACAACACAGTTCATAAGGCATGTTAGTTGTGTGTTATTTTTAAAGGCAGTTGGCAGCCAACTGAAACGTGCATTTACCGCCACCTACTTGAATGAATGTGGACGGAAGATCAATGGAAACCATAACAATTCAAGGTGATTTTAGATTAACACTACAAAGACATTCTTAACTCTATGAATCTTTCAAATAATCCTGTGTCATATAGGTAAGTATATATTGTATTTCTTGATTTTTGTGACTGGATTGTGAGATTCAGCAGATTAAATTCCTGCTTGTTATTTTGAAACCATAAAACTAATTCATTTCTCTCTTTCATAAACTGTACAGTGAATCAGCACATGCGCAACAGTTTCTGGTTCTTGACAGTCAGTACGTTTACATGCAAACGAAAAAAACAAATTGTTGCTTTAATCCAATACAACTGGAGATCTTCGTGTACACGTAAACACCTTACTCCGATAGAAATCGGTGTTAAAAATCTCCGATTGAGACACCCAAATTATGCGGTTGTGTTCGGTTTCCTCATGCCATGTATACAGCTTAAAGGTGCCATAACATGCTTTTTTTTCACGTTTCGTAGTCTATCCTAAGTGTATATTTGATAATAATAAGGGTTGTGCAACACCCATAACATAATAGTTAAGAAATATCACCCATACCTTGGACCCCCTCACCAACCCGGAAATGCAAACGGCTTGGTTTGATATTTGCCCCCACCCCTTGGGAAGAGTGATCTGGCTCCCCCGCCCAACCCGTGACGTAGTCTCAGAGCGCGTGTGTGCCCCGCCCACCCGTGACGTAGTCTCAGAGAGCGCGTGTGTGCCCCGCCCACCCGTGACGTAGTCTCAGAGAGCGCGTGTGTGCCCCGCCCACCCCGGAGACGGTGGGGGTGTAAACAAACTAACTCAATAATCACGTTTTCGATTCCAGCGGCGGTGAAAGACCACGGGGCCGGTCCCCTTGTCATACGTTGCCGTTACTTGTTGCGTTCCTTTGCACTGATAGAGCGTGGAAAGGGATCTCAAACGTACATTATGGAGGCCCCAATGCTTTCAGATTCCACAAACTCCTTGGATGAGCTACACAGAGGTCGATATTTAGAAAAGCTGCGATCAATCAACTCAGATCCATATTTTATGCCTAAATCACGACTCTTCCAGATATCTCCAAGCACACTGGTCCCATGGTTCACAAGTCCCAGTTTTGATCAAAGGCTCTACGCCTGAATAAAACTTATTATTCTACAGCGTTTATGCTCCGGAGCTCCAGCGCAGGCAGGCTGTGCGTGAGGCTGCATGCCCGGGGTTCGGTCACCTACACCGGGCTGAACAGCTGTCAGCGCCGCCGTGCACCGTTCCCGCCGCGCGAGTGTATGACCGATAGAGCTTCAGATCAACAAAGAGTCTACTTTAATTTACAGCGTGCGCAGAACAGATATATCTATAGATCTATATATATATATATATATAAAAGTCTATGTCCATCGCGCTCTTATTTCCGGGTTTCTCGGTATCGGATAGAACTTCTCTCCGTTTATTTTCCCGGTTGCTGCATCAACTGCCACATAAACCTTCACCATTGTGTTAATAGTAAAGAGTGTGATATCATGAATGAAGTTTTGGGCCTCTTTGAGCCGTGTTTAACTTAAATAGCCCCCCTTCCCCCCTCAGAGCGGAGCCGGGGGGAAGGGGGCGGGAGGGGAAAGGGGGTGGAGAGGGGGGATGGTGACAAAGTTCAAAATATTTATTATGACGCGGTCTTGCACCCACCCCCCGTCAGTTTGGAGATTCGAGGAAAGGATATAGTCTGTACTATAGCTAAAAACTGCTGGAATCAATCAAAAAAACACTCTGGGTACATATATGAAGCACAAATAGCAATGTAAGAAAGTTAAAAGCTCTGAAAAGTTGATTTTGCATGTTATGGAACCTTTAATCGCACTGAAAATAGACAAGGCTTGTGCGCATGCTCCACGCCCCACGCTGACGTATGACCCCGGAACAAAATGTGATCGGGTACCAAGGACAAGACAACTTTCCCACTTCTTATCACCACATGTGGACACTAGTGTGCTGGAATCTGAGCAGGTCATTGTAATACAGTACTTGTGCAATTTGTTTACATTTTGTATGATCTACATTGTTTTTATATTTCTATTTACTTCTATTTGTTTTTATATTTTCATGTATGAAGTACAATTGCAGTGTGCATGTTAACATTTTCTTTTTCAAGTTTTCAAGTTTGTATTTTTTAAATAGTTTTTATATATAAAACACAAAGCAATGATTGGTTTTGTTCTTTTTATTACAGTAAATTACTCATTTGTATTGTACAAAATAGGACCTGCCCTCAAAATCAGACACACAAATGTACATAGAAGGGCTAAAACAATGCCCTACGCAGAGGAACATTTGCCCTCATATTCTCTGTTAGAACACGTCTTGTTTCCTGACCACCACCAGACACGATACTCTGCACAACTGGCCAGTTTATAGAGAACAATGGTGGTTTTCATCTTGAGTGGAATTGGTGCTCGCACAGTCGCTTCCTGGGGGCTCAAAGCACCTTCCATCAGTCCACAAAATGACCTGCACGTCATTCGGAAATTCTCTTTCCATTCAGTGTCGGAAAACTCCTTCATCACAACTTTCTCCCACCAGTCTGTGCTCCGAACCCGCATCCAACAAGAAGGAGAATTCCGGGTCAGTTATCTGCACAATAACTAACGCGGACATTACCTACGAGATGAACAAAACTGTACGACTATCCATCTTGCTGTTGGTCGAAAATGCGTATGACAGTTGTTTGTATGTGACGCAAAAGGTCAACCGGAATGGGGGGGGCGCATTAGTCCGCTGAAACGACGCATATGGCCACCTAGTGTTAGGAGGACAACATGTTCTTGTCAGGAATTTGACTTTCTCGTCTGGATGTATACTTGGACAAGGACAGAGTTTTGTCAAGACGTCAAACCCGATTGTTATAAAAACATTTTTTTCGTAATCATGTAAACACACTGACTGTGTGATTACATAAACCGGTAGGATGTTTGCCTATCCCATTCAGTGACCTATTGAGTCCAGTGAGACCTATTCTCATTCTAATAAAGGCTCTCTCTTCCCCTGTGTTCCTGCCCATGGATCTGCATGGACCAACACTACTTTGTATCTGATACAGATGCCGTCCAGTGTCACAAAGATTCCAATAATCCTGCCAATAGGGTTGATAATAGGGTTGACTTCAGATTTACTTATTTCAACTATCACATCAGTAGTAGCAGTTTTAGGGATCGTTTAGCCGGCAATCAGCCATTTCACTCCCATCCACCCTGACATGGGCAGGAACCCAAATAAAGAAGACCTTCACACCTTTCTTAGACAGAGAGATTATAAATAGTAGATGCTATATAGAATATCTTGTCTACAATCAGACTTTCCAGATGTAATGCTTTGCAGTGCAGAGGCTGTCAGAAGCTATCACAATGCTGTGACAGCAAAGTAGATTCAGTCCATTCTCACAGGTCATTCACAGCATTCTCCAGAGCATTGTCAGTCCAGATAGTTTCCTTTCTAGCAACACATTGTTCAAAATATTTATTTTGTGGAAGTAGCATGTGCTCTTTTTGTGTTGTTCATATTCTTCCTCAAGCTTTTCCAGAGCAGTTCTCAGCAGAAAATGCTCATATTCAGATCTTTCAGTCCTGGTTTCGCTTTAATCTTCATACACCATTTAGGGTGTTACATTTGGCCTTCTTCTGCCGAGCCCTGAATGATATTCCTGATTTTCTGCGTGTCCACCTGCAGCTCTGTGTTCTCAGGGTCAATCCTCAGAGCAGCTTGATACTCTTGAAGGCCTTCGCTGTAGAGCTGCAACTGGCAGAAGGCAGTTCCTCTGCGCACATAGGCTCTGGCTCTGGCTGATGCATTGGCGGGCACCGCAGGTGTCAACAACTGCAAAGCCTCGGTTGAATCTTCTATGGCCTTGTGCAGGTTCTTCAGCTTCAAGTGACCAGCTGCGCGGTTTGAAAAGAGAGCCGGCAGTTTTCTGTTGAGCCTAATAGCCAAACTGTAGGCATTCACTGCACCCTGGTAATCTCCAGTGGCAAAGCATGTATTGCCCTTGTCCTTGAGCCAATCTGGATTCCTTTCTTCCTCTTTAAGGTCATTCAGATCCTCCAGCACATTACCGGAGGCACGCCTGGCCTCAGCCTGTTTATTGAGCCACTCCTCCTCTTCAGCCACTTTGGACTCTCGGAGCGCTGTTGGGAAGACTCGGGGAGTGAATTTCACCTGGATAGTCCCTGAGGCTCGGGGGGCAGGCAGCTCCTCCCGTGTCCTGCTCTTCAGTCCACTATTTTCTGTGGGATCAGCTTTGGCCTTTGCCTCACACGCAGCCTTCTGTGTTGAGTTTTTTGTTGCATTTTTTTCAGTACGTTTCTCAATTTGAAGTTGTTCTTTCTGTTCCCGTTGCAAGGATTCCAATTCTGCTGTGATTTTCTGTTGCTCAGAGTCCTTGATTTTCTGAATACTTTCTCTTTCTTCCTGTTCAAGCTCCATCATAGTCTTCAATGCATATTTCTTTTCAGCCTGTTGCTTCTCTGCTTTTGATTTGGATTCATCACTCAGTTTTTCTTGGTGTTTTTTCAGAGCTTTCTCTCGTAGGTCCTTTTTGGTTTCCTTCCCGGCTGTCGTAAGCATTAGCTGGTCCCATAACTCTTCTGTCTTCTTTGGCAGAGTGATGAGAGCAGCTCCATTGCCTACCTTTGCTGTACTTTTGTCTTCATCAACAGGCTGAGCCAGGAAGGCCTCAAACAGGTATGGAGGAAAGTGTACTTTGACATACTGGTCGGTCGCAATAATGTCCACTTGTGAAGCTCTTGCTCCTTTCAAAGGGACACTGATGTAAACAGTGGACTCTGTTTGTGTCCACGAGTAGTCTGTGATCAACAGTGGCATTATAGCAAAGTTACTAAGTAATTAGCTTAGTCTCTGAACAACTTGAAATTTGTATTTATTTGTTTCCGGCTGGCAGTCAATTGCAAGGTGCATTTACCGACATCTACTTTATTTTTTAAACTTTATAATTACTTCTTCTTCTTCTTTGGTGTTTTATGGCGGCTGGTATCCAAGTGTTGCATTACCGCCAGACTTTATTCTTCAGACTTCATTTTCCCAAGTCCGACCGGCTGTTGTTGTTGTTTTTTGGCAGCTCCAAGTGTTGTTGTTGTTGTTGTTGTTGTTTTATGGCGGTTGGCATCCGAGTGTTGCATTACCGCCAGACTTTATTCCTTAGACTGTTGTTGCTGTTGTTATTGTGTTATGGCAGTCGACAGCCGAGTGTCGCATTACCGCCAGACTTTATTCCCCAGACTCTGTCGCAGTCCTAAAAGTTGTTCTTCCAGTGCTTTGACCTCCAGTGCTTTGACAAAGCCCAAGAGGTCATGAGATGCCTTTGTCATTGTTGTTGTTTGTCATTGTATCCTATAGAAGTTCTTCCTCCCCTCAGACTTTGTCGTAGTCCTTAAAAATTCTTATTCCATTCTTTGGAAGTACAAAGCCCATGAGGTCACGGGACGTCTTTGTTGTTTTACAAAGCCCATGAGGTCATGGGACGTCTTTGTCGTTTTATCCTTTAGAAGTCCTTCTTCCATCACTCTGGCGTTTCTAGGCCCATGAAGTCAAAGCGCATTAGAACATCCTCTTGCTCCTCATCCTCGGCTCAGTCTCCAACACCCCCCACCTCTATAAACGTTTACCCAGCCCTGTGCTACATAAGTAAGCAACCACAGCCTGACACAAACCCTGTGACTGGATCGCCAGAACGTTCCGCAGATTGAACTCCCGCCCATTATTCCGAAACCACAAGGCCAACCCGGCCCTTTCTCTATCATAAGCCTCACAGCAAATCAGCACATGCTCGACAGTCTCTGGCACCCGACAGTGACCACACAGACCGGTCGGATGTTTGCCTATCCTACTCAGTGACCAATTGAGTCCAGTATGGCCAATCCTCATGCGGGCGAAGGCCCTTTCCTCCCACGCGTTCCTGCCCATAGACCCGCAAGGACCCACACTACCCTGTATGTGATAGAGATGCCGTCCAGTAACACAGTGGCTCCAAAAATCCTGCCAAAGGCCGACCACATGACTCTTGATAACGGGCTTGATTTCAGATTTGCTTAACTCAACCGCCACATCAATTGATGGCCGCCTAAGGGAACGTTTAGCCAGTGTATCAGCCATTTCGTTACCATCCACCCCCACATGCGCAGGGACCCAAATGAAGGAAACCCTCACATCCTTCCTGGACAGGGAGAGCATCAGACAGAAGATGCCATTCAACACATCCTGTCTGCAATCCGATTTCCCAGATTTAATGCTTTGCAATGCAGAAAGGCTGTCAGAGGCCACCACAATGCCGCAACACTGCAAAGCAGATTCCGCCCATTCCAATGCCAACCGTATCGCTATGAGTTCCGACGTGAAAACAGAAAGGCGATCTGTCAACCTCTTCTTGACCGCCAGCCCCAGGTCAGGCACAAAATAAGCGGCGCCAGTACGCCCACTCTCAGGATCCCTAGACCCGTCGGTATAAATAAACACATCACCTGAGTGCTTATCGATAAGCGCTTGAACGGCAAACTACGGTGCCCTCCCAGCGACTCCTCTAAGCTTGCCATGCAAGCTAACATCAACAGGAGCCGGGACAAACTTCCACGGAGTTATAGCAGACAAAGCCACCGACGGGCTCACACGCAGATCACCAACCCCCGCAAGCCTCGCCTTCGCATTTCCTACCTGGCTAAAAAACATACTGCCAGCCTCATTCTGCCCCCCATCAACCCTGAGAAAGTCCTTCACCGGGTGAGAGCTCGTATGACCTTGCACATTCACCCAGTAAGCCAACAGAAGTTCTAGCCTCCGGAGCCGTAACGGCAATTCCCCCAACTCAACCTGCAGCGCCGAGACAGGGGAGGTCCTAAAAGCCCTACAGCAGATGCGCAAGGCCTGGGCTTGCTCCACATCAAGCTTCTTTAAGTTAGTCTCAGCCGCAGACATGTAGGCTATACAGCCATAATCAATAGCCGCCCTCATGACGGCCCGATAAATACCCAGGAGCGACCTTCTGCTGGCCCCCCAGTCCTGGCCGGATAGACAACGAAGCAAGTTATTCACCCTTTTGCATTTACCACTGACCTCATCAATGTGCCACTGAGTAGGATAGGCAAACATCCGACCGGTCTGTGTGGTCACTGTCAGGTGCCAGAGACTGTCGAGCATGTGCTGATTTGCTGTGAGGCTTATGATAGGGAAAGGGCCGGGTTGGCCTTGTGGTTTCGGAATAATGGGCGGGAGTTCAATCTGCGGAACGTTCTGGCGATCCAGTCACAGGGTTTGTGTCAGGCTGTGGTTGCTTACTTATGTAGCACAGGGCTGGGTAAACGTTTATAGAGGTGGGGGGTGTTGGAGACTGAGCCGAGGATGAGGAGCAAGAGGATGTTCTAACGCGCTTGGACTTCATGGGCCTAGAAACGCCAAAGTGATGGAAGAAGGACTTCTAAAGGATAAAACGACAAAGACGTCCCATGACCTCATGGGTTTTGTAAAACAACAAAGACGTCCCATGATCTCATGGGCTTTGTACTTCCAAAGCACCGAACGTCAAAGAGGGCGAGGAAGGTGAAGAAGAGTCTCCCTGGAATAAAGCCGGTTGGTCTCTGACACAACAACTATTCTAGTCACAAAAACACATCATGACCTCATGGGCTTTGTAACGCCAAAGCGATGGGAGGAGTACTTTTACGGACTACGACAGAGTCTGAGGACTACGAAACGTCTGAGGAATAAAGTCTGGAGGTAATGCAACACTCGGATGCCAACCGCCATAAAACAACAACAACAACAACAACAACACAACAACTATTCTAGTCACAAAAACACATCATGACCTCATGGGCTTTGTAACGCCAAAGCGATGGGAGGAGTACTTTTACGGACTACGACAGAGTCTGAGGACTACGAAACGTCTGAGGAATAAAGTCTGGCGGTAATGCAACACTCGGATGCCAACCGCCATAAAACAACAACAACAACAACAACAACAACTACGAAAAGTCTGAGGAATAAAGTCTGGTGGTAATGCAACAATTGGATGCCAACCGCCATAAAACAACAACAACAACAACAACAACACCACAACAACAACAACAACAACAAGTGTGAAGGAGGCGAACACGACAGACGGGTTGGTCTCTGAATACCTCGTGCACTTGGATGCCAACTGCCATAAAAAACAACAACGACAACAGTTTGGATACTACGGCAACATAGAGGAACGCCTCGGTTCGTATGACGGGGAAGAAGAAGAGGAAGCGTGACCTGGTCGGTGACGATATGAACAGCGGGGAGGACTCCCCTGGAGCCACTGATCCTGTGCAGCGTAGGGCGTCTTCTTGCTCGTCTATGGAGGGCTCTCTCAGTGAGGAGCAGGGCGGGGGGGTTGCAAATGTCGGGGATGTGAGTTCAGAGTGTAAGGTGTTCATAAAGCTCGCGCAGGATAATGCGTCCTTTAAGGGGTGGGATCCGATGGCGTTGACAAGGAGCCTGACTGTAGCTGTGGGAGTGGTCAAGCATGCGAGTGTCCTTAGGGATGGCTCGCTGCTGGTCGTGTGGAAGGACGTGGCTCAGCAAAGGAATGCGATTGAAGCTAAGTGTCTGGGGGGGAAGGACATTCTTGTGTCTGATGCTGTAAGAGGCACGGTCAGGGGAGTTATAGTAGGCGTCCCTACGACGACATCTGTGGATGACATAAAGGAGAATTTGACTGGAGCTAAGGTGGTGGATGCTAGGCGGTTGAAGATGACCCGGGATGGGGTAAGGTGTGACAGCCTGTCGATAATGATTAGATTTGAAGGTGGGATCTTGCCTCGTGTGGTGTGCGTTGGGTACATGCGCTATGGTGTACGCCCATATGTTCTGCCGCCCCTGCGTTGCTTCAAGTGCCAGCGCTTTGGGCATATTGCAGCGGTCTGTAGAGGGAAGCAGAAGTGTGGTAAATGTGCAGGAGACCACGAGTATGGGAAGTGTGACGACGGAGCAAAACTCAAGTGCTGTAACTGTGGGGGAGAGCATAGCTCTGCCTACGGGGATGCGTGTTCAGCAAGAGGGCTGCTGAGGTGCAAAAAGTTAGAGCCTCTCAAGGCATATCCTACGCGGATGCGGTCAAGAAGGTGTCTGGTAGTCAGGTGACGGTGGATGCAGTGGGGGCTGCCAGTGCTGCTGGTGTCCTAGGCGACAAAGGAGGGGGCAGCGTTGCCCGCGGCCAGGGGGAGGTCCCCACTGGGATGCCTGTGAGTGTGGCTTCCACGGGCAGAGGCCCTGTGGGTGCGGAGGATGTACTGGTTGTGAAGAGGAAAGATTTCTTCCTGTTTATAGTGGAAGTGATTAACTGTACTGGGCAAACCAAGAAGAGATCCGAAAAGACTAAGATCATCGCTAAGGCTGCAGGGAAGTACTTTGGAGCTGGGGGCCCCGAGTGGACGGAGATAGAGGATGCGCTGCGGGAGGGCGCCCTGCCCCATTCTGGCAGTGGGAGTGGGGGGGCTCCCGATGCGCCGTCAGGTTCCGGGGGCTCATAATGGCGGTGGTTGTCTTGCAATGGAATGCGCGTAGTCTTCGTGCTAATGGCCAGGGATTTAAGCATTTTGTCTCTACCTTGTTGAACAAGCCTCACGTTATGTGCGTGCAAGAGACTTGGTTACGACCTAGGTGGGGTTTTGGGATACAAGGGTATGTGTGTGTTAGGAATGATAGGGAGCAGGGTAGAGGCGGAGGTGTGGCTGTGTTTGTCCGAGATGACCTAAATTGAGTTGTTGTCAGTGTGAGTAAAGCGCCGGAGGCCCTGGCGGTGAGGGTCTGGCTGGGTGGTGAAGCTGTTACTGTGGTTAACCTTTATAATCCGTGTGGTGAGTTAACGTTAGAGTCCTTACATAGTATCGGTAAGGATGTTCGGGGA
This sequence comes from Eucyclogobius newberryi, assembly GCF_026437365.1. Lineage (NCBI taxonomy): Eukaryota > Metazoa > Chordata > Actinopteri > Gobiiformes > Gobiidae > Eucyclogobius > Eucyclogobius newberryi. Next base: position 16,253,699 of record NW_027315857.1, on the reverse strand, counting down.
AAGGCCGTGTGGTGTGGGGATTTTAATGCGCATAGCGCTTTGTGGGGCGGTAGTGGTACCGATAGGTATGGGCATGTGGTAGAGGGTTTTATCAATCAAAGGGAGTTGGTTTGTCTGAATGATGGGGGTGGGACCCGCTATGATATGGGGACCGGTGCGGAAAGTGCAATAGATCTTACACTTGTGTCCAAGGAGTTAGCTGGTGTTTGTAGTTGGGAGGTTTTTGGTAATCTTTCTTTTGGTAGCGATCACTATCTAGTCCGCACCGTGATTGGCTTTGGGAGCTGTGTGGTCAGGGGGACGAGGATCCAGAGGTGGCAGTTGGCAAGGGCGAACTGGGGGGCTTTCCTGAGGAAAGCTGATGATGGTTCTAGGGTTCTGCAGGAAGGAGGATTGACTCAGGTGGATGATCTCAATAGTGCAATTGTCTCGCTCATCACGCAGTCAGCGGTAGGCACGATTCCTAAGAGTGGTGGTAGTGGACATAGGAAGCGGGTGCCGTGGTGGAATGAAGCATGTGGTCATGCTGTTAGGGCGAGAAATGCGGCGTTTCGCCGGCTAAGGGTTACCCACACTGAGGGTGCCCTCATTGACTACAAGAGGGCCCGCGCTGTTGTGCGGAAAACTGTAAGAACGGCCAAGAGTGCCTGTTGGAGGCGGTATTGTTCCAAAATTGGGAGAGAAACGCGTCTCGGGGATGTTTGGGGGATGATTAAGCGGATGCATGGGGTTGAGCGCCGTCACGGGACCCCGGTCCTATTACAGAGTGGTGTTGAAGCGGTCAGCAACGTTGACAAAGCTGAACTGTTGGCCAGCACCTTTGTGTCGGTGCACAGCTCTGACAATCTCTCACCTGCGGAAAGGCACTACAGGGAGAGTACTTTGGCCCAGAATTCTGAGCTGATTGGGCACCAGCCTTCGACTCAAGATGACCTTGACCTTCCGTTTAGTTTGTTTGAGCTAAGGAGAGCACTTTCTAAGGCGAAACAGACAGCCCCGGGTAAAGATGAGGTGTGCTATGACATGCTCTCTCATTTGACTGATGACACGCTTGGGCTAGTCCTGGGTCTTTTCAACCGTGTTTGGGATTCAGGTTGTGTTCCATCTGCGTGGAAACAGTCTACGGTGGTGCCGGTTCTGAAGCCGGGTAGGCCAGCGTCTGACCCTTCAAGTTATAGGCCGATTGCCTTGACGTCGCAGCTCGGGAAAACGATGGAGCGCATGGTTACCGAGCGGTTGGATTACTTCTTGGAGAGTCAGGGTTTGCTTCCCGCGCACCAGAGTGGTTTCCGTAGGGGCAGGAACACCATGGATTCCGTGTTGTGTTTGGAATCTGATATCCAGCTGGCCAGGGCTCAGAAAGAAAAGGTTATTGCGGTGCTCTTTGATGTGGAGAAGGCGTACGATATGGTTTGGAAGGATGGGCTCCTCCTTAAGCTGCGGAGGTGTGGTGTGAAGGGTAAACTGTTTAACTGGGTCCGGGGCTTTCTGTCTGGCCGGCGTATCCAAACCAGAGTGGGCGCTGCTTACTCTGGGGTCTATGGGGTGGAGAATGGGATCCCGCAGGGGAGTGTGTGTAGCCCTATCTTGTTCAATGTTATGATTAAGGACATCTTTGACGACGTGGATGGGTCTGTTGGGAGGAGCCTTTATGCTGACGATGGCGCTCTATGGGTGAGAGGGAGGAATCTCCGGTTTTACGAGGCGAAACTGCAAAGGGCAATACAGCAGGTGGAGCAGTGGACCCTGAAGTGGGGGTTTAAACTGTCCGTACGGAAGTCTCAAGTGATCTGTTTCTTCAATGGGCATAGGGACGTCTCCCTTCGACTGCATGGGCAGGTGCTCGAACAGGTCAGGGAGGTGAGGTTCTTGGGGGTCACCTTTGACGAGAGGCTTAGTTGGCGTCGGCACATTGATGAGGTCAGTGGTAAATGCAAAAGGGTGAATAACTTGCTTCGTTGTCTATCCGGCCAGGATTGGGGGACCAGCAGAAGGTCGCTCCTGGGTATTTATCGGGCCGTCATGAGGGCGGCTATTGATTATGGCTGTATAGCCTACATGTCTGCGGCTGAGACTAACTTAAAGAAGCTTGATGTGGAGCAAGCCCAGGCCTTGCGCATCTGCTGTAGGGCTTTTAGGACGTCCCCTGTCTCGGCGCTGCAGGTTGAGTTGGGGGAATTGCCGTTACGGCTCCGGAGGCTAGAACTTCTGTTGGCTTACTGGGTGAATGTGCAAGGTCATACGAGCTCTCACACGGTGAGGGACTTTCTCAGGGTTGATGGGGGGCAGAGTGAGGCTGGCGGTATGGTTTTCAGCCAGGTAGGAAATGCGAAGGCGCGGCTTGCGGGGGTTGGTGATCTGCGTGTGAGCCCGTCGGTGGCTTTGTCTGCTATAGCTCCGTGGAAGTTTGTCCCGGCTCCTGTTGATGTTAGCTTGCATGGCAAGCTTAGAGGAGTCGCTGGGAGGGCACCGCAGTTTGCCGTTCAAGCGCTCATTGATCAGCACTCAGGTGATGTGTTTATTTATACCGACGGGTCTAGGGATCCTGAGAGTGGGCGTACTGGCGCCGCTTATTTTGTGCCTGACCTGGGGCTGGCGGTCAAGAAGAGGTTGACAGATCGCCTTTCTGTTTTCACGTCGGAACTCATAGCGATACGGTTGGCGTTGGAATGGGCGGAATCTGCTTTGCAGTGTTGCAGCATTGTGGTGGCCTCTGACAGCCTTTCTGCATTGCAAAGCATTAAATCTGGGAAATCGGATTGCAGACAGGATGTGTTGAATGGCATCTTCTGTCTGCTGCTTTCCCTGTCCAGGAAGGATGTGAGGGTTTCCTTCATTTGGGTCCCTGCGCATGTGGGGGTGGATGGTAACGAAATGGCTGATGCACTGGCTAAGCGTTCCCTTAGGCGGCCATCAATTGATGTGGCGGTTGAGTTAGGCAAATCTGAAGTCAAGCCCATTATCAAAAGTCATGTGGTCGGCCTTTGGCAGGAATTTTGGAGCCACTGTGTTACTGGACGGCATCTCTATCACATACAGGGTAGTGTGGGTCCTTGCGGGTCTATGGGCAGGAACGCGTGGGAGGAAAGGGCCTTCGCCCGCATGAGGATTGGCCATGCTGGACTCAATTGGTCACTGAGTAGGATAGGCAAGCATCCGACCGGTCTGTGTGGTCGCTGTCGGGTGCCAGAGACTGTCGAGCATGTGCTGATTTGCTGTGAGGCTTATGATAGAGAAAGGGCCGGGTTGGCCTTGTGGTTTCGGAATAATGGGCGGGAGTTCAATCTGCGGAACGTTCTGGCGATCCAGTCACAGGGTTTGTGTCAGGCTGTGGTTGCTTACTTATGTAGCACAGGGCTGGGTAAACGTTTATAGAGGTGGGGGGTGTTGGAGACTGAGCCGAGGATGAGGAGCAAGAGGATGTTCTAACGCGCTTTGACTTCATGGGCCTAGAAAAGCCAAAGTGATGGAAGAAGGACTTCTAAAGGATAAAACGACAAAGACGTCCCGTGACCTCATGGGCTTTGTAAAACAACAAAGACGTCCCATGACCTCATGGGCTTTGTACTTCCAAAGCACCGAACGTCAAAGAGGGAGAGGAAGATGAAGAAGAGTCTCCCTGGAATAAAGCCGGTTGGTCTCTGACACAACAACTATTCTAGTCACAAAGTCATATCATGACCTCATGGGCTTTGTAACGCCAAAGCAATGGAAGGTGTACTTTTACGGACTACGACAGAGTCTGAGGACAACACTCGGATGCCAACCGCCATAAAACAAAAAGTCTGGCGGTAATGCAACAAGCAACCACAGCCTGACACCAGTCTGAGGAAGAACAAGCCCTGGACTAAAACTGTGAGGAGACCTTGCTCAACACCCGGTCTGGAGAGACGGGAGATGGCGGAGGAGAGTGGATCGGTGGTCAAAGACGTTCTGGACGGCGTGGAGGAGCAGCCTTTTCTGGCTGCACGTGCCCGGAAACGTAAAAAGTCCCTTAGCTCGTCCGAGGGTTCTGGGAATGAGCAGCAGGATGAGGCTGAAGCTATTGATATCCGGGGTGAGAGCAGAGACTGTAAGGTGATCATAAAGCTTGCACAGGATAGTGCATCCTTTAAGGAGTGGAATTCAGTGGCATTGTCAAAGAGCCTAACTGTAGCTGTGGGAGTGATCAAGAGTGCGAGTGTCCTTAGAGATGGCTCGCTGCTGGTCTTGTGCAAGGACGCGGCTCAGCAACGGAAGGCGATTGGAACTAAACGTCTGGTTGGAAAGGACATTCTTGTGTCTGATGCTGAAAGAAACACGGTCAGAGGAGTTATCGTAGGTGTCCCTACGGCGACGTCTGTGGATGAAGTTAAGGAGAATTTGACTGGAGCTACGGTGGTGGACGCTAGGCGGTTGAAGGTGACCTGGTCTGGGGTAAGATTTGACAGCTTGTCGGTAATGGTAACACTTGAAGGGAGGTGCCTGCCTAGTAAGGTGTTCATTGGGATCATGTGCCATGACGTTAGGCCATATGTTCCGCCGCCCCTGCGTTGCTTTAAGTGCCAGCGCTTTGGGCATATTGCAGCGGTCTGTAGAGGGAGGCAAAGATGTGGTAAATGTGCAGGAGATCACGAGTATGGGAAGTGTGACGTGGGAGCAAAACTGAAGTGCTGTAACTGTGGGGAAGAACATAGCTCTGCCTATGGGGGATGCAGGTTTAGCAAAAGAGCTGCTGAGGTGCAGAAAATAAAGGTCTCTCAAGGTATATCCTATGCAGATGCAGTCAAGAAAGTTTCAAGTAACGAGTTTAGAGTAAATACAGAGAGAGGAGCCAGCGCTGCTCCCAGCCAGGGCGAAATGAGAAAGGCCAGCGTGGCTCCCAAGAAGTGTGAAGGTTTCAAGAGTGGAGGTCCCAAGTGTGCAGGTTCCAGAATTAATGAGAATACCCTAGTTGTGGATAGAGAGGATTTTGTACTCTTTATGGTGGATGTTGTAAACTGTGCCTCTCAGACTCAAAGCAGAACTGAAAGGATCAGGATCATTGCTAAAGCTGCAGGGAGATTCCTTGGAACAAAGGAGCTTGATTGGGCAGATATAGAAAACAGGCTAAAGGCGCTAAATGGGAGTCGGAGTGATGGGGGTCTGCTTGTGGGGAGTCAGAGTGATCAGAGTGACGAGATGGGGGTGGGGGTGGTCTCCTGTCCTCGCCCAGTCTCGTAGACGCACGGCTACCAAGCAGCGACATCAGTGGACATATTAAAGCCTATAGAATGTTGTTGTTGTTTTATGGCGGTTGGCATCCAAGTGTTGCATTACCGCCTATAGAATGAAGCCTGAAGAATAAAGCTGTACGGTGGAAGCACCGAACGTCAAAGAAGGAGAGGAAGATGAAGAAGAGTCTCCCTGGAATAAAGCCGGTCGGTCTCTGAAACAACAACAACTATTCTAGTCACAAAGACATATCATGACCTCATGGGCTTTGTAACACCAAAGCAATGGAAGGAGTACTTTTACGGACTACGACAGAGTCTGAGGACTACGACAAAGTCTGAGGAATAAAGTCTGGCGGTAATGCAACACTTGGATGCCAACCGCCATAAAACAACAACAACAACAACAACAACAACAACAACAACAACAACAACAACAACAACAACAACAACAAGAACATGACCTCAATGGCTTTGTAACACCAAAGCAATGGGAGGAGTACTTTTACGGACTACGACAGAGTCTGAGGACTACGAAACGTCTGAGGAATAAAGTCTGGTGGTAATGCAACACTCGGATGCCAACCGCCATAAAACAACAACAACACCAACATAAAACAACAACAACAACAACAACAATAAAGTCTGGCGGTAATGCGACACTCGGCTGTCGACTGCCATAAAACAATAACAACAGCAACAACAGTCTAAGGAATAAAGTCTGGCGGTAATGCAACACTCGGATGCCAACCGCCATAAAACAACAACAACAACAACAACAACCTTTAATGGGGGTTGGCAGCCAAGTGTTGCATTACCGCCAGACTTTATTCCTCAGACTCTGTCGTAGTCCGTAAAAGTCCGTAAAAAGATGCATTCTACCACCTACTGTAGTTATAGTGTATTGCTAAAAATATTGCCAGTATTATACAAGGCATACATTTAAGATTACAACAATTTATTTTACTGACTTGAAACTGTATTCAAAGAAATACAGTTTCCTCAAAAGATGCATTTAGTCCTCTGTGAGTGGGCCCGCTGCTCCCCTTGTCTTGTGTCCTGCAGTGGGTAGTGTCTCAGAAAAAACACAAGTCCAAGGCACCTTGGATCATCTTCTCGAAGGATTCTTCTGCGTGGAAGGCTAACGCTACTATCTATTCTCGAAACAATGGCCTTCTGGAGCTCAGGAATGTTACTGTACGTCTTGGCCTCCTTCAAAGCAAATACACTCCAGTTCTTCAACTTTTTATTGTAGTACCATTTTTACCTGTAAAATAAAGTTAATTGTGTAGCTGGACGAGTGAAAGTTAAAATATTTACATTTTACGTACCAAAGCCTAAAATCATACAGACCGACAAATTTAGCTGCGCAATAACAAATGTGTAAAAAGAGAATCCGATGTGCAGCTATCTCCATCTCTTATCCGACGCTAGCGAGCAAAAGCCAGTCCAATGTTTACTCTCGTCTGGATCTAGTGCGGCCCCTTTCACGTTTTCTCTTCCGTCCCCCTTCCGACATAGTCTTCAAATTCTTGTATCCTTTGGCCATGACAAACTGTGATTACCGTAATCATATCAAAAGTGTGATGATGGACTTTCACAATATTGTCTTAACATTTGGACATTTCCCCCCCAAAAAACAGATTTACATTTTGTCAATATTCTGTATAAAATCAAACAGGTCCGACATCTTTTTTAATCTAAATCCTTACAGCTATAAACCATATCTTCTGAACGTGTTTAAGACGTTTTGAAACCTACATGCATCTGTTATCAATGCAGCGAGATAGGAAAACAAGAGGCAAGCGCTGGAAGCCTGACCCCGATGACCGCACACACATAACAGTAACTGCCCATGCTCAAGTTCTCACTCCGGGTTGTATTGGTCATGGAGGGAGATTTCTGCAGCGGGAGTGAATGTTTGTGTTGCAGCTCCAGAATTCTCTTTTATCTCATCTCTGAGACCAATCAGAGAGCCCCTCGACCTGGAGCATCACAGCCGCCTCCTCCACACTGCACTGCGCGTGAAGAAGGACCTTTTAGAAGTACGACAACAGCGAATACAGATGTGAGAGGGCTCGTGGTCAAGGACTGTGGGAAAACAAAAGACAACCAAACTAATTAGTCTTGACACTCCTCACAAACTTGTATTAGGTTACTCAAAATCATGGACTTAAAATCTCAAAATACAATACGCTTTTCAATAGAATAAAAATGTTGTCCAACAAAATCAAAAGTAGCTTACATTGAAAGCAGTCAAATCACAAGTCACAAAACATTATCAAGGACAATCATCAATCTTATATGTACATAATTTGTATTGAGAAAAATGCCTTTGATCACACTTTATGTGAACATTCCACAAAATATACAATAAACAAGAGGCATTTTCCTGCCCCATGTCCTTTAAAGGCGCAATGGACGATTGGGCTATTTGAGAACTCCCCCGTGTGGACTGATACAACACACACGTGCGTTTGATTATTAGCTCTCGTCTCCTGTAGATTTCCGTCTTCTTCTGAGTCTAGCTCGAACTGTCTTTCTCAGTCTTCATTTTGTCCCGTACACTGAGGGAACTATATTATGATAGATCAATGCGCTTAGACACACGGAAACGTGGGTGAAGAGCCGCACGCGGCTGCAGGTGAGCGGTAGGTGCGTTTTATGATTGATACGTGGCAGAACTAATTGGCAGTCCACGCCACGAGGAAATAAGACTCAGATTTGGGCCAAAAAAATCGTCCATTCAACCTTTAATTTTCATAAATGCCAATACATTCAATATTTTCCCCTTCTGTCCTACATACTCAAATGTTTTAAATAATAAAACTCAAGATATTTTTTAAACAAAGCATATCTCCAACACGAGTGGACTGAAAAGCTGTTTATTTGGGGCCAAAGCGCGAAATGGACGTGATGTTCTGATGCGAGTGTTCGTGTGTGTGTGTATGTGTGCATAGGTGTGTATGTGTGCATAGGTGTGTGTGTGTACGTAGGTGTGTTTGTGTGCGTGTACTGCTGTGGCACACACACACAAACACACTCAACACAGGCGCTAACACCTCCAGTTGAAAGGTCTAAAGTGACTCCACCAGGACTTTGATTGTGAAGCTTTCGAAGAGGCAGTTTTGGTTCCCAGTCTGATTCCCATTTCATGCTGCATTGTCCAGTCGAATAAGGCGTACGTTTCAGCGCACCTAATCTGCATAAACTACTACAGTGACCCTACCTCCAGGCAGAATGATTTAGGCTTGTACTGATTCAGTGTTTGAACATTTCTTGGAGCGTTGCTAAGTGATGGAGCACAGTAAATCACTGTCCCTGATGAAGTTGTCTTCCCCTAACTCCAGACAATGGAGTAGGTCACCACGTAGTCACTAAGAACCAGTCCAAACCAGCCTCGGAGAGTTAGAGCAACTCCAAGGCCAAATGGAATAGAGTTATCCCAAGGGTCATCATCTAACTTTATGTAATCCTTCATTAGACAAGGAGTGGTCTACGTTAGACAAGGTAGACAATGTTTCAAAGGTAGTCATCGCTAGAACAGTGTCCAGATGACTAAATCCGAAACCCTGTCTACCTTCCTCTAACTTTAAAAACCATGTCCAAGCCACACCTTGTATCACACCTTTAGCAGTGCAGCTAAACCATCTCATCGACCCGTCCCAGCTGATTGAATCA